>NW_028258315.1:24713611-25337500 GCF_053883595.1 Heterocephalus glaber
CTAAGCTATTATGGATTGTGCTGCTAGAAACATGTGTATGGATGGATCACTGTATGTATGATGTCTTTTGGGAAGATATCTAGAAAGGGAATAGCTGGGTCAAATGGAATTTAGTTTTAGATTTGACAAATTTTCATACTGATTTCCATATGGTTGTATTAGTTTACATTCCCACCAACAATGAAGTTTTCCTTTTGAGACAGGATCCCGCTACAAGGCTAAAATGAAAAATGATTACAGCCATGCACCACCATGGCTGGCACACAGAGGCTTTTGTATATTATCAAAGTTTTGTCCACAGAATTTCAGATACAGCTGTTCTTTCCCTTGTGTGAGTAGACTCCACACAGTGAAGAGTTACTATATTGCAGGCTAAGCATCTGAAGATACTGGGGATCTCTGAGGAATATCTCTGTCAAATTTATTGAACATAAATTCCCTTCAAGGAAACAATTATGAGGATTTTTAAAGTTATTAAAACATATTGTTGATTTGCTTTCTAGAAAAGACCCTAAGAACATTATTAGCTTAACATGCATAGGCTTGGAACTGAGGTTGGTTGGTTCTTTTCCAGTTTCATTGATAGGCCATCAAATCAGCTATTAGTGAATCCTTAGTAAAACAAGAAACAAATAATATATAGTAACATGTAGGATATTAAGGAATCACTTCAGTGTCCGTAGTTGTGGCCGAGTGGTTAAGGCGATGGACTAGAAATCCATTGGGGTTTCCCCGCGCAGGTTCGAGTCCTGCCGACTACGATCCCTAGGCTTTTGTATTTTCGAATACCACAATCATGGCTGTTACTGTACATAAACATTCTCCTAGATATTTTACAAGTCCCGTCAAAATGAGTTTATCATTGTGCAAAATTAACTTTCTCTCCGATCGAGTGCGATTTACGTCCAAGCGATTTTCGGATTGTCTAGGAAGAAATTGTGCATGAGTAAAGAAAGTTAAAGGAGCTAATAGAAGTACGTTTGGTTTTGGTTCTGAGATTTCTTTGGGTTCAAAGTCCTGATAACTGGGGATAAATGAAAAATTCCCCTATTCACCTTTGCAGAGAAAGTCGTTAATCCTGTCAGTTTCTTTTTCTATAGGTTTAACTCCACCTATTGAAACGTGGGTGGGCCAGTGGCGCAATGGATAACGCGTCTGACTACGGATCAGAAGATTCCAGGTTCGACTCCTGGCTGGCTCGTGGCTTTTCGTTTTGGTTATCAAACAAAAAGTCCCAAAAACAACGACAAAAAAACCCTTTGAGGTTCCAGCAAGTAGCAATAGATCTTTCAAGTGGATCTTTCTACAGGCTGCGTTTTATTTTTATTATTTAAATTTTTGGAATAAAATAAATTTTCACTTTACACAAAATGTACAAAAATGTTCATTATACAGACTCAAGCTTTAGTTCGCTCCTCATCACTACATTCTCTCTACCTAAAACCAATACTAGTATTGTGGCTCAAACTCTCATCTCTTCAGGTCTTTGCTCAAATGTCACCTCGGGAAAACTTGCCCTGCTGTTCTGTTCAAATTTGCAGCCGCGCTGCTCTCTCCCTACCTCCCTCTCTCTCCTGTGGCCAACAAAGTGTTGTGCCCAGAGGTGCTCTCAGATAAATTCTCTGGGAGGAGCGAATCCAAATTAGTTCCTAAAGGTCTCCAGGACACCTGTACCAGTTTTTACCTTAAATTCACAATGGCAACTCTACCAGTTTTCATTTCACAAGGGGGCAGATCTAACTTGGAAGGAAAAAAGTGAACTAGCGGAGGATGGTTTCGACCCGCCGGCCTCTGGATTATGGGCCCATCACGCTTCTGCTACGCAACTCTGCTGTTCCTAATTACCATCCAACTTTTTCATAGTTGATGAAATTTTTTTCTTCGATTCAGGCAATTATATGAATTCTTTTCCAGAGCAATACTCTATCTCCTCTTAATATGATGCCTAAAGCCTTAGACTGGCTGGTAATAAAAAGGACTCATATGAAATACAGAAAAGTAATTTTGATACATTCCGTACACCTCAAATGTATCACCTCTCTCTCTCTCTCTCTCTCTCTCTCTCTCTCTCTCTCTCTCTCTCTCTCTCTCTCTCTCTCTCTCTCTCTCTCCCAGATACTTGGGTGTTTGTCAGTGTAAATGATACAAAACACTAGACACTCTTTTGAAGAAATAAGGATGTCCTCCCTTTCTTCCACACTGTAAAATATTAATTCATAAAATGCTGGAGGATCTCGATTCCCAGGTGGAAAAAAACCTAGAACGTTCATTCATTTTTTGCATAGTTTTAGGTGGTTTTCGCAGTCGCTACCCGGGAGGTTGTAATGGTCCCTTCCCTGGGCTCTGCATTTGGGATCGCAACCGCGTTCAGGTTTCCTGCCTTCCGCGCTTGGCACTTGCCAGGCAACTCCCCAAAAATGTCACTGAAGAGGGCGGGGAGAGCAGGCGGGGAAGGTTAAAATCCGAAAGGAAAGAAAGTCAGAACGTGTGCAGTGACAGTCTGAAGCGACTCTGCTGGCCCACGCATACGCTCCCAAAAGCAGTCATATATTCCTGTCTGCACCTGTCTGAGTATTGAAGAGAGCATTTTCAGCAGGCTAAAGTAAATCAGTTTTTACATCCTGGAATAGCTGGGAAGGTATCTTGTTCTTCCTTCATAACATTTCACAGATCAGTACCCGCCAAAAGCCCACTCACTCCAGCTAGCGAAAACGTTTGACCCCGACGTGATTTGAACACGCAACCTTCTGATCTGGAGTCAGACACGCTACCGTTGCGCCACGAGGTCCCCGGGAAGCCCATGCTTTAATTAGCTGTTGACGTGATCTAGGTAATAAGTTTTCAGTGCTCACTGAATACCAGACAGCTGGTGCTCTTAATAAATAAGTGTTTCTTTTCCTCCCCCCGTCCCTCCAAGGGTGCTGACCAGGATAGATTTTGAACACGTGGCCAAAGGTGATTCGAACCTAGCCAGGGTTTCAGCGAGATGAATCCAGGCGGAGCTGGAGAGTTTATTTTGTATGGAGTCCTCTTTCATACCCCGACAGTCCTTCAGAGTCAGATTACTAGAGCTAAAAGAGCAAGAACCCTGGTCTGCAGGAGCGAGTGGCTAATTCAGAGCTGTGCTTTGGCTGGTGAAAGCCTCTGCCTAGGAAACTCTGGATGTGAGTAGACGTTTTTCCCCCCAAGACTTGAACTATACGGGAGATCTCCCCCAATAGTGGAGGGGTCGCTTTCGACTCAGAGAAAAGGGTACCCGGACAAGTGATCCGCTGCGGTGAGCCTGGGGTTGTCTCTGGTCGCCCTGTGTCCCCTCCACACCGCCCCTCACTAGGAAAAACCTTGCGGAGGTGGACGCAGGGAGACGCAATCTACGGGAAGGCGAGGCCCTCCGTCCCCTCCCAGAGAGCTGACGAGTCTTCTCGGGGCGGGACAAGGCAGCGGCCTCGCTTCCGACCCCAAACCGGGGAGAAAGAGAGGTCAACGTCAATCGGGCAAGTGCTGAGCAGACGAAGACGATGCCCACTGACTACACTGAAGGGTCTGCTACTCAGCTAACCTCCGATTATACACAAACGAGTGCGCAAGACTTCACTCTTGAGTTTATGTATTACAGATTTCCAACGTATTGCTGGGGCTTTCTACTCGTTACAACGTCCCTGCAGACAAAACCCACGCCTTTCAGGCTTGAGATAGCAGAGAGCACCGCTCGCTCCCTCACCAGAGTTGCGTGATTTCTTCAGGCACGCGCACCTGCAGCGGCGCGGGGTGACCACTAAGGGGCGCAGTGACCCAGAGATTCTCTCCTGCGGGAGAAGCGGGGAGGGGAGGTGGAAAGGGTAAAGGGAGGGAGGAAGAAGAGAAGAGGGGAAATGGGGAGAGAGCAGGGGAGGGAAGAGGGGCGGGGTGGGGGGAAGACAAGAAGAGAAGAGGGGAGGGGAGGAGAGGAAGAGGGGAGAGAGGAAGAGGGCAAGAGAGAAGCGGGAGCAGGAAGAGGGGAAGAGGTAACACCTGGGAGAAGGGAGAGAGGAGAACAAGGTGGGGCTGGGGGGTGGAGAAAGGCGGTACACGCAGGCAGGCAGGGGGGAAAAAGCAAGATGCCGAGGGGAAAAAGCAACCCACTGGAGCTGGGATGTAGTTCCCTGCTACATTCCTTACCTGGCATGTGAGAGACCCTGGGTGAGTTGCCTGGCGTTGCAAAAGAAAAAAGTAACAATTCCCTAGACAGCAGAGTTAGTGGCATTTGTAGGTGTTAGGGCCAGCGAGAAAGAACCAACCAGAGACCGATATTAAATCCACACAGGAGTTTATTACCGGCCGGGACCGGAGCCGAGCGTCGGACTCCAACTCGAGCCCCGACTGGGGGGAGACAAACATGTTTTATTCACCTTTGAGGCCAGCAGTTTCTAGGCCCCACTAGGGGATAGAACTAGCTGAGCAAGCGAAAGGTACAGAAGCGGAACGTCCTGCAGTTAGAACATTTGTAAAACAATAGTTGATTGTTATTTCTAAAGAGACTTTCTAAGGGGAGGAGGTTTTTAAACTTCCTCCTGAGTTCGTCTAAAGGGCAGGCAGGTGGGTCAAGCAGCAATATGGAGTCTGTCTTGCTAACTAGGGTTCTTCAGTAGGGTACTTTTTATTTTGCAATGTGTTACAGATGCCATATCATTTTTCCTCGCAGTTAACAAGCTAGTGATTGCTGTGATTAGTAGTAACTGCTATCTACTTTTTTTTTTTTCTAAGAGTAGGAAAACTTGAGAAAAAAAAAAAAAAAAAGGCCAGGGATTTAGCTCAGTGGCACTGCACCTGTCTGGCAAGCACAAGATCCTGAGTTCAATCCCTGGTACCAAAAAAAAAAAAGTGGGAAAAATTTACTGAGAAAAAGATAGCTTCTGTCTAAGAGAAACAGAAGGGGGACGGGGAAAGTGAGTTGCCCCTACTATCTATGCTTTATCATTAACCCGAAGTCCTTGTTCCTAAGGAAACATACCCTTTGTGTGACGAAACAGAAACCTGATGGACCTTTACTACATTTTACAGTTGTATCACACACATTTTTATGGCAAAGTTATGGCCACTCAGGTCCATATCCTAAGGTTTGTTTGCTGGCTGCTGACCAAACCAAAAAAAAAGCCATTTATTTTGGTGAATAGGAAAAAGGTTTTATTCAAAGATAGCCTTGGGGAGATGGAGCGGCTTCTTTACCTCAAAGCACCTTCTCCCTTGGTCCAGCGGGGCAAGGGTCTTCACAGCAAGGCACAGAAGGGTGGGTGATGAAGAGTCAGTGCCCAGCCCCACACCCCTCTCAGCTGTCTTCTCTGACAGGAGAAAACTGGCCCACTGCCTCCTGGTGTTAGCATCGACATAGTGTTTATCCTCCAGAGAGGAGGAGGTGTTGGTTACATACTCAGCAGGAGAAAGTTTGGAGAAGCCTTTATCTCTAAAAGAAAAAATAGATAGATAGATATAGATACAGATATAGATCTTCTAAAGTTCCATGTGCAGAGCCGGTTACAGTGACTCTGAGATCTGAGATGTAGGAATATTATGTCACTGAATGGTGTGATCACGTCTAAGCTCTGACAAAGAGGCAGAGGGCAAGCATTGTGTCCTCTGGAGGAGGCCTGTTGAAAGCCCAAGGGAAAATAGATAATCAGAGTGCATCACACTGTGACTTAAATGTTACAGAGAACAAGGAAGGAAAAACAAAGAGGAGGTGGGGAGTCAGTGAGGGGACCTGAGACCAATATCTACATATTCCTTTCAAATAGATGAGCTAATTTTCTGTCTTTTCATCTAAGGTAAGGAGAGGGTGGAGTAGGGGTGTACACCCTCAGCATGAGCAACTTTGGAAAAGTAGCTTGTCTCTAGAAGAAAAAAAAAAAATCTTACTTTTTAAAGATCAATTTTTAACCTCTCAGTTGCAATGCTGAGGAAAAACCCCAGGACCACATGCATACTAAGCAAGCACTGGACAACTGAGCTACATCCTCAGCCTTGGATGGATGGATGGATGGATGGATGGATATATGTATGTACTTTGTGGTACTGGGAATTGAACTCAGGGCCTTTCCAATGAGCTATGTCCCCAGCCCTTTTGTATGTTTTATTTTGGGACAGGGTCTTGCTAAGGTACTAAATTGCCAAGGGTAGGCTCTGAACTTGTGATCCTCCTGCCTCAGCTCCCACAGTGCTGGGATTACAGGTGGGTACCCCCTTGCCACTCTATTTATTTTTTAAATTGATAAAGAAAAGTTGAATATATTTATGATGTTTTTAAATATGCACATATTGTAGAATGCCTAAATTGAGGCAATATATGCACTATTTCACCTACTATATTAGTTGAAAATGTTTGTAATAAAAAGTTTAGCATTATGAAAAGTGCCTATTGAAACCCAACATTTTGTAAAGTTAATAGGCACTAATAAAAGTATATTTTTGAAGTTTTTAACCAGGCATGGTGCCACGTACCTGTAATCCCAGCAGACACTCATGGGGGAGCAACTTGCCTCAAGACAAATAGCATCCACATTGCCCAAGAAGAACCACTGGTCCACTCCCTGGTCTGGAAAAACCTCTAGATCCCCTTACCTCAGGGCATAACACAGGCTTCACGCTATTGGCACCTTAGGTCCTAATCCCACCTGCCCTGGCTTGGTATCAAGGGGCTATATCCCTGTCCAGCCCTGTCTACACCAAGCCTAGAAGATCTGCTGCCCTTGCAAGAGCTGTCTCTTCTTTCTGGGAAGAGAGAGTTTGCAGGAGTCTTTGTTATGTCCTCACAAAGGGTCAGCAATGTCTGAATTCCTCATGAGTCCTCCCATATTCCCAGTATCCTTCTAGGTTGGCTTTCTGGAGAAGGCCATGGCAATGGCCTGTGGGAAAGTGCACAGCAGAACAAAAGCACACAGCATTAGTTGAAAGCCCCCCTTAATCTGGCCTCTCCAGGGTGTGTGTTACCTGAGACCATCAAACCTTTGGCCTTCTCTAACTACATTATATAATGTATAATATGAGGTGGGACAAAAGAACGGAGGTATAATGGTAGAGTTCAAATGACTTGGGAAGAATTTTTCACACCAGCTTGTGCTGTAGAGATGGAAAAATGGAAAGACCCTCCAGATTTGGAAGCAGCCTGGAATTTTTGCCCATTCTGCATTCAGCTAGCTCAGATGCCCAATGTGACTGCCAGATCAATGGCTTTCAATCAGCTGTGATTTGGAGTTTCAGGGAGAGTGTAGATGTGTCTGGAGTTTTTTCTCATGATATAGAGGGCGAGTAGATTTTACGGCCTCTTGTATCTGTAGGCCAAGATGATGCTAAATATCATACAATGAAAAAGATAGCTTGTATTACAAGTAAATACTTTTCTGGTATATTAACAGAATTTACTAGTTTATCTGATTTTGATTATCAACTAAGTGTCAAGACATTTTCCTCTTTCCACAGGTCTGGTGGGTGGGGCTTAACTTTTCATCCCATTCATCAATTAAAAATAAAAATAATTTTCACATTTTCTATCTTTTAAGCATTTTTGTTTCTTTGGGATTTCAGGTAATTCTCCACCAAGAATCAATTAATAATTCCCCACCCACTAACAATCTCAGTATGATACAAAGCATAGATTTTTCACTTAAAATTTTTCAAGAGTCTTGGAAAAATTTGTGTCAGAATTCCTAAAGTATGATTCAGTAATGTAATATTCTGTGTGTTCTCATAGATTCTGTGTGTTCTCATAGTTCCTGTGGTATAACAGGCTGTGCAGAATAGCCACAATAAATGTATCCCTAGAATTCACCCCAAATATCACCATATTTATTGTAACACAATGTCAAGCAGTTGAAATCAGCCAGACATAGTGGTACATGCCTGTAATCTCAGCACTCAGGAGGCTGAGGCAGAAGGATTGCCACGAGTTTGAGGCCAGCCTGGACTACACAGTGAATTCAAGGTCAGTGTGAACTATATAATGAGACCATGTCTGAAAAAACAAAACAAAACAAAAAACCAACCAAACAAATCAAAACTAGTAGAAACAGAAATGTGATTGAGCCTCTAGAAGATAAAGAGTTCCATGAGTTCCACTTAAAATACTTAGGACTAGACTAGAGAAATCATTAAATGGATCTATAGTGCTATGGGAATCAAGAGATTGTTCTAAAAAGATAAACAAAGTATGTAAATCCCTAGAAACAGAGCATCTGTGACAATATCCAACTGAAAAGCTGAGTGAACTATCAATACACAGGAAAGAGTAGACAATTCACATTTGATTAGGTTTGTTCCCCACATTTTGTACTGTGAAATAAGTTTTATGGCATCTTTGCTTTTCAATAAGTAGTGATTCTCGCATGTTTTGAATCCATATACAATATCTTAGAATTGGCTTTTTCCGCCTTCATTAATAAGTACAGAAGGAAAGCAAGTACTCTCCTGGTTTAAATTCAGACTTTATGGGAGTATATTTATGTCACATAACCCATCAATGTTAGTACAAAGCACATGAACAAGCTATAGTGTGGAGCAGAACCATAAGTCTAGTAACTTGAAGCTGAGATGTATCTTGAGCCTAAAGAAGAAAGGCCATGACATCCCCTCAGTGCATCCTGGGCTGCAGACCTCTTTGGTGTGTTGCTTCCATCTGCTCAGAAGAGCTCTAGAAACAGTGTTAACAGCCACAGCCACAGCCACAGCCACAGAGCAGTGGAAAGTAGGTGGCACAAGTGAAAATACTATTAAGGGTTTTGTCCTTTCAGAGGTTCTCACTAGCTACCACTGGGTTTTTCCTGGAAACTTGTTTTGTATGCAAAGAGTTGCTGAAGTCAGACTGAAATAGCTTCATACGAAGAAAATCGATGAAGAGTATCATAAAGAAAAGTCACTTGTATAGTCTTCTAAAGAAAGGTTTGATACACTTGGCAGTTTATTTTGTTCAGACATCTACTAATTTTATTAGTTTCTTACTGCAGGCACAAAATACATCACATATAGAACTTAAGAATAAACGATATATTTTAGTTCATAGTTTCAGAGATTGAAGTCAGTTATTATTTGACTCGAAAGGAGAAATATCAAAGTGGAAGGAAATGAGTGAAGACAGGTAACTAGAATATGAGAACCTGGAAGCAGAGAGCAAAAGAAGTGCCAGAGAGGAAGTAGGAGGGAGAACATGTGGTCCCTATTGTCACACCTCCATGACTCAACCAGAGACACCAGAAATATCCTACACACCTCTCATGCCAAACAAGCTATTAATCAAGAGTATCATATAATTCCAGGCAATCTTCTAAGATTAGTAATGTGTTAAAAGATGGAAAGTTTCAACTTGCACAGAGGGAACTACAGGAACAGGAAACCTATAGTCAGTCTGAAGTCGTTAAATTTTTATGGGCTGTTTTTTTGGGGGGGGGGTTGTTGTTGTTGTTTGGGGGTTTTTTGTTTTTTTGTTTTTTTGTTTGGTACGGGGATGGAACTCGGGTCCTTGCGCCTTCGAGGCAGGTAGAGGAACCACTGTGCTAAATTCCCGGCCCTGAAGTCGTTAAATTTTTAAACACCATTGGCATATATTTATTTAATTTGATTAAAATTAGTAAATTGAAAGATACAGTGTGAGAAAGTCTTGTCCATGAAGCCAACTACCTTATTGCAAATTTTTCATCTTTCGCAACATCAGGCCCACCCTCTATTCAGCGTGTTCTGGTCTTGCCTGAACTCATGATGTTCTCTCAGTAATTTCTCCATGGTATTTTCATTCTAGAACTGTCTTAACACATTTGTGACCCCATTTTGAGGAGCAACACTCAGAAAGAGTCCACTGAGTCTAGTAAAAAGACAGGAGTAGCCAGGCATGGTGGTGCATGCCAATAATCCCAGGCCTGAGGAAGGTGATGCAGAATTGCTGAGAGCTCAAGGCCAGACTGGGTTTCATAGTGAGGTCTCAAGCAGACACAGCGATACCCTTTCATAACGAAGGCAGAGGCAGCTCTGCAAAACCAGGAATAAACACTGCTTAAATGAAGGCTAGGGGCAGGTCGGCATCGCGGGAGAAAAACTGGTCTTGAAGCCTGTGAACGACAATCTACCATTTGAGCTCCGTTTACACGGGTAGGGATTGGCTTCTCTTGTCAATCTCAGTTTAGAGGGCGAGCCATGGAGCAGGAGCCAATCAGTGTTGAGGGGGCGGGCTGTATGCACTGTCCAATCAGGCGGGCCAAGGGAGGAGGGCTCTGTTTCCTGGCGCCAAAGTCCGCATCCTGAGCACATTGCTAAGAGCCAGCCCACCTGGTTAGTCTGCCTAGCCTTAGGACTTGTACTAGCTACAGGCTGTGGGAGAAGGACCCTCGGAGACCCTCAAGCCACACAATGGTGAGGTTGTGGGATGGGTGCCCATACCTGGGCGGGATGGAATGGGGGTGAGTTCTGGATGGAAGAAGTAGCAACAATAATGGTGGACTGGAGCCTCCCTGCAAGCTCCAGTCTGCGTTCCCCCTGGTCTCCAGCGCGGTGTACCCTCTGTCCCTCCTGCCCTGACTGGGGCAGGTACATTTTGGGTACTCAGCACAGTGTTTTCCCACGGCTACGCTGCCCGCCCAGAGTGCAGTCTCAGGCAGCCCCAGCCCACAGACGCTTCGCCAACTGTATGTGGAGAGTGGGAGTTGTGGGGAGACCCTGTTCCGGGAAGGGAGGAGCTGGGGAGCTGCTTCCCTGCCCTCAGTCCTTCCACCGGCAGATCCGGTAGACATCAATTTTATAAAGGTCTGTGATACAGGGTCTCACACTCACAACTTATCTCCTCAGGCCAATGCTCCTTTGCGTGAGAGTGAATTCCTAAATTTCCAATATTGCCACACTCACGATTGGTGAACAAAAAAGAAAGGTTTAGCATTGCCGGCGATTCGACTTGATGGTGGAGTGCTTTCCAAGCACGGTGGCTCATAGACCATTTTTTTGTTTGGTTTGGTTTGGTTTTTGGGGGGAGTTTTTGGTACCGGAGATTGAACTTGGGTCCTTCCGCTTGCAAGGCAGGCGGCGGAACCACTGAGCTAAATCCCCGGCCCTCGTAGACCATTTTTTACGGAAAGTGAAGCCTTTCCATAGAGTTTAGAATACTGGGGAAAATGGAGCAGATGCTAATTTTTTTTTTTTTTTTTTGTACCAGGATCGAATTCAGGATCTTGCGCTTGCAAGACAGGCGCGGTGCCACTGAGCTAAATCCCTGGCCCAGTGTATTGTTAAGAAGGACAGGAAAAGGTGTTCCAGCTAAGGCCTACTACCTGGAGGGGCTGTCTGTTCTTTTCTGTTTGTTTGTATGTTTGTTGCTTTTCTTTTTTTTTTAAACAGGTATTCCTGTGTTGTTCAGGCTGGCTTTGAACTCACTCAGTAGCCCAGGCAGATAAACTCACAGCAATCTTCCTACCTCAACTTCCCAAGTGCCGAGATTTTTTTTGGCTTTGTTTTTTTGAGACAAGGTCTTGCTCTGTAGCCCAGGCTGGCCTCAAAGTCAGGGTGATTCTTTTCCCTAGGCCTCTGGAGCTCTCAGAATTATGTACCACCCTGCTTGGATTGCAGTGAACTTTTGATCTTGTCTCAGCCCCCTGAAGTGCTGGCATGACAGATATATGCCACCATGCCTCCTTAAGATAGGGTTCCTTTAAACCACTACTTTTGTTTTGTTTTCTTTTGTTTGTTTTTAATCACCACTGTTAACTAGCACTACATTGTTTGGTTAAATATGTTTCATTGAGCCATGGTGCCCAACTTTCATTTCAGCCACTTGGGACCCTGAGGCAGAAGGATTGCAATACCAAGGCCAGCCTGTACAGTGGAACAAGACCCTGTACAATATAAAGTAAAAATACTGGGGCTGTGTTTCCAATCTAAAGAACCTTAGGTAAACTGCACAAGGCTCTGAATTCAATCTCAGGTACTGAAGTATAAAAAGCAAAAATGATAAGTATTCAGTGGAAAATTTACTTTAATTTTTGAATTTTATGATGTTGGCAAACTCGTGGTATGTGGTACAATACTTGCTCAAGATGCTGGGCAGCAGCTGACTCACTGCTCTGTCTGGAACAGGGTACTGTGTGAAAACAGCTGGTGATTTCCAGTGCACCATGTTCAAAAAAGTACACAAGAAAAAAAAAAAAAAAGTACACAAGATACTTAGTATTTTACGTTGAAATAGACTATGTGTTACCTACATTTTCTCAGCTACAATTCTCTATAAGTGTGTTGAGCTGTTTTAAAGGAGCCAAGGCTTAATAATAATGTTTGTTAAATTAGGTATATTCAAAGCCTTTTCAGTAGGTTTTATTTTCAACTGCCTGTAGGTTGATCAAGATATTTTCCCTTGGTAACTCAAGCAGCATTCAGTGAACTCTTTATAAAGCAACATTCAGTCAACTCTTTGTAAAATGTTTCTCTGTAGAATATGAAACTGATCAGTTTCCTGTGTTGAGTGCTGTATTAATCAGGGTTTCAGGAGAAACTGACCTGGGATACATGAGTAGTGTTTGGATAAAAGAGCACAACTTTGAGTTTGTTTTCTTGTTTTGATTTGGTTTGGTTTGATTTTGCTATTTATTTATATTGTGTTATAGAGCAATGCATCACTCTGGTCATACTGTCTGGCTTGCTTCACCAGGACAAGGGAACAGGATAGAAATTGTCAATGAACAGACCCAGGGCTGGGCAGTTTGATCATAAGACACTAACCATATACAATAGTGAAGAGAAAAGACTCCCATTCCTAGTTTGAATTTATGCTGATTCTGGGGACCATTCTAACTGCCTTAACCCTGGATTAAAGTATTTGGCTTTCTCCTCTACCCTTTCCTGTTTTCTCTTCCTTGCCCTTAAGGTGCATATTTGTCTACCACTGTCTCCTCCAGGACTTGGGGCTCTTTTTCCTTTGCAGTAACTTACTATGTTCTGGGGAAAGAGATGATCGTGAGCCTTTGTTATGTGTTCCATATGTGGTTGGAGGCTACAATCCCTAAAATGCTCCTCGAGTTCTCCTGAAGTGCCCACACACTGGTCAACTGTCATGTTGGTGCCCTGGGGAAGCCCATAGCAATGGCCTATGAAGAAGAAAGAGCATAGCTAAGATAATGCACAGATCTTGAGTTCAAGACCCCCTTAGCCTGGCTCTATACCTCCCACCCCTGAATGTCTGTTATCATAGCACCAAGCAGTGCAGGCTTTTGTAGGTTCTCGCTCCAGTGACATCACAAAGGCAGCCAAGGGAGAGCACAAGAAGAGAGAGTTTGCAAATAAAGATGAAGTTACTTGGGTATCGTTACTCACTTAGCTTGGGTTTGTTGTGAAGAGATAGAGATGGCAGCGTCATTTTTGCCCTCTCAGAGTCCCATGTCATTCAGGGGCTTATGTGTCCACTGCATCAGCTAAATCAGGTTTTCAGCCAGTGGTGATTCCGTGCTTCAGGAAACATGTGGATATATCATGACACCTTATTTGCCTTTTCTGAGGTTATGGGACAGCCATAAAAAGGCATACAGGCTTTTCCAGTTCTGTCAATGATATAAATGCACATTTATAGGGTGTTCTCTTTCCTGTTGCCCTAGAAACAGATCTGAGAAAATGCCATAGATGCTCAGGAGCATATTTGCTCCTGAGTGTGTATTCGTTTAAAATGTGTATTCATTTTTAGCCTAACACAGACTCTCCACTCTACCACCACCAGTGGGAAATAATTCCAATTTCCCGTAACCACCAACACCAAATTTTTTCTAACTGGATGAATTTTTTAGTTTTGAAATGATACACATTTCCATTTTTTCCTGTTTTTATGTTTCCTTACTTTTTTCCCTTTCTTGTGGAAGCCTTTCTGTGAATTATCTGCTTATATCATGTGTTCATATTTCCAATGAGGATACTTTTTTTTCCTCTGCCAGTTATTACTTTGCTACTTGTAGAGAGTGAAAATACCTTCTATGATTTTTAATCTGCAAGTTAATTTCATCAGTGATTTTCTTTGTTGAACAGAAGTCCTGTTACTGTTTTTTGCGTCTTTTCAAAAAAGTCACCTCGGGCTGGGGATTTAGCTCAGTTGTTCTGGTGCCTGCCTCACAAGCACAAGTTCCTGAGTTCAATCCCCAGTACCAAAAAAAAAAGATTTCAAAAAAGTCACCTGAACATTTGTAGCTTTACAGATTTTTATATCTGACACTTTCTCTGCTCCTAGATCAGAAAATCATTTTCTTATACTTTCTCCTGTAGTTTACAGTTTCTTATTCCATGGTTTTGTCTTATATTTGCATGAAGTGCACTTGTGAATGTTTGTGATGCAAAAATAAGATTTACTTAGCCCTTAGAAATGCACAATTTATCATCTTAAGTGGGTGATCCCTCACCTCTTCCTCTTGATTTGTGTTGCCAGCCATATCAAATTTTAGTTTCAAATAAAGCAAAAGTATTTCTTCATACTTGTTATAAATTTAGCATCTATATTATTGTTTCATGTTCAGACTTACTTTTTTTAATCTGAGATTTGAAAAATATAATGCTGTCCTTTGTTTTTCAGAAGGGAGTATAGTAGATTTTTGTCACATTGATAGTTGATTTCCTGGTATTATAAATATAGTTATATTAGGGATATAATATGAAGAATTTAAAGCATATCACAACATTAGTCTAAGTCAGCACATTATTCTCTACATATTCAGATTATCCTCTTCAATTTTTTTCTTTTGGATATTTGAGACAGGGTATTACTATGTAATTAAGGTAATGCTGAACTCATTATGTAGCCCAGGCTGACCAAGTACTAATGGTGATCTTCCTGCTTCAGATTCCCAAGGGCTGGGATTTCAGGCGTGTGTGCCCTATGCCTGGCTATCCCAATTTAATTGTATGTAGTATTTTTCTGTATGAAGAAGTTGCAGATTTTTAAAATGCATTTGTTGATAAGTTTTTGTAAAGATCTATAAATAAATGCTTGGAAGTGTATGACTTTTTTTTTTTTTTTTTGGTACCAGGATCACGGCATCACTGAGCTAAATCCCCAGCCCTGAAGTATATGACTATTTCTAGGTGTTAACGAAATCCCTCCTTTATAGTAATATGTGAGGAGGATTTTTCTTCTATGAAAAACTGGCACAAATTGAGAAAAGGAGCAGAGTGGAACATCTGTTATCTCCTTTCAAGGCTAACATTAGAAGCTTTTGCAAAAATTGATATAAGTTCAATCTTCTAATTAAATGGATTTTTGGTTTGGGTGTTTGAGACAGGGTCTCGCTCTGTAGTACAGGCTGCCGTTGAACTCTCTATGTAGTCCAGGCTGGCATCAAATTCACAGTGATTCTCCTGCCTCATCTTTCTTGTGCTGGGATTACAGGCATGAGCCACCGTGCCTGGCTAATTAAAAGTATTTTTTTAAATGTACAGTAGTTTGTTCCCTGTAATGTCCATCATACTCACATGTCATAGGTACATTCTTACACTTTTTTTCTATTAATAACAAAACATTTTTTTGTATTTCAACTTATAGTAAGTTAAGTGGTTATCAAACCTAAAGAAAAGACCTTTCAGGGCCAGGTGTGATGGCACACTACTGTAATTCCAGCACTCAGAAGGCTGAGAAAGGAGGATCACTGTGAGTTCAAGGCCACCATGGCCTACATAGCCAGTTCAAGTCCATGTGAGACCATGCCCAGCTGAGAGCATACATTTTTTAGTTTAATGTTTGTATTAGTATATATTTTCAATATATAACAAAAATAATTCATCACGGAATTAGGATCTATATATATATGTATATATATCATCTTGATCAATATCTTGAAGCTTCAGTGAAACACCTGTAATCCCTTTGGGAGATGAATTTGTGAAGGGAAGTTTTTTGATTACTACCTCAGTTGGTTACCAACTTCTTGGATTCTCCACAATCTCCCTTATTCATATCCATTTGAAATTTTACATATTTCTAGGAATTTATCTACTATCCCCATTTTATTAAATGATAATCTAATTGTACTTTTCTCTTAAAATATCCTTGATTAGCCAGGCACAGTGGTATGCCAGCATTCCAATGGTTGATGTAACAGGATCAAAATTTGATGTCCAACTTGGGCATATAGTGACTTTCTTAGAAATTAAAGTATCAATGATGTTTGTAAATATTTCTCTTTTTTTTGTCAGTTTTACCCATCTTGTCATTACTCCCTATGGTGTTTACCTTTTCCAGTGCATTGGTTTGTGTTTTATTAGTTAATGGTTGTAATTTTCTCATGAAGTGTTCTGCAAAATACATTTTTTAAAAACCTGTGTAGTTAACAGAAAGCTTTTTATTTCAAACTTTGATAACATATTTAAATTATCACCTAATTCTAAATATTTCCAAATTTATTTCATGACTTCCTTTGAAATAGATTATTTAAGAAAGAATTTTGCATCAAAAACACAAGGGTGAAATGGGAACATGGTTCAGTTGAGGAGCACAGCTTAGTGACACTGAGGTCACCCAGCTTATACTGAGAAAAGAACACACATGGAATTTGTAAAGCTCTTCATTCTCCCCCCCACCCCATTTTTTGAAAACATCTATTCTGTTTTTTGAATATAAACCAACTGTATGAATAATATTAAATGAATTTGAATGAATCATTTGTACTTTCCATTTCTGAAGTCTGTTAAAATTTGGAACTGTAATAATATGCTTATGGTTTTGTGTGTGTGTGTGTGTGTGTGTGTGTGTGGTACTAGGGATCAAACTTAGGACCTTGCACTTGCAAGGCAGGCGCAATGCCACTGAGCTAAATCCCCAGCCCTGCCTATGTATTATTAATATATTTTTTTTATAAAATAGTTCTCCATCATTTTTTAATTAAAATTATACAAAGTATGTTCTATAACAATAATGAAATTAAATCAGCATCCAAAGTGGTAGGATTATAGGCATGTGCCAATATACAGGCCCAAATTAAATAACAAAATATAACTGATAAAATACACAAAAATCTGCAGAATCAACAATTCATTTATCCAGTCTCCAGTTGATGGGCAACTGGGCTGTTTCCAAGTTTTAGCTATTTCCAGCTGTGCCACTATAAACATGGGTGCACATATATCACTGTGGTATGACTCTTTTAATTATTTGGGGAAGATACCCAGCAGGGAAATAGCTGGGTCAAATGGGACTTCCAGTCCTAGTTCTTTGAGGTATCTCCATACTGATTTCCACAGTGGTTGCACCAGTCTACACTCCCACCAGCAGTGGAGCAGGGTTCCTCTTTCCCCACAGCCCCACCAGCATTTGTTATTGGTTGATTTTATGATAGCAGCCATTCTTTTTGGGGTGAGGTGGAATCTCAGCATTGTTTTATTTACATCTCTTGAATGACCAGTGATGTTAAACATTTTTTTCATATATTTATTTGCTATTCCTACTTCTTTGAGAAATGTCTGTTATTTCAGATGCCCATTTTTGGATTGGGTCTTTAAATTTAGGAGGTCTGATTTTTTTTAAGTTCTTTATAGATTCTACATAGTAGACCTCTGTCTGAGGAACAGGTGGTAAAAATCCCACAATATGGGAGAAACGTCACACTGTTGGTAGTTTCTCTCACTGTGCAGAAGCTTTTTTTTTTTTTTTTTTGGTACCGGGGATCGAACTCGGGTCCTTGAGCTTGCGCAGCAGGCGGCAAAACCACTGAGCTAAATCCCCAGCCCTGCAGAAGCTTTTTAATAAGAAAAGATCCCACTTGTTGATTCTTTGTGCTAGTTCACAGGCAACTGAAGTTTTGTTCATAAAATCTTTTCCTACACCAATGTTTTTAAGAGTTTTACCTATCCTCTCTTCCAGCTGATTTAGTGTTTCTGTTTTAATATTTAGATCTTTGATCCACTTAGATTTTAGTTTAGTGCATGTTGAGAGATATAGGCATAGTTTTAATCTTTGGCAAGTTGAAACTCAATTTTTCCAGCATCATTTATTAAAGAGGCTATCTTCCTTCCAGTGAGGGTGTTTGGCTCCTTTGTCGAAGATGAGGTGGCTGAGTGTCTCTTCATCTTCTAATCTGTTCCACTGGTCCTCAGGTCTGCTTCTTTGCCAGTACCTTGTATGGTTTTTTTATAAAATGGAGTATGATGAACTATCACTTGATTCACTTCATATTTCTGTTTCTTGCTCTTTTTTCTTCTCTTTTCTTTTTTTGAATGCTTTTCTTTTTCCTTCTTTTTCTTCAGAGAATGCTCCTTTGAGAACTGTTCGATTTGCTCATTCACATCAGGTAACATCCATGTATCCTAACCTCGAAGTTGTTTAAGTTCTTTCCGCCTTTCTTCTTTTTCAAAATTGGCTTTGGCCTGTCCAAGATTCATCGCCTACTTTTCCCCTTTAAAATCCAGCTGTAAGGGCCAGGGATTTAGCTCAGTGGTTCTGCCGCCTGCCTCGCAAGCACAAGGTCCTGAGTTTGATAGCCGGTATCAAAAAAAAACAAAGTAATAAAATCCAGCCATAGTCATCTTTTCTCTTCTCTGCCTCCTCTCCCTGCCTATGTATTATTGATTTAGCAATTTCTACTTCTGTCTCAATGAAGTTGTGCTATTTACTTCTTGAAATTTGCAGAATCTTTTTAAATATATTTGTGAGTTTATGCTGGTTACCTAACGTTAGATTTCCCTTGCCTTAAGATGGCTGCTACATAAAATGGCAGCCTTCTCTACCTACACTCTCGACCCTCCTGTCAAACCTGTTCACCCTCTCAGTTACTTCTAGCCCAAATTCCGTCATCCACCCCTCCTGACTCCACCCTTCCTGACTCTGACACATTTGATCCAGCCAATCACTCATAGCTCACACCTCGCCCATTCTGTAACCCTGTCAGCTTTTCTTTCATCTCCTCTGGTGCTTCTTCACCTCCACCATCTTGTGACCCTCCCTCATCTCTGCCGACTTGCGTTTCCCCACCCTGCACCCATTCTCACTACCCCACCCTTCCAACATTGGCCCCAGCCACACAGATGCCTCTCCAAGAGGTCGCCGGGACCAAGGGCATTATTAAAGAACATGTCCCCGGGCCGGGGATTTAGCACAGTGGTTTCACTGCCTGCTGCCCAAACACAAGGACCCGAGTTTGATCCCTGGTACCAAAAAAAATTTAGAGTACATGTCCCCTTCTCTTTCTCTGATCTTTCTCAAATTGAAAAATGCTTAGGCTCTTTCTTCTCTGATCCTGATGTCTATATTAAAGAATTCCACTACCTTATTCAGTCCTATGATATGATGTGGTGAGATATTTACATGATTCTTTCAATCACTGTCTCCCCAGAGGAGCACCAGAGGGTCTGGAGGACAGCCCAGGCAGCACCAGATGATTTTCATGCCACAGACCCAACCAAGCTAGTGGGCACACAGGCAGTACCAGATACCCAACCTGATTGGACTTACCAGGATGATGACCCAGGCAAATTTAACTCCCTTTGAGTTAATGTATGGGCGACCTCTCCTGTTTCCTAACTTATCTGATCCCTCACCACCTCTTCCTGACTACATGCCAACACTTAATTACACTTGTCACCTCCTTCAGACCCTAGCGGATAAAACTTGCCTCTCCTGATTCATCAGGCACTCTACATTCTCCTCTTTCCCCAGTTGACCAGGTATATCTCATGACCCTTTCCCCAAAGCCCCTCCAACCTCGCTGGGAAGGACCTTTCACTGTTTCCTTAACCACTCCTACAGTGGTAAAGCTTCAGGAAAGGGTTCCCTGGTTTCACCTCTCCAGGATAAAAAGCCCCTCTGGCTCTCCAGTGACCATTTTAAAAAACAACCTAAAACTTCCAGATGCTCTTCTCTTCTAACAGGACCCACCAAGATCAAGCTCACTCACATCCCTGAAGAGTAAATGATCTCATGTTCCTTCCCTGACTGACATCCCACTTCTCTGACTTCATCTCTACACTACAAAACCTTCATTGGCTTGACCCTCAAAGTAACATGATTGAAGAGATCCTTCTTTGGATCAAAGACCTCTGCTTCCAAGGCACTCTCTCAGACTTTTCATCTGATGAAGTTTGCTTGTTAACATTCCTCCACCTCTGTTGGTTAAAGATACCCTCACTCCACTTTTGTGAGATACCCACAAGTTAACCTGTTATCCAGCCTTTCTAGCCTTCTACATAGCCTTGTCTTTTGTTTGGGCAATTGGGCTTTTTTCTGTCTCACTCCAAGACTGGTCTCAAACACAAAAAAGTCTCTTTGCCCTTCTATTTCTTCTCCTGGCAGGACTTATCACCATCCGATCATGTGCTCTGGGATCCATACCATAATTTCCCCCAAAACCCTAGAGTCTTTTCCAAAAATGTCTTTGCATAATTATATACTGGATTATCATTTTCTGTTTTGGTGCTTTACATTGCTTATTCTAACTGAGGGGGATGCAACTGAACCAGAGACCTAACAGGACACTGGACATTCCAAGTACAGCTATATAAAACTGATCCCCCTATCATCATCAACCAGTCTCACTGGGACCCTTCCCAATCCCAAGTCTCAGTCTATTTTGATGCATGCCCTGAAAAGGTCAAAGGCCATTGGTCAACTGGATGCACAAACTTAAATGTTGAACGCAGTTACCAAAAACTAAAAAAGTACTTCTGTCCAGAATGGAAACAGTCAATAAGGAGTTATTGTAGATACCAGACATGGTATCCTGGTTGCTACCCACGTCCGGGACCAGGATGTAAATGCTACCCTCTCAGGGAGGAGGGGTGTTATAGCCCTGGAGGATATTAGTGCCACAAAGGGAGTGAGTGCTATAGGGAATATCAGGGAGATACTGTCTCTCCCTTGGTTTCCCTTCCAACACCACCAAATTGTTCACAGGGGACCTGCAATCCAATGGTTTACACTATTAAAGACCCCAAAGACCCTGATTGGGCCATAGGATGCCATGGGGGCATTCGGGTCTCAATAAAAAGTGTCTGGCAGGGCGATCCAGGACAACTCTTTACCATACAAAAGGTCTGGCACCCTCCTCCACAAATAAGGGTACCGCAACCCAGGCCTCAGGTGGTTCTCCTAGCTCCCCCAAAACCAGAGCCAGCACACAATAATTCACATACTCTGCCTGAACAAGACATTTTTCTAAATTCAGACCTGGTACAACTCCTAAATTCCACCCATGGCATTCTCCAGGCGGTAAACCCACAGCTAGGACATGACTGCTGGCCATGTGTGCCCCTTACAAGACTATATTACAGGGCCCTAGGGATAACGGTGCCAAATCAATAGCTCAATCAGACTAACTCTCCTGGAAAGTTACTTCAGCTCCACTCAATCAAGGTCTGGGGTAATGCCTCATGTTTAAGGGGGCAAGCCATACAGCAGAAGTAATAGCCTCTTGTTTTGAGGTCCAGAATGTCACCCACAGTTCACTAGTGCCTCCAGCTGGAACCTTCATAATATGCTATGATGGGGTTTATTCCTCATTTACAAGTCCCACCATGGGACTATGTGCTATAGCCTTTCTAATTCCAGACATTGATGTATACCCTGGGGAAGGAGGGCTACCCCCTCCCACACTCTCCCGGGAAAAAAGGGATCCCATAATCCTACCCATACTGGCAGGAATAGCTATAGCAGGAAGTGTAACAGTGAGTGCCACTGCACTAGGACAAAAACAGCTTACAGATCTGGGGTATCAAATTCATTTGGAGCTTGACACCACACAGGAGGCCATCAATACCTTGCAGCAACAGATAGGCTCCCTGGTGGAAGTAACACTCCAAAATAGAAGGGCCATTGATGTCCTCACAGCAGAACAGGGAGGAACCTGTGCCTTTTTAAAGGAAGAATGTTGCTACTAGGCCAATAAATCCAGAGTGGTGAGAGAAATTACACATCAAATGAGGGAAAGACTAAGGACTCAGTGGGCCAGATATGCCCCTCAAGGTGCTAATCAATGGTGGGATACATTTGGTTCCTGGAGCTCATGGCTTCCCTGGCTATTACTGCTTTTAGGACCCCTCAGTATTATCTGTCTGATCCTCTGCTTTGGACCATGCTTGTTTTGCTGTTTTCAAAATTTCTTCCAGGGACGCATGAGGGCATTTACCAACCAGACAGTCAGAGACCTCATCATGCTGGGGTACCAGCCACTGCAGCAGAGGGAAGAAGCCCCCATCTACCACTGCCCCCATCAGATCCAGGTTTAGCCCCAACTTTCACCCCTTTGTCAGCTTGAAGCAGCTCCAGAAGAAGAGAGCTTCGCCCAACCATAAAACAAAAAGCCTGGAATGTTAGATTTCCCTCACTTTAAGATGGCTGCTACATAAAATGGCAGCCTTTTCCTTCCCATAATACACTGCTTCCCACTTAAAAACATGGCTTCACCTGCCAAAAGACAACCTTCGGAACATGCCCCTCTTCCCACCAAAAGAATAACCTGATACTTGCTACCTCTTAGTAACTAGTGATGTCACAGGCTTCTCCAATCCCTAGCCACTACATCACTCGACCCCACCCCAGCTCCTAAAACCCCCACCCCAACTCCTATAAGAAGCGCTCCATGTCCCAGCCATACTGCTCTCTCTCCTTTCTTTGGAGACAGCCTCTCCTTTCTTTGGAGACAGCCTGGCAGATCGTCCCTACAATAAAGGCTTGTTGTTCTGGTCTGGTCTTGGTTTTCAGCTCTTTTATCTGATTTTATTTTTTTGGTACCAGGAATTGAACTCAGGACCATGTGCTTGCAAGGCAGGTGGCAGAACCACTGAGCTAAATCCCCGGCCCATTACTAAATTGTCCATTTTGACCTTGAAATTGTGACCCTTTGGTTTAGACTCCCAGTATGCTGGGTTTGTATATGTGAAGTACCATCCCTCTCTCCATTTATTTTTTTAGATAATAGGAAGCAAGATGTCTGAAGTGAACACCAATAATACAAATTGAAAAATGTAAGACAACATATTTTAAATAATTAAGAGATAAGCACTATCAAAACAAATATTTTGTATAAGAACCCAATTCAGATATATTTCCTAAAACACACACACTCTAATCTTGAGCATCCGTGCCTGTCTGCAATGGCCCCAAATGCATGCACTTTCCGGGAGTTAGTTTAAAAATAAAATTAGTTGCTAACATCTGGCTCAAGGCCTTAGTATATTGGTCTCATTTTACTCTACCAGCATAGTGAATGCTAAATGATTATTAAATAGGTGAGGAAAGAGACAGTAATGCACAAAAGGTTGTTCAGTAGGATAGAATTATTAAGAAACCATTACCTGCCATTTAGGCTCATAGACTCAGTTTCATCTGCTGGCCAGTGATCAAATCAGACTATATTCGGGTAAAAAGGAAAAAGGAGCTATTTGTGAGGTAATGGAGGAGCCTGTTTCCCTCTCAACCATCTCTTCTCCTCCTACAGTTGGACAGGAGTCTTATTGTAAGGAGCAAAAGGGAGGGGGAGTACAGAGATAATGCAAATCTCCACACTTCCTTTTATCACTTTTACCCATCTTTAGCTTGGTTGTTCCCTTTCTTGTGGAAAGAAAACTAGGCTCCAGGCCTCCAGGTTTCAGCATCTGCATATTTTATTTATTCATCTGAGGAGAAGTGAGGGGAGCTGTTTATGCCCCAGGCCTCAAGAGGCCAGTTATCTCTAAAGGAAAAACCTAACTTTTAAAGTTCTATTTTGCAATGCAGGATACAATTCCCCCTTGATTACTTCAGCCCTCAATTTTGAGGCTCTTGAGGTATCCCATCACCTGGCTGGCTGTCTCAGGTTGGACTGGTGTGTTATCATCAATGGTACCTAGAGTGTAAGCAAAAGGGAAGCCTGATGCTTGAGCCTGAAAAAGCATCACACCAAAAATTGTGAAGTCAAATAGAAAAGAAAGTCAAAGTCAGGCAATCTAACCATCACACCCGTTAGAAGGACTTTTTTGCTTTTAGAAAATCATGTGCAAGAACCCTTTTTATCAGCTTTACAGATCTACATGTTTTGGTACTGTTGACACACAGGTAACTTTGATGCTCACAACTTCTCCAGCCCCTACCCTCATCTGTGAATGTATTTTTCCTTTTCAGAAGTCACTGCCAATTTAGCATCTGGAGCCTATTCCCAGCGGCAATGGTAATGTTCCCTGTTGATGGTCAGTCAGAACATACTCACATTGAAGTGGATGTAACAGACAATTGAAGTCAGTGTCCTAAGATCTTGCCAAATTTGAGCAATGTCAGAGTTTCAAAAAGAGTAGCTCTGGGCCAGGGATTTAGCTCAGTGGTACAGCATTTGCAAGGTCCTGAGTTCAATCCCAGTATCGCAAAAAAAAAGCCTTCTTTAAAAAGAGTGGCCCTTAGGTTAAGTTTATCTAGAGTCAACTGTCAACTTTCATCTTGTCTTATTTTGTAGTTGAAATAAGGGATCTCAGCCAGGGTATCTCCATGATGACTCATGCCTGACCTCTGCTCCCCTTCCTCTGAGTTGTGTGTTCAATATACCAGAACATACCATATCCTGTTTGGCTAAGAACAAAGGACATAATATACTACAGCTGTAGCCATAAATATAGGCATTTCTTGTCAGATGTTGGAAATTGGGTTTTCATCTAATTTGGTGATTTGCTTCTGTACCCCTGAGCTTACAAAAGATATGGTCAGAATGTTCCACAGCAGCCACCTGTGCGTGGTTTTTGCCTTTATAAGCTTGCTGTAAATGCTCATTTGGGGTCAAGGGAGCTGGGAGCGTGAGCTTGCCCTTGGCCACCATCTATAATAAAGAACTCATAATTTCGGCCTTCCTTGTGGCGTAAGTCTCTGCTGCTGGGCTAAATATAACATTTCTTGGAGGCCCCAGCAAGATAACTCAGCCGCTGTCCCAGGCTGGCCTCCTACCATGTCTCTCCATGCAAACGGCTGAGTCTGGAGGAGGCGCCCCCTGGGACGCTCCAGGGCCCTCATATACAGGACACAAGCCAGAGGGACGTAGAAGGACCACTGGACCCAACGGTGACAGAAAATTTTGGAGTCCTCAAGAATCCTCCACTTGGAAGTAAGTGTTTATTAATGTCTGTTTTTGGTTTCCTTTTTCAGTTTCAGGACGAAAGATAACCCTGACAAGGGCCCTTCACGGACTCTCCCAAGATAAGGTTGGGACACTGACTGGGAAGTCCCGGGGTGATAGAGGACTGGAGATGAGAGGTTGGCAGACGACCCTCAGTGGCCAGTAGTGGCAGTCACAGGCAGCCAAGTGGTGGCTGAAGGTTTCGTTTTCATGTCTTGTGTCTTGTGTCCTCGTCACTTGGGGCCTGAATTCTTTTCGACACTTGGTGGGAAGACACTAGGAAGGAATCAGATAGAGTTGATTCAGAGGCTTGGTTTTGGTCAAAAGAAATGTCCCTTTTGTCTTGGTCATAAGTGTTCAGCACCACCTCCATTTCTAACTTGTTCTCTTGGTCTCACCTGTCAAGAGACAAATCCTTTCAGTGGTCTTTGTGTTTCAGGAAAGGATGAGATTTCCCTCATAATTCATTTGTTCTGCCACTCTCCTGTCTTTTCTCCGGGACAGACACCCTCTTTCATTTCTTACCGTGAGGATTTTGTGTGCAGTCCTCTCCTCAGACTTCATATTTTTGCCCTCATCAATCCCAGGCTCCCACTGGGTTGGGGCATAGACTCTTATAGGTTTGGAATTATCTCCCCAATTTTGATGTGATTTGTACCTTCCATCAATTCTGACTCAAAAGAGGGACTCTCTGTGATAGAGAAAATTTAAACTATTGGTTAGTTATTAAGGTAGCTGAAGTAGAATAAGCAATGCATTCCTTTAAGATTTACCTTTCCCGTAACTCTGGTTGTTTAAGGTGATGGCTAACTGACCCTTTGACCTGTAACCTAGCTGTAGATAACATTTAACCTGGAGAAAAACAAAGTAGAAATGTTTGGGTAGTTTACAATGTATGTGTTTTAAGTGCCATCTGTTTGTTATATGTCTGTGACTATAACCATTAACTAGCTGTAAAAGGGAAACAAATTTTATTAACTAAGACCACCAGGAATGAGGTAATGGCTAAAAGAAGATATAAAAGGAAATGTTAAAACAAAGGACAGTGTGGACTCTGACCAGACCAGTTTCTGGCGGTCCTGCCTGCTTGCAGGTAAACTTTTATTATTTTACCTGAATTCTGTGTCTCCGTGTATTTCTTTCTGGGATTCCAAAACATCTGCTCTCTCCAGGATTTGTGTCTCTTGATGATTTTGGGTCAAGTCCAAGATCAGTCTTTCTAGGAATTTTTCTGCTTTGAGGAATGGCAACACCACTACTATTACAGTTACTGACAGAGGTTATCTGGTCCAGAATTTGGAAGGTCACCCTCCCCAGACTCTCCTGGTGCCATATCTGTTAAGTTTCTAGAGTCCCTGGGACCTACAAGGGTGGTCTTTTCCTTTTGTGTCCAACTTATTTCCCAGGTTCCAAGTGTTTTAGGTCATGTCTTCCCTCTGAAAAGGGGTCGATTATGGACTCTGTGTGAACTAGAGTGGCTCACCTTTGATGTGGGATGTCCAGATTCAGGGTCTTTAGACCCCAAGGTGGTTCACCAGATCTGGGAATTAGTAACAGGGAAGCCAGGTCACCCTGACCAGTACCCTTACATTGATTTATGGTTGACGCTGATGCTTCATCCACCACCCTGGCTATGGGCCTGTGCCATGAGTTGGCCACAGGTGCCGGTGTTAATCACTTGGTCTGCCCCCCCCTCAGACAATGGGGATGATGAATTGCCTCCCCCCTATAACTCACCTGGCCCTGTGGCCTCCTCCAAGGTTTTCTCCTCAGAACCCTCAGCCCTGTTGAGGCATTGTCACCTCCCAGTTCCTGACTGATATCTTGGGATCCACCTGCTGTTCTTCCCTTAAGACAGGCACATCCCCTGCAGGAGACTCTGACCATTGCTTCCTGGTATACATTCCTTTCTCCTCCTCCAACTTGTATAGTTGAAAGTCCCCAAATCCTCCTTTTTCTGATAAACTCCAGGCATTGTTGGGGCTCTTGTACTCTGTTCTACAAACCCACCAACCCACCTGGGATGACTGTCAGCAGTTGAGATGATGCTATTTACTGGAGAGGAGTGGGAACAGATTAAACCCACTCGGAGATTCCCTGGTCCTGGCTGGGGTATCAGAGAGACCCACTGGGCAAGGATTAATGGGGTTTTTCCTTCCACCCAACCCAACTGGGAAACCAACATGGAAGAGGAAAAGGAGGCATTGGAGCGGTACCACCAGGCTGTAATGGATGGGCTCTGAGTGGCAGCTCAGAAGCCAATTAATTTGTCCAAAACCACTGAAGTAATTCAGTGTTCCTCAAGCGACTTCTGGAGGCTTTCTGGGTGTGTACTCCTTTTGACCTATTGGCCTCTGAAAATACCTGGGTGGTAAATTTGGCCTTTGTCAGACAATCTGCTCCAGATATAAGGAGAAAGTTACAGAAATTTGAAGGGTTTGCAGGGATGAATACTTCCCAGCTATTGGAAATAGCTCAAAGAGTTTACTATAACTGGGACTCAGAAAAACAGAAACAGGCCAAACTAGCGTCCAGAAAGCAGGCCGAAATTTTGTCTAGAAGGCAAGCAAAGATCTTGGCTGCAGCCATAAGGGGACCACCAGCAGGGCCAAGTAGACAGGAGCGAGGGACTGAGAAGAGATGCCTCCAATCAGGGAAGGATCAATGTGCTAGGTGCGAACAGTTTGGACACTGGAAAAATGAATGCAGAGTAGGAGAAAAGAATGGAGATAAGAAAAAGGTGTTAGTCCTCCCCCACTGAGGGTGAAGAAGAAGATTGACAGGGCCGGGGGCTCCTTCACCCTTGGCCACTGGGAGCCCATGGTCACTGGAATGGTAGGGGGCCACTCCACCCAGTTCCTAGTGGATACAAGACCCAAGATCTCCATTCTGAAGGATCCATCTGGGCTCCTCTCTGATCAAACTGTTACTATCTGGGGGCTACAGGGGATAACAAGAGATATCCAATGACTGTTGAAAGAACTGTGGACTTGGGACACAAATGGGTTACACACCCTTTCCTGGTGGTCCTGGAGTGCCCTTTCCCCTTACTAGGGTGAGATCTACTCCAGAAGCTAAAGGCTACCATCACCTTTACCCCCACTGAATCCCAGCTAGCCTTAGCCCCCAACCCAAGTTGGTATTCACCATTGCCTTGTCTGAAAAATATTTGCTGTTTCCTGATACAGAAGAGAAGCCCTCTTCTAGTTCTCTGTTAGAGCAGGTACAGTCTGAGTATCCTGGTGTCTAGGCCGAGACTAACCCACTGGGACTAGCAGCCCTTCACACACACACACACACCCCTTCCAGTAGTGATGCTTCTGGGAACGGCCATACCAGTTAGGATATTGGTAGTATCCTATGAGTCTGAAGGCCAGGCTCAAGATTGCCCTACACATCCAGAGGCTTCTCAAAGCAGGTATACTAACTCCATGGAGGTCCTCATGGAACATCCCATTTCTACCGGTCCAGAAGCCAGGAACTTTAGACTATCAGCTGGTGCAGGACCTGAGGGAAGTAAATAAGTGGGTAGAGACTGTGCACCCCATTGTGCCAAACCCCTATACCCTGTTAATCCTGCTGCCTCCTGACCATCAGGTATACACTGTGTTGGATCTGAAGAATGTCCTTTAGAATCCCACTAGCGTCTGTGAGTCAGCTTATTTTTGCCTTTAAATGGACAGATCCCCTGACAGGGGAGACAGGTCAACTCACCTGGACTCATCTACCACAGGGCTTCAAAAATTCTCCTACCTTCTTTGGAGAAGCATTCCAGTGGGACCTGACTGAATTCCAAGTTACTCACTCTGAACTATCTTTCTTCAATATGCTGATGATTTGCTTCTTGCAGCAAGAACTCCCAGGACTGTCTAGATGGAACAAGGGACTTGATTGGCACTTTACAATGACTGTGGTATCAGGTCTCAGCTGAAAAAGCACAATTATGCCAGAAGGAAGTGACTTATTTAGGCCACAAGTTCCATCAAGGTAAGCATAGCCTCTCCTTGGCTTGGAAGCAAGCCATCTTACAGACACCTGTTCCAACCACCAAGGTACTTGGATTCCTGGGGGCTGCTAGATACTTCAGGCTATGGATACTGGGGTTTGCTGAGATTCCCAGGCCCTTGTATTCAGCTAAGGCTGGGGGAACTGAGCCATTCAAATGGACTGATGAAGAACCAAAAGCATTCCAGGTGCTAAAGGAGGCCCTGGTGACAGCCCTAGCCTTAGCTTTGCCTGATGTAACTAAACCTTTCAGACTATTTGTACACGAGGCTTGAGGCATAGTGAAAGGAGTCCTGACTCAAAATCTGGGGCCATGGAGGAAGCTGGTGGCTTATCTGTCAAAGAGACTGTGGCCTCTGGATGCCCTTCCTCTTTAAGGGTAGTAGCTGCAACTGCCATCCTAGTTTGAGAGGCCAATAAGTTGACATTGGGCCAGGAGCTGGAAATAACAGCCCCTCATGCTGTAGAGGTGTTGCTCCAAGGGGGCCACTGGCCTCTGGATGTCAAACTATCGAATCACTCAATACCAGAGCCTCCTCCTAGATCAGCCCAGGCTCACCTTCTGCCCCACCAGGCCATCAACCTGGCTACCCTGCTGCCAGATGACAACCTGGACTGCTAGGACCTCCCAGATCTTACCCAGGCTTGCCAGCCTGACCTCAGAGACACTCCCCTGGACAAAGCCGAGGTTACTGTTTTCAGATGGGAGTAGTTTCATTGATCAAGGGGTCCACAGAGCTGGGGCAACCATTCACCACTCAAAAGGAAATCATCTGTGCTCAGGCCCTCCCCACGGGTACATCTGCTCAGAAGGCAGATCTTATTGCACTCACATAGGCACTATGATGGGCAAGAGGGAAGAAAATCAATGTCTAAACAGACAGCAGATACGCGTTTGCCACCATTCATGTCCATGCGATGTTCCTTAAGGAAAGGGGACTCTTGACATCAGCTGGGAAAGAGATTAAGAACGAGGAAATCTTGACCCTCCTTGAGGCTGTGTGGCTCCCCCTTGAGGTAATAGTGATGCATTGCAGAGGGTGCCACAATGATGACTCATCCGAGGCTGTGGGGAACCGCCTGGCTGATAGGACAGCTGGAGAAGCTGCCCTGGACCCAGTGGAGGCCATCAAGGATCTGACTATACTGTCTACCCACCACCCACTCTGCCAAAAGACCCCATTTACACCTTCGGAGTGGAGAATCAAGCAAAAGAAAGTGGGACCCTCCTCAACCACAGGGGTGATGGGAAAGATATGATGGAAGGATCATTGTACCAGCCACCTTGGGAAAAGAGCCAGTCCAGCAGCTCTATTCTACCACCCACCTAGGGGAGACCAAACTAACTGATCTCTTGTCTTCCCAGTTTTTTACAAAACCCCGGCCTCTGTGACTTGGCTCGCTCAGTGACCATGAGGTATCCAGAGTGTTCTCAGGTGAATGCCAAACAAGGTAGGAATAGGGAAGTGGGAATCAGGCTACATGGGTTAAGCCCAGGAGAGCATTACGAAGTAGACTTCACTGAACTAAAGCCACCTACAATAGGATACAGGTACTTAACAGTGATGATAGACACATTCTCAAGATGGGTGGAATCATGGCGAACAAAGAGGGAAACTGCACAAGTGGTAGCCAAGAAGCTGTTACAGGAGATTGTTCCTAGGTGTCAGGTAAAAGGGCCGAAGACCAAGACCAGACCAGGCCACAACAAGCCTTTATTAGGGGAATAGATCTGCCAGGCTGTCTCTGAACAAAGGAGAGACAAAAGCAATATGGCCGGGGCAGGGAGAGTTTTATAGAGACTGGGGTGGGGTTTGTAGGGGCTGAGGTGGGGTTGAGTGAGGCAGTGACTAGGGAATGGAGGATCCGGTGATGTCACTAGGTGGTAGGAGGTGAGCGAGTATTAGGTTACTTTCTAGGCGGGAACAGAGGCATAGTGGGAAGAAGGGTTTATTCTTTGGTGGGAGCAACCATCTTGGCATGATGTCACACAGGGGAGGGGGCAAGGCACCATAGGAAGAGGGCAGCTATTATACATAATAGCTGCTGAGGTGGTGGGAGACCTATCACTAGGTATTGGCTTCCAATTAGCATAGGATCAGATAATGGACCTGCCTTAGGAATAGACTGGAAGTTCCATTGTGCTTATAGACCCCAGAGCTCAGGGCAAGTAGAAAGGATAAACCAGACTCTCAAAACTACCTTATCCAAATTAATCTTGGAAATTGGTGAAAACTGGCTCAACCTCCTTCCCCTAGCCCTCCTTCAGGCATGTTGTACTCCCTACAAAGCAGGTTACACTCCTTTTGAAATCATGTTTGGTAGACCTCCTCCTTTGCTTCCCTGAATCAAGGACCCCACCTTGGAAGAGGTGACTGATGAATCCTTGTTAAAGTATTTACAGGCTCTTAAGCAGGTCCAAGGAAAAAAATCCATCACAATGTATGCGAGGCCTCAATTGGGAGGATGATGGCAGAACCCTTGAGGAAAATATTACAGCACTTTCTTTGTCTGCATGGTTGAAAGTAAAATGCACAACTTTTTCTGCACCGCTGCAGGCTCGAACTTCTGCCTTGTGAGAACAAAGAAATTCCAACTCTCCACATGGCACAAGCTTCCTTATTCTTTACAGACAGGCGGGGGAGCCTTTTAAGGTGCTGCCTGCTTTTACTGACTCACCGCCCCCGCCAAGAATGGGTTCTCCTCTGGCTCTGCCTATTTACATATCAACAACTTGCTTGGCGGGCTACACTAACAAGAAATTACATTATGCCCTGGTGCGTAGGCAGCCAGGCAGGGGAAACTTGAACAAACAAAAAAATCAAATTCTAAATTCTGGCTAATTGACATATGTACCTTTCGTCTCCAGCTTAAAGTAATGTTTAATTGGTGTTTGGTTTCCAGATGTTTTATTGGTGTATTTGAAACATTTCTTTTACATTGCAAATTCTTAAATTGTAATTATAGGATGAACTTGCTCTTCTCTCTACTTTCTGCTTACAGACTTCTGACAATAACTATAACACAAGATTATGCTACTTTTCTATTACTATCTTGTTATAAAAGATTACACTTACAGGTATAAAGTGCTTTATTCCTTCTGATTCTAATTACAAGAGATCTCTATTAATTGACCTACAAAAGTTTTGACTAGTCTTAATTACAAGAGATGTTATAAGTCAAATTGGCCAAATATATTTGAGTGTACTCGTTTCATAAATTGTCTTATATGTTTGTGTTTGTCTGTCCAATTGTTTCAGCCCAACAAAATTTCTTTTTCCTTAAAAACATTTGCCTATAATTTAAATTGACTTACACATAAGTGTTATTAGTATTATTTTTTTGGTACTGGGGATCGAACTCAGGACCTTGCACTTGCACAGCAGGCGCTGGAACCACTGAGCTAAATCCCCAGCCGAACAAATGTTATTAAAGTTAAAGAAATGTCTTCCTTTTCTCCCAGGTTGCTAGCTAGCTAATCAAAGGGTCATCAAAGATTAATTTTGATTGTAATGCATGTTGCTGTCTACATTCAATAACTCAAAAAGTATACATATATATATAATTGGTTATAAATAATTTGTTAGTTGTTACAATCTGGTTTTTACAGGCTAAGTAAAAATTGTCAAGGTAATTAAATGAGGCTTTTAGGTTTGGGGAGATGGCTATGGGACTCCCCTTGATAAATAAAAGAAGCAGGTGCTCAGAAAAGTTATCTCTGGTCTTTGTTCAATAATGGGAGCCCCAGTAATTTTCACAGCCTTATGGGAAGACACACCCCCAATAAACATTGTTTAAATATATTATTATAAAATGTTTGCATTGGTTGTCATCAAAGGGGTAAGTTCTAAATATGTTATTGTAATATGTTTATATTGGTCATCTTCAAAACAAAATTTTTGGTGGAAAAAACTAGGTGTTATTAAAAAAGATCCTTTTAGTACCAAGCTACATTATAGGACATAAGGTTTCATATAATTGTAATAATAATTATCATTACCTTTCTGGTGTACAAAATGTATTCATGTCTTCTGACTGTGCAGCTCTGCCAACAGATTGTTTATGATAACAACCTCCTTTTGATCCAGGTATTTGCCCTTCTCTTATGCTCCAGCTACTCACAATAACAGGTACATTTATAGGTTCATACACTTTCTTTGGATGATGTCCTATTAAAAAGTAATAATTTAAGTAAGAGTTTCCTGGTTTTTTATGTGTTTTTGGAAGGGAATGAGTACATTTAACAATGGCTATTTTACACTAAGATACACATTTGAGTGTGTTACAAAGATAATGTCATCGTGATTGTCATGCTAAAATACTACGTGTGGTTCTTGATCTTAAGTTTTTCTATATAATGTATAACTGTTATCTGTTAACATTCTACCGGGATTCAACTACTAAAACAACTATGGTCAGCTGGGGATTTAGCTCAATGGTTTCACCGCCTGGCTCACAAGCGCAAGATCCAGAGTTCGATCCCCAGTACCAAAAATAAATAAATAAATAAAATAAAACAACCATGGTTGACAAAAACAACAGTCCTCTAACTGTACTTTACATTTCAAAAGTGCTTAATGCCCAAACAAAATTGTAATAGTGACCTTCTCTTCTGGGTGTTCAACAACTAAAGTTTGGAGACTAAAACTAAAAAGCTAACTGGGGTAAAAGGACAACCAATATTTTGGCCCTGGCCCCTCAAGGTCAACAAAGATCCAGGACACAAAGGAACCTTTCCTACAGGGTCCTACATCTTTGGTCAGTCACTCAACCTCCTGAACAAGGAGATTGCTAGGGACCAGAGGACAAATGTACTTTGCGCCATAGGAGGGTCACAAAAAGAAAAACGTCTCCCATGCTTTCACTGAAAACACTATGGTCATGCAAGGCCATGACTCATCCTGATGGCTGAAACTGACAGGAGCTGAGAGGCTCTATACATGATTCCAAAATAATGCTTGAGGAGACTTAACTGACCTTGATAGACAACAAGAGGTTCATACGGATTGACACAGGTCTCACTTTAACTTGGTCTTAAACACCTAGCAGAAAAGAATAACCAAAAGAGGTATAAAGTAATGCCATAATAATAAAGCTAGATATAAAAGGGGGCTTTAATCGCTAACCCCCTCTAGCAGTTTCCAGCTACACTGGCAGCTGACCACAGTTATGGTTCATTAGAAAAAACTATGGTAAAATCTATAAAAGCTCAACTAGCATTTTAAATATCTTAGCTAAATTTGTCCTTCAAATTATCGCTATCCTGTGCTCTGTTTGGCAGCACATATACAAATTATCTTACAGCTAAGACTGGAGAGACTTATGACAAAATGTCAGACTTACAGATAACCTCCATCAATAAGAGTCTAAGATCAAATAGGCTGCCAAACTCCAAATGGTCAGACAAACTGAACCAAAGACCAATGTGCTAGACTTCTTTTACCAGGATCCACCAGATTGACCTTGTAAAAAGTTCATAACTGCTAAACTACAATAAGACTTCTGTGTTGGATTCTAAAGTCCCCTGGATCAGACCTTCTCCTTATCTTCTTTATGGAAGGCTGTTACTAGTTCTTCCTGGTGAAGACACTTGTTGGCTATATTCATAACAACCCTGGTGACCTTATTATTTAGCCCACGTATTCCTAACTGTTTCTTTGGTTTGTCTCCTCCAGAATTAAAGCTACCCAAGATGACAATGTCTGACACCTAATGGAGGCCTATAGATAGACCTTCTATAGAGTTTCTCTGACTGCTGATCACAACTATGACCCTCCTCAGCTGAAAGTACTCAGAACAGTCTTCGCCCCTTTCCCCCTCACACTAGTTAGGGGTACTTCTTTGGAGAGAAAAATACTATAGGTAAGTTAATTAGATATCTTGTAGACAGTTAGACAGGGCCCCCCAGCACCAGCCGTCCAGGAGCCAACACAGTGAGGAGCCAACATGGTAAACAATTGAGACTACTAGATGAAGCTGTTAAAGTTTCAGAGATCCAGCCTTGGATTCATCACTCTCGAGTCAAAAAGCCCCATCATGATGACTCCTGAGAGGCCCACACCGACGAGACAACTCCCTTAAAGATCACCCCAAGGAGACAATGCACTCAAAGCCCTGGTCCTGTTATTCCGGACACTGACAGGCCAACACATGGCTAAAGCTAGGGACCTCAATCCATGAACTACTTCCACGCTTTCCAGACTTGATCTTTTCCCTGACATCTCTATTCTTGCCTAACTCAATAGTGACTGCCTTTATTCTTGGAATAGGCTTAGTGACTGTTACTCCAAAGGACTGGAACAATTCCCAAAAATGTTTTCTTTTAGCCATATGTTGGGTTTCATGCTGGTGTTTGCTGTCCTATTTTGTTTGTCCTAACCAATGTAAATGTACTGGGTAGCCAACCTGGATAATGGGTGCTTGAAGCTAGAATATACACCAGACCTGATGTTTGACTCACAATATCAGGTCTTAGATACCCAGAAATGGGAGCCAGGACAAAAGAGTGTTTTACTATTTTTTGATGCTTGCCCCATACAACATTAGGGATGGCCCCATATAACAACTGATTGTGGAGGAATTTGGTGGGAACAAGAATACTGCGCAGAAAACATCAGTAAATATTTATGTTCCAGATGGAAAAACCCACCAGCTGATCATCGCTGTAGTCTGTACTGGGCTGGTCCCCTGGTATCTACACCATCATTATAGTGTGACCATTGGAATTGCCCACACTATTACACTGACTCAAACACCTTACTCAAACACCCTCCAATGGCAGGATGTTCTAATTGTAAACAAGGTAAATATAACCCCTTACAGTTTATAATCAAGAATCCTGCAAACCTGAGATGGAGTCTAGGCCAATTTGCAGATATAAGGGTAGATACCCAAGGAAAAGACCCATGGTAGATCCTCCAAATTAAATGAGAATGGAAGGTCCTATCCCAATCAGACAAAGTAAGACTGCCCATGCTCGGAAACCCCATTCTTTTCTTTTGTTTTTTTTTTTAGTACCGGGGATTGAACTCTGGTCCTTGCGCTTGCAGAGCAATTGGCGAAACCACTGAGCTAAATCCCCGGCCCCAGAAACCCCATTCTTATTGAGGCTATAAAAAGAAAAACTCACAATCGAAATACCACAGAACTCGATATAATTGATATGATAAATAGTACACAAGTGCTGCTGGCTGCAGACCCTATCCTTGCCTCTAATTGTTGGTTATGTGCACCCCTGTCCCCCCTTACCTATCGAGCATTAGGGATATTTGCCAATCATGCACAACTAAATCAAACTGCTAATGCCCCTAGATGACTTTTAAGTCATCCCACTGAAGTACAAGGAAACAGTACGTGTTATATGGGAAATCCCACCAAAAATAATGTAAGAGCACACTGTGTAGAAACTCTCACTACCAAAACTACCGCTGTTGCCCCAACAGGAACTTCCTTTGTCTGTGGAGATGGACCATACCACTTCTTCTCACTGACTTATCAGGAGTCCTGTGCCTTGGGCACCCTCATCCCAGACTTGTTCATGTATACATCAGATGCTATGTCACAGGCCCCCACTAATCTTTGGGCCCCTTCTCCTAGAAAAAAAACAAGATCCTGTGATATTACCCATTGTCTTGGGCCTGGTTATTGCAGGCAGTCTCACTTTAGGAGCCATGGCTCTTGGTCTGGGACAACAAAACTATAATACCCTTGGACAGGAGATCGCTGATGACCTAGATGCAGTCCAAGAGCTCTGGGAACATTACAAAATCAAGTAGAGTCTTTGGCAGACATAGTCCTCCAAAACAGGAGGGCCATAGACTTGTTAACAGACCAATAAGGAGGCATCTGCCTGTTCCTGGAGAAGAATGTTGTTATTATACCAACCAATCAGGAGTAGTCAAAGAAACTATACAACAACTAAAAGAAAGGGTCAAACAGTACAAAAAGAAATATGAACCACAAGAATCTTGGTGGGACACTCTAAGTAACTGGAGACCATGGCTAGAATCCATATTAGGACCACTGTTTGTCATTATCCTACTCCTAACAATAGGGCCCTGTTTGGGAAACTGGTTAATATGCTTTGTCTCCCAACACCTCAATTCTACAAAGATCCAGGAATCTTACCAACTCATGGTGACCTCAGAATCAGACATTTATGCGTACACCTGCCAAAATATAGACTCTCCAGATAAAGAATCAACTAGGATCAAGAAGAGGAGGGAATGAAAGGGAAATAAACTTCTCTGCAGCTAAAGCTGGACTTGCTAACAGGACAAGATGACTTCCTTCCAATTCTTTTAACATATCCAGGCCTGCCTGGGCTGGCTCCCTCAAACATCTCAGGAATTTTCTTTGTTCTGCCTTCCTGCCATATGCAAATAAGATAAAACTCAGTACCCTATGTTAACCAATGAACCTGCTATATGTGAAATTCTGTAACTGATAGGTCTCCCACTACCTCAACAGCTATTATGTATAGTAGCCATCCTCTTCCTATCATGCCTTGCCCCCTCCCCTGTGTGACGTCATGCCAAGATGGTTGCTCCCACCAAAGAACAAACCCTTCTTCCCAGCATGCCCCTCTTCCCGCCTAGAGAGTAACCTAATACTCGCTCACCTCCTACCACCTAGTGACATCACTGGCTCCTCCATTCCCTAGTCACTGCCTCACTCAACCCCACCTCAGCCCCTACAAACCCCACCCCAGTCTCTATAAAAGACTGTCCCTGCCCCGGCCATATTGCTTTTGTCTCTCCTTTGTTCAGAGACAGCCTGGCAGATCTATTCCCCTAATAAAGGCTTGTTGTGGCCTGGTCTGGTCTTGGTCTTCGGCCTTTTACCTGACACTAACCAATAAGGTTGCTGGGCCTATATGTAAATGAAGGGTTGAAACTTCTAAACCCACTCCTTCCCTAAGTACATAACAACCCAGCTCTGGCTGAATGGTGTAGGGGGTCAGTCTCTTTGCAGAGAAGTCCCAGACTGACCCTCTAGCATTAAAAATAAAGCTGCACACTTTGCCTCTGAGACTCCTGGGTGTGTCTTCCATTCTCCTGGACTACATTAAGCTGTAGACACTAGAGCTGTAAACACTGGAGCTGTAACACTAGAGCTATATACCCTGGCTGGCACTTTGCTGCTATAATGTTAACCATCATTTGGGAAAAAGCACATGATTTACTAATGCTAAGAGCAAGAATTATAGTCTCGCAGCATGTTTAGGATTTTTAGGTACATATACAGAACTGTAAATAATTTTGAGTGGTTTTGTTTTGTTTTATTTTTTTGGTACTGGGGATCAAACTCTGGACCTTGTGCTTGCGAAGCAGGCGATGGAATCACTGAGCCAAATCCCCAGCCCAGAACTGTAAATAATTTTTAAGACAGTGTGTAAAAATTAATGTGTATTTTATTGACTAAGCACACATTTTTGAGCAAGATTGTTTTATCCAAGAGGATATATATAGCTTTTGTCAATTGTACCAATATAGGGGAAATAAATGTAACTCTCAATCTGCTAGATGTCAGATACACTGAGTTCGTGTTCCCCAAGACTGAAGAAGGAATTCTAAGGAACAACGGAGCTTAAAAGTAGAAAATACTTATTGAGGAGGAGTGATACAGCTCTTGAGAGACAAGAAGGGACCCGGAAAATGGGTTGCCACAGACCTCATTTTTCAGAGTAAGTTTTATGCAGCAAAATCATGAGGTAGGGGACAACATGTGACAAAACTATGATCAACCAGTAAGATTACAAGTTTAATCACTCAGTAATACTGATCCAATGGGGAAGCAGTTCATGTAGCAAGTACATGAAAAGAACAAGGACCTTTTTTAGGAAGAGATGAATCAGGGTTCTGGTCACACACTGGGATGACTGATGTAATTGTTAATTTATTGTTTATCTCTTGAGGACCCATGTAGGCCTAGTCATTTTGTCTTTATCTTGAGGCCTGGCCTCCAACAGATGTGTTTCTGGCCACAGGTGTAATGTGTTTTCATCCTCTGTATTGACTCCCCGAGGGGCCTAGCCCTATCTGACTGCCTATAATATTTTTACCTAGCTTAGCTGTCTACAATAATATGTCTATAAGCAATACATACATATATAAGCAATACATACAGCAGTAATGTAGCAAAACAATTTAGTTACTTTTACAGCGTATTATAACAATCATGACTAATTGTATCATATTTGAATGACATTTTTTAAAATAAAGAAAATTACATGATAGTTTGCACAACCAGAATTGTAAAACAAAATTGTAAGCAGATATCTAAGTTCATATGAACTTCTTAAAGTCAAACACCTAAAATATAAATCTGATTGACCTGCACCAGCAATGCATATGGTTAAGAGTTAAGGGTACTTTTGTACACCTTTAACACATTTTTTCAGTCATGTAAAGAAAAAGCATCTGGGTTTATGCTTTTTTTGGTCACTTAGTGCTCTTATTTTTAAATTAATCTGGTACCATCTAAATGATACACAAACACAAGTACACACATAGACATAACATACATACATTCACTAGTTATACTACTGGCATGATTTTTCTTCTTATAGTCCTAAGCAATACTTAATCTCACATTTGCATGTCTGAAGATAAGATTCCTGGTGGTACCAAGGTGAAAAATATACACCTGAAAGGAGATTGCTAGCCTAGTTTAAAAAGGGTTTTAATTTTTTAAAGCTATTTTTTCTGCCTTTACTTATTTATAGGTCTTTGTCAATTTGAATACTTCTGCCCGAAGTTTCAAGACATTGTTCACTATGGTAAAATTTAGATATAGCTGGTCAGAAGTTCATTTCTCAAGGCTTCTAGTATTGAAAAAATTTCAAGAATAATATTCTTCACCAAGAAAAACACAAAGGCAAGTCATCAGTAGTAAAAGTTCTCTATTTTCTCTTGCTAAAGAATGGAGGTGGTAGAAGAAAACAATCAATTTTCAACAAAGAAGTTTCACTAAATATTCTGAAATACTACACTCAACACTTACTCATTAATACATTGATGGGCATGGGGGGTGGTTCCAAGATTTAACTATTATAAATTGTGCTGCTAAAAACATGGGTGTGCACACATCACTGTGGTATGATGCTTTGAATGCTTTTGGGAAGATACCTAAAAGAGTCAAATGGAACTTCTGGTTTTAGTTTTTTGAGGAATCTTCATATTGATTTCCATAGTGGTTGTACCAGTTTACACTCCCACCAGCAATGGAGAAGTATTTCTTTTCCCCCACAGCCCATCCAGCATTTGTTATTGGTAGATTTCTTGATGACAGCTATTCTTTCTGGAGTGAGATGGAATCTCAGTGTTGTTGTAATTTGTATTTCTCAAAGGACCAATGAAGTTGAGCATTTTTAAATATTTATTTGCTGTTTTTGCTTCTTCTTCTGAGAAATGTCTGTTTATTCCAGTTGCTCATTTTTGGATTGGGTCTTTAAATTTGGGGGGTGGGGTCTGATTTTTTTTTTAGTTCTTTATATATTCTAAATGTTAGTTCTTTGAGGAGTATCTGGTAAAACTTTTTCTCCCATTCTGTGGGTTGTCTCTTCACTTTGTTGATGGTTTCTTTTGTTGTGCAAAGCTTTTTAATTTAATGTCATCTCAGTTGTTGATTCTTTGTAATATTTCCTAAAGTCTTCACCTACACCTATGTCTTCTAGTTTTACCTATTCTATCTTCCAGCAGATTAAGTGTTTCTGTTTTAATATTTAGCTCTGTGAACCATTTCAATTTTAGTTTAGTGCATGGTGAGAGATGAGGTTCAATCTTTGGCATGTGGAAAGCCATTTTTCCCAGCGCCATTTATTATATGTGCTGCCAAAGTGAGCACACCCCCACACCATTTTTTAAAGAGGCTGGCTATATTCTAATGAAGAGATTTGGTCCTTTGTCAAAGATAAGGTAACCCTCAGTCTCTCAGTAGACTGTTGATATTGTTCATTTGAATGTTTTGGGGTTTTTTTATAAATAGGTAGAGTCTATACCAGTATTTTTTTCAGCTGTTTCTGCCCCTCTGTAATTTCTGTATGATCTTTTCAATCATATCTAAATCTTTACTAATATTATTTTATACACACAGCCTTTTTATGCTGTCTTTTGGTTCTTCCTCTTTGGTTGCCTCTACCCCTTTTTAGATAATTTAAATAGTTGCCCAGTTGTCTTTGTGTAGATAATTAATTCACTGACATTTTTCAGATACTCTTTCCTGATTCATATTTTTTTATTTTTAGCCATGCTTTTCGCTTTCTCTGTATTCTTTGAAGTTTTGTTGTAGTTGTTGCTGCTGCTGTTGTTGTTATTGTTACTTGTTAGTCATAGCGAACATTTCATTAGTCTAAGGACATAAAAGTCAAAATCATATCCTCTGTCTTTTTCAGTGTATAGGGAGATTGACTGGAGTGGTTGAAATTAGTTACTTCACTTGCTGACAAGAATTTGGGTGTAGAAAAGTCTCAGTTGTTTAGGCTTTGGGGAAACACTGCTTTTTTTTTTTTTTCTAGTTAAAAGTTCTTTAAATATCAGAATTGTCAAAATGCTTTTGCTTTCCCAACCCCACTCTCAGAAAGACTGAAGCATTTTTCCTGAGTATCACTGTCAGAATCTGGCTGTGGTGTGGACGTAAAATGCACCAAATTTGAAGGTGTCTAAATTCTGCCCCCTGGAGTTTTTGCCTCTCAAATTTCTCTTATTCTTGTTCACCACGACACTTAATATATTCCTACCCTTCTTTTGTTCCTAAGTTTCATCAGAGTAATTTATACTTCTCCATCTCCAATTTAGACTTCAAGGGTTTGGGATTTTAAGTTAGCTTGCACTTTTGTTATTGAGAAACATTTCTTTTATGTCCTTCCGTTTGAACTGGAAAGTAGAAGTGTGTGGTCTTGTTTGATTTGTAGTGACAATATTCAACCCACAACACTCATTCCATTTTTATCCCAATTGAAAACAATGTAATCGAAAGCAAAAGTGCTCACAACGTTGGATCTGACAGATACTTTGACAACCCAAAACTCTGCTTGTGGGAGTGAATTCTCACTGTGCATTCCCTGTTAATCTCAATAACCTCTAAGGCCAGGCTCTTTCCTTCACTCTCTCAAGATACTTTGTACAAGATTGAGAGTCCTCCCCCATCTGTTTGAGTCCTCAATTTTGTGAATAATATTCCTTTGCATGTCCTCTTGGCCAAATCTCCACAAGTGTGAAAATAAAAGCTACTCCTTTCAATGATAACAGGATTTTGCACCATTGATAGGATATGTACTCATTAATCAGATTGAACATGTGTCTTCTCTTTATCTGACTTTCTAACCTTCACTCCTCCTGATGGCCAGCATGCAATATGACCACTGTTTGCTGGGTGTCTGGAAGTCTATTTACAACTGTGCTGCTTTGCTTACTGTGCCAAATCCATAAATTATCTTTCATTTTTTCCATACTTAAATATGGGCAAACATTATAAATGAATTATGAATTAAATTATTTAAAAATTATAAATTAATTCTTTCTTTCCACATGGTAATTTAGTGTTTATACAGTATCACTATACATTTTAATCTTAAAAAAAAATTTTTGGTGAGATTTAACAATAACAGTATAACTATCATGGGAACCCTCAGAAAGCTTTATACTTGGGCCCAGGGTGGTGGTGAAGATGGGCAGGTGAAACTCCATTTGATTCATGCCTGTCTTCCATATGGGTAACCACTGTCTTGTTTTCCTAAGTTCCATCATGTGTCATTGTCATTAGGCAGTATTCTTTTAGAGTTGCCCCCTTGGAATGTCCAATAAGTGAATACTATAAAAACTGCACAGAAAAACAATATAGATGGGGTTTTTTGTCTCACTGTTTCACATGTGCTCATGTCTGAGTCAGGGGAAGTCATTTCTCATCCATTCTAATGGTCCCATGGTTGGAAGTTTTTTCAAGTTTCCTTTTTATAGATGTGAGAAGAATAGCATTAATCTCCAGAAAGAACAGCAGAAAATATTTTCTAGATTTTGGAATAAAGTCACTAGTCTATAGATTTTGATACACTCCACAGACATACCCTCTTCTAGTGTATCACTTGATCCTGGATTGGTTCATAAGTCTGTTTACTAGTTGTCTCTTTCCACACTTCTATTTTCTTTGGCTATTTCCTCAACCAAAGTCATTGATTTTGTTTTATGTTTGGTGTTTTCTCTTGAGTTATATATGTTTTGTTCATATTTCTTATGTGTTGATTGATTTTTACTTTTTACACCAATTCTTTTATTGTATACACTGCAAGTTATTTCTTTTTTTCTTTCTTTTTTGGTACAGGGGATTGAACTCGGGACTTTGCACTAGAGATACAGGCACAGTGCCACTGAGCTAAATCCCCAGCCCCTATTTTTTTCTTTCTTGTTTCTTTTATACCCCAAGATTTACATAGACTTTAATTTCTCCCTCTAGTTGTGACAGCTTCATGATTTTCTGTGGAAACATTTTTTCACATACAAAAGATACTTGATTGTGAATTCTTAAAGTATTCAAGTATATCTTTCTCATTTCAAAATGTAACTCAACTATTGTACATGAAATAAGAAAGAAAACATATGTATTACCCTGTGTACGTGTTTGTCCCAGTCTCCTGCATTAAACAGATTATTCCTGTCACTTTATACAGTAAGACTTTCATGAATCAATGTTCTATTTACATGTGAACCCATTGATGACTCTCTTCATTTTCTGTGATCTATTCATCATTCTCTTTACTAGTAGAATAGTGCCCCAAATAGTGGATTTTGAATCTGTTTCCCCTACATTAAGGACGTTATTGAACATTGTTATAGTGAACAGTTATAATTTTCTTTGACAAATCAAAAGTGTGATTAGGAAGTGCCAATATTTAAAATTTTCCCCTTTATTATTAGTGCCTGTTAACATTGCAAAACATTGGTGTTCACCATACATAATATATAATTTTATTATATCCATCCCCACATTTCTCTCCTTTATGCCTCCTTAGAAATTTTTAGATCTCTGTGAAAGATGAGCATTTTATATCATTCAGCTATAAGATAATGTGTCTTCTATGCTGGGTGTGGTGTTGCACACATGTAATCCCAGCACTTACTAGGCTAAGGCAGGAGAATTGCTATGAGTTTGAGGCCACCCTGTGCTATATAGTGAGTTCAAGGCCACCCTGAACTACATAGTGAGATCTTGTCTCTAAAAACAAACAAACAATAATAATAATGTCTTCCTTAATATAACTTAATTGTTCTTAGATACTTCCCAATAAAAACTGTAATATTTCTTATTAGAATTTCAATTTATCATTCATGAATTTTACTTAGTGTTTCATTAAGGTTTTGTCTATGAAACCAGGTTAAAGTTTCAAAATGCTGTTTAAATATAATGAGAGAATGAAGGAATCAATTCCTCAAATGATAAGTTGGGAAAAGTGATATTTTCTGTGATCTGCCAGAGCAATTCATCAGATACTCATCTACCACAGTTTTTCTTTTTTTTTTTTAACTTGGATGCTGATCTTGTAGGCTCCCTCTGTGAACTATGCTTTAGAGAAAATGTACAAATAAAACTAAGGTTAAGCAACAAGAGAACCAATGATCCCATTCTGCCATTGCTTCAGCAATGAATTCCAATCCAACGTAAAAGTTCCTGTGTGAGATGTGCATATGGATGGATAATAAGTGTCAGATGATCAATACATGAACTAAACATTTGGAAGACTCAGCCTCATTTCAGATTTTTATGACTTAAAACATTTCATGTTGTTGTGAGTCTCAATATTCTTCTTGGAAATACATGTCTGATGATTAAGGCAGTGACCTTTGAGGATGTGGCTGTCATCTTTACCATGGAAGAATAGACTTTGCTGGACCCATCCCAAAAGAATCTACAGAGATGTGATATGAGAAAACTTTAGGAATGTGGCTGCTATAGGTAAGGAAAATATCATTTTCTCATTCATGCAATCAGAGAGCATTGGTTGTTGCACATCAATGCAGTTTCCTTAATTGGAATATGGAAACAATTAGATGAATCTTCCAAGTAGATTACATAATACCATGAATCTAACTGGAATCTATTTATTTTTATGTAATGTAGTCCGTCATCATTATATTTCTGTTTCTGTACTTTAGAAAAAATTGGGATGACCAGCAAATTGAACATGAATATAAAAATTACAAAAGTGTAAGGTAATTTTTACTCTCAAAAGTAAGGATACTCCTCAAGAGTCAGGATGTGAGCAGAAATATTAAAACCAAGCGTACTATACAAGTGAGGCCATGTTCCAATTTCTTTAATCTCATGAAATTTTTCCAAAGATGCATTGCATACATGTTGAGTATCTATACTCTGAAAATTGAATATTTGAAATATTCCAATATCTGTAATTTAGGGAGTACTGACATTATGCTACAAGTGACATTATCTAATATATAAGAATACAATTCTTTTCCATGCTCGAGATTATAAATATGTTGTATGAAATTACATTCAGGCATTGTGCATAGGTGTATATAAATCAAATCTTGTGTTTTGACTAATAGCCAAGTTCAGGATATGTAATTATATATACATGTATTTTCAAAAGACCACTTTCATATCAAACAAATCATGTAAAGAATGCTATATGTATTTAAAAGTGGTAAATACATTCAATATCTGCCTAATTCCTAATCATGTGGAAGTATTCAAAATGCAAATGAATGCCATTATTTTGATAATAGCTTTTTTGCAAGCAATCTTCCAAACCATTCAGTCCATTCATGATCCAAAATATTAGAATGCACCATCCCTTATTCTTGGTAAGAATGTCATAAAGTATAATATCTATGGAAATGTGTACAGAGATTGTTCAAATAAGTAAAAAGAGAATTTCCATTTTTCCTGGAGTGGTAGTGTATGCCTGCTTTCTGGGCACTCTGGAGGCTGAGGCAGGAGGATTGCCATCAGTACAAACTGAGCCTGGGCCACATAGTGAGTTAAGAGAGGAATGAATATCAAAAGTAACTCACATAGCTGGGGATTTAGCTCAGTGGTTCTGCTGCCTGCCCTACAAGTGCAAGGACCCAAGTTTGATCCCTGCTACAAAAAAAAAGAAAAAAGTAACCCACATATGGTATAAATATTTTCTAATTCCTCAAAATAAAAGTGTCATTTACCGCAGTCATGTCAATTATAAACTCCCAAATGTATATTACTGTTTTGGTAAATGCTGTTTTCAAGCCATCATCCAAAGTGTACAGTAAATTCATGATCAAATATTCTTAGAGGACATTAAACCAGATCTCTTCATGGTAAATCATAGTAAAAAGGTACTTGTAAATGTTATTGCTTGTATTGTCTTTTTTTTTCTTTTACAGAAGTGAAGAAGTAGAGAAATACTGTCCACAGTATCAACATGAAGAAATGGGATTTGCACTCCAGATAGTGATATGAACATGAAACTAAAACCAGGTGAAAGATTTGCTTGCAGAAAGCCCTTGACTGGTAAATTATTGCCAAACATTCCCCATCATAGGTAACACTAGACTCAAATCATATGTACATCAGGGATTTGAAGATGGGAAAACCTCCACTGACTTCCAGTCCTTTCACAACCATCCAAACAAAAACCCTATGAATATAAGCAAAATTTAAAATCTTACTCTCGGGCCAGGGATTTAGCTCAGTGGTTCTAGTGCCTGCCTCACAAGCGCAAGGATCCGAGTTTGATCCCCGGTACCAAAAAAAAACACACACAAAAAAACAATCTTACTCTGATCGCACTGAAGGAAGTAACACTGAAGCAAAGTCTTCTGTATATAAGCAAGACGTGACAGCCTTCAATACACCCAACTCTGCTCAAATTCGGGAAAGAAATCACAGTGAAGTAAATACCTATGTGTGTATACAATGTGGAAATTTTAATTTTAATTGTTTTAATTCTCACCATGGTATTCAGATACATGAAAGAGCTCACACTGGAGAAAAACCCTATGTATGTAAACACTGTGGGAAATTCTTCACTAATAACATTTCATTTTGTAAATGTGAAAAAATTCACACTGTGGTGAAACTCTATGTAAGTAAGCAATGTGGGAAAGCTTTCAGTAAGATACATGAAAGAACTCACTCTGGGGAGAAACCCTATACATGTAAGTAATGTGGGAAAACTTTCAACTCACAAAGTGATTGTCAAACACATAAGTATTCACACTGGAGAAAAATGCTATGTATGTAAGCAACATGGGAAAGTTTTCAGCATACACGGGAATTGTCAAAGACATGAAAGCAGTCACACTGGGGAGAAACCCTATGCATGTAAGCAATGTGGGAAAGCTTTTGGCACACCGAATGATTGTCAAATACATGAAAGAACTTACTCTGGGGAGAAACCCTATGTTAGTAAACAATGTGGGAAAGCTTTCAGTACAAGTAGTAATTGTCAAAAACATGAAAGGACTCACAGGGTAGAAAGGCTATGTATATAAACAGTGATAGAATGCATAAACTACCCACAAGGTATTGTCAAATTTGTGAAAGAAATCACACTTGAGTGAAATTCTGTTTATGTAAGCAATGGGCAAAAGCCTTCAGTAATCCAGTAATCATAGGCTTTAAAAACTAAGAGAGCGGGCCTGGGATTTAGCTCAGTGGTTCCTCCGCCTGCCTCACAAGCGTGATCCCTGGTACCAAAAAAAAAAAAGATAGTAAGAAAGAAAATTAACTGTGAATATATAAAGTAACTTACACTATCATTAAAAGACAGTGGAGAAAAGCCTTTTCTTTGTAAGCAATATAAAGAATCAGTACACAGAGATACCATTACATAAATGAAAGAATAATGGAGAGCGTCTGAACATATGAGCAGTGTGGGGAAGATTTTATTTTTCTCAATACATTCACATATATTAAAGAATTCACATGGGAGAAAAGCCATACATATGCAATTAATGTGGCTACCTTTCAATTTTCCCACTTAAATTGAAATACAGGAAGAAACACACTAAAGAGAAACCCTAGGTAGATAATTTCCAGAAACATTTTGTGATTCCCATAACCTCCGAAAACATGCACAAACTCAAAGGGAGATTATAAATACAGAATTTGAGTTGTCCTCATTTTCACATGATCTTTCATGTAAACACGTCAATCCATAGCAGAGAAATACATATAATGTATGTTTTAGGGGAATATCTCTAGTCATTTTGGTTTTTTTCATATTACAAATAAACACAGTATTGTGAGAAATCATTAATATATTATATATATAAAACGTAATGTAATATACACAAGTCTTCAGTTGTCATACATACAGTAATATATATTGGGTTAAATCCCCATGAATGTACAAAGTTCTCAGTTATAACTCATAGTTTCAAAATCCTTTGAACATTTCTCATGTAATGCAAACATATACAAGTAAATCATGTAAAAATATGGTGTCTATTATTTCTCTAGAAAATATACAAACAGGAGATATCCTAATATAGTAAACTCACTGTTAAAGTATTTCTCTGGATTACACATTTGGAAGTGACTCTTAAGAATACACATTGTGCTGAAATTCTATATGTTATTGTAAGCAATAGCGTGTGAGTTTAGTATTGGCTTTTAGTCAAATTAGATCTTAAGTTATTGATTTTATTTAGGTTTTAAGTTGTTTATTTTGTACCAACTCTACAGGTGAGTTGATAAATATTACTTATATGCTTGGAGGCTTAGTAGTTTTGTAGTTATTTTTTGTTTTCTTTGCTTTTGTTTTTAGTAATTGTGAGGTAATATGACCCCCAAAATGAATTTTTGTTAATTATTATTTTTTCCACTGGCTTCTATTTAAATTTTTGATGCATCTAGTCCATTTTTCTAAAAGAATTTTGAAATTGGATTAACAATTATAATCTATTTTTTAATGTTTTTCTACATGTTTTAGATGAAGTTCAACTGTTTTCAAACACCTTGTAGATTAGCAAATGTGTTTTCCATGTTTGGAGAAGATATTTCCCAACATAATTACAGATTATATGCAGTATATAATAATTATGCCTTTTTTATGCCTGTTTTTTTTTGGTACTGGGGATTGAACTCGGGTCCTTGCACTTGCACAGCAGGCGGCGAAACCACTGAGCTAAATCCCCAGACCCTTTATGGCTGTTTTTTATTGGATATCAGAGTGATATCCATGTGTATACAACTTTAGATATTTTTTGCCACATACAATTTTCTTACTCATATGGCCAAATACTTTGGTGGTAATTTTTTTATCAGTCATCACACTAAACAAAATACACTTCTGTGAGCCTCCACTGCCAGAGTTCAGCAGGACCATAATTTTTTCTCAGACAATATTTAATGGAATTATACTGATTAATCTCTTCACAAACTATAAATGAGGAAATGACTTATTGAGAACATTCACAAGGGACATTCTGACAGGGTGGAAATTTGTTTGGGGAGAATGATTTCTAGTCTTCATAATGACATGGAATCCTTTATTCCCTGATGCTGTAAATAACATCCAGTTTTTGGAAATAATTTTTTACCTGGGAAGCTCAAATAAGTAAAATAAGAAATTGATTAATTTTTGTGATTCAGACAGTTCTGTTTTACCAACTTTAGACATAAATTTATACAAGGCCCATTTTGTCATCAACAATAAGGAGCCCTCTAGTGACTGAAGGAAGCCAATCCTAGAGTGAATCGGGGAGCATGATGATAGAGAAGAAAAATTAGATAGAAAAGGGAGCCAAACATTACAACATGAAAAAGGATCAATACATGAAAAGATAAAAACTCCAAGTGCTCCCCCTATGATTGGGGAAGAACTAATGGTAGATATGGCCAATGGGGAAATTTCAGGGCCTGCACATTCAGGCCATATAGGTCAGAAATACCCCGCACCTTGCATGTCTAGTTATCAAGCAGCAGTTCAAGAAGCAGCCAGGCAGGGAGAAATTCTTGGATGTTGTTGCTTTCCAGTGATCTATAGACCTGACCCAGATAATCAAAATTAGCTGATAGCAGATCATCAAGCTTTTGACTTTAAGTTGTTAGAAGAATTAAAACAGTGTAATGAAGACTGGAGCCCAAGGGCCATTTACTTTGGGGATCTTAGACTCTATTGTGGAGACTTAGTGCTTAATGCCTGACGATGTGAGATTATCTTACCCGCTGCTGTCTGTCTCTTAGTCAACACTTATATTTTAATGTTCAATTACAACACCAAGCTGTGAATCAGGCTGACAGAAACAGATGGGGCGATAGGGCTAATAGAACTGCAGAAATGTTACTGTGAATGGGACAATTTGCAAACACAGCCCAATAGTTGCAGTATACCATTGAGACTTTTGAACAAATAGGTCTTATAATGAAAAGAGCTTGGCTTACTGTGCCCAAAGACCAGGCTCCTGTCCAGTCTTTTCTTAATATCTTACAAGGGCTAAGAGAACCTTACACACAGTTTGTGGCCCAACTACAGGAAGCCATGCACAGACAAATTCCTCATGCTCAAGCAGCCAACATACTTGTTCTGCAACTCACTTATGACAACATTAATGAAGACTATAAACAGGCTCTGGCCACTGCGCAAGCCTCTAAAAATTTAAACAGTTATATTAAGGCTTGTCAAGATATCAGTTCAGAAACTCATAGAGGGTCTGTGTACGTCAAGTACAATGGCTTTTACAAAACAAGGTTAAAATAATGCTCCAAATGTTAATGTTTTAATTGTAAAATGGGACATCTTCACTGACAATATACATCTATCTGCAAGCCAAGGTAATAATTCTAACATCTCTGGAACTTCTACTAATTCTAATCTGGGAAATAATGAGACTGAACCAGATCCTTGCCCACAATGTGAAAGGCGTAATCATTGGGCTAGACATTATTGGTCTAAATATCACAGAAGTGGAACTCCCCTGATGAGAAATGCGAAGGGGGCTCAACTCTGGACCCCCCAAATACTAAAAGGGACTTCAGTGGGGAATCAGGCTATCAATCAGACCTCCAGTCAAAACCTCCGTCAGACATCCAGTCCAGTCCGGCCAACAGGCTTGGATTCTCAGAGGAACATTGCCTTCCTCACTTGAGGAACTTCAAGGAGCACAAGATTAGATTTACCAGCCTCTCAAGGTAAATCTCGTTAGGAGTGACAAACCACTTGTCATTCCCACTGAGATTTGAGGACCTCTACCTAAAAATACTGTTGGACTTATTATGGGAAAATCCTCTTTAAATTTAAAAGGTCTTATTGTTATACCCAGTATTATTGATAGAGACTATGTGAATGAGATTCAGGTCTTTGTACAGACAATGGATAACTGGGTGATTGAGCCCAGAGAATATATTGCTCAACTGATATGACCCAATCTAATGACACCAGTTTTACACAGGACCCTCAATAAGGATGAAAAATTGGAGAAACTTCAAAAAGAGAAATTTATTTTACACAAGAACTGGTAGAGGGATGACCATGTGCTCCAGTAAAATCAATGGAAAAATTTTCAGGGCCTATTAGATACAGATGCCAATGTTTCAGTAGTCTTGGTCAATCAATGGCCTGACCCCTGGGCCACTAAGCCAGGTTCTGCACCATTGATGGGACTCGGGTCACCACAACAAGTTTTATAAAGCAAGTCTCCCTTAACATATCATGGGCCTGAGAGTCAGACTGGTTTATTTCTTTCCTGTTTAGCCTCTATTCTGGTAAACTTGTGCAGAAGAGATTTATTAAAAGAATAGAAAATGAAATTAACTACTGAATCCTCAGTTGCTCAAAAAATTATGAGTAAAATGGGATATATACAAGGTATAGAACGGGGAAAAAATGCTCAAGGAAACCCCCAGCCCTTAGATGTTAAAATTAAGTTAGACTGCACTGGAATTGGGTATCAAACCCCTTTTTATTTGTTAGGTTTTTTTCCCCCCGTACCAGGGACTGAACTCAGGACCTCGCACTTGCAAGGCAGTTGCACCGCCATTGAGCTAAATCCCTGGCCCTCAATCCCCTTTTAGTGGGGACCGTTGATGTTTCTTACCCTCAAAACTGCATTACCTTTACAATGGAAAACAGAATCGTATTTGGGTTGATAAATGGCCCCTTAAACAGGAGAAGCTTATTCAAATACATAGGCTCATAAAAGAACAAGTTCAATTAGAACATCTAGAGCTTTCTGTGAGCCCTTGGAATACTCCTATGTTTGTGACTCCAAAAAGGCCTGGTAAATGGAGATTAATTCAAGACCTGAGAGCAGTTAATGCAAATTTATGGCCAATGGGTACCCTCCAGCCAGGGTTCCCATCCCCTACTGCTGTTCCTTGAGATTGGCACTTGATTGTGATTGATCTTAAAGATTATTTTTTTACAATTCTGCTATACCCATCAGACAAAAATTTGCTTTTTCAGTGCCTAGTATTAACATCAAAGAACCTATGCAGAGATATTAGTGGAGAATCTTGCCACAAGATATGGTGAACAGTCCAACTTTGTATCAATATTTTGTAGGACAGGCATTACAGAATGCCAGAGATATATAGCCAATGTCTTATGTAATTGATTACATGGATGGTATACTTTTGGCTGATAGCTCTAAGTCTCATTTATATGACTTGTTTGCTCTAACAAAAAAGAATCTTAAATGGTTTGGTTTATATATAGGTCCAGACAAGGCTCAGCTTTCTAGTCTTTATTATTATTTGGGAACCTTACTAACCAAAAGAACTAAAAGCCTCAAAAAATCAAGATCAGAAAGGATCAACTGCTCACCTTAAATGACTTTCAGAAACTGTTAGGTGATATCAGTTGGATCTGCCCTGAACTAGGGAAAGCTACTTATCAATTAAAATGTCTTTATAAAACCCTACAAGGTGTCTTAGATTGACTCTCCACACGCCTTGAGCATGGAGGCCTCTCAGGAGTTACAGCTAGTAGAATCAATGCTATACCAACACTAGGAGTATTGTGTTAACATCCAATATCCTCTTATCCTGTATGTACTCAACACTCCACTTTCTCCTACAAGATTGTTGGGTCAATTCTATGATAATTATTCCTCATAGAATGGCTTTGTCTTCCTAAACAACTGATGAAAACTTTACAGTTATATACAAATGGCTAAAATTCTAATAAATGAAAAAAATAAAATAAAATTCTAATAAATGGAAGAATCTGTTCTACTTAGCCAATCCCTCTATAATAGTTTAACTCATAGATTTGATTCAAAATGCTATATCATTACAACAAGCTATATATTAGCAGGTGGCTTTTGCAGACTTCATTGGATAGATTGAAAATAACTTTCCTAACGATCCCCTTCTCCAATTCTTTCTTAAATAACCTTGTATTTTACCTAGAATAACCCAGTTAGAGCCTATTTCTTTTCTTTTTTTTTTTTTTTTTTTTGGTACAGGGATTGAACTCAGGACCTTGCGGTTTCCAAGCAGGCGGCAGAACCACTGAGCTAAATCCCCAGCCCACACAAATGAGTTTTGTTTTTTTTCTTTGGTACCAGGGATCCAACTTGGGACCTTGTGCTTGCGCGGCAGGCTCCAGAACCACTGAGCTAAATCCCTGGCCCTGAGCCTATTTCTAATGCACCTATTTTTTTCACAGATGGCTCCTCTAAAGGAAAAGCAGCCATATGGATCATGGAAGATGGAAATCCCCATGATGGCACTGGCCAACTTCCCTGCCAGCTAGACTTCCAACAGCAACTTTTGCACAGATGAGTCTCAATGATCAGCTGGCAGCAACTCCACCCCCACCAGTGATGGAGGCAAAACCAATTATGAACAAGAGCCTGGAGACAACAATCCACCCAGCCAAGGCATGGGTAGAACATCAGAGTCTGCCACAGACTCCTGACATTGTTCATTGCTATGGTAGCTATCATAGCATATGCAGTATGTATACCTCCAGCGTCAGGGATAGAATATTGGGCTTACATCCCCAATCCTCCCTTGCTTAGACCAGTTACCTGGATGGATCTCCCACATGAAATTTATCATGAAACTGACACATCTCACTTATGGGTGAATGTAGATTTGGTATTGGACCCAGTCATCCCTATAGATATAAAAGATAAAGCAATTGTTAATTATACTTATCATTTTACTTATCCTCCTCTATGGGTAGAAGATGCTTCCATACAGTCTACTTATTGTTATGCCACCTCATCTCCAACCTGGTCTGTCCCTATGCTGAGAGTGCTGTGCTGTAGATCACTATGGCTGGGCCTAACTCACCACCTCCCATGGATGAGGCAGGGCCCCGTGGGAGGAGAATAGGAAACAAGAGGGTGTGGCAGAGCAAGGCCTGGCCAAGAAGAGGACATGTCTTCCTCCCAGTCCATTCCCCATAAAACCATCCAAGCATGATGATCTGCAGACCTTAGCTATTCTCCAGTTCTGGTTACAGACCAGTCCCTTTTACCTCCTCCTGCATTTCCTTTATCTCTATCACTCTAATAAAAACACTGAATTGCCTGGCAGTCTTTTTCTCCCATCAGGAGGAAAAGATCCACCTGGCCACAGCTTTTGTATCTCTTTGTTCTTTTGTATCTCTTTGTTCTGTCTTTTTTCTTCATCCCCCGCCATTCTCCCTCCATGGACCCTTCAGCCTCGTAGGCCAAGGCACCTATACCCCTGAAAACTTTGTTATGTTAACTCTGAGGTCCATTCACGTGGCTGGAGAACAAATATATTCCTTCCTACCCAAATATCTGATTTGTCAGGCTCACATTACATGGAATGGATTTCATAAATATGCACCTCTGCCACGGAATATATGTAGGGGCCAATCAGGAAGATATGGAAAATTGGGACATTCAAAACTGGGATAAATTTTCTGATATACTTGATCAGCTTAATCATGTTAATTATCTCAAGGATCATTTCTGGTTTTATATTGCTGTGCTGGTAGTAATTGGATTATGTCTCCTTGCTCTCTTTTTAGTCTGCCACGGAGGAGCTCAAACCAAACGATATCTGAAGATGTTGCAACCACAAGTCACAATGATTCAACTTCCACAAGCAAATAAAAAGGAAGGGGGATTTGTTGAGAGCCATACTATATAATTTGGGGGAGGGTTGTATGAGCCTTAATGTCCTTGCCTGAGAGCTGGCTATGGTATTCGGAAATGTAACTCTGTGTACCTCAGGTCACAAGGTGAGGCCTCAATGGTCCTGTGATACTGTAACATTCAAGGGCAAGATTACATCAGTTGAAGACATCCTGGTTCTTTGAGAACTGAATAGTAATTTTAAAAAAAAGGTTTTACCTGGGGGAAGGACAAATTCCTTATTAGCCTGCTATCTGGTCCCACCTGCTATTGTAATAATGCTTTGCCCTTCTCACCATCCTCATCAACATAAGACTACTGTCCCACTGTGAGTCACCCCATACTCCCTCCAATTATTATGTGTACCCAATAAATAGTGGCTAGCTCGGAATGTCCTTGTCTTTGCCCACCCTGGCACTGACCTCCCAGCCCATCATGTACTTTGAAATTATGTCTCTATTGTCTTTCTTTAGCCCTCCCAGCCCCCCTCTCTAGGCAGATCAGAGGATTGATCAGCAAGGAGAAACAGTTCATGATGCCCATAGGATAGCAAAAGCAACAAGGAACCTTAACAGTATCTTTCTGTCCCTTTTACCTGATCCCGACTACTTAGGGCTGGTAGCACTCAAACCCTTAATCCTAGTACCCTTGAGCCTAGCATTCCATCATGAATCAATCACACACTCTAGATTCAGGCACCTTAGAAAAACCCCCACCTACAATTGCACGAGGCTTTGGGGGGACATATAGACACAAGCCATAACACATGTGCAGTGTCGGTTACAGTGACTCTGAGATCTGGGAATGATATGTCACTGAGTGATGCAATCATGCCTAAGCTCTGACAAACAGACAGAGGGCAAGCAGAATTCAGTATTCAACACCATTCTGTCCTCAGGAGGAGGCCTGCTAATGAGAGTCCAAGGGAAAATAGATAACCTGAGTGCATCACACTGTGACTTAAATGTTACAGAGAAAAATGAAGCAAAAACAGAGAGGAGATGGGGAATCTGTAAGGGGTCCTGGGACCAGCATCTGCATAATCCTTTCAGACACAGAAACTAGTTTTCTGTCTATTCATCTAAGCTGAGGAAGGAGGGAGTAGGGGTTTACATCCTGCGCATGAGTAACTTTGGAAAAGCAGCTTGTCTCCAGAAGAAAGAGAAAATCTTACTTTTTTTTGGTACCAGGGATCGAACTCATGACCTTGAGGTTGTGAGGCAGGAGTGGTGCCACTGAGCCAAATCCCTGGCCCCAAAATTCTTACTTTTTAAAATTGGATTTTAACTTCTCAGTTACAATGCTGAGGAACAAACTCAGGGCCACATGCACACTAAACAAACACTCGACCACTGAACCTTGAATCCAGGGCCTTTTCACTGAGCTATGTCCCCAGCCCTTTTGTATGATTTATTTTGAGACAGGGTCTTGCTAAGGTGCTAAACTGCCCAGAATAGAAAAGTTGAATACACACACACATGCGTTGTAGAATGGCTAAATCGAGCTAATTAATGCATGTACTATCTCAACTATCCACTGCGTTGGTTGAAAATGTTCATAATAGGCCTGGGGATTTAGCTCAGTGGTGCCACTGTTACGGAAATCTCAGAAAGAAATATACAGAGACACAGAATTCGGATAAAATAATAAAATTTCTTCTCGCGAACAGACGGGAACGCCAGAAATCAGTCTGGTCAGTATCCTAGCCCCCTTTCTTCAGCATTTCCCTTTTTATATCCTTTTTAGCCATTATCTCATCCCTAGTGGTCTTTGATGTGTAAATACAATTCCAGTTCCTATTTACAAGTCAGGGACACAAGATAGGCACATATACATTGTAAATTCACCCTGGCATGGTAACTTTGTTAGGTTAATGAAGTTACAGGTTAGAGTCAGATAATCGTCACCTTAAACAAGGAGTTATGGGAAAAGCAAATCTTAAAACAACACATTACTTATTTTGTTTCTACAACTACCTTAATATTTAATCTATTAAGTTATCTAAAACTTTTCCGTATCACCACCACCTGCCTCACAAGCGCAAGGTCCCAAGTTTGATCTCTGGTACCAAAAAAAAAAAAGTCTAGCATTATGACAATTATATATTGGTAAATATATTTGGTAAAATTCATAGGCATAGTGATGTATATCTATTATCCCAGCATTCAGGAGGCAGAGGCAGGGGTATTACTCTGAGTTTGAGGCCAGCCTGCACTACATAGTAAGTTCAAAGCCAGCCTGAACTACATAGCAAGACCCTGTCTCAGAAAAAAAAAAAAGTTTAAATAGATAAAAATGACAAGACTATCTTTTTAGTATCCTGTTGACTCATAAAAAATGACCACAAAACATGAAGCATTCATTTGGGAAGAAAAACACATCATTCACTGATCCTTTCCACAGATATTCATAGAGCACCTACCATGCATCAGGCATGTTCTTTCAGTTCAGAAGCCTTCTCTAGCAGTGTGAGACTCGGCTCCAGGGACAGTGATTTCCAATGGACAGAGAAAGTCAAAGTGCTTGTAAAGGCTCATGCATCCCACAAACCAGTGCAAACCTTTAAACTCCATCTCTGTTTGCTTCAAAAAGAGACTGTACCTGAAGCTTATCTGCGAAATTCAAGAAGTCCCACTTCGTGATATCCAGTTTCAGATGCCCAAGGCCTGCAGACTTTTAACCCTATTCCTCACCAGACAAGCTGCAATGCAAAGCCCTCATTTGTCTCACATTTGAGCACTTAAAGCAGTATTTAATGTCAGAAAGACAGGGTTTAAATGCACAAAATATTGATCTGGTGGTGGTGGGAGGGGAGTTGTAATCATTATGTCTACTTAATCCACACCTCTTATTTAACTGGTAATTGTCAGACACCAGTGATCTGATGAAAGCTACTCCTACTCATCATGCCTAGAACTACCTTATTTTCTGAGAAGCATGTGGGATAAGTCACGAAGATGAGATATCATATATATAGGCTCTGTATTATATAGTTTGTTATGCTTTAACAAAAAAAGCTTTCCAAACATACTGAAAACTCTATAAATCATTGTGGTCCAACCCTCTCAAACACTGGTGTTCAAATAGGAATTGACTTGCCTATGGATGATACCCAGCTACTAGGTTTTTCCCTGGGATCAGCTATTAATCTTTAAAAATAATTATTTGAATTATGATGGATTTTCTGTTTTTAAAAGAAATTCATGTTTATCTTGGAAAATGAGGAAAATAGAAACTATCATAGGGGACAGCACGTTTTAGCCAAATGAGGACAATTACAGCAGCAGAACTTTGTACTGCTCAAGAATCACTGTAGAAGGGACTTCCTGTAGCTTCTCTCATCTCCCCAGCAGCCACTCTTGCCAAGCAGATCCCTCTGTCCCATCCACTGCCCTCTCCTCCTGCAGCCACTGCAGCCTCTGTGTTTGTAGCAGGGGTGCCAAGGCTTCCTTCTCTGCTTCCTTCTGCCCCAGCCTTGCTTGTCTTGTCTGTGCCCCAAGAAGAATACAATGTTCATTCTTTCTCTAGATATTTATTGAGAGTCTTTTATGTTTCAAATTGCTCAGTGTAGTAAATAAAAACACAGGATATTTTATCAGATAATCCTCCTTACTATCTGCTTTGGGTCCTGGGGATTTAGCAGAGGAAAAAACAGACAAAATTACTGCCTCTGTGAAGCTTACAATCAAGAGCAGGGAGGCAGGCAGTCTTCAGCGAGTGGAAGTAGTGTGCAGCATGAGGACAGCTAGGAGTAAATATCAACCCGGGTGCAGATGTCTCTGGATCCTCCAGGGAAAGATGTGTCCATATTTAGTAACCTCAGTCCACACCTCCATCTTCTACAAGGCATGTAATGAATAATACAAAACAGTACAACGTCTGGGTTTATGTCTTATGAAAGTACATAAATTCAGCAAATTTGAGAAGGAACACAAACTCAGCAAACGGGGAAGCCTGTATGGGCTGCTGTGGAAGATAATGACTACCCAGCAAAAAATACAGTTCTTGAGTTTCAGGAAAAATTTCTAAAAACTAGTTTATTAATAAAATTTCACTGCATTACAAAAATAACAAATTGTTGCTTGTTTCTTTAATCTTCAAGCAATGTTTGACAAATATTTGGGGGAAATTTGTTCATGGGGTGTGGCTTGGCCCAGGCTATTACATTTGTGTCCATTTTTAACTCCTCTGGCTGTGTGGATTGTTTTCATTTCTTAATTTAATTTTTCTACTACCTATGATCTATAACTGACTTTTCAAAATATCTTTGAAAAGATATTTCTTTGAAAAGGTATCTTTCCATTTACATGAAATCCTTTTTCTGATAGACAAATAGGATTTATCACTTTACATTCTTTTTTTTTAAACTCCACACTATTTATTGTATTCTTACTAAATGACTAGCTGAGGAAAATTCAAAGGAAATATATGCATGCAAGTTCTCTTAGGCAATCAAGAAGTCCTCTCAGTTGTTTTCTTATTGATTTACCAGGATCTATAGCACAGGTAATTTTTTAATTTTTATTTTTGTTGTTGTTGTTTGAGACAGGGTCTTGCTGTGTAGTTCAGGTTGGTCTTGAACTCACTATGAGCCCATGATCCTCTTGCCTCAGCCTGTCAAATACTGGGATTACAGGCATGTGCCACCTGGCAGCACAGGTAATTTTTTAAAACTTATTTATTTATTTAGCAGTGCTGGGGATCAAACCTCATGAATGCTAAGGCAAGCTCTCTATCATGGATCTACATTCCAGCTCTATAATTTAAAATTTTTTGATTAACATGTAATATTTGTATATATAAGAGGTGATCAAAAATATGGTTAGTGCTTAAATTTAAAAATTCATTATAGTAAAAGACACATTACCATTAATCCCCCTCCCCCTCAAAAAAAATCTCCTTTGATTCAAACTCACTAACCTCATTGTTCCTGCCACTTTCTTAAGCAGTTCTGGAAGTCCACTCAAAGCTGTGATCAAAACATGCTGAATTCTGCTAAGTACCATCCAATAAAAAGGCAGGCTCGTAAAAACATTACAATGTGTTGTCATCCACCTTATTCACTAGATCTGTCACTGTGTGACTTTCAGCTCTTCCTCAAAGTCAAAATTACCATGAAGCATAAATATTTGGAATCACTTCAGGACATCAAGGCAACAACAACAGCACAACTGAAAATAATTATGAAAGAGGACTTCTAGAAATGATTCAAAAGTGGCAGGAACAATCGGATAAGTATGTTCAAAGTGAGGGAAGTATTTTGAGGGGAATTAATGGCAATGTGTATTTTGCTATAATAATTTTTTAATTTACACATTCACCATATTTTTATCATACTTTGTGTGTACAGGATACAGTGTGATATTTCAATACATGTATACAGTGTGCACTGATCAGAGTGCTGGCATTTCCATCTCTTCAGGTGATACTGAACTCTCCATTTTATAAGTAGGAAATTAAGAGAGAGAGGCGCTAACTGGCTTGACTGGAAGCACAGGTAGAATAAGCAGTAGAGATGGAACAGAATGCTGGGGGCTTCTATGTGCTACCATAGTCCTCTCCCTACTAAAACACTTTGTGCTCAACAGTTGGGTGTAACTCCAGGGGCTTCCATGTTTGAGGTGATTTTCAAGGGAAGGTTCCTCTTTCTGTGACTGAGGAAAAGGTAACAATTTCCAGTTATTCCTCAGGATCCTAGTTTCAGTCAGATATTCCAGGGTTGATTTTGCCTCCTTGATTTAACACTGGAGTTCCAGAGGCTTTTATTTATGCATTGAATTCAATGATTCTCAGGTTCCTTGGTTTTTGAACTGTCCTGTGGGAAACAACAGGGCAAAGCTTGGGTTGCTGTCCCAGCCAGGTCCCTCCTTCTTCAGGGCCCTGAGGAGCTCCAGCACTGCAACCCAAGCCCTGAGCTGATTTGCTCCAGGGGAGCAATGCTGGGCAGTTAAGCCACAGGAACTCCAGTGCTGGAAGGCTTTCCTTGGGCAGCCGCTCTCAAACTTCACACGCGCTGGTTCTGCTGCTTCGCCTGGTGAGTGCACTTGGTTTCATCTGAAAACTTGAGGAGAACAGGGCAAGAAGCAGAGAGGTGCAAATGTGCAGAAGAAGATGGTCAGAGGAAATAAGGGTGCAGTGGATCCAGAGGGATTTCCTTTTCAAATTTCAATGCAGTCCTTCCACACCTTAACTTTACTCTCCCCAAGCTACTGCTCTGACCATGACCTTTAGTCTCTCGTTCTACATCAGCTCACAGGACCCAGACTCCTGACAGGTGTATCACAAAGGGCCTGGCTCCAGAGAGACCTGGCTCCTCTACCGTGGCTCCTGCTGATTAATTCTTTGTCCATTTGCTGAAAACCTCCAAAGAGCTCTCAGGAAGTTCTGTGTTTCTCTGGGCTCTGTGTGTTACATGGAACCCCTATTATTGCATGGGATTTCTTTGCTCTGCTTCAGGCTGGAGGTAATTTTAGAAAGTGAATGGTGAGCAAATTTAGGCGTTTGTTTGTCTGTTTAAATCTAAGATTTCATTTAACAGATGACTTTATCTTGACTCTTCCCTAAAGCCTTGCTGACTTTTACAAAGTTTGGGGACTTAACCTATATATCCCAATATTCCCTACTTCTCACCTCATGGAGGTTCTGAAGGTTTTTCAATCCTGTGTTCAAACTGAACTCAGTTTCCCTTGTAAGTTCTAAAATATTATTATTATTATTTTGTAGTGCTGGCCATTGAACCCAGGGCCTTATGCAGGCTAGCCAAAAACTCTACCACTAAGCTACCCCTCAGTGCAAGAATTCTAAGTTTTATTTTAATATCATCTAGGGATTGTGGTGCACACCTGTGATCCCAGCACTCTGGGAGGCTGAGGCAGGAAGATTGCAAGTTCAAGCCCAGTCTGGGCAATTGAGCAACTTACCAAGACACTCTCAGAATAAAAAAGGGTTGAGGAATGTAGCTCTGTGCAAAGGCCCTGGGTTCCAACCCCAGTACTGCAAATAATCAACATCATCATCATCATCATCATCATCATCATCATGATGTCAATTTTAATGTAAAAAACACAGTCTAAGCAAACCCTCTGTCATTTAGTTGACATCCTATAGTAAATGACTGGGGAGCAGTTCCAGTTTTCAAGATTTTTAAGCTAATAGTTACAGCAGTGACAAGTAATTTCTCTAAAGCCAGATTTAATTTTTAATGTTGCATTTTTAAAGTGGCTCCCATCTCCCTCAGGACTTTGAAGATACATTTTTAGAGATATTCTAGAAATTAATTTTTGTATTTTTAAAAAATTTTATTTTATTGGTACATTTTAGGTATGCAATATAATGACATTCATCATTGGAAATTTGCACCTTTACATAATCTCTCTTGGTTCTTATTTTTTCCCCATTCCCCTGCCCTCCCTCCAACCCCTCCATCCTTCCCTATTTACAAAGACTTTCTTTCCATTTTTTCATTTTCTCATATTAATTCCATTCCCTTCTTTCCTTTCCCCTACCCCTCCCACTTACCCTTCCCCCTTGCCCCTTTTCTTCCTATTTCATATTATCTATTATACCTTTTAGTCCTTATTTACACTTTCAGTTTCTCACACTAGAGAAACTGTTTGGTATTTATACATGTGTGTCCTATTAATTTCACTTAAGATTATTGCTTCAATGTGCTTCCATTTAGCTATAAATGTCTCCTATTTCTCACTTTTTATGGCTGAGTAGTACTCTATTTGATTTTTAAAAACCACATTTTCTTAATCCATTCTCAAGTTGATGGGCAATTGGGGTGGTTCCAAGTTTTAGCTATTACAAATTGTGCTGCTGTGAACATGGGTGCACATATATCACTGTGGTATGATTCTTTTAATTCTTTGGGGAAAATACTCAGCAGGGGAATAGCTGGGTCAAATGGGACTTCCAGTCCTAGTTCTTTGAGGTATCTCCATACTGATTTCCACAGTGGTTGCACCAGTCTACGCTCCCACCAGCAGTGGAGCAGTGTTCCTCTTTCCCCACAGCCCCACCAGCATTTGTTATTGGTTGATTTCATGATAGCAGCCATTTTTTCTGGAGTGAGGTTGAATCTCAGCATTGTTTTCATTTGCTTCTCTCAAATGACCAGTGATGTTGAACATTTTTTCATATGTTTATTTGCCATTTTTACTTCTTTGTCTGAGAAATGTCTGTTCATTTCAGATGCCCATATTTGGACTGGGTCTTTAAATTTGAGAGGTCTGAATTTTTTTATGTTTATTTATTTATTTTATTTTATTTTTTATCTGTGATTTATATCCTTGTATTGGTACATCTTAGGTGTACAATATAATGACATTTATCCTTGGAGATATGCACCTTTACATACTCTCTTGGTTGGAGGTCTGATTTTTTTAAGTTCTTTATAGATTCTAGATAGTAGACCTTTGTCTGAAGAATAGGAGGTGAAAATTTTTTCCCACATTGTGGGTTGTCTCTTCAGACAGCTGGTGGTTTCTCTTGCTGTGCAGAAGCTTTTTAATAAGAAGAGATCCCACTTGTTGATTGTTTTTGCTAGTTCATGGGCAACTGAGGTTTTGTTCATAAAATCTTTTCCTATACCAATGTCTTCAAGAGTTCTACCTAACCTCTGCTCCAGAAGGTTCAGCGTTTCTATTTTAATATTTAGATCTTTAATCCATTTCGATTTTAGTTGAGTGCACGGTGAGAGATATAGGTCTAGTTTTAATCTTTGGCAAGTTGAAACCCAATTTTTCCAGCACCATTAAAGAGGCTATCTTTCCTCCAGTGAGGGTGTTTGGCTCCTTTGTCAAAGAAGAGGTGGCTGAGTGTGTCTGGAGTTGTTTCTGCATCTTCTAATCAATTCCACCGGTCCTCAGGTCTGTTTCTTTGCCAGTATCTTGCTGTTTTTATCACAGTAGTTTTGTAGTATAGTTTCAAGTTATGGGGTGTGATACCCCCTGCCATGTCTCTGTTAGCTAGAATTGCTTTTGCTATTCTGTGTCTCTTCTTGTTCCAAATGAATTTTTGGATTGTTTTTTCAAGGTCCATGAAGTATGCTGCTGGGATTCCAATTGGGATTGCATTGAATCTATATAGCAGTTTTGGAAGTATGGCCATTTTCACTATGTTGATCCTCCCTACCCAGGAGCAGGGGATGTCTTTCCATTTTCTGATATCATCTTCAATCTCTCTTTTCAAAGTGCTATAGTTTTCAGGGGTCTCTGATTTCTTTTGTTAGGTTGATTCCTAGGTATTTCAGTTTTTTGGATTCTATTGTGAAAGGAATTGTTTGCCCTATTTCTCTCTCAGTGAGTCTGTTGTTCATGTAGAGGAAAGCTATTGATTTTGATGTGTTAACCTTGTATCCAGCTACTCTACTGAATTTGGCTATTAAGTCTAGAACACTGTTGGTGTTGTTGGAGTCTTCTATATAGAGCATCATGTCCTCTGAAAAGAATGACAATTTGACTTCTTTATTTCCTAGCTTTATTCCTTTTATTTCTTTCTCTTGTTTAATTGCTGTGGCTGTTTCCAAAACTATATTGAACAGGAGTGGTGATAGTGGACATCCTTGTCTTGTTCCTGATTTTAGTGTGAAGAATTTCAGTTTTTGACCATTTAATATGATATTGGCTGTTGGTTTTTCATAGATGGCTTTGATCAGATTGAGGTAGAGACCGTCTATTCCAATTTTGTGTAGGTTTTTTATCATAAATGCATGTTGGATTTTGTCAAATGCTTTTTCTGCATCAATTGAGATGATCATATGGCTTTTGTCCTTGGCTCTATTGATATAGTGTATTACATTGATTGATTTGCGTATGTTGAACCATCCCTGCATCCCTGGGATGAATCCCACTTGGTGAGGTTGTATGATCTTCTTGATGATCTTCTGCATTCTATTTGCCAGTATCTTAATAAGGATTTTTGTATCTATGTTCATTAGTGAGATTGGCCTATAGTTCTCCTTTTTGGTTGGGTCTTTCTCTACTCTGGGGATCAAGGTGATGCTTACTTCCAGGAATGAATTCAGGAATATTGCTTCCCTTTCAATTCCATTGAAGAGTTTAAACAGTAGTGCCAGTAGTTCCTCTCTAAATGTCTTGTAGAATTCAGTGATGAAGCCATCAGGACCTGGGCTTTTCTTAGTTAGTAAGTTTTTAATTACATTTTCAATTTCATTGATTGATATTGGGTTGTTTAGAATTTTTAGGTCTTCTTTGTTCAACTTTGGTAATTCATATTTATTTAGGAATCTGTCCATTTCTTCTGTGTTTTCCATCTTATTGGCACATAGGTTCGCAAAGTAGGTATTGATGATTCTCTGGATTTCTTCTGGGTCCATTGTAATTTCACCCTTTTCATTCCTAATTGCATGGTTTTGGGCCTTTTCTTTCCTTTTTTCTGATAAGTTGGCTAAGGGTGCGTCAATATTGTTTATTCTTTTGAAGAACCAACTCTTGGCTTCATTGATTTTTTTGTATCATTCTCTTAGTCTCCATTGCATTGATTTCTGCTCTGAACTTTTTTTTCCCCCCATTAATTTTATTGGTACATTTTAGGTATAAAATACAGTTACATTCATCATTGGGATGTTGTACCTTTACATGAGTATCTTGGATCTCCCCCCCCTTCTCTTGCCCTCCCTTCACCCCCTCTACCCTTCCCCATTTGCAAAGACCTTGTTTCCATTTTTTTTCCTCTTCTCATGTTTTTTCCTTTCCCTTTTTTCCCTTCCCCTACCTCTCCCAATTCCCCTGCTCTTTTAGACCTTTTCTTCCTGTTACACAATATCAGTTATACATTTTTTAAATTACAATATTAAGATCTAGGAGACATTACCACAGATTTTACAGGATTTAAAAGGATATAGAAAGCATATTTCAAAATCTGTTTCAAAATAAATTTGACAACTTCCCCCCCCCCTTTAGTTTATTGGTACATTTTCGGCATACAATACAAATACATTCATCATTGGGATCTTGCACCATTACGTGAGTCTCTTGGTTCTTATTTTTTTCCCCCTTCTCTTGCCCTCCCTTCACCCCCTCCACCCTTCACTATTTGCAAAGACCTGGTTTCCATTTTTTTTCCTCTTCTCATATTTTTTCCTTTCCCTTTTTTCCCTTCCCCTACCCTTCCCAATTCCCCCGCTCTTTTAGACCTTTTCTTCCTGTTACACAATATCAGTTTTACATTTTTAAAATTACAATATCAAGATCTAGGAGACATTACCACAGATTTTACAGAATTTAAAAGGATATAGAAAGCATATTACAAAAATCCTTTTTGAAATAAATTTGCCAACTTCTAAGAAGTACCTTGGAAGACAAATTAATGAAACTAACTCTGGAGGAAACAGAAAATTTGAATAGCACCTATTAAAGAAAGTATATTCCTAGCTTGAAAACTTACCTATATGAAAACAGCAGGCTCATAAACATTTTAACTCATAAATTATATCAAACAATTAAAGCAGAAAAAAGAAGGAACACTTCTCCCCTCATTTTAGGAACTCAACATTGTGCTAATCCTAAAACTGGATAAAGATAATAGAAGAAAAAAGTATGAACATAGATAGAAATTTGTTTAACAAAACAAACTATTGGAAGTCAGATCTGGCAGGATGTAGAAAGTGGTTTTGTTATAGGGATGGCAGTGTTGGTTCAGCATTGGAAGATCCACCCCCAAAAGTCATCATTTTAACAGAGGAAAGGAAAAAGCCATATGATCCTGTCACTAGTTGGAGACAAAGTATTGAACTAAATTCTACAGCTGTTCATGGTAAAAGCTATCAGGAGACTAAAAGTAGAACAGAACCTTCTCAACAGATTAAAGACATGTACTCCATACTTCCAGCGAGAATGCCTTATATAAATGGAGAAGATACAATGCTTTCTCCTTAAGGTGGGGAACAAGCTTACTCTTTATCTGTCCATTAAACTTTGAAAGCTAGTCCCCACCAAAATAGTCTGGCAATAAAATGACACATCTAGGATAGGATTGGCATGGCAGAAGCAAAATCTTTATATGTAAATGAAATGATCATCTACAGAGAAAATACTAAGAAATCTCTAGGAGCCCCTAGAACTTGTACTTGAATTTAGCAGGATTAGAAAACGCAAGGTATATATAAAAATTCAGGTCTGTGTATACTTGCTATAAATGAAGAATTGGATATTGAAATTTAAAAGTTATGTAGGAGTACAAAGGACCTTCTCTGCCCTAGGAGCCCAGGATGGCAGTGGGGGAGCTTCCTTCTGGGTGCTGGGACCGCCTGAGCTTCTCTGCCCTAGGAGTCTGGGATGGAGGTGGGGGAGCTTCCTTCTGTGTGCTGGGACCGGCTCACCTTCTCTGCCCTAGGAGCCTGGGATGGAGGCAGGGAGCTTCCTTCCGGGTGCTGGGACCAGCTGAGCTTCTCTGCCCTAGGAGCCTGGGATGGAGGCAGGGAGCTTCCTTCCGGGTGCTGGGACAGGCTGAGCTTCTCTGCCTCTGCTCTGATCTTTATAATTTCCTCCCTTGTATGAGCTTTGGGTTTGTCCTCCTCTTCTTTTTCTAGAATTTTGAGGTTCAGCATCAGGTTGTTTAATTGGGCTCACTCTGTTTTTTCACTGCTATGAATTTCCCTCATAAGACTGCTTTCATTATGTCCCATAGATTCCAATATGTTGTATTGTCATTGTCATTTAATTGAAGGAACTGTCTGATTTCTTCTTTAATTTCCTTTGTGACCCATTGGTTATTCAGAAGTGTGTTGTTCAATTTCCATGTGTTTATGAAATTCTTGAGGTTTCTTTTGCTATTGATCTCCAATTTCATGGCACTATGGTCTGATAATATACAGGGGATAACTTTAATTCCTTTGCACTTACTTAACCATGTTCTCTGTGTGAGTATGTGGTCTATTTTGGAAAATGACCCATGTGAAGGTGAAAAAAATGTGTATTCTGATTTTGTGGGGTGGAACACTATGTAAAACACCTGTTAAATTCATTTGTTCAAGAGTTTGATTGAGTTCTAGAACTTCATTACTTATTTTTTTATCTAGTTGATCTATCTATTTGTGAGAGTGGGGTATTCAGGTCCCACACTATTATTGTATTAGTGCATATATGACTTTTCATATCCATTAGTATTTATTATATATAGTTGGGTGCACTAGTGTTTGGTGCGTAGATATTTATGATTGTCATCTCTTCCTTTTGGATTCTTCCCTTTACAAGGATGTAGTGTCCTTATTCATCTCTCTTAATCACTGTTGGTTTGAAATCTACTTGATCTGCAAAGAGGATAGCTACTCCTGCTTTTTTTTCGGGTTCCCATCACATGGAGTATTGTTTTCCATCTTTTAACTTTCAGTCTATGAGTTTCTTTTTGAATTAAGTGTGTTTCTTATATGCAGCATATTGTTGGATCTTGCTTCTTGACCCATTCTGCCAGTCTATTTATTTTGATTGCTGAATTGAGACCATTAACATTGATGGTTATAACTGATACATATTGACTTATCATTGTCATGACTTTTTCTTTTTGTTGGATTCTCCCCCTTTGCATTTAATTTCTTGTTACACCTGATAGATTCATTCTGCTGGCCTTCCTGGGGTTGTGATCCTCGTTGTCTTTTCTTAGGATATTGTCTAAAAATTTTTTGAGTGCTGGTTTGGTATTCGTGAAATTCCTAAGCTGCTCTTTGTCATGAAAGTATCTTATTTCTCCATCAATTTTGAAAGATAGTTTTGCAGGGTACATCAATCTGGGTTGGAGGCTGTTTTCTTTTAGGGCTTGGAATACATCACTCCAAGCTCTTCTTGCCTTGAGGGTTAGTGTTGAGAAGTCCTGCTGTGATTCTGATGGGCTTTCCTTTGTATGTGATTTCTTTTCTCTAACTGCTTGTAGAACTTTGTTCTTCTGTTGAGTTTCTGGAATCTTAACAATTATATGCCTATGTGTAGATTTTTTTTTGATCAAGGCTATTTGGAGTCCTATATGCCTCACTTATCTGTCACTTATCTTATATGTCAAGTTCTTTTCCCCTGCTTGGGAAGTTTTCTGCCATCACTTCTGTGAACAGTTTTTTATGTCATCTGCACTCTCTCCTGTTTCTTCATTGGCTTTGATCAGTCTATGTTATTTTTCTTCGCATCATCTAGCAGCTGCTGCATTGATTTCTCATGGTCCCTTACTATTTTAAAGCAATTTTTCTTTTCGTGTTCACTAATTGCAATCTTATCTTCTATATCTGAAACTCTGTCCTCAAATTGGCTCATTCTGCTGTGTAGCCTTTCAATGGAGTTTTTAATCTCCTGGAAATCTGTTTGTATCTGTTTTATGGATTCCATTTGTTTCCTATGTTGGGATTCCATTATGTTCCTCAGCTCCTCTCTAGATTTATTAATCATGTTTTGCACTATGACCACAGTCTCTGCTGTTATCTGAGAAATTATTTCTGTTTTCATTTTTTCCAGATCCTCTTTTGTTGCCAATTCAGGGAGTCCAGGTGATTGAGTATCAGAGTTTCTCTTGTTTCCCTTTGGGGTTGCTTTATATGATCTGGAAGCCTGTTTTTGAGACTTATTTATGTGTCTTCTCATTTTGATGGGGTGGGTGGTGGGAGTGTGGGGGCATGGGGTGTGTGTGTGCTGCTGGCACCTGCGGGGCTCACCTCCTCTGCACTGGCAGTGGTGGTATGGCAGCCTGGAAGCCTCCTCTGCACTGGGAGTGGTGGTATGGTGGCCCAGAAGTGTATTCTATTATTTATTTATTTAGTGTTTCAAAACAGGGTCTCTCTGTGTAGTTCAGACTGGCCTTGAACTCATGGAGCCCAGGCTGGCCTGGAACTCACACCAATCCTCCTGCCTCAGACTTCTGAGGGCTGGGACTGTAGGCATGTACCACCACACCTGGAAATTTTTGTATACTAGAAATTAGAGTTTTTCCATAACCCAGCTGAAGAAGCACTGGTCTAAAATAGTCTCATTCCCTCAACTTTTTCCTGCCTGTAGGCACGCACATCCAGTCCTTGTATTCAACTGTCTCTGGATCCTCCCTGGCACTGTCTGCAAGGCCCCAGGTGCACCACATAGCCCTAAGGATCTGTGCCCACCTTCTCTGCCTGCTTCTTGTAGCTGGTTAGCCCTTGTTTATTGTGCTCTTTCAAACCAGGACGACTTCCTTAACCTCTGTGGAGCTATTTTCCTTACCTAGAAATTGAGCTAATTATGCCTGCTTCTCTGAGCAGATGTGAGGAAATGAGGTAAGGTATGGAGACACCTGGTACAGGACACAGAGCACATGGATATGATGGTGGATGTGGTTGTTACTCCCTTCCACATCCCTTCCACATCCCTACCACATCCTCTCCCCAAGTCTCAGATGATCAGCATCTGTTTCCCCACAGAGAAAGGACCCAGGAAGGTCTTGACTTCCTGCCCCTGCCCCTCTTGATCTGTTTCCTCCTACCTCATAAAGGCAGGTGTACTTTCTTCCATCTGAGTCTAATCCTGAGCCTGCATTCTTTTATTTGGCCATTCATTCATTCATCAAAGAGCCACAAGCACTAGGTGGCAGTCAGTCACTGCTGTAGGTGATTGAGTCTCAGAAGTGAACAAACGATAAACTCCTCACAATGAATATAACTTGTGGCAGCAGAGACACAGAAAACAAAATAAGTAGTAGTATATATTGGAAGTTGGATGGGGATTAGTGCTCAGGAGAGAAATAAATCAGATTAAGGAATATGGGAAGTTGCTATTTAAAAGAATGCAGTAGGGAAGTAGGGGAGCAAGCTACAGGAATCCCTGGTAAAAGCATTCCACAAAGAGAGAACAGCATGGCAAAGCCCAGAGCATACCTGACCTTTGTGAGGGATAACAGAGAAGCTAGTGTGATGGGAGCATAGTAAGGGGACAATATCATGAGGGGTTGAGTGCCCGCCAGGCCACATGTGGCCTTGAAAGCTGTTGTGCCCTCCTTGTCTTTGCCAATGAGAGGGGAGTCATTGTAAGCTCTTGAGCAGAGGAGGGACTGGAGCTGACTCATGCTTTCAGAAGTTACTTCAGCTAGTAACTGAGATTACTGTGTCAAGGAAAGGGGCACAGATAGAAGCCTCAGGGCCAGCTTGGAGCCCCAAGGCTGGGAGACAAGGGTGACTTACACCAGTGTGAAGTCGAGGAAGTGATGAGAGGTGGTCAGATGGTGGATTTAGTTTAAAAACAGAGTTAAAAGGCTCTGCTCATGGACTTAGATGGGGAGCATGAACAAAACAGTGGGTCAATGATAACTTTAGGGTGTGGTCCTAAAAGACTGTACAGATGGAGCAGCCATTGACTCAGATGGGGAAACTAAGAGAGAAGTAGGTTGTGGAGGGGCAGGAAAGGGAGGAAGTGGCACAGAACAGGAAGCTCAGTTTTGGATGCATGAATATTGAAGAGCCCACAAGGAGGCACATAGAGATGTTGAGTAGGCAAGTGAATAACAAAGGCCCAGCCAAGGAGAAGGGCCAGGGCCAGACATATCATTATTCTTTTTCTTCTTCTGTATCTTCACCTTTGTGTAATAGTCTCTTTTCATTTACCTGATACATTAGTTGTCTATTGCTTTAAAACAAATTACTGAAAACTAAGTGTTTTAAAGCAGCAACCTATATATTTCCATTTCTATGGATCAGATGTTCAGGCACAGCTTCATGGACCCCCCACTCAGTGTTTCATAGGTTGCAACTGAGGTGTTGGCCAGGGTGGAGTCTTACCTGGACTCTTGGCTGTGGAAGAGTCCTTTTCCAGGATGAACTGGGTTGTTAGCAGAATCTATGTCTTCACAGTTGTAGGGTTGAAGGCCCTAAATTTTCACAGGCTGTTGCTGGATCCTGTACTGCACTCCCAGAGGCCACCCTCAGCTCTTGGCCATGCTGGGTCCCAACATGACTACTTTCCCCTTCAAAGCCAGTTGGGAAACAAAGCCTCCAGAACAGGTCAGATAGCAAGGCAGAGTCTTACAAAGCAATATTCAATCATGGAGGGCATCTCACTTTCACTAGTGAGCAGCAAGTCACAGGTTTAGTCCACATTCAAGGGCATGTCCCTGGGGGCACCACACTAGAGACTTTTCTCTACTGTATAACAAGCTAAATGTTCTCCCAACCCAAAGACCCTGCTCTCCCCTTCCCTGAGCACATGCTCCCACTTGGTTCTCCCTAGGTCTTCATTCCATACACATAAAGTCTCAGAAAAGAGAGCCACAAAGCCTCTTCTCCTTACTGGTTATGGTGATATACTAGTGCTCCACCCAGCCCTTAAACTTCCCGTTATTAAGAATAGTCTCCCAGCCATCAAACCTACTGTCCTTTCTTCATAAACCTGCCTCCCTGAGTAAGTATTCTTCCCTATTTGGCATCTGTTTGCCAAGTCCCAGGGCTTCTCTTGGTCTTTCCTTACACTCAGGGACCTGCTTCTCAGAATTCTTGCTCTACTAGCTCCTTAAGTACTGCTGTTCCTTGGCCTTCAGTCATGAGCTCTCTTTTTATACCACACATGCTCTCTGTAGAGTTTCATATCATATACAATATATAAAGGATTTATCAAGTAGGCTTATAATGTCTGCCTACAGAGTAAGAAGTGGAAGACTGCAAAATGGCTATCTATGAGCTGGCTGGAGAGTTGGAGGATAAATATTCTATACCTCTGGCAATAAGGTAAACGCAAATGAAAACAACTCTGAGATTCCATCTTATTCCAGAATGAATTATCAAACAATGAAATAATATGAAATGCTGGTGAGGATGTGAGAAAAAAGAACCCTTCTACATTACTGGTGGAAAAGTAAACTAGTGCAACAAGTATGAAAATCAGTATAGAGAGTCTTCAAAAAACCAAAAATAATATTTCCATTTAACCCAGCTATTCACCTCCTGAGTATCTTCCCAGAAGTGTTCAGAACTTCATTATAAGTACATACCCATGTTCATAGGAGCACAACTCATACTAGCTAAAGATTGGAAGCAGCACTCTGAGTAGGCCAAACACTCAGGTTAAACAACTGTCGAGTGTTACTGTAGGTTTTTTTTTTTTTCCTGTCAAATTTCTACTTCTATTATGAAAGACAAAAGCATTTCCATTTCAACAGTTTGTCAGCTTTATTAATGTTGGACAAAAACTGATGTTATAAAAATGAAACAGATCTATAGTTTTGAGGCAAAATTATAAAATTAAATGTGTAGGTAACCTATTAATATACTGCTATAAAGTATTTTTTGAAGAGAGATATGCAAAGAAGCTATTACCTACATGAGATGTATATTTAAAGATTTTTTTTCATTCTGGCTTCCAGGAATATTAAAAAGCAGATATATTTAACCATAACATACTGTGATTCATCAAATAGCACAAACTTTCATTTCATGGAGTTTATCTGTTGATGCTGATTTAAACTATCACTTGTTTTATCATGTGAGAACACAAGTTATATGGTCAAAAACATAGGATTTTTAACTAATGTTATTCAAGTTGTGTTATCTTATATTCTTTTCAAAGTGCTGCCAGTTGAAAAGGAAAGCATTATGTTTACAAATCTGTTTGTGAAATGTTTGCCAAAATTTTGGTAGTATCTTTAATAAAGATGTCTGTCTCCAGCATCCAAGAAAACAAATAAATAACTTTGTCGCATATCACTGTAAACCAGAAAATGTTGGTATCTAGGAAATATAAGAGAATATGTAGATTTAGAAAAAGAAATTGAAAGCAGCTTGTATATTCATCAATAGACAAACGGGTAAAGAAAATGTATTTATACATAGTGGAGTACTTCTCTTCTGTCAAGAAGAATAAATTTGAGTCATTTGTAGCAATATGGATGCATCTCAGGACCATAATGTTAAATAAAATAAATTAGATGGGATGGAAAAAATATGGCAGAATAGTGTGCAACAACAACTCAACCACTCTGAGATTTGGAATCCAGACTTTGGAAAACCACTTGCCAAAAAACAAAAGAGAGAAGTAGATTTCCAGGAACCAGAAGGATCTGACAGGAAAATTAAAAGGTACAGAGAAACTGAAGAAAAAGAAAACAATGCAGATAAAGGAGGAGACTATCTGTACTTTTTCTGTGGCTTATGGTGGCTCATAGCCCATGGGGGCTTGTGGCTTATGACTCATGATGGCTCAAGGCATCAGTGAATACTGAGACCAAGTGAATGCTGTAGACCAAAGGGGACCTCAGAGAGGTAGGTGGTAGAACAGATTGGATTGGCAGCTGCTAAGATCTATAGCAAGAATGTGAGACACTGCTCCTAGTGAGTCATTCTATAAGCAGTGGCTGGTGAATGACTCTAGTACAAGTGCCTACTACATCCCTAGAGAGAGATCTTGGTCAGACACCATCCTGGTAAAGGGTTGTTTGAACCTAGGACCCAGAAGAGCTACCCAGCTCCACTGCAGGGCTCCTAGTGTTACATTCCCATAGTAACTGGGTGAGAGGTGCCATGGGAGATAGCTGTGACCATAGAGCAGGATGAAAAGAGTCATCCTGAGGGGTAAAATAAGAATAAAAGAAAAGAATGATTAATTCTAATCTGTTGACTATTTTTGACCAGGTTGGCTGTATTCATTACTTCATTAATAGTTACTGAGTAAGTAGTCATAGAACATATTTTGTAATATTTAAGTAAAGATTCCAGAGACATAATTTCCATCATGATTGAATTGCTAAATATTACATTCCAATGAGGTTGTACTTTTTTTTTTTTGAGGTTGTACTTGATCAAAAGTATTTCTTTTCTGTTTTTGTTTTTCATTTTCAATACCACTCTTTGCATTGATTAGCATTTCCTTTTATATTGATTAAAAACACTAACTTTTGACTTAGCATATCTCAATGTTTGGTCCTTCTAAAAGTATACTGCTCCCTCAGTCCCTTTCTTACCAGTTTATAAATTTTTACCTCTCTCCTCTGCTGAAGCTTCATCAATTGTTAGTTGACAATCCTATCTTCATATCATGGTCTGAAATCATCTTTGATAAATGTCTTTCTAGTTACTCTGGCTTTGTGATGAATGGAATAAACACCCCTAAATCATGTGTTGAAGCCCTGAACAACTATATTATATTATGTGGATATTATATCTTCAAGTATATTAGATTTTTACCTGATCACATAGCTATGTTTGCTTGTACCTGTAATACCTACTAGGAGAGAGAGAGAGACAGAGAGAGAGAGACAGAGAGAGAGAGAGAGGCATCTGCAAGAAGATAACCTTCACCAAAAGCCAGATTAGTCAACAAACATGCCTTGCACTGTTTCTGAGTCTTCAGAAACATAAATAAAATGTTCATTGTGCTCCTCAGCTCAAGAAATTTTGTTACATCTGTTTGATATTCTATCCCCTCCAGCCACTGTTCTTTAAATTAACTAAAACATCTATTATATTGTATGACTGTTAAGATGTAGAGGGTGAGGAGAAGGAAGTGAGAAGAAGGGGATAAAAAAGATATTAAGATGTGTTATGTACATGTACCAACTTCCTATGATGAATGTAATCAATATGTACCGCAAATGTACTAACAACAGCAACAAAAACAAGAACAACAATATATATATATATATATATATATAACTTTTACATGTAGACCTACATGAAGTTATACCAAGTACTACACTTTTTCTCACAACTCTAACATAAATACCTTTATGATTTGCAAAGAGGGACCAGGGATTTAGCTCAGTGGAACTGCGCCTGCCTCACAAGGGCAAGGTCCAAAGTTCAATCCCCGGTACCAAAAAATAATAATGATAAATAAAAACAAAAATATGATTTGCAGAGAGTACAGGTAAAAACTGAATGATGCATTCAAAACTATAGTGAGAGATTCATGAAGTTTTAGTTACAAAAGCACACATGGTGATAGAGGAAACCTGTATGTCATGTGAAAAATGACAATGTCAGAAACATCAATGTGCAGAAATATGCAGTGAACTTAAAGGGGCAAAATCTGAAGTTGCCAGAACCCTAGAGCTAGCAGAGGTTAATTCAGCAGGCTATATAGCCAATAGAGGACAGGAGGATTGCCATCATCTCAGGATAGCAGGGTAGTTGGCGGGAGAATAAATACCCTGCCTTCTCTTGCCTCCTATTGGCTGCTTTTCAACTGGTACTCCCCATTAGTTAAAGCAAGCAGAATCCAGAGATTGTGCCAGACTGAATGCTGTGGTATTTACAAGTCAGCTTCTTGGAGAAGAATGCAATGTGGGAAAAGGCAGTGAATCTTCCAGGTCAGTAGGTATCATTAGTACCAGGCTAGTTTTCATTGTCAGAGGCTCTACTCTGATACCCCAACTTTGAAAAATTATTCCATGAATTTCCAAAAGCACCAGAACATCATATTTCTCTTCTCTAGCCTCCTGAGGAAGACTCTCAGGAAGTTTGTATAGTGTAGAGTATAATATCTAATAGTGTACCATTTCCTCTCATCACATGGGGCAGAGATATATTCATTTCACTCACAATATATTGGCTGTTTACAATGTAAATGTAATATATACAGTCGGGTATGGTAGTGCACACCTGTAATCACAGCTACTTTGGACTTTGAGATACAAAGATTGCAAGATTGAAGTCAGCCTGGGAAACTGAGAAAGTCCTTGTTTCAAAATAAAATTAAAAGGTCTGTAAATGTATCTCCACCCTAAGGAACTTGTCTAGCATGTCCAGAGTCATGAGCTCAATCTCCAACACTTCAGAATGAAGGAAGAACCGATACACATTCTTCAGAAAGCATACTCTGATTTTTAAATTTTATCCTTTTTGCTCAGTAGTGACGTTACAAAATACTCATATGGTTGGGCAGTAGCAATAAGCTCTGCCCTGTGAGCTACAGGTTACTATGAGTAAATAACAAGTCCTCTTCAGTGTACTGTATGCAATATTACATGTAATATTTAGTATTTTTATGAAATAGACACAGTTTTTTTCTAACTATGGGTCAATGTAAGTGTACTAAACCTGTTTATATAGAAAGGGCTTGGTTATAATACTCCCTAGATTATGCATATCCAGCTTGCATATTTATTGCAACTTTCTTTGGGTTGATAGAATATAGCCACACTGTACTTCAAGGAACTTCTGTAAACTCAACTCTAGTGAACCTTTTGTGCACAAAACACTATCTTCATTATAATATTTCCTGGGTTAAATGCTATGTTTGTGAGGGTGGTATCATGGAACAGTTCCAGGGGAACACATGAATATGAATGTATATGTGTGTGTCTTTCCTACCAGTCTCATGTTACAAGAGAGACTTTTAGACTTCCTTGTGCACTCAGGGCCGAATACTTCTTCAGTGTGTGTCTGAGGGCTTGAAAGCTGGGAAGATCAGTGACTGCTCAAATGAAGGAGCTAGAATCCTCAGAACAAGAAAGAGCAATAGTTCAGCCATTGTCCAAACATGAAGACTTTGAAGCCCCCTAGGGAGCTACTGACAAATATATGTGTTAAAAAATTGACTGTCCAGAGTCTGAAGTTTATGGACCATGGCAGCAGCAGAAATCATACCTGCTTAAGAAGGGTCAAATATGTTGAAGCTTCTCCTTTCTACTTGTTTTTTAACTCACCATTCCCAGTCCTCCTGGAGGTGCCAATTTTTGCTCTTTGGAAGTTCTCTGCACTCAGGTCAGTGATCCTCATGTGAGTTATCTCTAGAAATACCATCAGAAACATACCCAGAAGTGTGCTTTACTAGTATCTCAGTATTAAGTACTATTGTTAGTCTCTATCTGTATACAATTTATCAATTAAATTTTACCATGGATGTGAATAGTTTAATATAATGCACAGTTGGAGGCAAACATTGGGAACATTGAAACATATCCCTCTAAGGGCCGGGGATTTAGCTCAGTGGCTTCGCCGCCTGCCTTGCAAGCACAAGGACCTGAGTTCAATCCCCGGTACCAAAAACAAACAAACAAACAAAAACATATCCCTCTAAGATAAGGGAGTACTACTGTGTTTATTTTTCATTAAAACAGAGAGGTATACCACTCTTGTCAGACAGTCTGCACTGCATCAAGAGGAAAAGGGACAGGACAGAAGTGAGAGCAGAGACATGTGGCTGATCAACTTGTTCCAAGACAAGTAGCATCTACATTGCTCAAGAAGAGCCACTCTTCCACGCCCAAGTCTAAGTTAACCTGATCTTCAAAGAAGATATCATAAAATGGAAAGATATCCCTTGTCCTTGGAGAGAAAGAACCAATATAGTGAAAATGGCCATAGTTCCAAAATTGTTATACAGATTTAATGCAATCCTGATTAAAATTCCAACAGCAGGGCTGGGGATTTAGCTTAGTGGTTCTGCTGCCTGCCTCACAAGCGCAAGGACCCAAGTTCAATCCCTGGTACAAAAAAAAAAATTCCAAGCAAAAGAGACCTAGAATAGCAAAGGCAAGGCAGGGGATATCACAATCTCTGACCTAAAATTATACTACAAAGCTACTGTGATAAAAACAGCATGGTACTGGCAAAAGAATAGACCTTAGGATCAACACAACAGACTAGAAGACGCAGAAAAATACTTCAGACATACTCACCCACCTAATCTTTGACAAAGGAGCCAACCCTTCACTGGGAGGAAAGATAGCCTCTTTAATAAATGGTGCAGGAAAAGCCAGCTTTCCACATGCCGAAGATTGAACCTAGACCTGTATCTTTCACCGTGCACTAACCTAAATCAAAATGGATCAAAGATCTAAATATTAAAGTGGAAACACTAAATCTGCTGGAAGAGAGAATAGGGAGAATGCTTGAGGGCATAGGGGTAGGCAAAGACTTCATGAACAAAACCCAGACTGCACAGGAAATACTACAAAGCATCAACAACTGGGACCTCATCTTATTAATAAGCTTTTACACAGTAAGAGAAACCACCAACAGAGTGAAGAGACAACCCACAGCATGAGAAAAAAAGTTTTCACCAGCTGTTCATTAAAGGACTATTATCTAGAATATATAAAGAACTAAAAAAAACCCCACCAGGCCCCCCAAATTTAAAGACCCAGTCCAAAAATGGGCATCAGAAATGAACAAACACTTCTCAGATGAAGAAGTAGAAACAGCAAATAAATATATGAAAAAATATTCAATATCACTGGTCATTCATGAAATGCAAATTTTAAAAACGCTGAGATTCCATCTCATACCAGAAAGAATGGCTGCTATCAAGAAATCAACCAATAACAAATGCTGGAGGGGCTGTGCAGAAAAAGGAATCCTTTTCCACTGTTGGTAGGAGTGTAGACTGGTGCAACCACTGTGGAAATCAGAATGGAAATTTCTCAAAAACCTAAAACTAGAGGTTGCATTTGACCCAGCTATTCCTTTGCTTGGTATCTTCCCGAAAGAATTAAAAGCATCATACCACAGTGATATATGCACACTCATGTTTATAGCAGCACAGTTTGTAATAGCTAAATCTTGGAAATAGCCCAAGTGCCCATCAACCAACGAATGGATAAAGAAGATGTGGGTTTTTAATACAATAGATTATTACTCTGCCGTAAAGAAGGATGAGGTTCAGGCATTTATAGCTAATTGGATGGACCTTGGTACCATACTTGTAAGTGAAATAAAACAGACACACATGTTTAACTATCACACTCCTTCTCTGGTGTGAGAAACCAAAAGTGGAAATAAGGACTAAAATATATAATAGATATTGGGAAATGGGAAGAAAATGTTCAACTGGAAATGGGAACAAGGTTAGAGGGATGGAGAAAGGAAGGAAGGGACAAGAAAAACAAGTGAAAATAAAAGGGAAAAATGGAAACAAAGCTTTTGTCCATAGCGAGAAGAGGGCAGTTGAGGGGAGGGGGGAAATGAGAAAAAAGGAGCAGGATGTACCATGGACAGGTGCAAATTCCCTATAATGAGTGTTATCATTATGTATGCCTAAAATGTACCAATAAATGTTTTGCTATTTAAAAAATGAGAGAGAGAGAGAGAGAGAGAGAGAGAGAGAGAGAAGGTACAGCACCCACCTACTTCCCCTGGGGATAAATAGCAGTGATTGATATTCTAAATAGGAATTCCTTGAAATTCCTTGTACTTTCCCAGTATGCTTGCTACATGACTAGCTTCCCCGTTTGATTCTCATTTAATCAATATTACCTGGGTGACTGTACTTGTAATCTTATTGGTTGATCATAGTTTTGTCCCACCTTGTGCCCACCTTGTGATTTCCTATTGGATCTTATCAGTTGACTGTAGTTTTGTCCCACCTTAAACCCGCCTCACCTCATGGCTTTGCTCACTAAAACGCCTTTGAGAAGCTAGGTGGGTGGGCAACCCACTTTCCAGTCCCCCTTCTGTCTCTCTTAGACAGAAGCTATCTTTCTCTCAATAAACTTTTCCTACTCTTAACCTCTGTTGTTCCTGCAATTCATTCATCTATTTCAGAGAACATGAACTTGCATTTTAAATACCTAGCATGTTGGGAGTTATAATATTTCCATTGTTTGGATTATTTTTGCTTATTTGTTTTACTTGGTGCCCTATATAATTTTTGGATTATTTGCTGCCCTATATCAATACCCCCTTTTTCTCCAGCTTTAAAGAGATATACTTTTGTACAACAAATTTCACTAAGTTAAAGTAAAAAAAAAAAACCACAATATTTGTGAATTTATACTGACTTGCCCTTGAAAGGCACTATTTATAATATGGCACAGGTTATTTCTTGCTCTCCTTTGCACATATACAGAGATCTCCCATATATATGCTATATGAAAGGGGGGAAAGAAAAAGAAGAAAGATAAACGTGAAAGAAAGAAGACAGAAAAACAAAACAAAACCTACACCACAGCAAAATATACAATTAAAGCTTTGTGACAGAACTCTTTATACTGCATTCTGAGTTTCTATTGCCCCACATTGAAACTGTGAAAGCTTTGATCTGTAAGGGGCATCTGGATGGATTTCTGTACTGACTCTTTCCTCCACCTGCACCCTCCTTAGTCACAGTAACCAATGTGTGGTCCTCCTCAACTTCATTCATCTGTAGCTAGCTCCTGCTGGTCTCTGGCCTGGTTCCTGTTTTGATCTGTTCAATTGCCTGTCTGTGTGTGCAGAGGCTTGGTGATCTGAACTGAATATTGAGTTTCCACTCTTTTGCAAGCTGTTCTTTGAGCATGACCAACTTCAGACCTTTGCCTTTGATCTAAAATCAGACTCCTTCAATTAATTCACAGAGGGAAAGATGCTGTATGATAGGCTCAGCACCCAGCTGTCTGCTGATTTCTATGTGGATTTCTTGATTTCCATTTTCCTCCCTGCATACCAATCCTGAAGCTGCTTCTGTGTTCTTCCATAAGCCTTCTGATAAACACACTGCATGTTGCTCTCTGGCTAAGTTACCACTCTGCTCTCCTCTCATAGTGGTCCCTTTGTCACTTTCAGAAAAGCATCTCTCATCTGCCCATAAATTTGGTGGTTCCTTGGGGTCCACCACTGAATCCAGCAGGCCCCAGGTGGGGGAGAGCAGGGCTCCCTGGTGAGTGCCTAATGATGGGTGGTGGGGAAGTGCGCAGGGTATCCTGGGAGCACAACCCTCCTGGTGTTTGGGGAAGAATGAATGAGTGACGATTTGTTTTTCTTACTCCCTAATGGGTTGTCACTTGCTACTGTCGCTACGCACATAATACACAGGGCCCTGACTTTTCTCTGCATTCAAATTGGGATATTAACCAGCATATCCTCTAATTTTTACCTTTCCTTGAGACCCATCAAACTTCTGTCTTGCTTTCAGCTTCTTTGGTACTCTGGTCTGAAAATACCTCATTTACTGTTCCTATTTTGTGTCGGGAAGGTAGGAGCCTATTTAGTGCCTATTAGAAGCCTATTTCAGTGGCCTGCCTCTGATGAATTTCAGGCTCCCTTCCTCAGATTGTTAGATATTCTCCCGAGATGGTGTGTATGCCAGACGTGCATTATATTTGGGAAATGGACCAAGGATGGTCCAGCTTCTTCTGTAAAACCCTTGATTCTGGATTTGGATGTAGTGGGTTTCTCCTTCAGTTTGTCTTGCCATATCAGTCTTTCTTTTTCACCTCCATTTCCACTTACTGTTTTCCACAGTGTATCTTGGGAGTCTTCCTCATGAAGTGCTGCCCCAAATTGGCCATGATGGAAAGCCCCAGGTCCTCTTTTTCAAACAGTCATTATAAGGTACTGGGCCTGTCCCTCATGGCTGCTCTGTTGCTTCCTGGCACACTGACTGAAGCTCCAGGACACAACTTGTCAGTCACCTCCATTGCTGTTGGAATTCTCTGTAACAGAACATTTTGTAAAAGTTACCTCGGAGTCAGAATAAACATTTTTCTATTTTTCCGTTCTTAATATATCTAATGTCTGAATATAAAGTACATAAGAATACACAATTCATAAATTGCCTTTCTTAACTCTGTGTGAGAATTTGCAACTACAATCAACTATCTCTTCTAACCATTTCTTCTCAATCTCACCCTTTCTTTACTTTTCCTCCTTGGCTTATAGTAACTAGTTACACTGATAATAGCCTCTCTGATTCTTTGTGCATTCTCTCTTCAGTTGAAGATTGTTTCTTCAGCCCACTTTAGTAAAGTATAATCCACTTACCTTGTTATTTACTCATTTAATCTTTTTTTTTTTTTGGTACCAAGGATCAAACTTGGGTCCTTGAGCTTGCGTAGCAGGTGGCGAAACCACTGAGCTAAATCCCCGGCCCTTATTTACTCATTTAAAATATACATAAATATCTCCGCAGTTGATTTAGAACATTTTCATCACCTTCTAAAGAAACTGTGTCATCTTTCACCAGCGTTCCACTTTTTCTAAGTCGTATGCACCACTAACATACTGTGCCTCACAATAGATTTTCCTATTCTTGCCATTTTATAAAAGTTGGATAATTCAACATTTATCTCTGCATCTGTCTTTTTATCATATTTCCAAGATTCCTCCATGTTTTATCATGAAATAGAACCTCATTTTTATGTTTAAATTTCTATTCCATAGATACCTTACATTATTGTTTATTCAGCAATTTATTCACATTTGAATCCTTACTGCCTATTAGCTTGGATGAAAAATAAGCTGTGAGCATTCATATAAACATTTGTTCTGCCTCTCAAGTGCAACGTCCTGAGTTTGATCCCCAGTACCAAAAAAAAACACCCAAAAAACCAAATGCTTAGCTGGGTGTGGTGCCCCCACCCTCCGCATGCCTGTAATCCCAGTATTTGGGAGGCTGAGGCAGGAGGATAATCACGAGTTCAAGGCCAGGCTGGGCTACCTAGTGATTTCAAGGCCAGCCTGAACTACATAGTGAGACCCTGTCTCAAAAAAACAAAACATCTGTTTTGATTAATACTTCTGTATTTTAATGGGTATACCTAGGAGAGGAAATGATGGGCAACATGAAAATTTTTTAAATATGTATTTGGAAATTTCCATTCAATGCACATGTTGAAATCTAAACTCCAGGGAGAAATAGTAAGACACTAAAACTTTATTATCTAAGATATGCACAGCTGGAATCTTCAGAGGTGATGACAAATAGACATGTTGGCTTAGTGGGCTTTCCTGTTATTGAATGCAAAAATAGATTTAAAAAGGGAACAGAGTATACATATGCACGCTTTATCTTTTATTCTGTATGATATCAGGATTCTAAGCAAGAATGTTGTCACCAGATATAAGTTTTCAAACTTGACCTAAAATGATGAGCCAAGGTAAATGTCCTGTTTATAACTTACTGAGTGTGGAATATTGTGTTGATGAAAAGAAATGGATTGACAATACTTTACATTTCACTACTGCAGGAACTGTCAGATCATTTTCCAACATGACTCCCCACTTTATATTTGCCATATCAGTTTGTGAGTTTTCTTTACATCCTCACCAAAAGTTGTGACTGTTCCTGGCAATATTCTTTAACCTGGTATTATTGTGACCTGATGTGTTGACATGGTTCTAAGAATTTCAAACACATAAATTCTTACCTCCCAAAGATGATAGGATTATTATCGGTTCCATGTGAAAGATGAGGAAACAGAGAAGAGATATGATGTTAGTTCAGTAACTGTCCTCCACCTGAAAGGGAAAGTGTAAAAATTAACCAATTATTAATTTGAAGCTGAGGATCAGAAGCACTTGCTTCTACCTCTGATGTGTTGGGAAAGCCAGACTATCCCAGAAATAAAAGTCATACTTGGACAAATGAGCCAAATTTGAGCCAGCATCAATACCATGAGCTCAGTTAAAAATACACTGTTCTTAGAACTTGAGGAGAAAAGACCAGTCAGTAAGAGAGAAATGAGAGCTGTGGTGAGTTTGGCCAGCCATGATTCTGAGTCAGGCCTTATATGTGTGAATATGCTAAAGAGTGCCATGTTGTAATCTTATGATTTTTACTTCCAAAATGAGTCGAAGACTAGGAGTGTAGCTTGAAGAATGCAGTACACCTGCCCAACATATGCAAGACCTGGGTTAAATACCATTATCGCAAGGGAGGAAGGAAGGGAGGGAGGGAGGGAGGGAGGGAGGAAGGAAGGAAGGAAGGAAGGAAGGAAGGAAGGAAGAAGGAAGATTAAGAAAAATAATTGAGCTAAATTAAAAGTGGATTGGACTGAAATCAATCTGGAGAACATATATGTGCACTTAACTGCACTCTCACGTGAATGGCAGCACTATCCTCAATAGCCAAGGTGTAAAAACAACCTAAATCATCATCAATATTGTGTTAGACAGTTTTGACACAGTTGCTGTCACAAATAGCTCCTGTAACTTAAAAGAAGGTAAGTTTTGTTTTGGCTTGGATTCAGAGGTTTCCATCCTTGTTCAACTTATTTAATTATAATAGTCTAGTGGCAAGGCAGAAACATCATTACAAAAGGCATGAAAAAAAAGAGCAGGTCATCTCATGAAGTCAAGATTCTTCTTGAAGAGGAATAGGAGGAGAAGTAGAAAAAGAAGATGAAATAGAAGAAGGGGGGTTAGGAATGAGATATATTGTTTCAGAGCACAGCCCAGGAACATTCTTCCTCCAATATATCTATGGATTAATACACTGATGATTCAGAAAGTGTATGACAATGTTAAATCCAGAAAAACAAAGCACCTTGCAACCACACCTTCAATGCATGGCCTTTAAGGCCTTTTATACTCAAATCACAATAGTTGAATGGATAAAGTGAAGTTTATTCATACAATGAAATTTTACTTAGACTTAAGAGAAAGGAACTCCTTTCATTTGTGACAATGTGGATTAACCAAAAGATCAGCAAGTGAAATATGCCATGCATAAACAAATTAAAGTTTGACCATATTTGTATTTAGCATGTAAAATTGACAACCTTACAGAAGCAGAGAGTATAATGATGGTTACCATGTGTGGACATGGAGAAACTGAGAGATGTCAGTGAGAAAACACAATGTTTCCCTTGTACAGTACAAAAAGTGCTGTAGATCTCATAGTGATGACAGTGATTGATGTAGTGACCCACACATAGCATTACAATTTGCTAAGAAGTTTGTTTTTATTGTTTTCTCCATACACTTGTAATCATTTCACAAGATAAGCATAGCAACAAATTCCATTGTACACTTTCAATATTTGTGATTTTATTATTTTTTGCTTAAGTAAACACAAAATATCAAATTAAGCAAAATTAACATGACTATGGTTCCATGATGTGTCTGAAGAATCTTGCCTTTCTTCAATTTTTACAAAGATAATTTAGTTTGCAGTGTATTTATTTCTGAAAGGATTTAGTATTTTCATAAAATTTATACATAGCTCATTGGAAATGTAAAATAATTTCTTTGAGGATATAAATTGATAAACATTTGACATTATCACAACTTCAGTTTCTCCCATTCATGACAGAAAGATGTTATACATGTGTTCAGAAAATTTCTACACTTTAAAGGCACTTAAGATTGGTTTATTTCACTTAACATGTTTTCAAATTGTATCCATTTCCTATAAATGTCTTAAATTTATTTTTCTTTATAGCCAAGTAGTATTCTCTTATGTACAGATACCATATTTTCTTTATCCATTCATCTGTTGATGGACATACAGGAAGAAAGAGGGAGACAGAATTTTGGCACATAGGCACTGGACCAAGAGGCCAAGGGTCAGGGGAAAGGGAAGGGTGTGTAAAAAATATTTAAGATGTGTCATGTACATGTGCCAACTACCCACAATGAATGTAATATTTATATGTCACAAGCATGAACTAAACAATAATAGTAATAGTAATGAAAATGAGGGAAGAGCAACTAGATGCAGAGGGAGGGTGGTGGGTGTGGCAGGAAAGGGTAATAAAAAGAATCAAGATATGTTAAGTATATATACCTACTCCCTAAGGTGATGTAAACATCATGTACTCCAAATACACATTAATAAATTAATAAAAGCATAAATATTTTTGTTTAGAGATATTTCATACTTCTTTCTGCATCCTAATGATTTTTCAGCAGATGTATTAAAAGTATTATGTAATTATGCCCATGGGTCTCTGGGAACCAATCTGCATGTTGCTGGTTTCTTTAGTTTTGAATTCCATATAAAGATCTATCTTTGTCATATCCTCCAACTGAATGTATTGACACTGACTGAGTTAAGCAGCAATCCATTGCATGAACTTCCACTGGTTACTCACAGCAATGACTATGTGAGGGAGAGGATGTAGGTATACACATGCACTGGGACATGTACATCATTCAGATTGAGTGAGCAAATCAATATATAATGTTTGTTTGTTTTGTTTTTTGCTATTTGGCTCCTATCATGGCTACCGTGTACTATATCATTCACCAAAAATTGTTTATAGACACTTAGTATTTGGTTAGGTTGCAGCCAACCTAACCAAAATACCGAACAATTGTTCACTTTATGAAATAATTGTTTTCTACAGTGATGAAGGCTAGGAAATACAGCCTCAAGGCACTGGCAGCTTAAATATCTAATGAAACATTTTTTATAGATGGTGCGACTTCTCAGATGCCAAGGAGGTGTACAAGGTGTCTTTGGCCTCTTTTTAAAGTGCATATATGTAATTCATTATTGAGGGTTCTCAACTCAGTTACATTAATAATTCCCAAAGATGCCACCTCATTATACTATCACCTTGGGAATTAGGTTCCAAAACATATATTTTGGGGTACATGAACACTGAGAGCACAGGAACCATTATATGAGGTTATGTTATGTGTTGAACAGTGTTGTGGATTGCGTGAGTCTTTATTATCCCCAATAATTTATATGCTGATACACAATACAAACTTATAAGTTCTTGAAGGATAAAAACTTAAGCAAGCTTCTGCACTTAGATTTTAGAAAAAATAATGCAGTTGTAGATGTTATGAACTGAATCAAGCACAAAGTATTGCTGAAAGACAAGTTTGACCACCATGAATTTTGAGAACCTGAAAAGCATATATTAAAAAGTAAACAATAAAGCAAGATCTTTGCCTGGCTCATAAAATAATTTCTGATGTTATCAGTAGCTACTGCTTCTTGAGAAGTTTAAGCCCTCAAAATCATAGTTGAAAATTGTTACACAGGACATAAAAACAATAAACATTGAAGAAACAATTTCAGAGGGTGTTATGGCTTGTATCTAGATGATCCCCAAAGCCTCACACAGTCTTTTTCAGAGGTGGCTGGATCTAGAGTGTGACTGATTCATAGTGCAATGCTGGGATTAAGGATGTGTGATTACTAAATCAATCCACTGATTGGTTTGGAACTGCCCTAATTTCAGTACCCTAGATAGAGTATAAAAGGGGCAGAATAAAGCTGCTAAGGCCCCTTTTTACTTTTACTACCTTGTGGGCACCATTAACTTTCTCCTCTATGATTCCCCTCTGCTTTGTGGCACTCTGCCTTGGAACCAGCTGACTATGGACTGAGACCTTTACAAACCGTGAGCTAAATAAATCTTTCCTCCTTTAACTTTGAGTGTTGGGTATTTTGTCTCAGCAGTGAGAGAAAAGTAACCAAAACAGAAATTTGGCCAGAGAAATGGGGTCGCTGCTGTGACATTACCTGGCTATGTGGCCTAAGGGCCTTTGGCACTGGCTTGAAGGAGGGGAAAGACTTGGGAAAGATTTGGAGATGCTGGCTGAAAAGTAGAGCTGAAATGCCTTAGGCTGTACAGTATGGGAGATTCTGGTGAGAGCTCAGATCAGAGAGCATGGCACAAAAATCTAGTGAAGGCCTTTGTGATACATGATACATTGTTGAATGGCAACTAACTATGTGTGAGGTAAAAAAGAGCAAAAGAAGATTATTCTGGCCCTAGTCATAAGTCATCTACTTTCACTCTGATACCATCATTCTATTTATGTGGGCAAAGAACTCATGTGCTTATCACATATTAGTGGACCCATAAGGCAATGCTGTTCATTAGATATTCAGTTTCCAATATATGAAATTTAGGAAACATAGTAAATCTCACAATGGGTGACTGATTTGAAATCCCTGACTTGAGCCAGTAGAAAGTCCACAGTACATGGATGTCTGCACTTAACCTTGAATAGCCACATCCCTAGATACAGAAACCTCAGTTCTGGTCAGTGTCCATTTATAGCTTTATTGTCAACAACCTGAGTAGGATCCAATTTTTGGTATGTGTTACTTTTCTTTACTTTAAATATATGTTTTTCAGTACATTACACAAACTTAGCCAACATTTCAAACAAAAATACAATGACTGAGTGAAAAGAACCAATATAGCCTGTGAATGCCAAAAGGGTTTGTCTAATGAATGACTCTGCAGAAACTTTAGTAGACTGGTGTGCATCTTTGCTAGAAGTGAATACAATGCAATACATGCTTTATTTATTAAGGCATCTTTATAAAGCCCTTGCAAGACATAAGTACTCTATAGAAGAATATTATAGGAAGGGTAGTTTCTTGAAGAGTAGAATTGGAGAGACAAAGCATGGGGTCGATTCTATGCACCTTGACATGCCTCTCAGTACTCTTCACTGAGGCATTTGTCTATAACTTCCCTCTCTTCTGCCCCTATTTTGTCTTTCTTGGGCCCAGGAGCCATGATTCATGAATCTTTTCTCTGCCTTCTGGTCTTTCCTTCAGTCTCTTTTTATTCTGCAAAGTAGAATCATTTGCCATTTGATTTTATTATGTCCACATTGAATTCATTTTATTACAGACCTTATTAAGAGATACTTTGCAACACTGTCTGTCATGAAAGCCCTCTAAGCTCCTGGCCCAGCGAGGATTACAGAGTGAATGAAAGTTTGAGTGCTGTAGAAAAGGTGACAGGAGTGGAGAATACAGGAAAGAGAAATGGCTTCATTGACAGACCAAAAATACACTACTGTAAGACCGTGGGTCTCACCAAACGCTCCGAGGAGCTGACTATAGTGAGGATCACCTGGGAGGGAACATACTGGACAAGTTGTGAAAGTAAAACAGACCTTTATTAGTCTGGCCAGACGGCACCCTCTAAGTACCAAGCTTAGAGAGGAGCCTGGCTCAGGGACTGAGGTCTTTTTATAGGGGTCGCAAGAGGGAACTTGGCAAGCAAAAGTACAGAAGCAAGACATTGGCGGTTGGGGTAGTGTAGTGACCAATCTTTACATAACAGGCGTAAGGCTAACTTGTGGTTTCCTTGGAACAGCAACAAGTACATTTTGGGAACTCGACGTCCCCATGGTGAAGTGTAACAGAAGCAGACCAGATGGGGCCTTATTACAAAATGGAGTAACTTTTGTTCAGTCTCACACTACATGTTACACAGCCTTACACAAATGCCTTGATACCTTCATATACTGAAGGTTTTATGAATTACAAACTGAAGAATAGCAAAACTGTCACTTTGCTGGAGTATTTCACCTTCAAATGCATCCTATTCATACAAAGTAGCTGTCTGTCTCTGTCTCTTTCCCCACCTTCAAATAAAGCATCTTTTATATTAAAAAAAAAAAAGTGTCACTTTCCAAATAAATGCACAATGCTGTCTCCAGATTCATGTTGATCCCCATAGTTAAGAAGACTGTGACACACAGACAGGAAAAAAAAATCACAAAATTCTCTCCAATCAGAATTGGTGTCAAGGTGATGGCTTTTGACTATGCTTTTTGGAGGCATGACTTAGTAGAGTGTTTCTCTCTTCCTGGTTTCCCCACTCACTTTCTACTTTCTGACCTCTAGGAGTTGGGCAGCTTTTTTCCACAATAAGCCTTTCCACCTGGGTCAGGGCCTGAAACCTCTACTAACTGTGAATAAATAAACCTTTCCCTTTTAAGTTGTGGGTATTGGGTATTGCATCTCATCAATGAGAAAGTGACTAAGAGAGATTTTGTACTAGAATAGAGGGGTAGTCACTGTGGTACTACCTGAGCATGTGGTTCAAAAGCCTTTGGAACTGGTTTGCAGGAAGACTTTTGAAAGGTTTGCAGATGCAAGTAGAGAAGTCTTGGTGCTGTAAGTTGAGCTTGAAGGTAGAGTCTAGTCAAAGCTCAGAAGACCAGAAAGCTGACCATAATGCAGCCAGTAAAGACCAGGCTCAGGAGCTTTCAGTTGGGAACAAGAGCTGCATTGGCAGTTGGATTTTAGGCCATATGTATTACATTCTGGCAAAAAATTTGTGTACATTTTGTACATGTCCTTGGACTTTGTTGGATACTGAGATTAAGGGTGGCAGACAAATTAATCTGGTGGAGGAAATTTCACAGCTGTACAATGTCCAGGCTGTTCCATGGGTGTGGTTGGATGCCTTTAGCCAGCTCTACCTGAGAATCAAAAGGACATTGCATGGCTGAGTCATTTTTAAAGTTTTCATTTTCCTCAGGAAGTAAGCTCTTGAAAGAGTTAGAAGTTATAAACTTTTGGCAGAGGAGAGCTTGGTTGTTTAAAATGTTTATGTTAATCAGAAGCCAAGCATGGTAGCACATGCCTATGCCTATAATTCCAGCATTTCAGAAGGCTGAGGAAGGAGGATTGCCACAAGGCCAGCCTGGAGTCAGGGAGTTCAAGGCCAGCTTGGAATCAGTGAGTTCAAGGCCAGCCTGAACTACATAGCAATGCACTCCCTCAAAACAAAACAAAAACAAACAAAAAAGCAAGGGTGTACTTTATTTACAACATGACAATAGAAATAAGGTCTTGATGGCATCAGAGGAAATAGCAATATCCCACCTTGCTGGCTGCAAAAGTGAAAGACAAGGGCTGGGGACTTAGCTCAGTGGTTCTGCCACCTGCCTCACAAGCACAAGGTCCTGAGTTCGATCCCTGGTACAAAAAAAAAAGAAAGGAAGGAAGGAAGGAAGGAAGGAAGGAAGGAAGGAAGGAAGGAAGGAAGGAAGGAAAGTGAAAGACTGTTCTGAGAAGAAAGGCTGCCTAGAGAATTTAATTCAACCATCCAGGCACTGGGAAGCCTGTGCAGCCATGATGCAAAAGGGCATGGGTACTTTTGGAGTCAGTGGCATTCCTTGGCATCATTCATGTGGTCCTGGTTTTATAAGTATGCAGAATGCAAGAGTTAGGGGATGTGGAAGATTTCACTAAGATTTCAGAAAAAGGTCTGGGAGGCTGGGTGGTGTGCCCATGAGAGGGCAGTGTGTAAAGCTGTGAGAGTGAATGTGAAAGTTGGAAAGGCCAGAAATATGGACTGTCTGAAGAAAGCTACAAGGAGTGAGCAAATGTAGCCCAAGAGAGAAGCGAAGCTGTGAGGGCTACAATCATAATACTTTAGTGGTGGGTCCACCAAAGCCCTCTGAAGGTCCTGTCTCATAACAGCTTGCCCTGGGTGCTGGACATGAAGCTATAGGCTTTAATGTTTGCCCTGGGGCTTTGTCTTACTTTGTTCCCACCCCCCACGTTAGTCCCTTTTTGAACTGGGAATATTTTCCCTGTGCCACTGAACATCAACATTGTTTAACTTTTTTTTTTTTTTTTTTAGCTTTATGGGTGCTCACTGCCTGTTAGGACTTTATCGGCTCGTAGAGATGGACTAAATTCATTTTGCATAAAAAGATTTACATGGGTCTTTTGGGGGCTCATATGAGCTCAAAGGCAGGATTTATGCTAGGTGATTGAATTATTGGAGCACTTCAGCTGGCTTGGTGTTGTGAGGTAGCGGCTGGTTAGAAGATACAGTTCAATGGGAGTGTGACTTCATTCCTGTTTCCTTCCTTTCCCTGTATGCTTTCCTGACCCCCATGGGTTGGGCAGCTTTCCAACCTAGCAGGCCCTTCCACCATGCTACTTCTGTCCTAGAGCCCGCTGACTCTGGACTGAAACATCTACAGATCATGAGCCAAATTAAACCTTTCTTCTAAGTTGTGCCAGGTATTGTGTCTCAGCAACAAGAAAGTGACTAAAACAATCAGTGTTTCTTCACACATTGCACTGATGTCATGAGTCCTTAAAGTCCCTTCTTCATTTCTGTTGAAGTATGATTTCTTGTATTTCCTTGTGATTCTTAGAATATTATCTCTGCTTGAAATTATTTAATTGTTCATCCATATTTGTCATTATGCCTTTTAGACCCATCAGCATATTAATCTTGTTGGTCTCCTTTAATTTTATGGTCTGATGAGTCCAACATTCTTTCTATATCTAAATCTTGTTTTGGTGCTTTCTTCTCATATGTGTGTATGTATATATATATATAATTTTTTTTTTTGTACTGGGGATCAAACTTGGGACCTTGTGCTTGTGAGGCAGGTGCTGGAACTACTGAGCTAAATCCCCGGCCCACTTCTCATATATTTTATATATGAATTCAGACGTTCTTTACTACTAAGCCATATCCCTAGCCCTGTCTATCTACCTGCCAGTCTATGTATCTGGCTATTTTACGATAGGGTCTTTCTACATTACCCAAGCTGAACTTGAACTTGTGACCCTGCTGCCTCAGCTTTTTTAAATCCTAGAATTAGACATGTGCCACTGTGCTTGGCTTTTAAAGTCTTGTAACAAGTCTCACGAGTTTTACATTGAATTTTGGATATGATGGTGCTCGCTTTGGCAGCACATATACTAAAATTGAATTTTGGACATGATGTAGTTGCAAAATGAAACTGAGGAACTTTCAGTCTTTTATGTGAGGATTTAGGATTGTCCTGCTGGGTTACAGAAAGTTGATTTTGAAGTACATGCAATTGTCAGGATAAATTTCCTTTGATGTCCTTGCTTAGATCTCTCATCATTTATGGACTCTCACAAAGATACTTAAAGTTCAAAAATGTAGAAAGAAATTGCATAATATTCTTTCATTGTATTACATGGTTACTTTAATTAAAATTAAATCTTGGGTCGGGGATGTAGCTCAGTGATGCCTGCAGCTGCCTCACAAGTGCAAGATCCTGAGTTCAATCCCAGGCACCAGAAAAGAAAAATCTTAATGACATAAAGATAATTTGAGAAAACATCCTGGGTGAGATGGCAACTACATGTACTTCCAGCTACTCATAATGTTTAGGGAGGAGGATCAGTAGTTTAAGTCCAGACAGTTTGATATAAAAGACCTTGCTTAGTACTGAGTTTGATCCCAAGTACCAAAAAAAAAGAAAAAAGAAAAAAAAGACCTTGCTTCAAGATAAAAAATATGGGTAGACAAGGACAAAAGGGCAGGAGGAGATCGAAAAAGGACCACCAAAAGGATAGAGCATCTTGGACCAGTCCCAAGATAGCCCAGGAAACCAATCAGATTGTGACAAGTTCCAAGTATCCACCTGGAAGGAAAGGCCTCTTAATCTTAATCTGGATACAGAGACAGGGACAAGGGCTCAGGGATACCCATCTTTTTCAGGACCCCTTGCCCTCTCTCCAGGGCAGCTTGTTTCTGTCCCGTTTTTTCCTTTTTACAAATACTGTAAATCTTACTTTCTTAGACTTTGGCTTTCCATTCCAGATAGCTGTTCACCTTGCCACAACAGTACTGTCCCTTATTTCTGAGCAAGAAAATAAAAAGTTAGCAAATGGCTTATAGGCGCATGTACATTGTGCTGTTTTCTCCCTTAGAACTGTTTCTGTATATTCTACCCAGTAACTGGTGATGGGCAAGCTGGGGACACCATTGGCTCCTGATCTGCAGTCAGCCAGTCATGGGCTCAGAACCACTCATGGGAAATCCTAAGACTTGGCGGAGGAGCCCGGGTCTGAGGCCCACGATTCAAATGTCTATACACTGAAACTGATTACAGAGGAAAAGGAAAGTTCTTGCCCCTCTTTTGAAGTAAATAGTTTCTGGTGCTGTGTCCATGGGCAGCTTACAGAGAAGAATGGCAGCCACAAAATCATCATCTGAGGGTCAGAGAGGAAACTGGGAGGTACGAAACTGAAGAAGGTAGGAAAAGAAGGGGAAATGCCACAGGGCCAGTGCGGATGGTGAGTAGGGGAGAAAAGTGGGGTCTTTGGGACAGGGGAGGCACCCTGCACCTGATCTCACCTGAGTGGAGCAGCCTGGGTCTGGGTAGGAAGGCAGATGTGCATAGTATCAGGTGATAGCTGAGAAACTGGACTCCGGAGAGGAGGAAAACCGAGGCAGACAGAGACTCACCTGCCTGGTGGTGGCCTGTGGCTTTATCTCAGGGCACATTCACGGACCCTTCCATCAAGGGGGGGTACCTTAGCCTTGGGGTAGTCTGCCCAGACAGAGTTGGTGTGCTCATGAGATCAACATGTCACAAGAAAGCTTGACCTTGATGAGAACAGAGGGGCCCAGTCTACTCGGTTGACTTGTCCCTCTTTCCCCCCAGGCTTGGTGCCTTCTCACCCTGGTGACTCCATGCTGGGTGCTTATGGAGCCCCCAGCTTCTCTGCACTTCAGCCAGGCGACCTCCCTGATCCTCCCCATCTTCAGCCTACTTGTGCTGGTCTCAGGTAGGGCTGGGGGCTACTTTCTCTGTCCACTCCTGGTCAGAAAGCACTATCAGCTTGCAATCTGCAGAGGAAGAGCCACAGGGACCGGCCTGTGTGGCAACTGATTCTGAGTATACTTGTTGAGTTTATACCAGTTCTGTCCAACAGAAATGCTCAAGGGCTGTAAGGAGAGCTGCATATACCCTTATAAATTTTCAAGTCCCACCATATTAAAAAGTAAAAAAAAAAAAGTTTAGTATTTTGTTTAATCCCAAATAACTGAAAATTATTATTTATATGCTTACTTAATGCAAAATATTGCCAATGAGATATTTAACATTTTAAGATTATAAACCCTCATCCAGTACCGGGAATCAAACTCAGGGCCTTGTGCTTACCAAGCAAGTGGAGCACCACTGAGCTACATCCCCAGCCCTAACAACTCATTTTAATTGGAACTAGCTAGTGGGTACTTGATGAGACAGTTCAAGTTTATACTCCATGTAGGCACTGGGCTGGATCAGGGAGTAGAGAAGCTATGAGAGCACAGAGGGTGGTGGGGTTCTGTCCATGGAACATTAGCAGCCTCGACAGGAATGGCTTCCAGAATGCTGTCACAGCTAAGGCTCCTGGTCCCTGGAATCTTCAGCCCAGGAAGCCTTTGTTGTTTGGGAAGAATTTGTATATCCCCTAGAGTATCCATTTACTACCTCAGATATTTCATGGCTAGAGTCCCTGTTTGACTTTCTCCTTTTGTTGGACAGGTCAGTTTACTGTCGTGGGGCCAGCTGGTCCAATTTTGGCCGTGGTGGGAGAAAACACCACATTACCCTGCCACCTATCACCCGACAAAAATGCTGAGGACATGGATACGGTGGTATTGGTCTCAGTTCTCCCCTGCAGTGCTTTTGTATAAGGGCAGGAGAAAGAGGACAGAAGAGCAGATGGAGGAGTACCAAGGAAGAACCACCTTTATGAGTAAAGACATCAGCCAGGGGAAGGTGGCACTGGTTATCCACAATGTCACAGCACATGAGAATGGTATGTACCGCTGTTACTTCCAGGAGGGCAGGTCCTACGACAGGGCCATCATGCACCTCAGAGTGGCAGGTAAGTCACTTCATTTTGCTCTGCTGCCTCTTCCCAGTGTGACTTTTGGGGAAAGTTTATCTCCTAACCCTGGGCCATTGTAAACCAGCCAATTTTTGTTGCAATCCCTCTACACAAAGAAGGTAGCTTCCTCTTGCTCAGGGGCTCCATGAATGTGTTTGCTCTGATAAGCTATGGGCATTGCTTCTTGAGAGGCACACAGAACTTAGCTATGGACTTCAGCAGAGAGAACAAGTAATTCCTGAGGATAATTCCCAGGCCGGCTTTATTATTGAAACTGGGCACTTCTGAAAGTGAGAGAAGCCATGTCAGTAACTGCACTGGGACAACTAGAGGAAAAAAGAACTGAACAGAGAACTACAATATATATCATTAATATTAATCTTGTCTTCTTTCCCTTTCTCCAAATATTGATTGTAGTGAAAATGCTGACATGTAAATAGATCATTTCATTAAGCCATGACTAGAGAAAAATTGTGTACTGAGCTTGACGGTTGAACAGAGAACTGAGTGAGAATTCTACCAGAGCGATTTGGCATGCTTCAGAATAGAAGTGGCAATGAAAATGGGATTTCTAGGAGTGTATTAATAATAGCTTTAAGGAATGACTTCACTACCTGGGGTCAGTATATGAGTATTACGCTTTAAAAGAAAGGTTTGAAGACTGGGAGAACCTGAACTCATAGGGACATTTCAGACCTGTGGGGATGATGTTTGAGGAGAGTGTGACTCCCCTGTAGACCTCATAGACCTCACCTTCATAACTCATGAGGGAGTCTTGTTTCTGACGAACCCAGAATATAAAGGAGGGAAGGTTTCCTGATGTTTACAACCTGCCTCCTGCCTCTTGAGGGTTTCTGTGTACCGGGAACTCTCCTCTTTCCCTGTAATTATCTTTGCTGGCCCTGCCCTACTCTAAATTAGGTTTCTGTAGGATTTTTTAACCTGTCTTTCCCTGATTTTTTTTGTTTGTTGGGTTCATTGTCTCATGATTATTGAACTCCATAGAATGTTCTATAGGACTGTTCCCAATTTTTTTCGCTTTCCCAGTACCAGGAATCCAACTCAGGGTCTCACACTTGCGAGGCAGGTGCTGTACCACTAAGCTACACCCCCCTTTTATGGTGGTGGTGGGGGATCGAACTCAGGACCTAGCGTTTGAGAGCCAGGAGTGGAACCACTGAGCTAAATCTCCGGCCCCCGGCCCCCCTCTCCCTGCCAAGTTGTTTTAAATCTTATTCTACTTCCAGTTTTCTGTGTAAGTCTCCAAATGTACAGCTAATTCCTCCCACCTTGGTAAAAAAAAAAAAAAAAAAAAAAAAAAAAAAAAAAATTAAATTGTGTAGGAAGCATTGGACATGAGTATTTTAATTTTCTGAATTTAGTACAATTTGTTGGATAGACTTAACAAAGGAACTACTCCATAAAAGTTTAGATGATCACTTGACACAAGGCTAAGAGACAGAAATCGCCCAGGACCATGCACCTTCAGCTTCTTCACACACTCAGTATTCTTTTGTTGTTGTTAGTGTTTTACTTTTATTGTAATAAGAAACACACAACATTAAATTTACCATGTTAACCTTTATTTTTTTCTTTGCTATACTGGGCACTGAACCCAGGGTCTCATGAATACTAAGCAAGTGCTCTACCACTGAGTTACATTCCTGTCCCCTTTTTTGAGACAGAGTCTCACTAAGTTGCTCACAATGTCCTTGAACTTATGCTCTTCCTGCCTCCATCTCCTGAGTATTCCTCCAATATTCTTCCCCCCTCCAATACTTTTTTTAACTGAAGACTTTGAGTCTTTTTCTAGATAAATATATATTCATCAGATACATATCTCATTTTCTAGAAAGGGCCACTAGGGGGCAGTGTGGACTCCAGCGAGAACTCTGGAATTCTTGAGCATCTTCCAGAACTTCCCTGGGCACCGGAATCTCACTCGCTCGCACATCTTAGGATCTCTAATGTTGAGCACAGTGCCTGGCATATAGAGTTTGTACTCAGTAGTTATGCTGCAGCAAGCCATGGGAGGGTGGTGTGGACGCAAAAAGGATGGTGAGATTAATCCCGAAGAGAATCAAAGGTAGAGGAAAACCACAGGCATTCTAAGAGTTTGTTGGGCGGGGGGGCGGCGGAGTAAGGGTAGGAGTTGGATGGTAGAGGATGTGCTTTAACAAAACAAGGGAATAAATCAAGAAACAGGAGAAAACAGGAACCAGGAAACATGACCCAAAACAGGAGAGAAATAAAGGAAATTCCCAGATGATGAAAGGAGCAGACAGGAAAGCTCTACAGCAGGCCTCACCTGCAGCAGGTCCAGACTGGAATAGGAAGTATCTTCAAGAAAAAGAAAAAGGGTTCAAAGATGCATTGATGGCTAACCTGAAATGCTTACTCCACAGGGAGGGATTTTACAGTTCCGTTGAAGTGTTTGGGAAAGAAGCAGTGGTAGGCACAACAGGAACAAAGGCAAACAGAAAAATAAGCAATTATCATTCCAAAAGGTGGTGGGAAGCTGTTCAAGAAAATACAGTAATAATCACCTGACTCAAAAAGAAAAGCATTTACATAGTCCTAATTATGTCATGTAAATACTGAATATTCCCGGTTTTTCAGTAAGAATGACTGAAAGACTAAAAGTAAAGCTGGCAAGTATAGATGATTCTTTTGAGAAACTTGGCTGTGAAAGGAAGGAGTTGAGGAGAGAAATACAAAGCCATGAAAGCTCTTCCACTTGTTCACCGACCCTTTAGCAGCACGGTCACCATCCATTCCCAGCAAATTCACCTGGGTGGGAATTTAGCAGCACTGTGAGGTGAGCAGGTTTCATCAGCCTCATTTTATAGATGAAGAGATGCGAGAAATGAATCTGTAATTGAACAGAATTAGGACCCCCATCTCCTAGAATCCAAAGCATGCATTCTTCTACATTCTATATATATAACTTTCCAAAGTGTTATTTTGCCAGGAATTATACTATCTTCCTAAGAATATAAGCTAACTAATGGTAGAAAATTAGCTTCAACATAATGAAAATCTCTTGAAATAAAAATAATTAAGCCTGGAGAATTAACAGTAGAACAAGTCTAGGGATAGCTATTTTAAGTATCAATTTTGTAATACCTTCTTATTTAAATAAATTAAATCCTTTGCATTTAAATCTAAGTATCAATAATTTTAGGAAAAGAAAAATACTTTTAAAAATAGAGATGAGGCACACAATTTAAAATGATCACTAAATATGAGAATATGATTTTGTAAACGCATCATAAACGTCATTTTCCAACATTAATATCTACTTGGGAAATTTCAAAATATGTAAACCTTTTTCTTTTTCTCCTTTACTCATGTACGTTAAGTAGGCCTTTAAAGGGCAGCCTGGAAACTTGCCCAGCTATACCATTTATGGTTTTTTCATGAAGAAATGCATTTCAAATTCCAAAGCTCAGACACACATATAAGCTTTGAAACACAACTGCTTATAATTGGGTGCTACTACAAATACTACAGCAGTGGGTCAAGCAGGACACATTATCAGTAAAGAAGAGGAACTGCCTTAAATCCTCTGCTAGTAGGATCAGCAAGGAACTGGAAGTATCAGTAAGTCTACTGCAGAAAAACTTAAAATAGCTCTTTGCCATCACTACATCATTAGTGAAGGACAAGAAAACAAAAACGAGAATCTCTTCAATTAATTTCAAGGACTTTACAAAAGAGAAGACAATGTGAAGTAATTATTATATTAATAGGATTATAAAAGGTTACTACTGACAAATGAGAACCACATCTTATTGGGTCTTATTGGTACACAACTCACCAGTAGACTGCTGCAAGGATATTTAAAAAACAAAAATCTGCTCCTAAAAATGTGGAAGTTAGGCACCCTTGAGAATACTGCCTTCCCTCGTCACTTGCCTTCTAAACATGGGGAAATGAAAAAGTGGAAATGAAAGATTGAGTAATCAGCCCAGTTTGGCTTTTGGGTCTCCGCACTGAGTAAACTAGGAAACATGAACTTTTGAAGGCCTGCACAAATTCAGAAATTCAGCAAAAATGTATTAACTGAGTACTTCCCATTCCCCGTGCATTTTATGAGTATGAGCAAGTGACCATGCACAGAAGGTACAGCTGCTCTTGTACTGGTTTCTAAAGAGGTAAATAAAGCCATGAATTAGAACTATGAGTGAGAAAACAGCATCCCGATGCAAATGAAAAACAAAAAAGCAAAAAACTAAGCAGTGATTTATGATTTTACTGGAGAGCCATTGGGCCCACCATGTGGCAGACTTCATCCTCTGCAGCCACTCCCACTGAGGCAGAGTGCCCCCTGCAGTGTAGCGGGTCCCTCCCTGAGGCACTCAACTCCCTGACCCTAGTTCAGGGGCCTCAGTCCTGGGTCTGCTCTCCTGATGCCCTCTCCCTCTATTCACCCACTCCTGCTCCAGGGTCTTGTACACCAAGACTACCCAAGCTCACTCCTGACTTAGGAACTTTGCTCCACATCTCATCTCTGCTTGGAGGGCTCTTCGACTTTATCATCACCAGATGCTGTACTACCTCAAAAAGTATTTCTCATCACCTAAACATATTGTCCTAGCACCAATATCACCTATTCATTTTTACATTTGTTGATTATTTTTCTTTTCCACTAGAATGTAAACTCCACAAGGCAAGGAGTTTGCTCACCATTACAACCTCCATGTGGGGAACGGTCTGGCAAGCACGTGGGATGGAATAAATGGGCAGATGAATAATAATCACTCACTAAGTATTACTAAGCGTGATGCAATAATCCTGGCTACACATAATGTAAATATGTTGGGGAAAAAAACCTCACGGAACTTTGAGTTTTGTGTATGAGACAGACCATGAACAAGGAAACAAACACATAACTAAATTGTAACACACTATTAAGGAAATAAATAAATGTTATGATAAAGAGCCAGGGGCAGTCTGTTTTAATTGGGGTGGTTAGTAAAAAACTGAGGTGGTAGTAATGAGGAAGAAAACTTAAGGAGACAGCAGTCTTAGAAGTGGGCCCACATAAGTGAGCACTTTGCAAGAAATGAAAGATGGGGCTACAGCAAAAAGGAAACTGCTTGAAACACAGTTCATGGGAGGGAATGCTGAGAAGTTTAAAGTTTATTATACATACATGTGTTTAAACTGGAGGACCTTAGGATTTTAAGCAAGGAGTAAAAACTGATGTTTTTTTAAAAGCAGCCTTGAATGTTATTAGTCAAGTTGGCCTTAGAAACTCTGTGCCTGCCTCACAAGTGCAAGATCATGAGTTCAATCCCCGGTACAAAAAAAAATCCAAAGATGAAATAAAAAAGTCTGCTACTTACAGCTTTTTACTTAAAGTGACTAAAGAACTTTGGCAAAAACAAAAGTAAACCTACAAAAAGGCATGAAATTCAAGAAACAACAGTAATTTCAGAATTGGGAAAATCTCATATGTTTGTTCACTGAGTACAAAGAAGTAGTAACTTGGGCTGGGGATTTAGCTCAGTGGTTTTGCCGCCTGCTGCGCAAGCACAAGGACTCGAGTTCGATCCCTGGTGCAAAAAAAAAAAAAGAAGTAGTAACTGTAAAACTTTTCTAACAAGAGAATTAAAATTCTTGAGAAAAACAAGAAGGAAAATGGGGGAAAAGGTGCGTATACAGTGGGTAAAGTGTATGAAGGTCCCTGTCTTGCTCAGAAGGGCTTAAAATGCTAAATAACACTATACTTTGTTATGTAACTTTAGTAGAGTAGTTCAAATTTTATATGAAACACTAAAGGAATAGAAACACAGTATACAGCTTCTGAACTGGGAAAGGAAAGAATAAAGAAAATCTTACCAATACAATGGAAGGCTATAAAGTATGAAATGGTAAAAGAAAACTCCTATCTTGGAAACTAAAAAATAGTTATAGCTGAACCATGGAAGTTCTATATGTCAAAACTTGTGATATGTGCCTAAATCAGAACTTAAGAGAGAAAATTTTAGCCTTAAATACACATATTAAAAAATAAGACTTAGCCAGGGATTTAGCTCAGTGGTTCCGACACCTGCCTCGTAATTGCAAGGTCCCAAGTTTGATCCCTGTACCACCCCCCCAAAATAGACTTAAATAAATGAATTAAAGTGTTCAACTCCAAGAAACTAAAAACAACAGAAAACCCATTAAAGCAGGAGGCCATATTGAAGATATGAAATCAAGGAATCAAAAAATTTAAAAAGACAATGGAGAAACTCAGCAAAACTAAAAGCTAACTTCAAAAAAAAAACTATAAAGAAATCCAGAGAAAGATATAAAGGGGGGAGGGGGTAAGTGCTCCTCATTAGAGGAAAGGATAAATAGTGGTGTATTCCTACACTGGAATACTGTTCAGTCTACATTGTAGAAGGGGGGAAAAGTTGCAAAATGGTATGATCAGTATGATACAGTTTATATAAACATTTTAAAATAAATACCATACATTGTAGGTACATGTCTCTAGAGAAAGGAGACAAACAACTTGAGGATGGTGGTTTGACTTCTGAGAAAAGAGGGAGTAGAATGGGATGGTGGTGGCACAAAGTTTCAACTGCATCCATACATTTTAATTCCTAAAAAGATCTGATGCAAGTATGACAAAACATAGATAACTCCTAAATAAGAGTGGTAGGTACAAAGGCGTTTATTATGTTATAGTCCATCTTTTCCAAATGCCTGAAATAATCACTCTTAATAATCAAAAGCAATCACTCTTCCTGATGTATATGGAATGAAACGGAAAATGTATATGGAATGAGTCAGAAGGAAGTCTTTCTGACGGGGGATTTAGCTCAGTGGTTCCGCCGCCTGCCTTGCAGCGGAAGGATCTGAGTTCGATCCCCGGTACCAAAAAAAAAAGAAGTCTTCCTGTCTGTAGAAATCCTGGCTAGAGAGATGGTGATCTAGAACACAGGTGACAACAGCCAAGACGAAGAGAAGTGGATGAGTGTGACATTACATTCCAAGGGATAATTTATAAGACATCAGTGGGCTGGACATGAGTGTGGCAGAGCAAACAATCAAGGGAGACAGACCTTTCTCAGATGGGAAGAGATGGAGGGAGGGGGAAGGGAGTGAGGGAAGGGACAAAAAAGTAATGAAGATGTGTTATCTACGTGTGCCAAAGCCACCCAAGGATGTAAACACAATGTACTACAAACACATACTACTAAAAAAAAAACTGACTTCAGCTAACATAATACATAGGTGAAGGTGCCATTTACTCAGATGGGGATAAAACTAGGAAAAAAGCAGCTGGGGAGATGAGAGAATTCTGTTCTGTTTATCTCTTATTTCTGCTCCCTACACCTCAGCTCGTAGGGGGATTCTTGTCTGCTTTATCTCTGTATCTCTCAAAGTTCCTAAGATAACTATGCGAATCAGTGTTATACACAGTGCTCAAGCAGTGCATTTAAAAAAAAACAGACAACCTCCTTTAAAAGTGACAGTTTTCAAAAAATGTGATATTACTTAATATTCTAATAACAAAAAGAAAAAATTTTTTTCGATAAGTTCCCACAATTTCCCATGTAGCTTTTTCAGATTTTTATGTACACAGAAATTTATACAATATCCTAAATCACTTTAATTAGTTTCATATAATTTTACTAGTTAGGTATATTATAAGATTTGCAATACTGTAAGATATACTATTGTAAATGGGAAGAAATTTATTTATTTTTATTTTTTAATTTTTTTGGTGCCGGGGATTGAACTTGGGTCCTTGCGCTTGTGCAGCAGGCGGCAAAACCACTGAGCTAAATCCCCAGCCAGGGAAGAAATTTATAATTAGGTTATTATATAGTATAGCTCATAAACTGTACTTATGTACCATTTTAGCTATTGTTTGTAAAACTCCTTATTTGATTTAGAAAACACCCTCAACAAGTAAGCAGAAATTCTGTAATTTAGTAACAGAACTGGAATTCATACCTAAAGCATCACGTTTTAAATAAATTAATTTACCATTTTATTAGTAAAGAAATTGAAGCTTAACAAAGTACAGTAGTTTGGTCAAGGATATGAAGTTAATAACTGTAAGTTAATTTTGTGGTCCTTAACAAACCGATGTTATTCCAAGTTTGTAAAGATTATGAAAATGACAATATCTCAAATGTATCCAAAAGATATATACTAATTATCCCTTTGCTCATTTTTGAAATCAGAACCATGATCCAGATTTTTCTACCAATGCTACAAAACCACAACGGTGAGAGTAAAATCATACATACCTTCAAAGAATCATTCAAGTAAATCTGCTTGCCCTAAGATAAAGTTACCAAGTTTGTTTAGAGAAAATTAACTGCCTAAAAAGTTATACCTGAGTATGTTATGATGCCATAAGTCTCAATTACTATTTTGAAACAAATATATATCAAGCACTGCATTCTGGAGTCCATCCATTTTTAGTGAACCGTGAAAACTAACTCAGCAGGAAGGCCACTGGTCAGTCTTCGGTCAGACTGCTGTGATTTAACCAACCTGGGCTTTGATGCTTGCACTTACCCCTCTCAAGTTTATCCTTCTGGCTTAGGTCATGGAGGTTGTGTTAAAAAACAGTTCAGAATCTGGGAGTGGTGCCATATGCTTGTGATCACACCTACTTCATAGGCTGAGGCAGGAGGATTGTAAGTTTGAGACCAGCCTGGACTAGATAGCGAGATCCTGTCTCAAAATTTTTATTTTATTTTTTATTTTTTATTTTTTTGGTACAGGGCATCGAACTTGTGACCTTGCCCTTGTGAGGCAGGCAGCGGCACCACTGAGCTAAATCCCTGGCCCTCAAACAAAATTTTTAAAAAGGCAGGGAGACAGAGCTTGGTGGTAGAGCACCTGCCTAGCATGTACACGGCCCTATATTCAATACTCAGTACCATTAAAAGAAATAGTTCAGAATCCATCAACAATAAGGTTTTCAAAGCTACAAGTGTAAATAAGGTGTACAAATATGATTTTTATAAGATTAACTGTATCTTTATTTTAGAAATGGCATTTTTAGTGCCAAAGACAAATTCCAAAAGGTCTCTTAGGAAAATTGTTAAAATGTTTAAATGTGACAACAGAGCCATTTTAAAATAAATATGATCTTTTTTTACCAACACCAGGTGTGTTGACAGATTTATGTAAGCTGTTATTAATTTTTTTCTTCCCTTCCCTTTTTTCCAGTACCAGGAATCGGATTCAGGACTTTGCACTTGCCAGGCAGAAGCGGTGCCACTGAGCTACATCCCCGGCCCTAATGGATGCATCTAAATGTAAACAGAACTGTTTTCAAGGGTATATTTGAATATACTTATCTCCTAAATTCAACATTATGGTTTTTATTAGACTACAAACAAGGCAAAACCAATGAAGGTTATTCAAGGGCATGACCCTATGAGAGAATGTTTTAGTAGATAACTTTGGCTGTAATGCAAAGAACGAACAGTCTAAGAGCAGCCAGAGAAGGAGAATGTTATAATAGTCTAGGTCAGGAGAGGGTTCAGAGTCCAGGTCTCATGGCTGGAGATTCTGAGGCAGGAGGTTTAGAGCAAGTTCTCATAATTCTAAATGAAGAACTAATATGGATGACTGGGAATGAGTTAAAGCAGCAAACAGAAGGACGATGCTGACACCTTCAGAAGGACAAGAACTCCTGAGAATCAAAGTGATACTTCATTGTTCCCATGAATGAACACTGACTCACCTGGATCAGGGTCACACTTTAAGTCCAATGGATGTACAACAGGGCAGTACTGCTTCTAAACACAATACAGATCAAAACGGAGTTAATAATCACTTCATGCCTCAATTTCTGTCATCTAATGTAAGCAAATATAATATGTAGTCAATGCCATGGTACAATTCTTTCAAGGGAAAAAGCTGGTTTTTTAAGATTCAGAAATATGAAGGGAAGGGAAGGGAGAGAAAAAGGTTAGGACAGGCTACTGAATTATTCTTTTATCGTACTGCCACCTACTGCAAACACTATGGAACAGCAACAACAACAAAATAGCACGAATTACAGGCACAGAGATTGAATTGTGTTTAAAGTACAAGGTAGTCTCCAAATTATGAACTATGCTCAAGAGTTCATCTAGGACAAGTGGTCAAAACTCAATATTCCTATTTCCACAGAGACTCTGTCCTAGACCAGTGGCCAAGCTCCACAGCAGCACACTGGAGCCTGTATGCCCTGTGGTGCCCTGGAAACCCAGCAGAGTCACCGGGACAGACCCCACACTTGGGAGAAAAGAAAGGGGAAAATATTCCTCCTTATTCTTGCCTAAAACCAACAGGAGCCAAAGAGTTCACAGAAATAAAAGACTCTGTAAGTGTCCTAAGCCCATGTTTTTGTTCACTTTTTAACTAGTACAGGGGTAACTCACCTAGGCCTGCCACCTTCTTTACTGCATGCAACAGTAGTCACTGCTTTGAGGGGTTTTGGGGAGGGGGTAAAGAGGGAGGCAGTGGAGAGTAAATATACTTTCAATGTTTTTCCTGAAGAAACTGTAGAACAGTAGGGAGTGGGGTATTTCTCTGAGGACTAACTACTTTGGAAGGAAAAAAATAAAGCATTCTGCATTATGAATTTTTACATAGAGTAACTAAATATTTTAGCTGTAAGTATAAAGCCTTAATTCCCTAAAATAATCCCTGAAAGAGAAGCAACTGGAAAATTTATATATGTAAGTATTCTAGTTTCAAAAACTAACGGTGAATACTATGGAATAATCTAGAAGCAGCACATATCCCTTACAGGGGGCACTATCATTGTCAACAAACAAACGCCCTCCACACTCTGCAAGGAAAGATTTTGATCTGATTTGCTGTGGGCTTTTTTAGATTTACTACAGCCGTAATAACCCTGAAAGACTGGGGTGTGACCTGCTTGGTCACTGATCTCTACAGTAATTTTAAGAAGCAAGCCTAAGGCTCTGCACCTACAAAATGCTCAGGCTGAAGGAGCTGACTTCCTGGTCTTCTGACCCAGATGGTTCTGATTTTTATTTTTATTTTATTTTATTTATTTATTTATTTATTTTGGTACCAGAGATCAAACTTGGGACCTTGCACTTGCGAGACAGACACTGGAACCACTGAGCTAAGTCCCTGGCCCAAGGTTCTGATTTTTAAAGCAAAACAAATTACACACAATTCCTAGAGCAAATTTCAGTGTTATGAACAAGCATTCAAACAATTTTCTCCAGCTACTTAAAGTCTTCCGAAATACACAAACATATACAAATAATGTGCCAAAATAATGAAACAGAAAATGGTTAAAAGATAAATTTTCTGGAGCTGGGGATGTAGGCCATAGGTTCAATCCTCAGCAGCAAAAAAGAAAGATGAATTTCCTTTCCCTTCCTGATCTCAGAATCTTATAAGTCACTGTCAGTCTCCCATCTCCAATTTTAATATCAGCTGTGTTCAAGTCTTTGCATGACTTAAAACAGGAAAAGGTCTTACAAAATACAGTACTAATTAAACAAAAAAGATAAAGACAACAAAATGTCATCTATCTCCATACGGCTCTTAAACTTTAACATCTTTACTGTGGTAAAATATACACAAAAACTTAAAGTTAAGTCATCTTACCAGAATTTCATGTTGTGCTTTTAGGGTTTTGATAACACATTCAAGGATCTTTCTGGGATATTGCTCACGTTTTGTTGCTATATCTACTATGATTTCATCAAATTGATCTTCAAGTACTTTGATGTCAGAATCTATTTCAAAAAAAAAGGTAAAACTCATTGTATTTGTATGGAAATAGGATATCCATAAACTAAATTTAGAAAACATGAAATAAAGAAAACAAATATGGCAAATTAATAGATGTCCTTACTTTGATGATTAATTCATTTACTCACTGAAAAATCAATTATTGAGCACCTATGGGAAGTCAAGTCTAAAACAGAGAAATACAAAGATGATCCCAAAAAACAGGTAATTGCAACTCAATAAATGCGCTAGAGGTCAAAACAAAATGTTATCAGGAGACAAGCAATGGAACTACATAATCCTAGGGAATTTAAGACTTTAAAAAAGAAGTAAAGTTTGAGCTTCAAACATAAATGTAAATCCACTGGGGGAAAATGGTCAGAAAAAAATTATAGGGAGAAGTCTTTTAGGCAGAGTAAATATTATTTGTACGATCACAGAATATTTAGGAAACAGGAAAGTTTTAAATGGCTGTAGGACAACCTAAAGGAAAAAGGGATAAAAATATTTACATAAGAACTAGACCGTAAAAGGCATTTTGTATCAGAGACACTAACAAGTTTTAGTTTTATTATGTGCCAAATCAAAGCTAGAGCAGTAGCAGTGAGTGAAGTGGCTAGATCTGAAACAGAACTCAACTGGATAGATGGTAGGAAAAGATGAAAGACATGGTGACTTTAGAGTTTCTTTCATTTAGCTAAAATCAGATGTTTTGCTATGTTTTAGCACAGTCATGATGGGGCCGTAATTCATGTCTCGCTGCCAGGAGCCTTGAACCACTGGTGGTACATGCATGACTGTCCGCCGGGTGGATTTTATTAATTTTATTAGTAAAAAGACTGATAAAAGTGATTAGAGTCATTTGTATCATCAGTGGTACAAGCCGCCTGATTAAAATTATGATTCTCAAACTTTAGCAAACAAATAATCACCTAGGAAGTATGAGGAGTACATAAATTTGATTTAGCAGGTCTAGGGTGGGGCACAGAAATGAAATAGGCCAAATGAAATGAATGCAGGTGATTCACTCAATCTTATTTTAAAAATCTTTTTAAAGACAGGCTGGGTAAGGCTGGGGATTTAGCTCAGTGGTTCCGGTGCCTGCCTTGCAAGCACAAGGTCCTGACTTCGATCCCCAGTACCAGAAAAAAAAAGACAGGCCGGGGATTTAGCTCAGTGGCAGCGCCACCTGCCTCACAAGCACAAGGTCCCAAGTTCTATCCCTGGTACCAAAAAACAGAGAAGTCTGAAATCTGAAACACTTTTTGAAATATTTTGAGAAACTGCTGATATGACCAGCATATACATATATAGCAAGAAAGATTAATGAAGTATGTCAGGTATAGTCTTTCAATCATATAACAAATATTCTTTGAACCCAATTAAACTACTTCTTTTGCAGGTATTATGAGACAATCATTTCTTACTTTTAATACTCATTTAAATAAGCAACTCTAAATTTTAATATATCCATTAAAAAATTAGATCACTAGCCTGAAAAGAATAATGTACTATTTTACAACAATTTTTTAAAATCTCCCTTCTGAATCTTCTATATAAGAAAATAGTTTCTTAGCAACACCTAAGGATAATTCTGCAAAACTGAAATGTATAAACAAACATTGAGCAAAAAATTATTCATTAATTTAGTGAATATTTAATGGGGGCTGGGTCAGGGATTTAGCTCAGTGGCACTGCACCTGCCTCACAAGTGCAAGGTCCTGAGTTCAATCCCTGGTACCAAAAAAAAAGAGTGCCTATTATATGCCAAGCTGAGCTGAGAACAGTGATGAGAAAAACAGATATATTCCCGGCTTTCAAAGGACTCACATTTTAAATCTTAAATTTGCCTGACAAGTCTATAATCAGATCGTTTCAGGGTAGTTACAGGCCAAAGAAGAGGTTGGTTTCATTCATATATTAATTCATTTGTTCATTCTTGTCCGTTCATTCCTTCACTCATTTAGACAATGACTTCATGTCCCAGGGAATCTCAGTAAACAGGACAGAAAACTTCTGCCTTGTGAAGTTTACCGCCTGTGTACTAAATCAGCAACAAATTCTATTTTCAAATATCTCTTGGATCTCTTTCTGTTCCACTGTCTCAGCGCAAGTCTTCACTGTATTTGCTGCAATACTACAATAAACTCCCTAACGTCTGGCCGCCTTGAATTTTTCCCTTCTCCAGCCCATCCTTCGCACAGCCAGCAGTCAGCTTCCTCAAACATAAACCTTTTCATGTAATTCTGCTTCAAAACCCTTCCCAGATACCCAAGATGTCCTGTCTACAGGATGAAGTACAAATCCCTCAGCCACTTCACAATCTGGCCTCAATTTATCTCTCTGGCCACACCTACCATCAGTTTTCCCAATTCACTTCTGACATTTTTGAAACTCATCACTTCTTTGTGTCTTTGCACTGCTGTTTTCTTCCTTTCAAACATCCTTCCTAAATCTTTTTTTTCTAGCACACTTCCATTTATTAAATGCACTTAACTTAAGCTATCTTTAGGTCTTTTCCCACTTTCCAAAGAGTAGAGAGATTCCTTGATCACTTCTTCCCATGAATAAGTTCCTAAATAGGAAGGGCCACATGTTTCCACCTATTTCCCAGCATCTGGCATAGGACCTTTCATCTAACAGTAACCATGGAAAAAAGTAGAAGTACACTGCAGTACTCTCAATTATTTCTCTTCATTGTCATAGGGGAAAGGGAAAAAGTACAGCAACTAACCTATTAGTGTTTCCAATAAATCAGTAGCCTCTTTCTCTAGGCTATTAACCTATTGAAAACCTCATCTCTTAATCTATAAATCAATGAATTATGTTACTATAAGAAGTCTGGAACTGAGCAATAAGGCAATTTCAAAGCAAGTTCATAAAACAGGAGTCAGATAAAGACACAACGAAAAGTTGTATAGCCTGAAAGTATTCCTAGCTAATTTTGTTATACTCTCTCCTACTAATTAGAAATTATTCTGTTAATATTTGGCAAAACTAATTAGTTTTGATATGTAAACCATAGAGTGAATTTTGGTGACTTCAAAGGGACAAATATAACAATTCCAAAGATTGGACAGTAACATCTTCTGGGCCAAGTAGGGTTGCTTGGTGGTGTTGGAATCAGCTCAAGGGCATAACTGGTTAATCTGAACATAAAGCACTTATATCTGGGAATGCTGGTCAGATATGAGGAATATCACCATCCATGGCTTTCTTATCAAGGTAGCCCTTCTCTAGACACTGCTGCATGACCACTGGAGAATTCTGCCTCTTTCCACACCAATCCATCACTCTCTTTCTTCTAAATTTTTTCCTTTCTACACTGGTCAATCTCTTTTTACTAAAGCTTTGATTTCTTTAGCTATGTCAATGCCATTAGTTAGTGTACAATCAATCTTCTTTGGCCCAAGAAAATATTCTGTCTTTTTAAGAAGACTGACAGATATTTCATCTGATCCTTTGCATGGTACTTGTATGCTTTAACTTCACACTTCAAAAAGTACCTCACTATTCACTCTAGGGATAACTTGCAAAACTATAACTTGCTTTAGAAAGAATGACTGGAATTTTCTGGAACTGTTTCTTCATCTAAAGATACACAGTTCTACAGTATTTCCCGCTGAATTACTGACAAAGGTAACTTTCAGAATTAAACAAATCTAAGTCCTGCTTAAAATGCCAGATTGCATATATATCAAGGCACCTACTGTGTTTCTCTCAGATTGTGATTTTAATAGTGCTCTGTATGTTAACTTTTTATTCCTCCAATAAAGAATTTTTTAAACAAGTGGTACTAAAAATGGGGATTAAAAGCAGCATTCAAAATAAAATTACCTACAAAAAGTAACTCAGAAATTGATGATGAAGGAAAAGGTTAAGTCACATACCCATAACATAGTTGTCTGAAGCTTCCTGCCAAGCTTGCCCATTAATGCTGACGTTCTCCTGCACAGCTGATTCAAAAGTCTGCAATGAGTCACAGTAGTCAAGTCACTACAAACAATTTGAAATAGTGAATTCAAGTGTTTTGACAAGATAACAATTTCAAACTTGTGAGAGATATAAAGAAGCATAGCCGACTTAGCCTAGTAGTAAATTTATTCCTTTCAATGAAGATTTTATTTCATTTGTTTTTTTGTTTTGTTTCTTGGTACTGGGGATCGAACTTGGGACCTTCTGCTTGCAAGGCAGATGGTGAAACCACTGAGCTAAATCCCTGGCCCTAAAATTTCATTTCAATCACTGATTCTAGCTATATTTTAGTTGATAGCCATTACACTTACCCATGAGGAAGTTTGATGTACAAATTTAAAATATTCTTGTAAAAAATGAATTTCATAAATGAAAGAAAAATAAAACCTAACAAATTTGGGTTCAGTTGAATCTCAGGAGCACAAATGGTTTATATACTACTGAAGGACTGTCAGCTTTAACAAGTGGAAAGATACATGCTTAAAATAAAGAAAAATTTATTTCTATTTTATAAAGGACTATATTTTTTTTAGAGATGTACAATGAAATATGTACACATGCAATGACCTGAAATGTGCTTTAAAATAGCAAGGGCAACAAATTTTGACAATTAGTCAATTTGGTTATGGACATATGGATATCTTCTGTACTAATCTATTTTTGGAAAATCAAAAATGTTCATAATATATTACAAAATAAAGAACTAAAGGAATTTGGTAATATCATGAAATTTTCAAATATGGATTCCTTACTATCCAACAATTTCAGTTATAGGAATGTATCCTATTTTATTCTCATAAAAACATGCAGAGGATGGATTCTATGGAAGGAAGCACATTTAAGCAGTTTCAAATAATGAAAAATTGAGGAAAAAATAAAATCCAAACTAAAAAAAATCCATATCATGTGGTATTTAAAAAGAATGAATAACTATACAAAACACTGACAAGTCATAGTCAAAGACATTTATTTGGTTTTTAAAAAAATGCAAGTCGGGCCGGGGATTTAGCTCAGTGGTTTCGCCACCTGCTGCGCAAGCTCAAGGACCCGAGTTCGATCCCTGGTAGCAAAAAATAAATAAATAAATAATGCAAGTCATACCAATCAGCATGACACTATTAACGAAAATAAATAGGCAAAGATAGAGAGTGGTAAGAAGGAATAGAAAGTTTGCTTGGTGGGCAACAAGTCTCCAAACTAGTAACTTATCTTTAGGAAGCTTGGAAGAAGGGTGAGGAAGGGAAATTCAAAGACAACTTCTGCTTTATACTATCATTTAAATTTTTAAGATGAGTATGTATTTTGTTCCACTTGTATTTTTTTTTTTTTGGTACCGGGGATCGAACTCCAGTCCTTGAGCTTGCACAGCAGGTGGCGAAACCACTGAGCTAAATCCCTGGCCCTCCATTTGTATTATTAAAAATAAGCATAAATCAAATGAGTGACATTATGACTTAAAGTACACTTATTCTTTATCCTTTATATTCTATACTTAAATGATTTAAAATAAACTATGTACTGTATGTATGCATGCACTTCCAAGGATTATCTTACAATACAAATTGGTAATATTCATTACACAGTCCTACCAGTACTCTTTCTTAAAATATATGCTACAACATTATACAGGTTTTTTTTGGTTTTTTGTTTTTGGTACCGGGGATCGAACTCGGGTCATTGAGCTTGCACAGCAGGCAGCGAAACGACTGAGCTAAATCCCCAGCCCTCATTATACAGTTTTTGATAAAGATACATCAACATAATTAAAGTCTAAAACAGAACACAAGTGAATTTCCTTGATATTTAGTCTAAGTCTTCAGATCTTTATCTTCTGATTCACTTTAGGGTCTCATTAAATAGGATACAATGGTTGAGCCATACTCTTTTTCTGTAATTTTATGTCTTAAGTACTTTAACGGTACCTAGAATCCAACAAACCCTAATATTGCAGCCTTCTCCCAAAAAAGCTACTAAAAATGTCCAGAGGCACATCTCTACTCTTGCTTTGCTTGCAAGGAGGGAACGACACAGGAGTCGCTGTATTCAAAATTAGAGTACAGAATTACAACCCAAAGAGTGTTTTTTCATTCTTCTTCCACTTAGCCTCTATTTTTTCACTCTTTGCACTGATCATTCACATTCACAACCAAGATGCATTATAAGCTTTTAAACATTCCCCCCTACATATTGTGTGCTTCCTTATGAATCCCTCAGTTTCCTGTGTCTTTCCCCTCAAAACTATCACCTTCAAAATATTTGAGAAAAGAAGAGGAAATGTTTTATAAAGGTCAACATGTGATCTTAGGTAGTGAAGTTTATAACAAGACAGCTTTTTCACTTATTTTAGATTTGTAAGGAAAATATTTTCACTCTACTTGTAAGAGTCTAAAACAGACCAAGGGAAAGACCAAAAGCTGATGAATGATTTGACTTCCAGGATTTTACTCTTTCCACGAGAATTTGTCATAAAGTCTACATGCCCACGCTGTCCAACACAGCAGCCACTAGCCACTCCCTAGGTAATGAAGGTTTAAACTACGGCCTCACCCGAAAGGAGATGTGCCATAACTGTGACATCAGGTTTGAAAACCTTAGTACGAAAAAGGAATGTAAAAATAGGTCATTCGTTTATGTATTATTCTATATGTTAAAATGATATACTGGATATACAGGGTTAAACTATTTTATTTCAAAAAATGCTAATTTCGCCTCTCTAGCTTTTAACATTACACCCGCAGCACTGGTCTAAGTCACTGGGCGCACACAGCGAGCGTGAACACCTGCTTCGTCCTTCCACTCGCGATTCTCAGCTGCTTCGTCAACAGCCAGGAACACCGTTAACTCTGCCAAGGCCTGGCATAGTCTAACTGAGCCCTGAGTCTCGGGCTGTGGGGTAAGGGAGGTGATAAAGGTGCGGCTCGGTCCATACCCACTGCAAATCTCGCAGCGCGGCCTCCTGAATCTCCTCTGGCAACGCGTCTCCGAGGTTTTGCACGAAGCGGCCGCACAGTTCTAGAATTTCCGTCACGGCCCGCTTCGAGGTACAGCGCACTCGGAAGTCCTCTCGGGGAGTGGTGGGGACGGAGGCCTGGCTGGCTGTCGCTGTTGCTAACGCTTCGTCCAGCGGAGGGGCGATGACAACTGGCTCAGGAGACCCCGCCATTTTTCCCATTTGAACTGGGGGCGGGGACTCTGGGAGCGGAAGGGCGTGTTCTCGCTGGTGCAACAGCACACTTCCGGTCGGAAACGGCGGGCATTGCCACAGAAGAGTTCCGGGTCCTGCTCCGTAGACTTGGGGGTGGGGGTAGGACGGCAGCTGCAGCAGCGGCCATGGGGGCGGCGAGCGTGGGGCTGGTGGATTGTCACTGCCACCTCTCCGACCCGGACTTCGACAGCGTATGTGAGGGCGAGGCGGGACTTAGGGGAGTGGGGAGGTCCCCGTCTTTTCCCTGCAGATTTTCTTTTCTGTGTTCTTTTACCACATTGCCCCACATTCCCCTCAGGCTCTTGTCTATGGCCCTCTGTGACCTCCCTGATTTCGTATTTAACCTCAACCACACTGAGTTTTCTTTCTGACCCAGTAAAGTGTCTATCTCCACAAAGCTTGTATTGGCCGTTCCTGGTTCCTCTAGTCCTTTCTCTTACCCTCTGGGGGTTGAGCTATTTATCCCCGGGAATTGGTCACCCACTGCTTTCGCGCGCCCCAGTTCTAATGGGGAGAGAGACAAAACGCACAGGAACACACACAATCAGTTACAAAGTGTTTTGGCACGCTTGATTGGAAGCTAAACACTAATAATAGAGAAGGAAGAGTAGGTGTCATAGTTTCAGGGGAAAACTTTCTTAAGAGGCTAGGAAAATAGGCAGCTGAGCAAGGGGTGAGTTAGGGTGGTGAGGAAAGCAGGTAGGCTGCAGGTCCCAGAAGGAATGGAATTTGGGCCGTTCCTGTTATCAAAAGACTGGAGGAGCCTGATGAGCTTAGGAGCAGGAATGAAACAAGACTGGAGAAGTTTGCAGGAGAGCCGGATGGGGAATATCAGTGAGATAGGCCAGTAAGGAATTTGGATTGAATAAGACACACAGTTTTGATCGATTAAAGGTGAGGGTTTTAAGAGAAAGACAAGATCAGAGAACCGGATGAAGACTGTTCAGCTGCGCTACAGCAAATGGAGGGGAGGGGAGTTAGAGGCTGTTGCAGTATATAGATAAAGAGGGAGGTGAGTTGTACTATGATGGCAGAACAGGAGAGTCTGAGAGAAGTAGATGTAGTCATGATACATTGTAGAGATGGAGTCCATGGGATACTAGAGATGACAGTTTAGAGATGGAATCCACAGAACATGTTAAGGAATTAGATGTGGAGAACAAGAAAAAGGGAAGAATTGAGGTTAGCTCATTTTTAGCTTGTGCTGTGAAAAGATGGTAGTCCTGTTTACTGAGATAAGTGAAGAACAAGATTTGGGGAGGGGGGAAATGGGCAGAAGGAATAGGTTGTGGGGAGAACAGACTTGTGTTTGGAACAGATTGGAAAGCCTGTTTCCATCCAAGTAGAGAGGTCAAATGATCATTTTAAAATGTAAGTCATGGGTTCAGGAGAGTTATAAGCTGGAGATAAAAATTAGGGGTTCAACAAAGTGATATTTAAAACCATGAGAAGAGATGAGATTACTTAAAGCTAGGTTGGGCCGGGGATTTAGCTCAGTGGTTTCGCTGCCTGCTGCGCAAGCGCAAGTACCCGAGTTCAATCCCTGGTACCAAAAAACCAAAAGCGATTACTTAAGGCTAGTGCAGAGAGAAGAGGAGAGGGTCCTTAGGTCTGAAAGGGGAGGGAGAGCCAGTGGAGGAGAGTAAAACAGAGCCAGCAGCGAGAGAGTGGTGTTGTAGAAGCCAAGAATGGACAGTATTTTAAAAAGAGTAGGCAAATGAGGGGGACCAAATGTTGCTGAGGGGCAGAATAAGAGGAGGACAGAGAAATATCTTTTATTTATTTATTTATTTATTTATTTATTTTGGTACCAGGGATCGTGCACTGTGCACAGCAGGCGGCGCAACCGCTGAGCTAAATCCCCGGCCCTATTTTTTTTTTTTTTTTTTGGTACCGGGGATCAAACTCAGGTCCTTGGGCTTGCAAGGCAGGCACCGGAACCACTGAGCTAAATCCCCAGCCCAATATCTTTTATATTTGACAGAGAAGTTTCTGTTTTAACACAGTGGGAATTTCCACCACCCCATTCTATGTTAACATTATCATCTTGGTACCTCAATTGCATTGATATATGTATGCAGAGAGCAGTTACTTACTCATCTAAATAATGGTGATGACCTATGCTTACTTTAGGATCTGGATGATGTGTTGGAGAAAGCCAAGAAGGTAAGTCAGTATCTTTAATGGCCCTCATTTTGTTTGTTTTTCCTGCTAACATCAAGTTGTCTTAGCTTGGCATACTATGTTGTTTAGCTGTGCAATTTTTATATATACTATGGTGATGTTGCATCTGTAGTTAATATTAGGTTGCATTTACTAAGTGTTTACCGTGTGCCAGCACTGATCTAAGCCCTTTCTAAACTTTATTTCTTATAGAGTTTCAGTCTTCTGAAGAAGTTACTATTTTATAGCCAGCTGTTCCTCCATTTACTAAGTGAGGAAGCTAAGGCCTAAAAATCAGTAATGGGTCTGAAGATACATGCTAGTGAAGTGACAGAGACAGATTAATCTGAATTCAGAATGTGTTCCTGAAGCCAACCTGGTTATCACCAGTACAGAACAAATTGGTCCTTCTGTCCTTAAAATTCTGGAGAAAATTCTGGCTATATTATTAAAGTTTTCTGAAACATTTCGATTTGTTAGGAAAAATTATTTTTGGAAGTGTTTATGAAATTTATTGCAACTAGCATTTTGTAGTCTTCTCAGAAATTGATATATAGAGCCAGAAATGGTTGTATATTAATGCACTTTTACGTACAGCAACTTTCAGGTTAATTAGATGTATGGACTTTGGGATCACATAAGCCTCATGATCTTGGGCAAGTTGTTTGATTACATTCTAAATCTAATTCATAGGTTTATGTAGATTAAATGAGGTAATATTTATATTTCACTTGATTTATATTAACTGTGTGTGTTATTTGGGACTCTTAACTATCTGTATTTTTTTCAGGCTAACATTGTGGCCCTTGTAGCAGTTGCTGAACATTCGAGAGAATTTGAAAAGACTATTCAACTTTCAGAAAGGTGCTACTTTAGTTAAGTTTTTAAAGGGTTTCTAATAAGGACACGGTTATGATGTTAGATGTATAATATCAGACACCTATTTTAGAGGGTGAAGAGGAAAAAAACCTATTAACATAGCCCTGAAAAGAGATTGTTTTCTGCTGTTTCTTCAGAATGACATCACAGTCTCCTTGTCTATTATTCCTCTTACTTTTTTTCTCCATGTTTAGGTATAGTGGGTTCATCCTGCCATGCTTAGGTGTTCATCCAGTGCAGGGGCTTTCACCAGAAGACCAAAGAAGTGTCACATTAAAGGTAACAGTCATGTAAACCAAAACCCATTAAAAATGATAACTCTTGGGGCCGGGGATTTAGCTCAGTGATTCTGCCACCTGCCTCACAAGCGCAAGGTCCCGAGTTCAATCCCCGGTACCAAAAAAAAGATAACTTTTGGCCCAATAATCCTCCTCTAATTTATATTCTAAGAAAATAACCCAAAAGAAGCACTACCTTCTTTTACAAATATGTTCATTGCAACATTGTCTGTAGAGATAAATGTAATAGAGAAAAATGGAAACCGCCTAGGGCTTCAGAAATAAAGGAATGGTTATGTAACTCACAGTGTTAAATATAATACATTAATAGGAAATGCTTGTCGTAACAGGGAGAAGAGCAGGATACCAAATAGTTTCTAGAATATTAGAAACACACATGAAAACATAGTTTATGAAGGAAAAGACTGGAGATAAAACACAGAAGTGATGGTAATTATAGGTTACTTTTTTCACATTTTTTGGTCCTGGGGTCATATTGCTTTTGCAAACAAAACAAAAAGTGATCTGGGAAAAGGAAGATACGGATTCATAGGTGCTGTACGTTAAGGGGACAGGTGAGTTCAAGTCAGGGGTGTCTTCTTTGCAGGTAGAGGCATCACTGCCGGAGTGCGCTTGGTCTGCCAAAATGCGCTGGGTTTGTACTCTGCAGAACCTCCCACGGGTGTCACTGACCCTCAGCCACTGTTAGGGCTGTGTCTAGATGTCCCCCAAAGCCTCATGCTTTCTCCGAAGTGGCTGGATCTAGAGTGTGTAATTGACTCATGGAGGGGCAATGCCCTAGGGCACTAGGAATAAGGGCATCAGTGCTACCCGCCCTAAGAAGCCTGACTAAGACAGAAGGGGCAGGAAGGCGCTGTTAAGGTCCCTGTTACCTTTGCTTGTATGTGCCATGTTGTTTCTTCTCTGTGATACCTGTTTGCCATCCCTGCCTTGAAGACAGCCAATTGTGGACTGAAACCTCTCTGAACTACAAGCCAAATAAACCTTCTCCCCTTTAACTTTAGGTGTCAGGTATTTTGTCTCAGCAACAAGAGAAAAGTAACTAAGACAGCTATCAATATGGCTTATGTTTCATGCTCATGTCCTGACTTAGCATCACAAAGATGCTTAATTTCTTGGGTGCTTTATTATGTAATGGATTTGATAGTTCCATTCCAGAAATGTAATTACTGTTTGTTACCTATGAATAAATTAAAGTACATGCCACTTTTTTATATAATATATTTCTGTCCTTCTGTGACGATAGCCAGGACAGCTCTGTGTTTGTTTGTTTGTGTACTAGGGGTTGATTCCAGGGCCTTCTCACTGAGCTACATCCCCAGCCCATTTTTATTTTTTATTTTGAGATACAGTCTCACTAGTTGCTAAGTTGTCCAGGCTTGCCTTGAATTTACAATCCTGCATCAGCCTCCCAGAGTGCTGGGATTATAGGCATGCATCATTATGTCTGGCTAGTTCTGCTTATTTCAAAACAAAATTAGTTGTAATTCACTTCAGGGAAAAAACACTTATGCTGTTGTCCTCCTGAGTTGTTGAGTGTGATACAATTAGCTTTATTGCCACAGAGTTACAATTCGCAAAATGTTGAGAATCATGGCAGGAGCACACTATGTACTCGGCAGTCCCTGTACTGTTTATGTAGACATTTATGCTCATAAGCATCCATTATTTGGTCAGCCAGTGTTTGGTGAGCATCTCCTATGTGCCAGCCACTGCTCTCAGCATGGAGAGAGCCTTCTCTTGGAAGCAAGATTCTAGATGGGGCAGACAGCGCTCACACAAAAAGGAAAATGAGACAGTGTTACTCGGAAGCCGGGTCCTAACACGGTGGGGTCCTGACATTGCAAAGAACTGGCCACACACCTTGATTCTGTGTGTCTTTGATGAAAGATTTTAAATAAGACACATAGACTATCATATAGAATATAGGTAGGGTTTATTGCAAAATGATAGATTTTCAGAGAGCAAGAAAGGATACACCTTCAAGCATGAAGGTGGGCAGATGCCAAAATGGCAGTGGCACTGAGTGACCCTTGAGATTACATTTATGTGATTGACTGAGTCCTCCAAGGACTGTCCTTTATGTCCTCAGAGGTCATTGTTCCTGTGCAGATAAAATGGGCCCTGTTGACCTACTTCATAGAGAAGTGGGTGCCTGTTTACTCCTTAGGTGAATGTCTCCATTTAGTTGGTTTTGAAGCCTTTAGGTTTTTCTAACCCTTTACCCGTGGTCTGGACTTGATCAGCAGACTTGGAGGCTGACACAGACTCTAAGAGAAAGTTTGAAACCACAAACTTCCATGGATTTTATCTACAGCTAATAATTCGAAAGCCAAGGCAGGTCTTCACTTTTCAGTTAGCCCAGCCGCCTGTCTCCAGGCCTGCTAATGACTAACTTTCTGTGTAATAGCACTAAGTGCTTTGAAGAAAAAAAACCAAAAACAAGATTATGTGTAGGGGTTGTTGATTTTTAATGATTTTCCACACCTGTAATCCCAGAACTTGAAGCAGAAGGATTGCTACAAGTGCAAGGCCGGCCTGGGCTATATAGTGAGTGCAAGCAAGGCCAGCCTGAACTACAGAGCAAGAGACCTTATCTCGAAAACCAAACCCAAACACATGTAAATAATGGTGTCATCAGGGAAGGCTTGTGAGCTACAACCCAAATGCCACAAAGGATATGACAGTGCAGAGAGAGGTTAAGAGGGTCGCAGATAAAGGAAGCCTCAAAGCACAAAGATCCTCAAGCCTGATTAGACCAAGAAGTGGGAAGAAAGCCAGTGTGGCTGGAAGAAAGGCAAAGTGATGGTGGGTGGGTCAGAGGGACTGGGTGGAGAGCTCATTAGGACCCTGATGGATTTCAGCTTTCAGGGAATGCACTATACACTCCTCCCTCCTTCCCTTTTGTCCTTCCTTCTTCGCATCCTTCCTTCTTTCCTTCTTTTTTTTCCCCCTTCTTTCTTGACTGCCCTTTTTTCTACCTTCCTCCTCCCTTCAGCAGCATGAGCTTTGAAGCCAGAGAGGCCTGGTTTCCTGGCTTCTGTGATTTGTGGCATTTACTTTGCCAAGTCTCAACTTCCAAAATTATAAATCTTCAGTAATTATGTAGTTTTATTACCCCTCAAGCATAGGGTATGGAGAAAAGAATTTTTTAAAAACCCATAATAGAATCATTAGCTGTTAAGTGTGAGAACCAGCCTATGAGTTTATCCCTGATGCAGGGTGGGGAATGAAAGACAAAAGACACAAAGATAATTTACAGTGAGGGGACCAGGGGCCTCTGCTACTAGTGGACAAAGAACCCTGAGCGTTTGGTTCACATCACTTTATTTTTTTGGTACCAGGGATCCAACTTGGATCCTTGTGCTTGTGAGGCAGACAGCGGGAGGCACCACTGAGCTACAACCCTGGCCCTCGCATCGCTTTTATTCACTTAGACATGGGAGCAAACAGTTGGGTTAAGAGACGATTCATCTGCCTCTCGTGCCCAGGTAAACACCCAGATTCTCACCTGTGCTGACTTTTCTCTGGGACTTGCCACATGCTGGTCAGCCTGCACATCGCCCAAGGAGGCGCTTCTTCTTGTTTTTTCTTTTGTGCTCCCAGCGAATGTCAGCTAAGCCTCGCTCCTCATTATCTGGTCTCCTGTAGTTAAGGAACTTGAGACCTTATGGGAGTAGGGAAATGGGAATAGAAATGAGGTCAGACATAGACCCTTGTGTTCACATGTGGTAGCCCATGCCTATAATCCCAGCACTAGGAGGCTGAGGCAGGAAGATCACTGAGTTCAAGGCCAGCCTAGGCTGCATAGTGAGTTCAAGACTAAATAGCAAGACTCTTGTCTCAAAAACAAACAATAGATATAAGTATCCTTATAAATATTTTTACATTTACTAAAATAAATGATAAAGACTATACCCACTTCTCCAAATCTAAGAGATATGGACTAATTTGGATATTTGATTTGGAAAAAGCTTGTCTGACATGATTTCACTAACCCACCTTGTTGTCAGACAACTTCTCTGATACCTATGGACATACACCCATTGCTTCTCATGACAGTGTTAATTCTTCATCAGGTCCACTAGAATATATTCTAAGGTCTCTCGCTCTCTCAGGGTCTCTCTCTCCCCCAACTCTCCTCCTGTCCCTCTATTATCTGCTTTATCTCCCTTTTAATTCTCTCTTATTCTGATTATCATCAGAAGTACTTTGCAATTTACATGTCCTAAACTAAAATCCACAAAGTAGTTTAATTATAATTGTGTATATGTGTATAGGCATGTTTAAGTGTAGGTATTTGTGTAGATAAAAGCACACATTGGTTGGTTATGACCCACTAAGTTGGTTTCAAGACTCATAGTATCATAACCTACTAATTGTCACACTTACCATTTGAAAAGATACTGTAAAAAAATAAAAATAAATAATTTTAAAAAATAAATACTAATTACCTGCAACTAGAAAGCACTGTATTTCTCAGTGATGAATACTGAACCCTTCTTAAAGCCCTGAAAGTGTAATTTTTATGCAGGGTGAGCAATCATGCTTTCAGAACTGGAGTTGGTTGTGTGAAGCCAACTCTGGGTTCTTAATTTATGAGTCATTTAATTTTCCATTTCATTTTCCACTAGCATTTTTTTTTTGGAAAATCAGTTTGCTTGAAAATCTCTTATTAGGAATAATCATTTGAGAGCTCACAGACTTCTAGAAAAGATCTAATGGTATAAGAAGTTTAAGCAATTGTTTTAAATTTTGTATTTGAATTTTATTTAATAATTTTATTCTGAAGATTAAGAATTTATTTTTATCCTACTCTTTGAACACTATATCTTTATCCACCTCTATGATATTTATCATAGAATCTCATCTTTATCATTGTGTCCAACATTTATTTAAAATGTCAGATCTGTGTTCAGTCTAAGTAATGGGAAAGCCTCTTGTTAAGGACATAAAATGGACTCGGATTTCTCTTGAATTTTGGGAGATGCTGACAGGGTACTGCTGCATGCATTTGACGGTCGACCGTCTGTGGCCATGGAGGGCGTCAGAGCTGGGTACTTCTTCTCGATTCCACCATCTATCATAAGGAGTGGACAGGTAGGCTCTTTCATTAAAATGTAGCTAACTGTTTGAGAAATATAATTTAAAGTATACGCTTTGACAGTGTACTTGTGATACTACTCTAGTTTCATTAAACAATTAATCTTAGGTCACTATCCCACACATATTAACTAAAAAATGTATCAAGGACCTAAATATAAGAGCTAAAATTCAAAAACTCTCAGAAGAAAACAGGTCTACATTTTTTGACCTGAGATTAGGTAATAGTTTCCGAAATATGACAGCAAAGCCCAAGCAGCCAAAGAAAACCATGGGTAAGCTGGGTATCATCTAAATTTAAAACTTCCACAATTAAAAAAAAAAGACTTTGAGGGGCTGGGGATTTAGCTCAGTGGTTTCACCACCTACTGCACAAGCGCAAGGACCCGAGTTCAATCCCCAGTACCAAAAGAGAGAGAGAGAGAGAGAGAGAGAAAGACTTATATTTTAGTACACACTATCAAAGCAAAAAGACAATCCACACAAAGAGAAAAAATATTTGGAAATCATGTACTCAATAAGGGTCAAATATCCAGAATATTATAAAGCACCATTACAATTCAACAATAAGAAAACAAATACATAACTTGATTAAAAATGGGCAAAGGATTTAAGTAGATACTTAAGAAAATAGGCTGGACATGGTGGCACATGCCCATAATTCCTGCACTTGGGAGGCTGAGGCAAGAGGATTGCCAGCCTGGGCTACATAGCGAGGCCCTGTCTCAAAATACCAAAAGAAGAAAAGAAAAGAAAACATACAAATAGGCAATAAACACATAAAAAGATGTGCAACCTCATTTTCTGTTATGGAAATGCAGATCAAAGGCATATTGAAGCCAGGAGTGGTAGCGCATGCCTGTAGTGTCAACACTCAGGAGGCTGAGGCAGGAGGACCACTGTGAGTTTGAGGCCGACCTGAACTACATAGCAAGACCATGTCTTAACAAACAGGGCTGGAGATTTAGTTCAGTGGCCGTGCCTCCCTTGCAAGTGCAAGGTCTTGAGTTCAGTCCCCAGTACTAAAACAAAACACAAACAGGCATGTTCAGACACCACTTCATATCCACCCAATTTGGCAGTTCCTCAAAAAATTAAATACAGAATTATCATGGGACTCAGCATTTCCACACTTAGGAGAACACCCAAAAGAAAGGAAAACATGTCCACCTAAAAACTCATACATGAATATTTATAGCAGCATTATTCATAATAGCCAAAACAATGTCCTTCATCTGATGAATAGGTAAACAAAAGGTGATATACCCATACAGTGGAATACTATTCTGTCATGAAAGAGATGAACTGCCCACTCATGCTACCACATGGGATATACCTTGAAAACACTGTGGTAGGAGAAGACAGCCAGACAGAAAAGACTGGGTGTGGTGTGATTCCATTTATACAAAATACCCAGGCTAGGCAAATCCAGAGATAAAGTAGATTAGTGGTTTCCAGGGCTTGGAGGGGAGAAGGGAGAATGACTGCTGATGGGTAAAGAGTTTCTGTTGGGGGTGATGACCAAGTCTGTGCAGCCTTGTGAGTGTAGTGAAAACACTGAATTGTACATTTTAATGAGTAAATATGGCATGTGAATTATAGCTTAGAAAAACTAAGGTAATTTACTGTACTTCATCAATTTTAAGATAATCACTTTTTCCTATTTTATCTGTGAAATTATGCATGTTACAATCAATGGTGACTTAAGGTTCTATGAGGTGCAGTAAGTGGTCTGTCAGTATAGAAAAACCAGTGTAGGTTGGGAGTGCAGAACTGAAACAGTCAAGATTTTAAAAACATCTTTGTTAGCAACCATTTATCTTTTTTGTTGTTGTTTTTAAATTGTAATTTTTAAAAGCAGATATGTTGAAGACCATATCCATGGTGACTCACCCCTTATAGGTGTGTGGTTCTGTGAGTTCTGACGAATGTGTACTGCTGTGAACACCACCACATCCCAGATGCAGAATACTTCTGTCATCCCTGTAGCCGCCCATGCATCTTTCTAGTCCGTACACTCCTCCCTGTCTCTGGCAACCATTCTGATTCCTCTTCCCCTAGTGTTGCATTTTTGGACATTGTATAAATGAAAGCTTTTTTGTGTGCTTTGTGATCTGGTTTCTTTCACTTAATGGTTTTGGACCTATGTGTGCTGTTGCATGAATAAGTAGTCCTTTTAATTTTGATTGCTGGGTAATAGACACATGGGTGTACCGTCATTTACCCACGCGCCAGCTGATGGACATTTGGGTTGTTTCCGGTTTGGGACTATCAGGGAAAGAGCAACGATAAACATATCCATGGAGGTCTTTGGACATATATTTGCATTTCTCTCATGTTATTAACTGCAGTGGGATTACTGAATCACAGTGTGGATGTACCATAATTTAAATATTACCTTTAAAAAAGATTGGAGTTTTTCCACTTTTTTTCTGGTATAAACAAGGTTTATAACACACACAAACACATAGGCACAATTGACCAGTTGTCTCCTATAAATGAAATAGCTGAGTGTGTGTGTGTGTGTGTGTGTGTGTGTGTGTGTGTTTGAGACCGTCTCACTATGTAGTTCAGGCAGGCCTTGAACTCACTGTGTAGCCCAGGCTGGCCTCGGACTAGTGGAGATCCTCCTGCCCCAGCCCCCCAGAGTGTGGGATTACAGGCATGTGCCACCACGCCCAGCACTGAGAATATATTTCTAAAATTCTGATCTAAATGGTCATATTTCCTGCAGGGAAATTTGTAGCAGTTCCACCGTTATCAACAGCGCATGAGAGTACTCATTTGTGTGCTTTTGAAATATAATCTTAAGAAATTTTAACAATGTCCCACTGTGCAGCATGTGTCCCCTTACCATTTTTTCAAGTGCAGTGTCAGCAAAACAGTTGCATTTTTAGCATAAAACTGATTGAACTCACTGCAGTCCTTAAACTCCATACTTCAAGAATTATAAACAAGAAATAAAAGCATCCACTACCTGATCTAAAACTGAGATGTCCAAAACAACTTTAGATTTATATATACATAAACCCTTGAGTGACTTAAAGCGAATGGTAGAAAGAAACTGAGTGAACCAATGGTAGGGAAATGACAGAGCTCTTCCTTGGATCCTCCAGTGGGCATTTGGTGTCAGGTGTTTGGCTTTCTTGTTGGGTGTACTTCATTTTTGCTATGGTTATTTTTTTGACTCCCTGGAAGCTTTGGATAATTTTTGGCAATGAGTATTTATATTTTAACATAACTGTTAGGCACCTGGATAGCATTAATCAATTGAATATGAAACATGAATTTTAGATTCTTGCAGAATAAAATGCATTCGCGTGTAGGTTCTCATGTTCTCGGCTTTTAAACCTAACTAGCTTTCTCTTTTCTTTAAGAAGCAGAAACTCGTGAAACAATTGCCTTTGACATCTATCTGCTTAGAAACAGATTCACCTGCACTAGGGCCAGAAAAACAGGTACACGACTTTCTAATTTCTACGTTACTTAGACTGTATCTTTCATTTAAGCTGTTTTCAATTATCTGTGTTTGCCAGTGCAGTACAGTGTAAATACAGTGGAATCACAATGCGAGGTTGAGAGTTCATGTTGAGTATTTTCTCTTAAACATAGCTATTTTGCTGCTGAGAATATTATTTGATATTTAATAAGGAGCACATCTTGATTTATGTAGTAATGAGAGTGTAGTAAAAAGTAGTGTCTTCCCAGCACTTGGGAGGCTGAGGCAGGAGGATCATCACAAGTTCAACGCCAGTCTGGGCTACATGGTGAGACCTTGTCTCAAAAAAACAAAAAAAAGTAGTGTCTGAAATCAGAAAGACTTAGACTCCGTTTCTTATCCACTGTTGATTTTAACCAAACTAAATCTCTCTGAGACTCTTCTTTCTTTAATAAAACATAGGTTAAATAATAAAATACTTTAAAGATTACATGAAGTAATGTATGTGAAAGTGCATAGCAGTGACTGATATATAGTAGGTGATCAATAAATATTCATTTTTCTTTTAATTGGCATGTTATAATGGGGTTTTATTTCTTAAAGTACAAGTAGTGATATAACCATATATTTATGTACCCTTTGCTGTAGTATCTCATTTCATTATTTATAATCACAAGGAATCATAGTTTAAATTTCATATACTCTTTCATATTGCTACTGTTTTAAATTACAATATTTTGAAGGGAAGCCTCAGTATCTTTCAGACAGCGTCTGTCACTGTTACCGCCTATGTATAATTTAGTAAGTGCCCAGCATCTCCATGTCTGCCAAATTCAGAGAGCAGGCACTCAAAATTCAGAGGTTTAGAAGCAGTAGAGATTATTGTGTGATTATTAACAAACTGTCATTATTTGTGATTTCAATGTGATGATATCTAAATAATTATATATATTTAGAAATCAGCTTTTATAAGAATATAAAAGATAGAAGAATGGGAAAGGATCAAAACCCCGTTGTTTGCTGTTTGGGCATAGAATGGCATTGAATTGTCCTGATGAGTGTGAAATAGAAGGAAAAGAACTTAGCATTCTTCTCTCTAAACAAGAATAATTTTGAAGTGCTGCTGTAACTCTAGTTTTCTCTTTGTATCTAGTTGGTCAGACAGAACTGTGAGCTTGAGGCACAGCGCCTTGCGCAAAGTAGATACTCAATAAACATTTATGGAATAAGTGCACTTCTAGCCAGATCTGCTTTTTACCAAGTTAAATATGCCCTAGAAAGTTACACAGTTTACGTAAATAAGAAAAATAAAACCATCGGCCACTCTGATTGATTATCCCTGCACTACAATAGCTAGATAAACTCTGACATCAGATTGCTTGGGTGTAAATCTCAGCCACGCTACTTACTGGCTGTTTAGGATCCCTTCTTGCTTATGAAGGATGATACAGCTAAAACTGTACCTGGCTCATAGAATTGTTTTGAGGAGCAAATAAGATAGTCCATGTAAAGCTTAGAACAAAGCCTTACCTATAAAGAAAGCATGAAGCAAATATAAATTCTACATCCTATCAGATTGTTTTATATCTATATATTACATACATGTATGTTTCATAAAAATAAGATTAGCTTGAGCATGTTATTTCATAACTTGCTTTCATACAGTGTCTGCATATATGATAAATAATATTTAATAATTACATAATATCCCAGTGTTAAAACTTGATATTGGTCACTTAGAGTATATTATAAACAATGTGATATACATCCTTGAACATAAACCCTTATGTACACTTTTCATTGTTTTGTTAGGCCAAAGAGTTTTGTTTTTCTTTTTTAACCTCAATAGTAATTTTATTGCTCCAAGTATTATCCTGAGTAGATACTTCTTCACAGTGATAATTTATTTCGTCAAATTTAAATCTTACTGGTTATGGATACACCATTATTTTCTGACCATTAAGGAAGAAAAATCGCTGTCAGTTATACTAAGACATCCCACCAAGTGTGAGTAAAATGCCTATCAGTTTCAGAGATATTGAAATGGGGGTATTTTAGAATCAATGAACTACAAATACATCATCTAGTCTTTCCTCCACCTGATGGTGTTTTGGAATCAAACTGCCACGTAGCTGTAGGTAAGGGGCCCTGCAGCAGTGCAGTGACCTTTCTGAGGTCACTTAAGCAACAAACCCAGGGACACTTAATCCGTCAGGCAGCAGGCTCCAGGTGGTCCGTTCCCAGATGGCCTCCTGTGCTCTGGCTTGGGCTTCAGCTGTCCATACCTCGAGTTCTTTTCAGGGGCGACATAGACCTCGAATCAACTTTGCAGCCGTATCCCCCGTCCCTGCCTTTATCCCTCTCTTTTAGTTTAGTTTTTGTTTTTTTTTTCAGTATCAGGGTCGAACTCGGGACCTTGCACTTGCAAGGCAGGTGATGGAACCACTGAGCTGAATCCCAGGCCCGCCTATCCCTCTCTTTTAAGAAAGCACTAATTAAAATAAGAAAGTAATTTTAAGAGAAAAGAAACAAAGGAGCTCATCAGTCATTTTCTTCTGCTTCAGCCATAGTCTCCAAAGATCCTCTTCCCTTGAGTGTCTCGTTTGAATTATTGTCTGCTTTGTTCTGTTTCAGGTACGAAATGAGCCCTGCAACATTTCCATCTCTGCAGAATACATTGCCCAAGTGAAAGGGGTCCCAGTGGAAGAAGTTATCCGAGTGACCACACAGAATGCACTGAAACTGTTTCCCAACCTGCGACATCTGCTCCCAAAGTAGCTTCGGAGCCATGCATCACAGAGCCACGTCAGCTGTGGGGCAACATTTAAGAAAAAGAAATGTTCTGATTAGGAACCTGAACTGTGCATAGGGATAGAGAAGTATTTCTCTTAGAAATAAAGTAACGGGGAGGGGGAATTAAACTGGGCTGGGGTCCTGAATCAAGGTTAGGTTCTGACTCTCTCCCGGTGCTCCTTTTCTGTTAGCCAAGTCCTGGCAGGAGATGAGGAAAATGCTACCTGATACTTCCCACCTTTCGCCACTAACTAGAGCTGCCATCTGAACCACAGCCATTGCTTCTAGGAGAGGGGGCTCCTGCAGGCCAGGGCCACCGTGCCGTCAGAGGGCCGAGGAGGCTGAGGTCTGGTCCTCTGTGAGTTCTGTTTCCATGGGATTGAACCAGCACATGCCACACATCTGTAGTGATGCCTCGGTTCATGAACACCTTCATTTGCAAACAGTTTGGCTCACACACAGAAGTATTTGGCAGAATTTTGTTTTTGTTTGCAAACTCAGCATTGGGGTGATGAACATGACCATAGCCATCTTTCCTGGACAGACACAGACGTGGCCCTCTTTTCCAGAATCATGGAATGAATTGAGTTCAAGAACTGAGGAACCACTGTAGTTTCTTACACTATGAGAAATCTCTAGGTACATGCCCCTGTCCAGCCGCCAAGGAGACCCCGCGCACTGCTGCCAACGCCCCGGCAGAGAAGCTGAGGCAGAGAAGCTGAGGTCAACGCCAAATCTGAAATATTTAAACTATTTTCACAGTGCAGACAATTAAGTGCGTTGCTGTGGGCGATGGTGCTGTTGGTAAAACATGTCTCCTGATCTCTTTTACAACAAACAAATTTCCATCTGGATATGTGCCAACCGTTTTTGACAACTATGCAGTCACAGTTATGATTGGTGGAGAGCCATATACTCTTGGGCTCTTTGATACTGCAGGACAAGAGGATTATGACAGACTACGACCATTGAGTTATTCACAAACATGTATTTCTGGTCCGTTTTTCAGTGGTCTCCATCCTCATTTGAAAACGTGAAAGAAGAGTGGGTGCCTGAGATAACTCACCACTGTCCAAAGACTCCCTTCTTGCTTGTTGGGACCCAAATTGGTCCCAGAGATGACCCCTCTACTATTGAGAAACTTGCCAAGGACAAACAAACCTATCACTCCAGAGACTGCTGAAAAGCTGGCCCGAGATCTGAAGGCTGTCACGTATGTGGAGTGTTCTGCACTCACACGGAAAGGCCTGAAGAGTGTGTTTGATGAAGCAATATTGGCTGCCCTGGAACCTCCAGAACTGAAGAAAGCCCCAGATGTGTGCTGCTATGAACATCTTTCCAGATCCCTTTGCACAGCTGGTGTCGTCATCATACTAAAAGCAATGTTTAAATCAAACTAAAGATTAAAAATTAAAATTTGTTTCTGCAATAATGACAGATGCCCTTCACCTACCCACATGCACTCGTGTGAGACAAGGCCAATAGGTATGCCCCCCACCCCTCCCAGTACTAGTTAATTTTGAGTAATTGTGATTGTCAGGAAAGTGATCAGTACTAGTTTTTGTTTTGTTTCAAAGGAACTTTTTTTGTTGTTTTTTAAAAAGTAAGGCATGCTTGTGGTGACTCTGTAACAGACGAATTTGAATTGGTGAAGCTGCTCCCTGGTTCCACTTGAGAATAACCTGGGACATCTTAGGGGGTTTTTTTCCCCTTCTTTTTTGGGGGGAGTGTGTGGGGGGTTTATTTTTTAGTCTTGTTTTTTTAATTCATTAAGTAGTGGAAAGCCCTTAGGGGAGGAGGATGGATTGATTCCACATTCCACTTCCTAGATCTAGTTTAGAAAAACGTGTTCCCTACCTGGTGCTCTTAGGAAGGAGTATAGTAAATGCCTCATTTAATACTATACTCCTTTTTGAAAGTTGCCTTTTTTCTCTCCACCCTTGAGTAGATCCAGTATTTGATGAAACTCATGAAAGTGGGTGGAAGCTGTCTTGCCCCTCCTCTTTTCTAGGCTGTGCTCTGTATGTGACTGTGACTTTCAAGGAAATTTGTTTGCCACTTGCTAATTTCTTTTTTGAAGTTAATTTTAACTTCTTTCACTGATAAATGAAGAAAAGTATTGCATCTTTTGAAATACACCAAATGGATTGAGTTTGTAATTTAAAAATTTTCCCCATCAAAAAAAAAAAAAAGAAATCTCTTCTGAGCCTGTAAAACTGAACATTTAATACTTTCAGTTATTTTTCTTTAAGAGAAAAATACACAAAGTTTTCACTCTGATTTTGAGTTAGGAGGCCACTCTATGTAATCATTATTAAATACCAGGCCTAAACATTTAGTTAATAAACTGATTTTAAGTTCCAACCTGAATATTGTCCCATATTTAAAATATAAATGGCTTTATTGAAAATATCTGACTTTTCTGTTATGCAATAGTATTTTATGTTTTTACATTTAAAAAATCTTAGTTGTAAAAACGGTTCTGCAGATTGGTGGTGGCAGTGTTGTACAGCCCTACAAATGTACTCAAGGCCACTGATCTGAACACTTAAAAAATGGTCAAGATGGTGAATTTTTTTATGGTTTTAAAACTTTCTTTGATAATTAGTGGTTAGTCCTCATTCACATTGACTATATTTTCTTTCTTTCTTTTTTTGGTACTGAGGCTCGAACTCGGGACCTTGCACTTTTGAGGCAGGTGCCGGAACCACTGAGCTAAATCCCCACCCCTCACATTGACTATAGATTTTGGAAAGTGGTAAGAGGAACGTAGATGACCAGAGTACAGAGCTGTGTAGTGAATCCTCACCCTCATTGCCTTTTCTGGACAGCAGCACTTGGCTACCATGTGGGACGTTCCCTATTCCTTTGGCCAGGCAGCGTTGTGGAGCCTGGTATTGATGTTCATATCTGGGGTTTCCATACCCTTCATGGCAAAGTTCCAGGTCTCTCTGAGTCCCCGAGGAGCATGTTGATTATTGAAGCCTGCTCCATGTATGAATTTGTCAATGAACGTTGATGATAATATGCTTGGGTCACAGCCTCGTTGGTGGCAGCAAGTCTCTTCATCTTACCACCCTCCTTTGTGGGAGCCATTCTGCCAGACCCAGGCTGGAAAGGACCGGATGGTGAAATGTATATCAATATTTGCAGTTTACCAGGTGTTGTGATCATACAAACACCGGGTATTTAACACTGGGACCAAATCCTAACATCCAGGTTTGAAGGGGAGGATGTAGTTTATTTGGGTTATTTTTTCAGAGGTTTTAGTCCATGGCTGGCTGGCTTCAAGGCAGGACCCTCATGGCAGAAGGGCCTGGTGGAGCAAAGCTGCTCATTTCATGGTGGCCAGGAAGCAGCACAGGGGAAGAGCACCAGTGAGATCTACACCCTCCACCCCAGCAGGGACCCACCTCCAACTGGGCCCACCCCCCAACAGCACAGTCTGCTGTGAACATCAGTGGGCTAATCACAGGAGTATGGTGGCCGTGATCCAGTCAGCTCTCCAGGAGTCTCGTAATCTAGTCAACACGGCAGGATTAGTTGGCACAGGCAGCCAATGCTGGAGAAGTACTTAGAGGAAAATACAGCTTCCTAAGAAAGTAATTCTATATAACAGATCTTCAGTAGATATTTCAAAATGAATTCATTTATAGAAGTGCTAGGGCACATTGTCCAAACCAAAGCAACTAAGAAACAGAATAGGATACTTCATGAGTATATTATGTAGCTTTCTGTTACTGTAACAAAATACCTGAGACAATCACCATTTCAAGAGAAGGTTTATTTTGCCTCACAGTCTCAGAGGTTCCAGTCGATGGATGTTGGGTGAGGCAGCCCATCGTGCTGAGGAGTGTGTAGTGCAGCGAAGTCACCTCATGGATGCAAGAGGGGAAGAGACTGACCTAAAGCCTCCCCTACACTCACTCCACCTCTTAACATTCCCACCAGCACCACAGGCTGGAGACCAGGTCTCCCACACATGGGCCCTGGGGGGACACTTAAGACCCAAACTATAGCAATGAGATGACATAGCACCCCATCCCCATCACTGTAGGAATTACAGGCAAAATTCCTACGTCTACCAGGAGGTTATGTTAAAACCAGTCTTGTGAGCTCTCAACTCTCCATTTCTTTTCCCTCTTTCCTACCACCTTGTCCACATTCCCTTTGTCAAACTCTCACCTTTGAGTCTGTAAATGTTCAACTTAAATGGCTTCCCCTTGTCTGGTCACCCTAGGCAGACACGATCCTGGCCCACGAGAGTGTCCGGCCATTTTCCTCATTTACCCACCTGTTGTTTGTTTTGTGTATTCCATAAACAGTTATTCTACTAGCTTTCCCATTCCAAGGATACAATACCCAGCCTGTTAAAGGAGAAGAGGTATATGAGATGTGATCTAAAAATATGGTGAATATTTAAATAAAAGTTATATTACAGTAAAAGACACTGCCATTAATCCCTCTCAAAATCCTCCCCCTTGTTTCAAGCACATCCCATTGTTCTTGCTACTTTCTAAAGCAGTTCTGCAAGTCTTCTATCTTGAAAATTTTTAATTGCACTGTGGTGTCTGCCTCTGTGTCCTGAAACAATTCAAAACCTTTATTGTTCATAGTCATTTTGACTTTGGCGAACAGCTTGAACTGCTGGCATGGTGTCATATTTCATGCATATGGTGGATGAGGACACACAGTAATGTTTTTATTTAACTGAAACTGATGTAAATGTTTCAAATCAATTCAGGACATTGGGCACCCATGAAAAGACAAGAGGATTTTCAGGACTGCTTCAGAACATGGCAAGAATGTTGAGATAAGTGTGTTTGAAGCAAGAGGGAATATCTTGAGGGGGAGTAATAGTAATGTGACTTTTACTGTGAAATTTTTTTATTTAAATGCACACTATCTTTTCAGATTAGTCCTTATGTTTGGCTCATGGTTTGAGAGGATTCAGTCAATGATCCACAGGCTCCAAAGCAGGATCATCGTGGTGTTAGCTCATGGTGGGGAAAAGATACTCAGTTTATGGTGGCAGGAAGCCGAGCAGGGGAACAGTGCCAGAGAGGAAGGGGTCAGGGACCAGACTAGACCCCACGGTCACACCTCTACGATCCTCCAAGACACATTCAGAAGTGTGCCATGGGACCCTTCTTTCCAACCAATTGTGGAGCAGCTGAGGAGAATGTCAACACAGTACAGAGGAGGCTTGTGGGACTTCAGGCAATTGTGGGCATCAGTGGTGCACTATCTGAAAACAACACCGTGCCTGGAATGTGGTTATATCTGAACCAGAGGGGACACCTTGGAGATGGCATTTTGAAACTGGTAATAGAATTTTCTGGCGAATATTGAAATAAACTGTGAGCTGTTAGGGTTTTGTCCAAAATATTTCATCCAAATATGCATCCTGATGGGAGCGTGTTTGGATATCCTTCAGAATTAATGGAGCCCAACATACGATGTATTGCCTAGCATCAGTTTAACCTTTGCTGGATAAACCAAATCCAAATACTCCAACCAGTAGCCAGTCAGCCCAGTTTTATCAGGAAAACAAATGAGAGCGAGAAAAGAGTTCCAGCCATTGTTGCACAAAGCTGGGATGATTGATAATAGACAATGGTCTTAGTCTTTTTTCATGGTTGGTGTGTATAATTCACCTCCCAGTAAGTAGACAAGCTAAAAGATTTTAAGTGCCATAAGTTTTAAGGATTCTGCAGAAAAAGAAGGAAAAATCATTCAGAACCTACAAAACCTTTGTTTATTGATTACTATATTTAACTGCCTTACTTTTTAATTCCTCAGATTTTTTAATTGAAGAAAAGCATTTTAAAGTTTTTATAGGACTGTTACACGTAAAGTTGTTAAAATACACAAAACTAGGGGTCGGGGATTTAGCTCAGTGGTCCCAGCGCCTGCCTCACAAGTACAAGATCCCGAGTTCGATCCCCGGTACCAAAAAAAGAAACAACACAAAACTTCATGTAAGTACGTGTAAAAATGTTAAAATACATGTAACATGCATACTTCAGTGCAAGAGACTTTGTCACTTATTTCTTTATCTGTGTAGAAGTGGTTAATATGTCCAGCTCTCCACCAATTGATGGTTTTTCATCTCTAATCCCAAGAGCATGTTTCTATTTTATCAAGAAAGTCTTCAGATTTGATTGTAAATACCAATTATAATCTCCAACTTTATTGTGAATGTACCTGACTTAGTTGCAATTGAGTAATTATAGCCGTAACTGGTTTGATTGTATCCAACTATACTGAGGCCACTTGCTACAGTCTCGTCATGCATTGTTACTGTTAAACTGCGCCTTTTGCAACTTCACACTAGCACCTCTACTGTGAGTACAGAACTGATGCAACCTATTCTGCTGCTTGGTGGCACTTTAAAAGGCTTTTGATTAGCAAAGAAAGTAAAACCACAAGCATTTACCAAAATTCATGTCCCAATATTAGAATGAATTGGTCACATAAGTTTGAGCAAGGCAGATATTTAGAAGGAATCTTGGTGTAATTTAAATATTTGAAAACTACTGTTAATGGAATTGCATATCTGTTACATTCTAAGAAAAATGTTAATGCCAGAGCCTGCTGAGTTAATTTCTCTTGTGGAGGCTTTTGGTTTTTTGGGGTTTTTTTTAATCTCCTTAAGTTGTATAAAAGTTGTACTGCATGTTACTTTAAATGGATAAATTTAAAACATGGTACTGTATTGTAGAAAGCCAATACAAGCTATCCTGTGCCGTCAAATAGTATAGAAAATGGAAAATATACAAGTAAATTCTGTTGAACCACAGAGGAGAGGAGAGAGGAGAGAGAGAGAGAGAGAGAGAGAGGCTTGAGCTTCCACCTTAATCACAGTTATTGGGCCCCTCTGTAAGTGGCCCACTAGTCCAGGACTATGGATTACAAGAGGCAGAAGACACAGTTTACCCTCAGTTTACACTTAATAAAGAAGACAGCCAAATGCCAAATCATTTCTACTCAGCATGAGAGATGCTGTAACAATGAACAGTGCTATCAACTAGTCTGATGACACTTATATTCCTTTTTAATGTAGATATTGTTTGTGTGTTTTACACCTTTAAAATCGCAGGCCTTGGGGCCGGGAATGTAGCTCAGTGGTGCTGAGCCTGGCAAGCGAAAGGTCCTCAGTTCGATCCCCAGTACAGGAATGAATGAATCAATGAACAAATAAATAAAATTGCAGGCCTTTTGAGAATCAACCCTTTTTTCTTGTTTGTTTTTACAACTTCTACACGGACTGAAACAGGTCTATAATGTCATCTGCTCTCAAATATTTTAAAAATAAGGGCATGAACGCAGTAAGCCTGACTACAGCTGAAAATGTCAAATATTTCATCTTTCAATCTACTTGAAATACATATTAGATATTATTTGCTTCTGATCATTTTTTTTGAGATACATAGTTTTCACCTTTTGTCTATAAATGTACTAATACCGTTCAGATATTTTCTCATGTTGAACCAAAGGAATAAACCCTCTTGGCTTGAAGCACAAGTAGTTCTGTATAGCCTTCCCCCTCAGCTGAAAGGCGGAATCCAGTCCATTCCGCACAACATATGGTGACCTTCCTTACTGAAGGAAATGGTTTGAAATTGTATAATTCATGTCAGAAGAAAAATTTGATGTCAGCTCAACTTAGTTGGGGTGCTTAGGCCTTTCTGTTCTTCAGGAGCCACAATTCACTGCCTACTTAATAGTCCTTTCATTTGACCTCTTGTTGGGGACTCACAAGAAAAACCACGAATTAATTGGCTGGAAAGAACACAACTTTGGAATTAGACTAAAGATCAAGCCTGTAAAATGGTATCTGACAAACTCATACAAAACAGAAATCTTCCCCCTGGTCCCCACAGTTCATAAGAGCTCTGCATTCACGCATTTCCCAAGGTGCCTCTCTAGATGCGGAGCTCTATGCCACCAATGCCACTACAAGGCTCATTAACACAGCGCTGTCACCAGACAGATATTTACTGCTTGGTGGACACACACGTCAGAGAAGATCCTTTTTAATACAGGCCTGAAATCAGCTTCCCGTAGAGAGACTCTACCTCCAAATGCCACATGAACCTGCCTCTTCTACCTTTCTTATCTTGGGTCCGCTTCAAGTATTTATGAATGACCTAAGTTAAGAAGTCTAAAAACTATCTCTGAAAAATCTAAAATCACTAGTAAAATGGATAGCTGATTTCTCACAGTTCCTCCGCCTTGGTCTTTACCTGTTTACCCAGAAGCCTTCCAAGATTTCCCTGTGGACTCCCAAGCCACCTCCAGAGCTGAGGACAGTTGGATTCCCATGGGGTCCACTCTTCTTCCTGGTTCTACAGTGTATGTGTAAGGCCACACTCCACCGGATCCATACTAGAGAGATTTCAGGAGTAGAGAAGTGGGAATCATGGTCCTTTGGATGCCCCAAAATCCCAGTAAGATAAAGGGCTATTTTGGGGGACAGCTTCTGTGACAGTTAATTTTATGTATTGACTTGGGCTAGGCCTCAGAAGTCAGACATTTGGTCAAAGATAATTCTAGATGTTTCAGTGAAGATGTGTTTTCAATTAGATTAACATTTAAATCAGTGGACTATGAGGAAAGCAGATTGCTTCCCACAGTGTGAGAAGACCTCATCCAATCTGCTGGAGGCCTCAGAAGGAGAATGACTGACCTCCCCAAGCAAGAAGGAAGTCTGCCAGCTGTCTGCCTGGCCCTCCAACTGAAGTATCAATTCTTTTCTGACCTCGCTGCCCTGCAGATTGTGGACTTGCCAGCCTCGGCAACTGTAAACCAATTCTTTGAAAATAAATCTCTCTTCCTCCTCCTCTCTTCCCTTCTCTCCTTCTCCCCTCTGCCCACATGCACAGAATTGCTTGTTTCTCTGAAGAACTCAAACGCAGCCATTACCTTAACATTGACACTAACCATGACGGTGTGTATAGAAATCATCCCTGTTCTGACGTCTTGCTGTCCCTTCCCAACCTCTGACAGGACTTTCAGGGACAGGGATAAAAATGGTTAAAAGTAACATTAAAGACAAGTAGAAGATGGAGAAACGTTTTGTAGCTGTGCACAGGTTGCTCAATAGAGATTTTCGGGGCGGGGGGGAGTCACATCTGAAAGGGCTATTTAAAAGTCACCCAACGTATCCCAACACCTCTAGGAGAATAAAATCAAAATTACTCTATCTGTTCTAAAATATCTGTCCAATTTGGAAAAACTTTCACAGAATGATGTTCCCAATGACCTCCAAATTAAGTAGAAACCTTATGAAACCCAACCAACGTTTTTGTTGCCAATGTCGTACATATCTGATTCATTTTTCCTTAAACTATAAAAGGACAAATTTTAGGGATTGGGAGTAAAACAAGACTTATTTTATCCTAAGGAAAAAGTATTGGTTATCTAGGAATCTGAAAGGTAAGAAAGATAAAATATAATTTTCTTCAACTCATAAATGCGTAGCTGAGTTAGACTCCTATAGCAAAGAGTATAAGAGAAAAACTAGCAAGTTTATTAACGCTTGCAGTGGACATCACATGGAATAAAAGTCACTCAGGTCAGCGAGTTAGGGTCTGCCTTAAAGAGTATTTCAACAAAGAATACATTTTACAGAAATGACAAAAGAAAGCGGTCTCAGGCTTCAGAAGCAGAAAAACTCAGAAGAAGTTTATGAGCAGAAAGTGCCCTCACAGATTCCTCTGGTGCCGCTATCCTGAACTAATAAGCAAACACTTGAAGAATCTGTATATCAAAAGCTAGGTGTGGTAGTGCACATCTGTAATCCCAGCCCTCTGGGAGGCTGAGGCAAGAGGATTGCATGTTTGATCTCAGCTTGAGCAATGTATTGACTTAGTGAGACCCTGTCTCAAAATAAAAAATAAAAAAGGGGGTGGGTAGGGACGTGACTCAGTGCAAAGGCCTTGGATTCAATCCACAGTACTGAAAAGTGTGTATATATATATATTTTTTTAATTTTATATATAAAATATATAGATATAGATCTCCAGTCTTTAGGCAGGAAAGACAGCTGGGTAGAGAGCTAGAAAGATGGTTTGTCTTTGTGAATCTCTGTCCCTTTGTTAGGGAAATGGGAACAGAGAGCTCCCCTGCATTTGGATTGTCTTTAGCTCAACAATCCTTTATATATGGGGGCAGAATATTTTGGTTATTTTCATGCATAATGAGTTTAAGAATTCCTTTCTCATTTCCACATCATGACTGACAAATGGTGATGCCATCCTCTCTGCCATGGCTGAAAGAGATCAGATGTGTGTCATGGGGGTAGTGTGCATTCTAATCCTAAAAATAATGACAAACATTTAAAGTTCCAAATTCTGATGGAATCTCATTTATCAATTTTTTTCTTTTATACATCATGTTTTTTGTATCCTAGGTAGTTCTTGCCTACCCTGAATTCATAAACATTTTCCCTTATAATTTCTTCTTAAAATTTTATATTTTTAGGCTTTCTTATTTAGGTTCATAGATCCCTTCAAGTTATTTTCATGTATGGAAATAAAGGGTTGAGGTTAATTTTTTATATATGGATACCAGGTGTTCTAGTGCTGTTTGCTGAAAACACTATCTCTTCCTCAGCTCTTGAATTCAGTTTATATTCTATAACATGCTAATGTTAAATAATCTTTCAAAACTCAGTGGACCATATATGTGTGGTTCTATTTCTAGATTCTCTGTTTTATTCAAATGATCTATAGTCTTTCCTTACACCAACACTGCCTTGATTACTGTAGCTTTAGAAGAAGTCTTAAAATTAGGTACTAAATGTCTTCCAACACTGTTTTTGTTTTTGTTTTTAACTTTTCTAGGTCCTTTGTACTCCTACATAACTTTTAAATTTCAATATCCGATTCTTCATTTATAGCAAGTATACACAGACCTGAATTTTTATATATACCTTGTGTTTTCTAATCCTGCTACATTCAAGTACAAGTTCTAGGGGCTCCTAGAGATTTCTTAGTATTTTCTCTGTAGATGATCATTTCATCTACATATAAAGATTTTGCTTCTACCGTGCCAATCCCATCCTAGTTGTGTCATTTTATTACCAGACTATTTTGGTGGGGACTAGGTTTCAACATTTAATGGACAGATGAAGAGTAAGCATATCTTCCCTTGTTCCCCACCTTAAGGAGAAAGCATTGTATCTTCTCCATTTATATAAGGCGTTCTCACTGGAAGTATGGAGTACATGTCTTTAATCTGTTGAGAAGGTTCTGTTCTACTTCTAGTTTCTTGATAGCTTTTACCATGAACAGCTGTAGAATTTAGTCCAATACTTTTTCTCCAACTAGTGACAGGATCATATGGCTTTTTCCTTTCCTCTGTTAAAATGATGACTTTTGGGGGTGGATCTTCCAATGCTGAACCAACACTGCCATCCCTATTATAAAACCACTTTCTACATCCTGCCAGATCTGACTTCCAATAGTTTGTTTTGTTAAACAAATTTCTATCTGTGTTCATACTTTTTTCTTCTATTATCTTTATTCAGTTTTAGGATTAGCACAATGTTGAGTCCCTAAAATGAGGGGAGAAGTGTTCTTTCTTCTTTTTCTCTTTAATTGTTTGATATAATTTATCAGTTAAAATGTTTATGAGCCTGCTGTTGTCATATAGGTAGGTTTTCAAGCTAGGAATATACTTTCTTTAATAGGTGCTATTCAAATTTTATATTTCCTCCAGAGTTAGTTTCATTAATTTGTCTTCCAAGGTACTTCTTAGAAGTTGGCAAATTTATTTCAAAAAAGATTTTTGTAATATCCTTTCTATATCCTTTTAAATTCTGTAAAATCTGTGGTAATGTCTCCTAGATCTTAATATTGTAATTTAAAAAATGTATAACTGATATTGTGTAACAGGAAGAAAAGGTCTAAAAGAGCAGGGGAATTGGGAAGGGTAGGGGAAGGGTAAAAAGGGAAAGGAAAAAATATGAGAAGAGGAAAAAAAATGGAAACAAGGTCTTTGCAAATAGGGAAGGGTGGAAGGGGTGAAGGGAGGGCAAGGGAAGGGGAAAAAAAATAAGAACCAAGAGACTTATGTAATGGTGCAAGATCCCAATGATGAATGTAACTATATTTTATACCTAAAATGTACCAATAAACTTAATGGGAAAAAAAATAATGACAAAAATAAATAGAATAAAGAAGTAAATGAGATTTAAAGGAAATGATCTGCAGAATTAATGAGCCAAAAGATTTCATTTTCCTCAGACAGAAAATTGCCAGGGAGAAAGTGCTCTAGAAAGATAAGAAAGAAAAGCTATGCACCTCTCCCTGGAGCACCTTGGGGATCCCTTTCTGGGGTGGGCTTCTGAATACGAAGCAGGTGAGTGCACTGGACCAGCCAGCCAGGCCTGGGTCATTGGCACCCCACACAGAAACTCAATAGCCTGTATTCCTAGCTTTTTGGGAGGCAGAGACAGAACTGCAAGTTCAAGGCCAGTCTGGGTGACTTAGTGGAGCCTCTGTCTCAAAAATAAAAAGAGGTGGGGATATAGCTCAGTGCTGCTTGTGCAGCATGTGCAAGGCCCTGGATTCAATCCTAGTGCCAGAAAGAAAAAGAAGAGGAGGGAAAGACTTGCTTTGTGCAAGAACTGTGCTACTGTTGTACAGGCTCGGATGGTGTGGTTCTGACCCTGTAGCGTTCAGCCTCAAAGATGAGCGCAAGGAGCCTGCAAAGGGAAGAGTTCTAGGATTAAAATCACCACAGGAACTGAACATTCTTGGGTCTCTGACCCTCCTCTGGCCATTTCACTCGCCCACCATTCTGTAGGAAGGACAGAAAAGTACAGGCTTGGGTAAGTGCGTCCTCAACCTGCCCACCACACCCCTTCTTTCTGGGTACAATACAGTCCTCCTATTGCCTCGGGCCCTTCTTGTTCATATGGCCTAGTGCGGTAATAGTATACACCTGTAATCCTAGCATTCTGGAAGGCTGAGGCAGGCAAATTGCAAGTTTGAGCCCAGCCTGGGCAACTTAGGGATTTAATAAGACTCTGTCTCGAAATAAAAAAGGGCTGGAGACATAGCTCAGTGCAAAGGCCTTGGGTTCAATCCCCAGTACCAAAATAAAAACCAACCAAACAAAACCCCAGGAGGCCTTCTGTAGATGGCCACAGGCTGATTGATACTGCTTGGCTCCTAACTCTGCCAGGCAGTCCTATGACACTAGGCAGTGACAGGAAAGGACTCCGGGCCTGCAGGAACCTCTTGGGGAGCAGCCTGTGGCTGCAGCAACAATGGGGGAGGGGCTGACACCTTTCCTGGGGTCCCGGGCGCCTCCTGAAGCCTCCAGGGCCATCAATAGCCTGACCGGAAGCCAGGCAGAAAGGGAGGAAAGCGGCTGCCCAGTGTTTACAGAGGGAACCTGTGCCCTGACTGACGGGGAGAGGGTGGCTCAACTTCCTGCCTTTGCCGGTGGGATCAAAGTCCAAATACTGTTTGGTGACTTGTGAGTCTCTGGTTTTAGCCCAGGTCTGTCGTGGGGCAGACAGTGGACAGGGCAGAAACCTGCAGCGGTGGGTGGCAGGGCAAGAGGGAAGGCCTCCTCCCTGGAGGGGCTTCTCTTTCAGCCAAGTCTCACCTAGGGTGAAGTCGGGTAAAGGAGAGGTAAGAGAAGCAGACAAGTTCAGAGACCCCGAGTGGCCCCATGAAGCCAGAGGTGGTGCGGGGGAAACAGGCTGAGCTTACAGAAGAGGCAGGCAAGGGAAGCGGGTCATTGTGTACAACCTGGCACATTCGCCGGGTGCTTATCACCTGTGACCCAGATGCATTGAGCCCAAATAACCCACATTTGATCATCCGAGTGGGGGTGCTCCCGTGTTGAGAGGCTTCTCCCTAGTCTCTGTGTCTCTGCAGATGTAGCGAGCAGAGGTGCTGGGCCTCCTTCCAGATCTTCCGCCTGGAATTAGGGGGTTCAGTTGCAGCGCACCCTCTGTCTGGGGTAATGAAGACCACGTCTCCTTGCAGGCCAAGGCCGGGTTCACAATCCCGGGATGCTCCCTGTGAGGCGAGGCCTATGTGTGGCCCGTGTCTGGAGGGTGGGGACGAGGAGGACTCATGCCCCCGACCGTGGGACCGCGGGTCTCATCTCTGTCACCGCCCATGAAACGGTGACAGGCAACCCTTCACTGTCCTTGAAATGAGACATTTGCCTTTTGCGAAGTCCAAGTTCGGTTCCAGCTCTGCCTCTTTCTCCCCTCATCCAAGGGTGCCCTCGGGCCATGGTGGCTGAGGCTGGCTTGTAGGCCAGATCCCTCCCCGCGTCAGAATGTGTTGACTTTCCGCGGATCTGAGCTTTCTACAGAGGCGCAGTATCTAAATAAAGGTTAATATTTTATCCATGTAAAGATGGATCACAAGAAGCCACCGGGTCCCAGCCAGGCAGTACTCTGCTTGTCCCATAGAATATGTTGTTAGCTCCAAAAAGGAAGCCAAGCCAAGCTGAAGGTGAAATTCTGCTGCCCACGAAGCAATGAGACCAAGGTGACAAGAGCCAGATGGGGTTTGGCCACCAGACGATTCTAAGCTCATTTTAGGGATGGACAATGAAATATAACCAAAACCTCTAACAATGGGCGCCTTATTTTGCCTATCAGGTATGCACTTATTTAAATCATCAAAATCGTAGGTCTGACAAATCAGTTAATGTAATTAAGCAATTGGTGGCATTAACTTTGAGCGACCAGCTTTCTACCTGACCAGAATAACCGGTCAACATGTTTTTCTGACTTACAGAAACAAAAGTAAACTTATACTTAAACATTTAAAATTAGTAAAGAGATCACTATAAACTTTGGGTAGTTCACCTTTGAAAGTGTCTCTAATGATTCAAAGTCTCTCAAGTACTCAAAACACTGAAGTTTAAATGATGGAATGGAACGAATGAAGATGTATATGTTTTATATGACTCAAATATTTTATGGTCTGGTTAACTAATTTGTTCAGCTTCCTTTATAATTAATATTTCCAAATAATTCACACAGACATTGAAGGATCAAAGAGAATGTATTTGTGTGTCTCCGGAGATGTACTTTATCCAAATATAGCATTATCTAAAAAATAAAAAAATAAAAATACATGTTATATAACATAATATATTTTGTAGTTTCCAAAATTACATGAAGGGTAGATGGGACAAATACTATTTTATAGTTAAAAAAACTAAGGTTAAGGACTGAGTGTTTTGTTTTGTTTGCAGTGCTGAAGATCTAACCCAGAGCCTCACGCTTACTGAGAAAGTGCTCTATCACGGAACTTCACCCACAGAAACTGAAGTTTAGAGACAATAAATGACTAAATACATGAGACTAGTTAATGGCAGAGGCAGAACTTGGACCCAAGTCTTTGGCTCTTAAGGGTTTATGTCTAAGTAACACCATCTCCTTTGGCCTCCGAATCTCCACATGGAGACTCAAAGCAAGAGCTTGGACATCTCTGGCCAAGAAAAATCCTTCCCTGGCCTTCACATCACTATAGACAGAAACAAATGGAAGCCACCAGAGCGCCAGGTGCTCTTGTCAAAACCCTAGCCTCCCTTCCCTTCAACACTCAGGGACCTTGCTGTGGTTTGGATTTCAAATTTCCCCAGAGGCCCTTGTGTTAAATAAAAGTTTGATCCCACCCCCCACAGTGGCACTACTGGGAAGAGGTGGAACCTTGAAGGGTGGGGCCCAGCCAGAAGCCTTTAGGTCATTAGGAGTGTGCCCTTCCATAGGGACTGTGGGGCCCTGACCCTTTTCTGTTTTGCAATTTGGCCATGAAGTGAGCAGTTTTGCTCCACCATACATTCCCCTCTATTCCCATCTGGCAGGCCTACCAGAGACCCAAAAGCAATGGATCTACCTGATCTTGGACTCTGCCATTAACTAATCTGATACTTTTAGGCATTTTATCTTATTTTATCTCTTTATTCTTAACCTCACTTTAAGGCTGGGGATGTAGCTCCATGAGAGAGCTCTTTTTTTTTTTTTTGGTCCTGGGGATTGAACTTGGGTCCTTGAGCTTGCAAGGCAGGTGGCGGAACCACTGAGCTAAATCCCCAGCCCCAGAGAGAGTTCTTGCTTAGGATGTGTAAGACCCTGGGTTAGATTTCCAGCACTAAAACTGTGAGCCAAAATAACCTTTTCTTTTTTTTTTTTTGGTACCAGGGATCGAACTCGGGTCCTTGAGCTTGCGCAGCAGGCGACGAAACCACTGAGCTAAATCCCCGGCCCTACCTTTTCTTTTTATAAGTTGATCATCTCAGCTATTTGTTATAGTAACTGAAAGCTGACCCATGATTTCTTATTCAGATTATCTTCTCCAATGCCTGGCACTGAATACCTAGTACTTATTGAATAAATGGATGGATGGATGAATGAATAATTTGTTGCAGGAGATGATACATTTGAGCTAACTGCTGGAGAATGTATTATGTGAGAAGATCATGTTTAGGTCAACATACCTCCTCACTGGCTTTGACCACCACCAGGTTAGACCACTACTTTCTATGCCTTGGGTACTAATCCTTATCTATCTAGTTCTTTGGGCAGCAATGCATCCCCACCCAGCATTTCCTAAGCCCCCACCTCTGCTTCTTTATGTTTCCCTGTAGCATGTAACCATTATCACTATCTGACTATCTTAGTTACTTTTCTCATTGCTGAGACAAAATACTCAATACCTAAAGTTAAAGGAGGAAAGGTTTATTTGGCTCACAGTTTGTAGAGTGTTCAGTGCATAATCAGCTAGCTCCAAGGCAGGGCGGCATGGCAGATAGGCATTGCAGAGGAGAAACAGTTCATGGTGGGCAGAAGGTAGCAAACCAAGCAAGAAAGCAGACAAGCCTCTTTCTGTCCCTTATATGGTATCCAGGCTACTGGGATTAGGATGGTGCCAAACCATTCAGTGGACTGATTTAATAATTCCCCACCCTTAATCCTAGCATTGCACCACAAATCAATCATACATCCTAGATACCGCTGAAAAAGTTGAACCTATGACTGGATAAGGCTTTGGGGGAACATCTAAACACAAGCCATAAAATTCTCCCCCTGGCCCCCCAAAGGCTCATACACATCCCTTTATGCAAAAAAAACCATTTAGTCCATCTTCAAGGGTTGCCAGAGTGCTAACATTTTCTTGCTGAAAAGTCCAAATTCAAAGACTCCTCTGAGATTTTAGGCAAACTCTTAGCTTTGAGCCTCTGTACAAATGAAAAGAAAGTTAAACACCTCCAACATTCAATGTCAAAGATAGACATTTCCATTCCAAAAAATATAAATGGGGCATAGAAAGGAATGGGACCAAAGCCCTGAATTCCACTCCATTTTTACACCCGCCTGAATAATAATCCCTTTAGCGAGGAGGATCCGTGTCACCGGTTGACACAGCCAGCTGAGGGGGCAGTGAGCAGCGGCGAAGGTGAGGGCATCAGCTGAAACCAGGCTTCCAGGGGGCGACAGGCCCACCCGTCCTGGGCATCCTCTGAGTCACACTCAGGGGTTCCCTGTGGTTCTGAGAGAAAGGTGTTGGAGGCTGAGGATGCTCAGTATCCGCCAGGCCCAGGAGCACTCTGCACAACGAAGAGCCTTCCACCACAGATGCCCATAGTGCCCCTGAGGAGCACATGTACTCTCTCAGGTCTTTTCCATGTCTGACAGGTCACAAAGCCTGGCTTGCTGGCTGGGCCCGGGCCTGAGAGAATAGGAAAGACGAGGCAGCAGTTGTTTTGTTTTGCTTTGGTTGGGTTTGGTCTGGTTTGGTTTCGTGGTACTACTAGGGATTGAACCCAGGGCCTTTGCACTAAGCTACATATCCCCAGGCCTTTATTTTCTATTTTGAGGCAGGAGCTGGCTAAGTTACTAAATTGCCCAGGTAGGACTCTTAACTTGCAGTCTTCCTGCCTCAGCCTCCCAAAGTGCTGGGGTTACAGCTGTGTACCGCCATGGCTGGCTAGACAGTGGTTTTCTGGTGTGGCTGCCTGTGTTGCCATGAGAGCAGCCCGTGCCACTGGAGCAGCCTTGTGGGACACTCTTCTAAGGCCAGCGGCTCCCAGTACCCCAGGGAACCTCTTTCCCTTCCCTGCCCCAGTGGCTCTTTTCCCCCTCTGTCCCTCCCGCTCTCTTTGCTGTCACATCTCCTTCCCTTTCTCCCTCTCTGATTTCGCCCTTCGGCATCCTCTTGTGCTAGCATGTGGCTGCCTTGCTGAGGACCCTCAGTGTCCCAGGGCTAATAAGCCCTGCCTCAACACAAGGCCTCCTTTCGTCCCAGGGCCACAAGCGGGACACTGGACACTGGGCCCTGTGTCGGGAGGAGACGCCCCCCCAGGCGTGTGGCTGCCTGGGAACAGCAGCTGTTTAATGAAGTCACAGAGTCCATAGTTTAGTTACACGAAATGGGATCAGTCAAAGGAGTCCCTCTCCTTAGATCCTAAACAGGAAAATATCTCCAGGGCTGAAGAAGAAAACTTCCTTCCTGTGAAGCATAGAGTGAAAACCAGAAAAGAGGGGAGGGATTGGGAGGGCTTCAGAGGGAAAGCAAAGGCCAGGATGACAGGAGGAGCAGCTTCCGCCTGACCTGCGGCGATTTCCTGGGCCAAGAGACACAGACGGATGGGGGACAGATCAGGAGGGACCCTGCTAAGCAGTGAGCCTTGGGCCCTTGGGGCCAGCCTCCCTGCAGCCACCTGAACTTGGACAGTGGCACATGGTCCTTCACACACTCAGGCAGCCTTGGCACTGGGTGCTGTGTCCAAATCCACAAGGAGCCCAGAACCAGACCTCCCTGCAGCCTGGGCTGGCTGTGGACATCCCAGGAGCGGCTGCTGGTCATGAGGCTGAGAGAGAAAAGGCCAGCACAGGGCAGCAACTTCTTGGCAGTGTTTTCCTTGCTCAGCGTCGGGCAGAGAAGGTGGGACTCGGTGTTGAGGAGGATGCCAGGCCAGGAAGAAGTTTGTGCAAGAAAGGCTCAGGAGCAGGGAGCCACTTGGGGAGTCCTAGAAGGACCCCAGGGCAAGAGGCTCCCTGGTTACCCACAGGACTTGGGTACTTTTCAGAGACAGTAGGAGATCTAGAATCCCCATGGCTTGGGTCTGAATCTGCAGGATTGCAGCAGAGGCCTGCTTAGCAGTGACTCCCAACTTTGCTTGGGGGTGGCCATTTCTCCTGAGCAATCAGAACTTGCAGGAGCATGTTCTTATTCCACTAGAACCTTCCTCAGGCTGCCTCCACCTCTGCTTGCTACTCGCACTGTGCACGAATGAATTAGCAGTGTATTCGTGAGTAAAGGAAGTAATTGGTTCCGGTCAGGATGAAGGTGGGCTGTGGGTAAGGATGGGTGTAAATGTGATTCGATTTGTGGTGTCAAAGCAGCTGAGCAGAGGTGAGAATGGGTTCACCTGCTCTGCAGTTTGGTGACCACCGTGAGGTCCAAGCTCCGCCATCACTTCCCCTTCCCCTCAGCGGGAAGAGAAGGGAAAGGAAAAGATGAAGGCGCATGCCAGGTGTCTTTTCAAGAGGTGTCCTGGTGACAGCTGCCACACCACACCCTCACTGCACTCTCGATGGTCACCCACAGGTCAGGCCTGGCCGCAGGGAGTCTGGGAAATGGTTTATACTCCAGGCAGCCATGTATTTGGCTAAAACTTGGGGTGGGAGTTCCTAAAAAAAGGGGAAAGTAGATGTTGATGGGCCACTAACCGATTGTTTCAACTGATGCAGGTGCAGTTAATCTTTGGGTAAAGGAGTATGTGCTTTCATAGTTACAATGCCAAGACAGGAGGTGTGGAAATCATATGTTAGTTGCTGTGGGAAATGACCTGTATTTAGTCCTTTTCTAAAACAAAGAATACGTGTAAGTGAATTTTTGGTTTTGGGTACTGGGGATGGAATCCAGGCCCTCAAACATGCTAGGTGAGTACTCTGCCACTGAGCTACACACACCCTAAACTGGTGGAATTTTGGATTACTGAATTTTCTAGAAGTGCAGCCCGTTAGGGAGAGAGAGAAGTTGATTTGCCTTTCTTACCACATGTGCCTCAGGCTGATGCTAACGTGGAGAGTCTACTCTGAGGGAGAAAAGTCTCAAATTAGCTGTTTGGAAAATGATCCCATTTTGGGCAAGGAGACAGAGTAGAGAGTACTTTCCAGGTGTAGGTGGCCTCTGAAACCTGGCTTTGTGAGAGCCCTCATTCTGCCCACCTTCGTGGCCTGAGGGGTGAGACGGAGCTATAAACCCAAATTCTTAGGCAACACTGAGTTCCCTCTGGCTGCCATCCCAGGAAGGGTCCTCACGAGGCCCTGAGCTGCTCTTTCCGGTGTGGCAGAGGCCCTGTCAAGGGACTGGGAGTGTCCAGGGCATGGCTGGTCTGGGGGACACCGTGGGGCCGAAGCTGGAAGCCTTGAGCTCTTTCATACACGGAGCAAGAATCTACATCCAAGCGTAGGGCTCTGTACTGGCTGTCAGCTGTCCTTAGCATCATGGATGTCCCAGGAACCAGGAAAAAGAGACATAAAAAGCAAGAGGCATGGGTCCTGACCAGTAAATCAGGACACACAGTCAAGCTGAGAAATCAGCCCTGTGGAACACAGAGATGATTAAGATTACAAGTTATTTTTAGCGGGGCCGAACAGCAGGACAGGGAAAGCTTCTTATCCACCTTGAGGTCAAGTTTGCAAGACAGTGATCACAGACCACTGATGCCCAGATCCCTCTCAGAGACAGAGAGAGGTGAGGAGGGATGTGCCTACAGGACTAATCCCATTCATTGAGCTGAGTGATAGAAGCCAGCTGTTCATTTCTAGCTGAATGAGTTGGACCACTTTCATGACAGAGGAAAATGATTTGCTGTCAAATCTTTCAAAGATATGAATTAAGAAACTTCTTACAATTATATTTTCTTTTTAACACTTAAGAACTAGTTCATGTGTAATCTAAAAATGCCTTTATTGTGAAAATGGCTAAATGTGAAGATGCACGGAGCATCCTAAAGTGGTGATCTTTCACCCAAGGTGAGAAGAGCCTCACTAGGGGATGGAAAAATTGGAAGATAAACCATGAGAATGTTTAGGCATAGTTATGTTAGAAAGTCATTTTTGAGGCCAGGGATTTAGCTCAGTGGTTCCAGTGCCTGCCTTACAAGCGCAAGGTCCCAAGTTCATTCCCTGGTACCAAAAAAACCTCATTTTTGAAAATCCTTAATGAAGATGGTTTATGTGCTGCTAAATGATTTTTCCCAAGTTCAGGTACTTTCTTACATGACTTCAGATAAATGCTAACATGTCGTTTTACATTGGAAAGTACTTTAAACTAAACTGTGGACGACTGTCCTGTCTCACTGCTTCCACATCTGACGCCCGCCCCTTCTACCTGCCCTCAGCATCCAAGTCACAGGCTGCCCCTTTCTGCCGGGAATCCTGAGGGATCTCCTGCCCTGACAGCCCCCGCCCTCCTCTGCATCCTGGAGCCTCGGGATCTTCCTGCCATCAGACAAGGTCCTTGGTGACTGCCAAAGGCTGGGACAGTCACTGGGCACCCAAACCCCCAGGGGCCACTGTCCAATCCTCTGCCTCCTCTCCTTCCTCTCTCCTGGCCCTTCAGCGGTCAAGGCCAAAATGTGAGGTGTGGCCAAAAAATACAGCGAATGGAGCCAGGGATGTAGCTCAGGAGTTACTCGCCTGCCTCACAAGCACAACGTCCAGAGTTCGATCCCTGGTACCCCCCCAAAAAACTGTGAATGTTTAAATTTTTAAAAATGTATTGCAGTAAAAGACACATTGCCAAAATCTCCCTCAGAATACTGGCACCCCCACACCCCCTTTAAACACACTTATCTCGTGGTTCTTACCACTTTCTGAAATAGTCCTGGAATTCTTTTGTGACCTAATTGATTCCAAACATTTCCCTTTCATGGTCATTTTGACTTTAGGGAAGAGCCAGAAGTCACACAGTGGCAGATCCAGTGAATAAGGTGCACGAGGGGAGGACACTGTCATCTGTTTAGGAGCCTGCCTTTCTGTTGGCTGTCACTGGGCAGCAGCGTTCACTGTAATTTTTTTTTTTTTTTGGCGGTACCGGGGATCAAAGTCAGAACCGTGTGCTTGCAAGGCAGGTGCAGCGCCACTGAGCTACATCCCTGGCCCTTGTATTTTTTATCATGTCTTGTAAAAGATCCTCAGGAAAGAGGACTTCCAGAACTGCTTCAGAAAGTGGCAGGAACCGTGGGAGAAATGTGTTCAAAGCAAGGGGCAGTGCTTCTGAGGAGGAGTCACAGCAATGTGTCTTTTCCTATCATACATATTTTAAACCCTCGCCGTATATTTTAATCACACCTCATACTTGCAATTGTCCCAACACACCGTGATGTTTCAAAGCCTGTGTACTTGAGACGCATTCTTTCCACAGCCTGATCCCCTCTCCCCATGTCTCTGGGTACCTCCTCCAGCCTTTCCCTCACCCCTGTCCCTGACCCTATTCATTTTTCAGAACCCCCAGTTCCTCTCTGAAGCTTTTTCTGACCCAAGACTCCTGCCCATACCTGGAACCCCTCCTGTGCATGGCTCCTCTTCCCCAGCACGTATCTCTCCTTGCGTCCGTGCCCAAGCATTGTAATACTGCCCACACCCCTGCCCTGTCTCCTCCACTGGGTCTGTAGAGCTGTGGGGGACCCAGGGCTAGTGCACAGTGGGTGCTGCACAATAGGCGTACGCTGGAGTGCCTTGGGTGTACAGAACCCCAGTTTGCTGACCAGCTAACTGGAGTAGCGTGCACGCTGGAAGAGAGCAGGGACATTCAAGAACTCTACAGGTGACTAAGGTATTTACCCGCACTTGCCTGTGTGGAAATCTCAGATTGGAGGAATGCAGTGTGATCCTTTTGTAATTTCCCCACCTTCCAAAGGGAAAGGTGGTCCAGAGTAAACCATTAATTCACCTCCCTGACACCCCGCCTCCTGCCCTGGACCTCTGGGTTAATGATTCCGAGGTTGTTTTCCTCCCAGGGCTGATTTGTATCTCATCTCTGGCATGTTCCCTCCTTTCTTAAGAAAAACTTGACTCACTCCAGTAATTCTTCATCCTGGGGTCAGGAACTTTGATTTGTGGGAGATGTGGATGTGGGTAGTCCGTGGGCCCTGGTCCTTTCTCCACAGGGCACCCACCCAGTGCCTGCCATTCCCTCAAGGGACAGAAGTGCCCTCTCCTCACTGGCTCCCTGAAGTCTGTGCCTTCCCCCCACAACACCTTTAGGAATAAGCGTGCGGAATAAGGTGGATTTGTTGTGGGAACTTCAGAAGAAAGTTCCTGCAGGTCTGGCATAGAGAAGGAAAGACTGGGGCCGGGGAGTTAGCTCAGTGGTTTTGCCACCTGCTGCGCAAGCACAAGGAGCAGAGTTCGATCCCCAGTACCAAAAAAATAAAAATAAATAAAAAATAAAAGAGAAGGAAAGACTTCTGGTCCTGACTTTTCCAGCATGTAATTAGCAGCTGGGAGGACTGGGCTTTGGAGTCTGGTCAGGAGCAACCCAGTGCCAGTGGGGCCCCAAACTCAAGCAGGAGGAGGAATATTTCCAGCTGTGGTGTGTAATGGGCAGGCACAGCTGGAGGGAAGCCAGGCTCCCCAAGACCCGGGCCCCAGCTCCCAGGGGCTCAGGAGTCTCCCTGCCCATCTTTCCCCGATCTGAATTCAGTAAATTCAGTGCTCGGCTCTGGAGAGATCCAAGTTTCTGCCGCTGCTGTCTCTCTGCACCTGTTCACTTTGCCTTCGCCCCAAGCCCCAGACTCTGTGTAAGAAGTGGGCTGCGTAACAATGCTTTGCAAAGGCCCCACAGGGCCAGGGCCAGCTACCATCTTGAGCCCCAGTGTCCTCATCTGTAAAGTAGGGTGCCCATCCCTTCCTGTCCTAGTAGCCAACTGTGGCTTCGTGGACGCATCATTTAAAATTTGAGCCTTAAGAAAGGAGGCTTCCGTGTCACTTTGTGCACACACAGAAGGGAAAGGGATTGGGTAAGGCCTGTCTGGGGCAACAGCGACTTCCTCACATCTGTCACCATGGCTGTAGGGCCAGGCTGATTTCAGAGATGTGAGAGTGTGCAACGGTGAAACAATAATAAACACTCGGCCCCGCCTCCTTGCTTAAGAAATGAATTCCCAACGCCACCAGGTGTTTTGCTGCCACCTCCTTGTTCCCACCACTGGCTTCTCCACCTTAGAGAAAGCCACTGGTCCGAATCCAGTACTCACCACGCCTTGGTTTTTGACTCCAGGTTTACCAAGCATGTATGCAATATGGTATTTGGCCTCGTGGAATTATATCCTGTGATATATTATGATGCACACCTGTATCTCTGTGAGCGTGTCACTGCCCCTCACTCGTCCCCGTGAGCACCTCCCCAACCTCTCTGTCATGTCTGCTCTGAGGTAGGACCTGGTCTGTCTCCAGTGTTTTGCTGTAAACATTCTCATACCTCTCCCCTAGGACATGTGTGTGTTTCTCTGGGGTGTATGCCAAGGAGTGGAGTGGCTCAGTCAGACCGTGACCTCCCTGTTCCGATTGCCAGTGCTGCTGCTGCTCCCCGTCCTGACCTCTGAGTGGCCCTGTTCTCCAGAAAAGTGTATCAAAAGGGTGGGAAACCATGGAGGTAGAACCATGCCTCCCAGCCAGAGCCCAGGGTCACCAAAGCCAGGAAGGTTCCAGGCAAGAGGAGCAGTCACCTCAGCTCTGCTGAGCAGGGGTGAGGGGGCCCCTTGACTGGATCTGGAGGCCTCAGCCTGCAGTGCAGTTGACGTCACAGAGTCCTCTGTGAGGTCGCCACTGAGCTGATGGACTCACGCTCAGACAGACCCTGGCAAACCGTTCTCAGGTTGAATAGCTCTTTATTTCACCCGAAGTAAGAAAAGTAGAGTAGGCTCTGTTGGGGTGCTCCTGGGGCCCTTTGCGGCTTCTGGCTCTGGGTGCTGTTTCATGGGCTTCTAAAGAGGTCTTCTGAGGTCTTCATGACCTCAGATGTCACAGAACCGACTTCTACTCCCTGGCCACACTCTGCCATCTCCACCATGGCCTCCAGGTCGGTCTCTTCCACCCTCTTGGGCACCGTGTCCACGTTGCCACCATGCAGTGAGGCCGCCCCCTTCATGCCAAGGTTAGTCCTGATGTTCCTCAGGCAAGAGTTTAAGGAGCTGAGTCTCTTGGGCGTGGACTCCGAGCTCAGGGCAGATAAGCTCCTCCCGGATTTCTTCCAGCTCCTGGACTCCTTCTCAAGGGGGCTGTGGCTGATGCCTTTGGGGCTGTGGCAGTGCCTGCTGCTCTTGGCTCTGCGGTGGCCGCCTTCTTCATTTTTATTGACTCTGTGTGTCCTGTGGCCCGATAAGGACCGGCTGGACGACTTCTGGGCCATCTTGTCCCCCTCTGTCTTGTGGCGACCTTCGCGTGTCCTGCAGTGATAGGAACTCCTACTGAGGGGTCTGTCCTCCCTCCTCTCCTTCCTTTCCCTGTGCTCTTTGCGGGAGGCCTTGCTGGCCCGGGGGGTGCCCTGCTGTCCGGCCTCTGCAGCCCCGGGGCCTGCCACGGGGCTTTTGCTTCCTCCTTCCCCTATAAAGGCGGCCTGGGCCAGGGCTGTGTTCACCTAGCTAGCTTCCACACTTGGCATGCCTGATACCACCCCAGCTGCCGCCGCCTCTCTTTTTGTCCCTGGTGCTGACGCTTCAGCAGAACCCACGGATCTTGTTTCTGGGGTGCATACTTTGGGAGTGGCAGTGGATGTACGAGAGCTAGGCTGGTCTCCCTCCCCACTGGCATGAGCAGCAGAGGTGGCCCCGGTGAGCTCGGCGACCACGTAGATATTCCGGGTGCTGACCTGGTCCCAGTCGTCTCTGCCGTGGGTGTCCGAGGTGGCCAGGCTGGAGCTGTCAGCATCGGCCAGCGCAGGCAGGCAGAGAATGTCCTCGGGCGGGGTGGCTTAGGTGCCGCTGTTACTTTCAAAGGGCAGCTGCAGGAGGTAAATGAGGCGCTCCCAGCAGGTGAAGAGGTCTTCCCTCGCATCCAGGGGGGCGCACAGCTGCAGGTAGAAAGAGCGGCCCGTGGCGAACTTCAGGCGAAGCTGTTGTTTCTCGCGGTCATGAACGGAGATCCAAACAAACTTCAAGGGGAGGAGCCTGGTGAGCTCCAAATTCGAAAGATTCACCAACTGGCCAGGGACATTAGCACATTTCTGTAATCCCAGTACTCTGGGAGGCTGAGGCAGGAGGATCACAAGTTTGAGCCCGGACTGGACAACTTAGTGACTTAGCAAGACCTTGTCTCAAAAAGTCACGTTTTTAAAAAAGGCCAATATGTAGCTCAGTGTAAAGTCTGGGGTTCAATCCTTAGAACGAAACAAAAAGATTCAACAACTACACAAAGTATAAAAATGTAAGACGATGGGGTAGATTTTAACCATCATGGTTTAATTTTATGAGATAACCTAGAATTGGTGGTCTTGCTCCTTAGCCTACCATGGATCTCAGTAAATCTAGATGATTGTGAGCTTTAACAATAATTCTGACCTTCAATAATTAATATTTAAATTCATAATTAAGGGTTGCTTTTCCCAGGCACTGTACTGTGTGGTTTGCATGCTATTGTGAGAACCTACTGAGTTTGATACTGTTGTTACCATTCTCATTTTACAGGTAAACAAACTGAGGTTGTATCATTTACCCGCATTCACAAATTAATGCTATTTTGCAAATCCAGGTCCAGCTGATCCAAGACCTCTGTTCTAGACTGCTGGAGTACTCTGTCTTCCAAGGAGCTTGGGCCCGTTAAATGTGTTCAAAGAGGATTGATTTGATTGCTGAAAGAGAGCAGTTTGGTGCATTATGAGAAGTTGCATAACAAATCGTGTGTGTGTTTGTGTGTGTGTGTGTGTGTGTGTGTGTGTGTGTGTGTAATAGAGAACCCAGGACCACTTCTGACTTTGAGTTGGGGATTCAATTACCCAGTGGGTGCCCTCAGTTCCTCCCCTCCATGTATACCCAGCGTGTAGGAGCCCGGTTATTCTCTTAAGGCTCCCATTTTTTGCTCCCTGTTTTCCCATCTTCTACTCAGTGAAATACTGGGCTGTGGGAGGAGGACTGGAGGTGTCAGTTTAAACTCCAGGATCCTGTCAAACACCCTCTGGTCATAACTTCCCTGCCATGCCCCAGTGGTTTGGAGCCGTGTACACTGGCGGGGAGCATGTGCCATTATGGCTGCTGCTTTGATGCCATGGCACTCAGCAAGCCACAGAATAATGAAAGCTGGGAGAAGCTCCTGTTTCCAACTCACTTCTCGGGACTGTTATGCCTGAAGCCCTGCCTCAGTCACTGCTTGAGGACAAAGGCTCTCTCTCTCCCCTGGATGGATGGACACACAGGATGTAGAGTATGCATTTGCTGCAGCATTATTCAGCTGGAAGCAGGAACAGAGTGCTGGTGTGAGCTTCCACTCGGATGCACCTTCACCGCATGCTAAGGGAAAGACACCAAACACAAAAGGCCGCAGATTGTATGATTCTGTGTCTATGGGGTGCTCAGGACAGCCAAGTGGCAGCCAGGGGCTGGAGGAGGAGAGGGGATGACTGCCCAGGGGCTGTTTATGGTTAAAAAATAGGCTTCTATTATAGAAAGTTCAACTGTGTGACCTTGAGCAGGCTGCTGATCTCTCTCTCTCCACTTACTCTCCTGCAGGATGGGGGTAACGGCTGTGGTGAGCACTGAATGGGATGCCAGTTTGGATCTGGAGTGTCTCTTGAAGGCCTGTGTCACAGGCTTAGTCCTAGCATGGGGCTATTGGGAGGTGGGGGGACCCTTGGGAGGTGACACTCCAAGCAAAGTGCTTAGGTTACTGGGGGGGCCCTGGAGGGAGACTGTGGGACTCTGGCCCCTTCCTCATCTACTTTCCTGCTTCCTGGCTAGGATGTGAATGGTTTTGCTAGGCCCCCCATGCCCACCATAATGTGCTGCCACCCACAGCCAAAGCAATGAGGTCAATTGACCATTGACTGGAACTGCCAAAACTGTGAGCCAGAATAAACCTTCCCTCTTTATACACTGATTCTCTCAGGTATTTTGCTACAGTGACAGCTAACTAACACATGGGGTGATATATATAAAGTGCTAGCACATTGCCTATTTGATAAACGTGAGCTACTATTAGTCCTTAGCAGTGCTTTTCAGGAATTCCTTCCCGAGTGCAGTTTTTCATAAGAGACCTGGAAAAGCTTCCAGAATCAGAGTCACCATGAGACACAGGATACTCGGCACGCTGCCCAGGCCTCCTTTCAGGAGCGTGTGGTGGGGAAGAGGAGAGAGCGTAATGTGGGTTTGAGGGGCAAAGGTTTATTCAAAGCTCCTGGGAAGAGATGAGGATCCAGTTGGGAAACAGTTGCCACTTTACTTCTTTGTTCGTTTGTTTTTGTTTTTGTTTGTTTTTTTTGGTACCGGGGATCGAACTCAGGTCCTTGCGTTTGCGAGGCAGGCGGTGGAACCACTGAGCTAAATCCCTGGCCCACCACTTTACTTCTTGATGGGAAGGACTCAATTCCAAAGCCCCCACCCCGAGCCAGACCTCATCAGACTCTTTATTCTGAAACAGATGACGGGATATATGTCAGGGCAACCAGTGAGAGAGGGAGGGTGGCCTTCGAGGCCCTGCCAGTGTGATGTCACCACAGGAGGCACCTGAAGGCTGGTGTTTAATTATCCTGGTGGCTCCTGCATCTGCATTTACACCCCCGGACCCCCGCCTACCCTCCTCAGCTTCCCTTCTCCTTCAGATGTGAAGATAAACCAAGTGACTTATGGTAGATGCACATTCATCTTTTTATTAAGGTATCAAAACATAAACCTGGATACACAAAACAACTAACTTAAATGCATTTGTTAAAAGAACTCATGGTCACACTAACCACACAGTGCAATTCCCAGGTTAGGTGTCCTTGCCATCACCAATTCTCCCTTCCCCTAATCCCCTGCTGTCCGTGGCAGTTTACAGTGGTGTTGAGTCTCACAGCGGCTGGCACAGGCAACTCTACCCGTGGCCAGAGGGTTGATGCAGGGTGTATTAGCCTTCCTGACACGAAGACACAATACCCAACACCCACGATTTAAAGGAGTTTACTTTGGTTCCTGGTTTTAAGGGATTCAGTCCATGGTTGGCTAGCTCTAAAGGAGAAACATCATAGTGGAAGGGCATGGCAGGACAAAGATGTTCAGCGGATGGCAGTGGGGCAGCAGAGCAGGGGAACAGTGCAGAGGCAGGAGCTGGGATCAGGTAGAGTCCCTAATTTCACACCTTTGTGACCCACTCAGAAGTGTGCTTTCCTAATCCCCTGGGTGGCTCCCAAGCCAATCAAACTGACATAGTCAAGCTTAACCAGAAGGGAACTTTCCCCTCCACCCAGATAAGACACACAGATTACAAATGAAAGAACGGGGAATGGTGCTGGCATCGGGTGACTCTCTACAGAGGAACAGCCCCCATGGGCAATTCAAACAGCAAAATTAGTAAGCCTGCATCATACGCGGTCATTGAAAGGAACTATCCATGAGTTCAGAGAAGCAGGCACACCGTTCAGGCCGAAGAATGAAGTCAGTGCGCAGAACATCACAGTGAGAGCAGCAGAGTGGTCAGTTTCATCTCTGGCCTGGGAGTGGTATGTATGTGCTCAGGCAGAGAGCAAGGGACCCTGCTTCTATTCCAGACCCGAGGGGTCATCTGGCCTGGGAAGTCCAGAAAATTAAGTGGAATACCTTTCTGGGAACTACCACATCCATCCTGCCCCACGCTGTTCTCTCTCCCCCATCCCCTTCCCATTCTTTTTAGTGATATATGGAATACACTTACAATATGGAGACACACATTTGGATGTCACAGCACTTGTAATCCAAGCAGATAATTCCTTCAGAGGAGCGCAGTGCCGGAAAGGATGGTGTCAGAGGCTAGAGTCGGACAACAGGTGTTACAGACACTTGTACCTTCAGAGAAACTGACAGTTGAAGTATTCAGCGATTCAGACTTTATATCTTAGCACCAAACAGCTGATCTAAAGGATATGCTTGATGACATGTTTCAGGGTGTCAATGCCATAGACTGAGGAACAGAATTGAAAATCAACCATCCCACCTGGTGGTGCCCCAAGAAACAAAGGCTCACACCCCAAGATGTTCAAAGGGAATCATCCGCGTCATGAAGAGGGGACAGGTGGGGAGAGACTAGGTTCCAACCACCCACAGATTTAGAAAAACAGAAGCCAGCACAACATTTACATTTACCATGTCTTGGTTCCAACATTTATTACACTGACAGGAATACTGGGATAAATAAGTAATATTTTCTCTTACAGAAAATTGTAATGATAGTACTGAGGAGGATTTCACAGAAACATCAGAATTTTAACAGACAGTAACCAGAGTCCTGCAGCCAGTGTGAGTGAGTGACCACTCACAGCTGCAAATGCTCCAGCCTGGGTTTCTTCACACAGCTACTTGACAAGAACAACGCGTGAGCGTCCAGTAACATGAAGGTCCGGCCATCACTGGCTCCCACCATATGCCTCCACCGACTGGCTTCTGACCACCAGAAAAGGAGAACGCAATAGTCTTCAGGCCTTCTGGCCTAGAAATAAATCCTGACCTACGTCACTGAGTGGAGAGTCCTCAGCTCTTGCAAGTTGGACTTTCTTTGTTTTCTTCCCATGACACCAGAACTGAGTTTGAACAGGACTTGCAGCCCTGTCCCTGACTGCTCCTAATGCCTGGGCGCCATGGGAAAGGAGGCCTCACCCTACTGGCCTGCAGGACGGTTCTGCTCTCTGGGGCTTCCAAGGTCTTCGGGCCTCCTGAACACTCTTGAGACACCGTCCACGGCAACAGACCCCAGACTCTCAGACGTCAGCCTGAGGATAATCACGGAAAGAGACATCAAAAGAGCATGATGCCTAGTTTGGAAACGAATGCCTTGCGCACAGTAATTCTGGGACACAGCAGCGTATCCGCTAGAAAGCACAGCCCTGGCCATCACACTTGGATGCCTGCCGCTCTCGCTCCATATGCCCTGAGTAACGCTGGGCAGCCGCTGAGGAGGAGATGGCTCCACCCCGCCCACCCAAGGTACAGACACTTCTGTGTGAATCCTGACGGATGGGCAGGACCCTAACCAGGGGCCATTTGGACGGCAAAGAATGGCCAGTATGTTAAGACCTAAATCCTGGAGTTGAGGCAAAGGATGCGCTCGCCCTGGGCCAAAGTGGGGAGGCCCAGCGGAGTTGCCATGGGCCCTCTTGCCTCAATGCTGGGATTCTAGAGGTACACCAGAAGTCAGCTTTCCAATGATTTCAGGGTTTGGGGTGGAAAAGGAGGATTCGATGAGGACTCCCCCGTTGCCCCACACCATGGTTGCTTAGCTCTGCAGTGTTCCTTCTTTTATCTGTTGGAGGAATAGGTTTCTCTCATCTTCTGGAGTCCGCCCATTCTGGGCCCGGACAATGCATGTGGGCCGGTGCAGGTTGAGCATGTATATCAAATGCTGCTTCTCATTCTTCAGCTCCTCTATCTGCGCCTTCAGCTCGGCATTCACACTCTCCAGCTTCTCTGACTTCTGAGGGACAAGCGGCAGAGGCATGAGGAAGGAAGCCACCTCGGGGGACACCTGCAGAGGGAACCTTGTCCCCATGAAGACTAGGGAGGGGAGTGTGCAGACCTGGAGAAGCCTTTAAACCTGGGGGCCTCTTCAGAGAAGCTCTGGCGATGCCACCAAGGAGGCTTTGATGCTACCAAGGCCAAAGCTGCAATAGGATCAATAGTTCAGAGATCTCTGCATGGCTCTAACAGCCCACATGCAGGGCACCGAGACCCAAAGGGCTAGGGAGAAATCCAGTCTCATGGTGTTAAGTCTGGGAGTCACTGACCTCACTGAGAAGCTCACCTTCCCAGAAAAAACGTACTCGGCAAACACAAATTTCTTCATTTCTATGGACTCACTGAAGCAACAGCAAGGGCTTCAGGGCCCTATGGCACCTGGGTTGGTACTCTGCTCTGGCCTGTCCACACTGGGGGAGTGACGTGGCTACTGGGAAGACACAGGGCTCTGAGGCCCACATGGACTGCCCCACAGTGATCCCAAGGAGCCAGGGCTCAAAAGCCTATGTGAGGCAGAAGACAGGAACCCAAAGAAAGCGTAACCACAGCTTTCGGATCCAGGAAAGAACTTGTTTGAGGAGATTAATGAAAGGCTTCTCATATGGAGCCAAATGAGAGCTGCCAATTTCCTTGTGGGAAAACAAGCAGGTGAAGCCTCTTCAGCTGCACTGGCCAGGAGGGTGCTGCATCTGTGAGGAATGGCCAAGGCTGCTGGGAGTGCGTGGGAGGATTTTAATTCATACCTGCTTTTCCTGCACCCAGCGTCCCATCCACTGTGCTAACAGCTTGGCTACCTCCTCATTCTGGACCTGGCATTTCTGGTACCAACTACCAGGCTTTGTAACTCCCCTTCTGACAGCCACACAGGCTGGCAGGGGGCAGGAGTGGGGAAGACGAGGAGCACTCACTTTCTGCAGGCACTCTGTCTTCTCCTTCTTCTTGTTTTGGCACTTAGCGGCTGCAATCTTATTTCGTTCCCGTCGCCTCTTTTTCCTTTCATCTTCTTCAGGGGCTACCTATCAAACCCCAAAGGCTCACATTCAGTGCTACCACAAAATGACATGCATTTCAAATTCACTGTCTTTCACTGCCAGCAGAGTCTGGAAAGCGGAGCAGCCTCCATGCTCAAGGGACCCAGGACACCCAAAGCCCTAGGCTTTTACACGGAACCCCTGCACACAGGCACGCACCTGTGCATACTTGAGAATGAATAACGAAAGCCAACTGTGAAAATACGACGGTCCTGGCACTATTGGTAAAGCAAAATCTTAACCTATTCTAGATATGGATTTGGACTTTGGATATTGATAATTATTGAGACTGACTATAGTCATTTAGAACAGGAAACAGATTCTGGTAAGAATGTCCCTTTCCCCTAAATGTGGAGGGGCCTCCAGACCATCATGTGGCCACCCTCTCTGCCTGTCTCTTCTCTGATCCAAGACCCAAGGGCAACTCCACTCTTCTCTATGTTCATGTGAAGCACTGTGGCACCAACTTCCTGAATTTGGAAGATGCCTGTGGAGCTCCTGCAGAAGAGGGACTTGAGTCCATCCCAACCAAGGTGGCATAAATCAGCCCATGGCTGGGCACTGTATGTGGGTGGGGAACCAGAAGCATCCACTGACTGAGCCAATAAATCTATACTGGCCTCCAAACCTGTGCCTCCCCGTGAGCCAGCCTGGAGCTCCCGGAGAACAAAACCCTGTCCTGCTGCTTTGGGATACAGTGTCCATGGCAGTCCCTGGCTTTGTCTGGACTGATAAGGGACTGGCATCTGACCACTGGGCTTAGCTTAGAGACCAGAGTTGAGCTGGAATGAAGCACTCGTGGTGAGCTGGGCGACCCGAGTGAAGGGACTGAACTACGGGGCTTGTAGGTGAGGACTTTGACACATCCTAACCAATGGCTTCTCCAAGAAGCTGTACCCAGGGAGCCTCCATCAAAGACCAAGTGCTCTACCACTGAGCTACACTGCACGAACCCCTAAAATTGAGGAGTTTTTAATGTTCGAGAAGTTCAGGCCACATTCAACTAATGTTGGAGTAATGATGTCCTCGCATGCTGTTACTCTCAGGCAGGCAGGGGAGTGCAAAAGACAAATAATATCTCAATATTATTGTGAAAGTAGCTTTGACCTCATGGACCTGAAAAACATTTGAATACCCAAGGATTCCCCAAGCCACACTTTGAGAACCACTAATTTACATACCACTTACTAAAACATTTAAATCAGGCCTATGCTTATTGTGTATTTTGTCATCATAAAGTTGAGTTGTTTAAAGTCTTAAAAGGGGCAAAGATGCTCATGGTTTTTTGCTGTTTCTGGTCACCATGAACTATTGTCCCTCTGCCATCCTGCCTTGGCGCTAGCCAATTATGGACTGAAACCTCTACGAACTCCTCCCTCTGTCCACCAGACTCCTTGAGAGAGGTTCAAGAGGAAGCTCTTTGCTACAGCCACAGCTGACCATTTCATAACAAGGATGAAGACATTGTTTGAAGAGATCAAAGCATCAATTAAAAATAACTATAACCAAGATTGATCATTTTGGAGTCCCATTCTTCCTTGGGGAGGTGTTTTTACTATCAAAGCTGGCCGCAAAGCAGTATCTTGTAGACCACTCTATATAGAAATAAGACTGAAAAGTACCTGCACCATAGATGGATTCTTGATGTTGTTGTATGTCATTCTTAATGAGAATGAAAATTTCCCCAGGGAAGTCTCTCTTCATTTTGATAGAGAGTTTGTAGACTGTTTTCTTTATTTAATGGACACCTACAGTTTTACAACTGTGAAGCTACTTTGGATTTGGGACAAGATGGAAAAACAGCAATACAAATCTGAAGTTCATAAAGCTTCATTAGTAATTGATTGGGAATAAGCATGATAATTTTACAAAAAAATCTCAAAAATCTCATGTCTACCATTCAAGAAAGTTACTGTTCCAACTGCTGATGCCCGATTCAAGTGCAGAAAGATCAGCAGTGCTGAATTAATAGAAATCCTCCCCAAGAAATTCCAAGTGGAAATTTGATACAACTGGCTGTGGATGGGTTATTCTGTTCCAAGATTGAATTATGTGAAGAGCATGGGTGTGGCGGCTTAAAAGAATTTTCCCAACGAGTTTTCTGCCATGGAGCATTGCCTTTTGTTGTCTTAAATATGCAACATTGGAAATCTGAAGATCTGGCATATGTACCCTATTACTTGGATTTATCTGGTCACAAATACTTGTTGGAAGGTGCCATGTTATTTAACAAAGAAACATCATTCTTCTGCAGCTTTCCAGATTGATGGACATTGGATGCACTATGATGGCCTCAGAAATGTGAATTTAATTTTGTTAAATAAAGAGAGTTTCTCAGAGTTTCTCGTCTTGTCATCATTGGTTTATATTCGAGCGACAGAGAAATAAATAGAGACTGATGCTAAATTAAATTGTTTTCCCACCTGCCCATGCTCCCCCAAGATGAAGGACTTTTATTTTGTGTATACTTGGTATCCAAGGAAAGAGTTCAACTATACTAGTTTCAAAGGTGTATTTCCCAGTGTTTAGCTCCAGGTAAATGTTTTATATCAAAGATCTATGCAAAAAAAAATTGTATTTCTTTTTTTATATTTCCTGGATTATTTTCATACAAGCATATTTTATGTTAAATAAAATATATCTGTAGTCTTTGTATTTTGTTAATATGTACCACAAACATTTTTACAGTTGTATCCTTAAATCTAAGAAAATACTTTGTCACTTGAATTCTAAATTATTTTTTTTTTGGATATCCAAGTAAAACCTGGGTAAAAGTCAGTATTTTAATTTATATAAATTTAAAAGTTTAAGATATATCTGACTATATTTCTTTGTCCTACCTCAACTGTAATCCAAAGTGCACTATTGGGATTTAGTATGGATTTGAATGTACAATTTATGGATGACTTAGTTAATTTTACCTATTGCTTTGCCTAATTTCCTTGCTCCAATTTTTAAAAAATAGTCATGTGAGAATTGTTTTGTCTGGGCTTAAATGATTTCTTTATAATGGTAAATTTCTGTAAGTACTTGCTAAAATAAAGTCATTTTTACAGAAAAACCAACTATTAAAAATAATATGCAACTGGATGCTTCCTAACATTGGGCTAACAAAAACGTACTTTAAATATGTGAGCAAGTGTCTGACTACTGAACTATATCCCCAGCCCATATCGCTTCAGTATTATATTGGGACAGAAGAAAAAATTAATTTTTAGAGTAATACTTGCTAGCTCTCTTGTAGGTAGTAATTGGTAGTATGAAGTTTTTATTTGCAATGTAAGTCATGAGAATTTTATAGTGATTGGAATTTTTTTTTATAAGGACCTCAATATTGCTTTTCCTTTTAAAGGAAAACAGTGAAAATTCTCAAGGGAAAACACTTTTTGGAACTTATCCCTGTTCATTTTAGTGTTTACATTTCAACACAATCTGCTTTAGGTGTGGGGTTGAGATTAGGTGCAATATATTTGAAGACGTCTAAATGACTACTCAGTTCACTGCCTATACCAAATTGCTAAGGTTTCATTCAATAAATTAAATCTTACATTGCCTTGGTGCCGTGTTGAGATAACTTTCTATAGAATAGATAAGTGTGGGTGAAACATTACTGAGAATTCCTCACTCTGAGTGAATACCATGAGAAGTACTTTTATACCTATGATAAAATGTGATTTATTTTACAAAAAAATCCCAACATTTAAATAGTCCCCCAAATACAAAAAATAGCATTTGGTTTACAGTAAACTTAATCTGTAAAATATTACTGTATTGCATGAGTCAAAATATATAAGAACACAAATACTAGAGCATATATAAGTGAAATAACAAATTATTGGTAAGTTATTCCCAATGCAGATTTATTCTTTTAAGAATTGCACTTTATTTGGAATATTAGTTTATCACAAAACAATGACTTAACCTACCTCACAGGGCTGTGGTGGGGATTATGATGTTTGTTCAAATCTTGATTAACTTGAACATGCTAATAAACATATTTTTCCCAACACCTGAATCTAGATTAGAGTTTATGAAAGACATATACCAAAGTTAAAACTGGTATTCAGACTATATAATTTCTAGAATACTGAATTAATTGTAAACATTAAAAACTTGATTTCATTTATTAAAAAAACAACAACATACTTTTCTACCTCTAGCATATAAAAAAAGGGGGGGGGCAAAGAGTTTTTCCAAAATATTGAAGTTTGTTTTACTCTCCTCCTACAGTTGGCTGATAACCTTGATACCATGAGTGTTGGTTATGGGAAAACATGTGTCAGACTCTGTTCTACAGAAAATTACATAACTTTCTGTAAAAGTGGATACCTACCATGTTTGTCCTAGGAAGAAGATTTTTTTCCCCTCTGTCATCAAAATTAGGAGAACTAACATATAAGTAAAGATTTCACTCTTCTAGTTCCAAATGATTCCACCAGAATAAAAGATTACGCTTTTTTCCTCTTAGAGTTAAGAACATGAAAGACATCCTTCTTTTTAGAATTAAATTTTTTTTTTTAACAACAGATGATTGTTGCAGACTAACCTTAACATGCAGCGAAGCATTTTGGCTTCCCATGTCACACTGTGTCATCGCCCTATACAGCTTAATAGGAGCACTGGCTGGATTCAGAGTCACAGCCACATCTGAGAAGTTAACTCTCTAATGGGGGCCATTATTTGTTTCTGAACAAATTACTAATGCATTTGTTGTATTGAATATAATTATACTTTTTTTTTGAAACAGGAGCTCACTATGTATCCTAGGCTGCCCTTGAGCTCACTGTACAGCCCAGGCTGGCCTCGAACTCATGTCAGTCCTCCTGCCTCATCTTCCCAAGTGCTGGGATTACTGGTGTGCCCCAATACCCGCTACACATACTGTTTTAGATAAATGTATCATTGGTTGCCTGCCTTGACCAAGAAACAAGTATCCACAACCAATATTTATAGCAGTATCAAAATAACCGGAACTTACCTGTTCTTCTCCTTCTAAATAATATCACCACCCCACACCTCTCTCCTCCACCAAACCTCCCTCCACATTTTTATCTTCTCAGGGCTGTTTGTCATCACAACTATCTCCATTTTACTTCAGCTTTGCCCAGGAAATGTTTGCAAAGGCAGCAGAAATTGGTGAGTCGGGTGGTCTCTGTAGTTTCTGTGTTTATCATAACTGTGTAACAGCTTTTCTCAAAATCTGGGTCTTGAGCGATCAGCATCAGAATCACCTGGGCCTGCTAAGGTGATTGTAGGCCCCACAGAAGAGCCTATTGCATGGACCAGCCTGTAGCTGGGGCCGGGTATTCTTCAGGCATAAGAAAATGAGTCTCTAATCTATAGTGGACCTAAACCAACTACAGTGGACTCTCAAGTTATGACTGTCCCAACTCATGAACAACTTGGTTAAGTAGGTTAATGGAAGAGTCATCTGCCTCTTGTTATCTATAGTGTGTACCCAGGTAAACACCAGATATCAGCTGTACTGACTTACAACCAACTTGAGTTACAACCAGCCCTGGAGAACTGATAGAATTCATGTCAAGGGGCCACTGTAGTTTACTGAGGTTTTTGCCTACAGGTGGTTTGCCTTTTATTGTTTGTTTGATTTTTTTTTTCAGTACTGAGTATCGAACTCAGGACCTTGCACTTGCCAGGCAGGTGCAGCGCCACTGAGCTACATCCCCGGCTCTTGTTTGTTTGATTTTTGAGACAAGGTCTTGGTGTAGTTCAGGCTGGACTTGAACTCACTGTGTAGCCCAAGCTGGCCACAAACTCACAGTGATACTCCTGCCTCAGCCTCCTGAGTGCTGGGATTACAAATATGTGCCACCACGCACAGCTTCCAGATTGCAACTACCCCAGGGTGATGCCTAGGAATCTCTTTCAGCTGCAGAAATTCTTCCTAAATTTTCTTATAAACCCCGCTTATTGGTTGGCTAGGAACACTACTATGACATCTTACTTTTTGGTGGAAAGTACTTTCTCTCTCTGTGAACATGGAGACTCAGTTGGACCCAAGAGTTCCTCCCGCTGTCAGGAACAGGGACGGGTTCTTTAAACTGGGTGTGGGCAAAGGACTGATAGGTGCCACTGAAATGCCTCTTTTGAACCCTCAGGAAGCTGACTTGATTGCTTCTTTCCACTAAACAATTGGATTCATGCTTTTCATTTATCTCCTGTAGGAGATGCTGTCTGATTCCTTTAGATTTTTTCATTTTTTCACTGGTTCTGTTTGCAATTGCCATTATGCTAACAAACCAGTTCTTGCTGCCCTGGAAACAAACAAAATATATTGAGTATTAGAAGCCAGTGTCCACTATGATATTAAGCAGACCCTCTCTCCTTCTGCAAAATACTCCCACCACCCCACCACTAATGGCCTCCACTCCACACCTCAACCTAACTTTTTTTTGCATTAAATTTATTGTTACACTTTAGGTATATAATTCAGTTACATTCATCATTGGGAACTTGTACCTGTACATGATGCATCTTGGTTATTTTTCCCCCATTCCCCTGGCCTCCCTTTACCCCCTCCACCCTTCCCTATTTGCAAAGACTTTGTTTCCATGTTTTTCCTCTTCTCTTATTTTTTCTTTTCCCTTCTTTCCTTTCCCCTACCCCTCCCACTTCCCCTATTCCTTTAGATGTTTTCTTCCTATTTCACAGAATCAATTATACATTTTGATCCTTATTTACACTTTTAGTTTTTCACACCAGAGAAACTATTCTGTATTTACATATGTGTATCCTATTTATTTCACTTCAGAGTATGGCCTCAATGTGCATCCACTTAGCTATAAATGTGTCTAGTTTCTCATTCTTTATGGCTGAGTAGTACTCCACTTTATAAAAAACCCCCACATCTTTATCCAGCCTCCAGTTGATGGGAAATTGTTTCCAAGTTTTAGCTATTACAAATTGTGCTGCTATGAACATGGGTGCACATATATTACTGTGGTATAAATTCTTTTGGGAAGATACCCAGCAGAGGAATAGCTGGGTCAAATGGGAGTTCAAATCCTAGTTCTTTGAGGTATCTCCATGTTAATTTCCACAGTGGTTGTACCAGTCTGCACTCCCACCAAAAATGGAGAAGGGTTCCTTTCTCCCCACAACTTCACCAGCATTTGTTATTGGTTGATTTCATGATAGCAGCCATTCTTTCTGGGGTGAGGTGGAATCTCAGTGTTGTTTTCATCTGCATCTCTCAAATGACCAGTGATGTTGAACTTTTTTCACGTTTGTTTGCTGCTTTTTCTTGTTTGTCTGAGAAATGTCTGTTCATTTCAGACACCCATTTTTGAACTGGGTCTTTATATTTGGGGGGGCTCTGATTTTTTTCAGTTCTTCATATATTCTAGATAGTAGACCTTTGTCTAAGGCACAGCTGATAAAATTTTTTTCCCACATTGTAGGTTGTCTCTTAGCTCTGTTGGTGGTTTCTCTTGCAGTGCAATTTTACTATTGCCTCCTAAGCTCTTTTTGGTTTTTTTAGAGTTCCTTCAGTGAGAAGAAAGTTCATAGGTTATAGCAAAAGAATATATGTTATTTCTGAAAATAGTATGCATTGATTCTTGCTTATAGAAATATTTATTGTAAAAAAAGGAAATATTTATTGTTCCCTCTTACTATAAAAATAATGCATATTCATTGTAGAAAATTAAGAAAACACTGAAAAGAATAAGGCAGAAAAATAACAATCACTGTTGATATAGAGGCAGCCAACATTAGCGTTTGGGTGTTCCTTTCCCAGTGAATATCTACAGGGATTTCATTGTTAAGAAAGTACAGAAAGGGCCGGGGATTTAGCTCAGTGGTTTCGCTGCCTGCTGTTCGATCCCCGGTACCAAAAAAACCCCAGAAAAATTAATTAAATTGGCTGGGGTAAATTTACAGATGTGTAAGTAGCAGGTATTTAGGAAGAATTTTTTGCTTGTTAGGTCATGAATGTGTCTTTGCAGTATCTGAAGTGCTTAAGAATCACACGATTTCTTCTACTCCATAGAGGACCGGTGGATCTCAGTCAGTTACCTGAGAACCCCGCTTCCCCTTCTGGCTGGGGTGTGGCTGTGATATTAGTAGCTTGTTTCTAAAAAGTGGCTCGCCAACTATTACTGGGTTCTGGATTGCTCCCCTCTCCTTCTGGCATTGGATTCTAGGGTTCTTCTCACCTTGAACAAAGAATTCAATGAAACAAGTGGAAAGGAGTGGCAAAGTTTATTCTAGAAAGTGAAAAATGAAAAGTGGGAGAGAAACTGGTTCTGCAGAGTGAGCTTGGTCCAAGTAAATAAAAAAAGGGGTGAGACCAAAGATAAAAGTACATGCTGCATCTGGGAAACATGACATGGGGTACCATAGAAAGTTTTGATAGCCTTTGCCTTCATGGCCTCAATGTGTCCTTTTATGCTGTTCAAATCTCAATGAAACCCGAGAGAACTTCTATATGTGGGTCCTGAGAGGTGGTGCTGGGATCCCACACCTCCACTGAGTCAGGTCTAGGCACCCTATTGAAAACTGGCTGGAATTTTCCAGAGAAATCCACCTGCAGGGCTTTGGGAACTGTTCTTCCATGTGTCCAGGATCTTGTAAATAACAGGTCACACCCACTTTCCCAGTCAGTTTTGCCATGCCCTAATCTCCTATCTCAGCAGGGCTCACTTCCTGCCTAGGGTTGACCTTGGCTCTGATCCCAAGGTCAGTTTGGGACTAGGAGAAACAAAAAGAACTATTTTTCACTAATCTAGTGTTTCAAGCCAAACTAACTCTCCTATATTCATTTTGTCCCTGGGAATTTGAACAAAATAAGGGAAACTCTGAAAACAACATAAGATAAGGAAGAAGCTTTTTTAACTGAACCACAATTTAATTTTTCCATCTCTAACATGTGCATCTTTCTAGGTTTATATTTTTTGTCTCCCTTGGGAAGTCCTTAAGTTTAGAGCCACATCTTGCCCAGTAACTTTAGAGTTTGGACCCAGTATAGTGGCAGAACCCAATAAGCAGCAGCTGACAAACTTTCTTAAAGATATAAATCCATTCATATTTGGGCATAAATACAAAAGATAATATACAATCCATGTGGAAAGACCCTCTTAGTACTCAAGTGATTTAATTAGATATCTTTAGATGTCAATCGCAGACGTGAAAATACTCCTTTTCAACACTGGATCTGGCAAGCTTAAATCAAAGATGACAAAATGTTTCAGATGCTCTAAAGAATTATGTTGGTCTCAATAAAGTTCATGGTTCCAATCACCAATTAATGATCTGATATAAGGAAATCAAGAATAATATGGATGGAACAAATCTAGTTAGTCCAAATATCTCAGTTAAACTTTCTTTTACTAAAAATACGAATTCATCACAAATTAAACTTTAATACTTTTGGGCCAGGGATTTAGCTCAGTGGCACCATGCCTGCCTCACAAGCACAAGGTCATGAGTTCAATCCCAGGTACCAAAAACAAAAAACAAACAAAAAAAACCTTTAATACTTTCACCATCTGCTCTGGGGAGTCTATAAATGAAAAACAAGCAGGGATCTGATGAAAGGAAAGGAAAGAGAAGCATGGTAATTATCTTTCATGCACTTTTGAGCTCCCTTATATTTTGCTAAAAGTCCATTTTATCTGAGTGTGGTGGCACAAGCCTCTAATCCCATCTACTCAGGAGGGTGAGGCAGGAGAATCACAAGTTCCAGTCCAGACAACTTGACTCTCAGATGGAGTTCTGTGGTAGAGAGCTTGCCCAGCATTCATGAGGCCCTGGGATCCATTCTTGGTGCTGACGGGGAAAAAAACCTCAACAATTTTATAGGTCTACTGCAAATGAAGCCCAAATGTCTTAATTAAAAGTTCATTGAGATCAGGAAACTCAAACTTATACTACAAATAACTTGAAAACCGAAGCCCAATAAAATAACTCAGCCATAGAATCTAGAATCTAGAGTCATTTGGTCCAACTACTAGTTATGCTACCTACTGTCTCACTGTGATTGTCACTACCTCTGGGCCTCAGTTTCTTTCTCTGTTCAGTGGGCATAATGTCCAACTCAGAGTGTCATAGGACTAGATGGTGTCACACAAACCAAGAGTGTACTACCTCCAACCTCAATAAGTGGTCATTTTATCATATTATTTAGGCCTTTTGAAAGAAAGGATTTGTTCAAATTGGAAGGTATTTTGTCTCCCAGGTTACTAATCTGTTTACTTCCTGTGTGATGAGAATTGGTGGCATAATTTGTGGGGCCCAATGAAAATGAAATGCTGGACCTTTGTTAAAAAACAGTTGAGAGGGCCGGGGATTTAGCTCAGTGGTTCCGCCACTTGGCGTAAGGTCTAGAGTTCGATCCCTGGTACCAAAAAAAAGAAAAAAACAAAACAGTTGAGACTTCCAGCCAGGCATAGTGGTGCATGCCTGTATTCCTGGCACTCAGGAGGCTGAGCAAGGAGGATCACACAAGTCTGAGGCCAGCCTGGGCTACATAGTGAGTTCAAGGGCATTCTTAACTGCTAGTGAGATGCAAAAAAAAGAAAGAAAAAAGACAAATTATATGTCTAACCCATGGCTGTGGAAAGGAATCTGGAAATAGTAAGCATGTATGTGAGTACTTGTGAGTTTACCCACTGCTGTGGTTTGGATCTAAAATGTCCCAAATTCTCTGTGTGTGGGAACTGATTGGGTCATGGGGGTGCCATACGCATCAGGGGACCCCTCCCCTTATGTGCTCTTAGAGGTGGCGGCCCATTGGGGGTGGGCCAGGAGGTGCTGTGCGTCCCTGTGCCAGGCTCCTCTCTTCTCTCTCTGCTTCCTGGCCGCCATGGGTTGAGCACCTTTTCCTCTGCCAGGCCGCTCTGCCATCTTATTTCTGCCTTGAAGCCAGTGAGCATGGACTGAAACTGAGCCAGAATAAACCTCTTCTCTGTTAAGTTGCAGGTATTTTGTCCCAACAATGGGAAAGTAACTAAGACAAACACTAAAATTTGTTGCATGAAATTAACATGTGTGGCACCTTCAGCTATTTGAGCTGTGTCCAAATCAGCAAATGTGATGCCCACATTACCAGCTCGGATTGATAAAGCTCCCTCTGCCTTCTTGTTCCAGCTCTCAGGCTTGAAACAAGTGTCCTTTTGTGGTGTATTTAGTGCCATATTTTTCACATTTTTGTGGCGCGTTCTGGGGTGGATTTTGCTGTTTAAAATGGCTCCTAAGTGTAGTACGGAGACTCTTTCAAGTGTTCATGAGCACAAGAAGGCAGGGATGTGCAGGGTGGAGAAAGCTCTGTACAGGTGTGAGCTATTGTGCTGCTGGCAGTGAACTCAATCGATTGTTAATGAATCAACAATGTAAAATAAATAAGATGTGTTTAAACAGGCCTTAACAGGTATGGTGGTGCATTCCTGTTATTCCACTCAGGAGGCTGAGGCAAGAGAAACTCTTAATCCTAGGAATTATGGGATAGCCTGGGAAATACAGTGAGACCTCTTCTCAAAACAAAACAAAATACAATAGCACCCCAGAAACACGTATTTCTGGAGCAGCTACTCTGTGCCTGGTGCTGCTGTGCAGATTTAGGACAAACAGTCTTGTCCTCTTGAAGAGAAGTTCTAATGGGGGCGGGTATTTTTCTTTTCCCTTTATTAGTATATGTTTGCAATATGTATTAAATACATACATTGGTACTTATACAGATTACATCTTGATCTTTTAATCTAAGGGTTTATTGTAGTTTCTCAGTAAACAACAGCTAGGTTTTTTGGTGGTGGGGGGGGGTTGTTACCAGGGATTGAACTCAGGACCTTGTGCTTGTGAGTTAGGCGGCAAACCACTGAGCTAAATCCCTGGCCCCATAGCTACTTTTATTACACCTGTAAGTCCCAATTACTTGGGAGACTGAGGTAGGAGGATAGCTGAGTTGAGGAGTTTAAGGCCAGCCTGAACAACATAACAAGATCCCATTACAAAAATGAAAAAAAAGACCACTTTACATTTTACACAGAGAAGTATTTTATTAATATATATATTTTCTCAGGAGAAGATTATAGCTTTTATTTTATTTTATTTTATTTTTTGAGACAGGGTCTCACTATGTGGTTCAGGGTGGCCTCAAACTTGTGGCAGTCCTGTCTCAGCCTCCTGAATGCTGAGATGACAGGTGTGTGCCTCCACACCCAGCAGTAGTATAGCTTTTTAAAAATTTCAGAAATAAATTTCAGAAATACAAAAGTCATGATATCTTTCCAGGAACTAGTGCCAGGGGAAAGAAGGCTGGTGTTGAAGGAAGCACTTCACAAGGCCAAAGAACTCAGTTCTCTACAAAACACAGCAGTCCCAAAACAGAGTACTAGGCCATCCATGCCTGCTAAGCGGGCCTCAGTAACTATGGAGACGCAGGGCTCTGGACCAGGGGGCATCTGTCACTGTCTTTTGTTTGTAAGAAAGCTCCCTAGATAATGCACAGGGGGTGAAACCACTGAGCTAAATCCCCAGCCAAGGAGACCTAATTCTTCAGACACAACTCTGGCACCTTCAGGGCTGGCACTGTACCCAGATGCTCGGTCCTTCCAGGGAAGTGACAGAAGAGTTCTACACTGTGATCTTTGGCTTCCTTTGCTGTCAACTAGGCCCAACATCATTACAGAGCTGTGGTGGTAGCTAAATAAGAAGAGACATTAAGCAGTATTGGCTTTTCTGAAATGCGCCTTAGACAAGGTTATTAATTCACAGTTACGCATGCTGTCTCCAAGAGTAGTGGTGTATCATTATTTTATAATACGATAATGTGTCATCTATGAAGCCCAATTTGGATTACTCTTTTTATGAGGGGGTTGAGACAGGGTCTCACTATGTATTCTAGGCTGGCCATGAACTCACTCTGTAGCCCAGGCTGGCCTCAGATTTGTGGCAGTCCTCCTGTCTCAGCCTCCCAAGTGGTGGAATTACAGGCGTGCATCCCCAGTGCCAGCCTGGATCATTCTTTAGCAAAATTGTCTTTCCTTATTCACAGATTATTCTTACTCTTCCCATAGTCTGCATTCTAGAGGTCCCCTTATCCCCATTTCTGCTTTGCTACCACCTCAAACTTTACCAAGGTCTCACAACATTCCAACACTGAAGTTGTAGGATATAATACTAGACATGCACCCTTGTGACCAGCTCTATAAAGCTGAATTTAAACTATGTTTAAGTGAACCGGGGATTTAGCTCAGTGGTTTCGCCACCTGCTGTGCAAGCACAAGGACCCGAGTTCAATCCCCAGTACCAAAAATAAATAAATAAATAAACTATGTTTAAGTTAGCTTTGAGAGGGGAGAAGGACCTGACTTAACTTGTGATATAAATTAAAATTTAAAAATTGCAATCACAGAGGTGATCACCTTATTTGTCACTATGGCAGAAGGATTGCTGTGAGTTTTAGGCCAATCTGGGCTACATAGTGAGGTCAAGACCAGCCTGAATTCCATAGTGAGGCCCTGTTTCAAAAAATCCAAAACCAGGGCCAGGGATTTAGCTCACTGGTTTCGCCGCCTGCTGCGCAAGCGCAAGGACCCGAGCTCGATCCCTGGTACCAAAAAAAAAAAAAAAAAAAAAAAAAAAATCCAAAACCAAACCAAAACAAAAGGCTTAGCTCTAAGAAATAAAAGGTGGAAGAAGATCAGTTACATTGCCAGGAGTTCAGTGCGTGGTATTGATGGGATGATTTCAGGGCCAGAAAAGGAAAAGGTCACTTGGGCTCCAATGATGAAGAAAGTCCAAGGAAGGAGGTAGAAATTGAGCTGACCTGGACCATAAAGGATGCATAGGATTTGGCTAAGATGAGAGAAGATGGGTAAGCATTTCCTGGCAGATAATTCAAGGAAGGCTGCGTGGTAAACATGCACACAGCATACTGGAAGCAAAGAGTAAACCGTGTGGAACAATTTCATCATGCTCTGTCCCCAGTACGTATACACCGAGCCACACCCAGCTCCTTCACCCACCCTGACCAAAAGGTGATGTTCCAGCCAGCTCCTACTTCAGGCCTGGAGATTAGGAAATAGATTCACTGTGGCAGTTTATAAATGTCTGCTACTGTACTGAATGATCCTCATTCATTCATGGAATAGTTATTGAGCATTATTTTCCAGATATGAAGCCAGGGGCAGGAGATTTACAGATGACTTTGAGAATTGTTGCCCCCAAGAAACTTAAAGATCTGTTTGATAGAGACAAATGTTCATTGTTACTGCTAAAAACACTGATAGGATAGGGCAGAGAAGAGACACACAATGAGTCTGAATATGTTTCTTCAGAAGCTGCTTCTAGTCATTTTGGAAACAATTCAGAATTTATAAATATATCTACTCTCTATAACTGTTAAACTGTTAGTCCCCCCAAGCTCTTGTTGGAATAATGCAGGACATTCAATAAACCAAAAGTAAATATATGTTGTACATTATATTGCTTAACTGATGCCTTTGCCTTGTTTCTCTATCACAAATTCATCTTGCACACTAAAACATTTTGATCATTCTGCTTCTCCAGACAAGAATTTCAGTGTTTTTGGAGACTAAAGTTGAAATTGAAGTGTCTTAACTTAAAATTCAAGGCCTCACACAAGTTGGCCCCAGATACCATTCACACGCTCACCTATTTTCTCCCCTTCCAGTGTCCTCTTGCTCTCCAACCATGTGGAGCTGTTTTGTTTTGTTTCCCATGACCTCCTTTCCCCCAACCTAACTGGCCGGTCTAGTTCATGGAAAAAAACCAAACTTGTGACGGTCATCACTGATTCCACTTTTCCACCATCCAGTCTCCAACCCACACCGCCACACTCTCCCTCCCAAAGCTGCAGGGACTTTATCTCCCTTGGTCCGAAATCTGCACCACACCAAGGATGTGTAGAGGTGCACATAGTATGTATGTGGTGTGATCTACAGCAAATTATTAAATTTTTAAAAATGTATTACAGTAAAAGACACATTGCCCTTAATCCCCCTCAAAAACCTCCCCCAAGGGGCCAGGAATTTAGCTCAGTGGTTCTGCTGCCTGTCTCAAAAACCTCCCCCTCACTTTGAACATACTTACCCCATTGCTCTTGCCACTTTCTGAAACAGTTTTGGAAGTCCTCTTTCCTGAATGTCTTTGGTTGTGTGGTTGTGGCTGCCTCAGTGTCCTGAATCAACTAAAAACATTTTTCTTTCATGGTCATTTGGACTTTGGGGAAGAGCCAGAAGTCACAGGGTGCCAGATCCAGGGAATAAGGTGGATGAGGACACAGCATGATGTTTTTAGGAGCCTGCCTTTCTGTTGAATGGCACTCAGCAGCAGCTTTCACCCTATTTTTGATCACACCTTGTAAAGACACTCACAAGAGGACTTCCAGAAGTGTTTCAGAAAGTGGTAATAACAATGGAATAAGTGTATTCAAAGCAAGATATACTTATAAACTCTGAATTGTTTCCGAATATTTGAGGGAGATTAATGGCAATGTCCTTTGCTGTAATAAATTTTTATGTAAACACATACTGGGTATTTTCATCATACTGTGCTGTGGTTTATATCTAGATGTCCCCCAAAGCCTCATAAGTGCATGACACTTTGGGGAGGAGACTGGATCATGGTGGTGTGATCATCTGTGGAATAGTCCACTGACAAGTTCATAGCTAAATGTGATGTTGGGAGGTGAAGCCTAGTTAGGGAAGGTGGATCACTGGGGGAGTGGCCTAGGATTTATCTCCCTCCTCCTCCCTTGATTTCTGTTTCCTGCCTGCCCTGCCATGGGCTGTTTTTTCTCTGTGATGCCCCTTTGTCATGCTGCCCTGCCTTGGAGCCAGGTGATTATGGACTGAAAGCTCTACATACTGTGAGCCAAAGTAAACCTCTCCTCCTTACGGTTCTGGTGTTGGGTATGTGTCTCAGCAGTGAGAAAGTAACTAGGACATACAGTGTATGTGTCTCTGCATTCCCTGGATTTACCATGTTCACTCTCAGTGCCACCCCACTCCACTCTCTCCCTTTATTTCAGATCTGCTGTCCCACATAGCTGCTGTCTGGGTTCATTCTTGTTCTCTCCTTCTGTGCCAAGACTGCTTGGGATTAGGAGCTTGACTTCTCAGTCTGGCCTGGTTCCACCTGGCCTTTCCTCCAAACACATTTTCAGGAGTTATTTGTTCGCTCCACTCTTAGCAGATACAACGCTGAAGTTTCCTGTGGGGTGGACTGGAGGGAGATTAGAGATCTGTTTCTGTTGGCCCGGGGCCCTTCATTATGGTTTCAGGAAGTGAATTTCAAAGTAGTGAATCAGCAGGTAATGTGTAAAGAGGTTGCACAATCTTTTTAGCATAAATCTGTCGATGAAGATTTAATTGCTTTAGATGGAAAGGGTTTATAGAAGCAGATTTATTGTTAACATTAATAAGGCTTAAGCTTCAGAGTGTCTTTGAAGATCTTGTATGTCATTTTGTATTTTAATTTTGAGGTCAGTTTCTTAAAGAACTCCTCCCCCTCAAGATAATTTAAAAACCTGGACCAAATCCAGGGCATAAAGAGGTTGAGAAGAGACAGTACAAATTTCAATTGAATTTGGGTAATTAAAAGTTGAGAAAGAACACTACAGAGAAAATGTGGGTTTTAGCAGTGCTGCTCGTACTTTAAGAAAGGAATTTTTTGCTAACCTGTGACTTGAGAGGAATCAACTTGGTATATAATGCTCAGGTCCTAAATCCCTGCCTGTGGCCTTGGCCATAAACTCAACCAAACTGAGCTAAGAAGTCTGTTCCCTTACTTGAATAAATGATTGTATAAGAAATGGAGGGGGCACAGGAAAGACAGGGGGTCAGGGGGATCAAAAATGATCATGATGTGATATATGTACTAATTCTCCAAAATGAATGTAATTGATATAGGGGCAATAATATAACTCCCAACCTGCTGGATATCAGATACACCAAGTTTGTGTTCCCCCAAATCGAAGAATGAATTCTAAGGAACAACGGAGGTTAAGAATAGGACAAATTTATTGAAAGAGATAGCTTCTCAGAGACAGGAGGGGTGCTGAAAGTGGGCTGCCAATAAGTCCACTTCTCAAAGTTTCATAGAGCAAAATCACGAGGTGGGTACAACATGGGTCAAAACTATGATTAACCAATAAGATTACAAGTATAGCCGCTCAGGTAATATTGAGCCAATGGACAAGTAGGTCATGTAGCAATGGTGCATGGAAGGAACAAAGACCTTTAGGAAGGGATGGATCAAGGGTCTTGGTAACCCACTGGGGTGACTGATGTCTGTCTAGACTATATTGGACCAGCTGATGCCAATGATCTTATCCCCTGGGGAGGTATGTAGGCCTGATCCTTCCATCTTTATCTTGAGGCCTGGCCTTTAACAGATGCGTCTCCAGCCACAGCTGTGATGCTCCTCTCACCGTCTGCACTGACTCCCTTGGGGCCCTAGCCCTGTCTGACTGCCTAGGATATTTCTACCTAACTTTGCTGTCTATAATATATTCACTATGCACTGTAAACATATACTAATAAAACAAAGAAGTTGATGAAATCAAACTTATAATGCTTTTGGTAGCATTTATCATCATAATAATTGGTATGTATTTTGTTTTCTGAGATGTTTAAACATTTTACAAGGCCTGGAATTACAAATTAGAATCTAATTTGCTAGACTTGTCATTTTAATTTATATTTAATTCCACCTGTATTTTTTATTCAAAAGCTCTGAAAGGGTTTGCTTATAAACCATATTTTGCTGCTTCAAATCTTTTTCCAGAAGTTCTGACTTATTAAACTTGTAAGTAGTGAGTCAGGTGCTTTGAATGGCACATTAGTTTTCTGTCACTGTGACAGAACACGTCAGAAAAATCAACTTAAGGGAGAAAAAGGTTGTTTTGGTTCATGATTTCAGAAACTTCAGTCCATGATTCCTTGGTCCTGTTGACAGTCAGAACCTCATAGTGGGGAGCACATTTCAGGGTAAAGCTGCTCACCTCATGGTGGCTGTGAAGCAGAGAGACAGAGGAAGGAGCAGGTCCCAATGTCCCTTTCAAGATGCCCAGTGTCCTAACTTCCTCCCAGCAGCCCCATCTCTTAAGTCCCACCATCTACTGCTGGGCTTCAGGCCTTCAACACATGAGCCTTTGTAAGACATTTAGGATCCAAGCCATAGATGACTGGTTTTGTCAGATTTGCAGCAGTCTCATTGGTAAATGCAGCATTTGCCAACGTCCACTGTATAAACAATGCTCTCATCACAGATGATTTTAAGCTACCAATGGTGATGTTGCTGAAGCGGAATTTGGGAAGAAAGAGTTCCAGCCAACTCCCCCAGGCCTGGTCAAGCCGTCTCCAGCACACCACTGCTTGTAAGGGTGCCTTGTTATAAATCGGACATTACATTTCAGAATCATCAGAAATAAGCATATTAAAGCTTGACTGAATGGCATTAAAATGTTTAAAGGTATTTGAAGTCATCAGTGAACTCGCAGCTGGAAAACTTCCTGTGAACCTCCTAGGCAGGTTACAACGTGGAGTAATGGGCCCCAGATTGGACATGGAACTCAGAGATCTAGAAAAATGGTAGAATAATCTGCTCTCGTTTGTCAGCTTGGTCTCCCTGTGCTGACGACCTCCACTGGCATCATGGACCAAGAGGAAGAAAAACAAAAACACACAGAAGGGTTAACCCTGGAACTGTTTTCCCCTAGGAATGTACTAAATGAGAACAAATGAAATGCCTCCACGTGAGGGAAAGCACACATAGGGCATTCTGATTTCCAGTCTTCTCCTCCACCCCTCCACTTCCGACTTGGTCTTTCTGCAAATCAAAACAGCACAGCCTCTGCTGCCCAGGTGTACAGAGCACGCTGAGAGGCCTGCAAAGTGAAGGCAGGCGGCCCAGACCTACCCACCTCCCTGCAAAGCATCATGGATTATACGCTCACATCTTATCCTCTGAAGCTCTTGGGCTGCAGGAAACCTTTGCTTGGGGACAGCCACATCACTCCTAGTGGCACCTTTGACTTGACTCCTACATGCTGTTCAGATCTCCCACCTTTGAGTTGTTACTTATTTAAATCTGACTTGGCATTCTACACTTGCCCTGTAGCATAATTTCATCTTGACTCCTTGCCAAGCGATGTTCCCAGCAGTGTCCTGACAGTGATTAAGGCTCAGGACAACGTACACATCCAAACACACGGTACAAAGTAGGACTCATATCTAAGTTGGTTAATAAGTACCTACCACTGAGGCTGCTAGAGGAGACAAGGTTAGGGATTAGCATGAAACTATGAGGTGCTGCTGAGCGGTCCACCTCTGAGTCCACTTCTGGGCTCCATTCCCTTTTTTTTTTGGTTTTTTGAGACAGGGTCTTGCTATGTAGTGAAGGCTGTCCTTGAACTCACAGCAATCCTCCTGCTTCAGTCTTCCAAATGCTGGGATTACAGGTACGTGCCACCACACCCAGCTTCTGTGCTCCACTCTTTAAGGAACTATGTTGAATTAGGCACAAGAATTTTGTCAAATTTTTCCATTAGACACATTTTTGAAGACAGCGACAAAGCCAGAAGCAATCTTAGATCTCATGTAGCTCAATTTTCAAATAAATTTAGGAATCCTATCCACACCATACCTGCTTTGACATGTCCGTTGCGATGTGTAAGGGAATGGTGGGTGATATGGGTCATCTAATTGGCTAGCTATGTCACATGGTGGTCTGCTCAATTGCTGATCACCTCTGATGATAAGAAACTGCCCTTGGTAGACCAAGGGTATTTCAAATAAGCCACTGGATGCTGTCCTTTAGGATTACCCTGAGAACACCCTCCAGGGACGGGGCCCTACAATCATAAATTCAATCTGAAAGAGTTTGGAGTAAACAACTGCATAAATAAATAGAAAAGAGGAGGTCAAGCTCAAGTTCATACAATGAGGATGAGTCAAGACTCTGGAAAACACAAAAATATGAGTCAATAATGAGCCGGGCATGGTGTTGTTACACACCTGTAAGTCTGGTACTCTGGGAGGCTGAGGCAGGAGGATCACAAGCAAGCCTGTCTCAAAAAAGGAATGGGATGTAGCTCAGTGCAAGGTCTTGGGTTCAATCCCCCGTACACCCCTCCTCCTTGAACATACAAAAAGTTGGTAACAGTGCTGACAGGGAATATTTGCTGAGTATTGATATAGATAAGAAGCGGCCAGACCTTGTTTAAGTGTTGTATGTTTAATAGCCATTTATCTCTCTTAACAATCTCATGAAGAACATTGCCCTCATTTCATAGCTGCTTGTGCATGCGCGTTTGTGCACAGACTCACACACACACACACAAAGTGAAAGAGAGAGAGAGAGACAGGGAGAGAGAGGGAGAAACTAATCCACACTCCTGCAGCTAGAGAGTGAAAGACCTAGGATTTGAGCTCACATTTTTGGCTTTGGAGACTGGATCTTTAACCACCATATTAGATCACTGTGCTAACTGACAATGCCCATCGAGTGCCAAGCATTGTTCAGTCCATTAAGCCTCTGAGCAATCCTACAAAGCAGGGTTGTACTATACTATTACAGAACACCTAGTAACTTCCCCAAGGTTGCACAGCTGTGGAGCATGAAAGCTGGGATTCAGATGCAGGTGCCAGCTCAGGATCTGCAAGCCCTTCCCCAGACACAGTGCTTTGTCCTGTTTGGGGAAAGCACATGGTAAAGTGGGCAAAGGTACGGTAGGTGCCAGCTGGTCCAATCTTGGCTGTGCAGGATACCTGGACTCCCATCGTCTCAACCCTTCTGCCCAGGACAGAGGGAAGGTGAGAGAGCTCTAAACACAGGGGCCTGAACAATCAGCCCAAAGGGCCCAGGCTTGACTTGAACTCCTGGGCTCAAGATCCTTCTGTCTCAGCCTCCTAAGTAGCTGAGTCTATTGGCAGATGCCACTGTGCCCAGATTGAATAGTTTTTTTTGGTACTGGGGAATCTAACTCAGGACTTTGCACTTGTGAGGCAGGTGTGGTGCTACTGAGCTAAATCCTGGGCCCAGCTTGAATAGTTTTGTGGGGGTGGGGATGGGGGGGCTATGTAAGTTTTGCAGTACATGAGAGTATTAAAAACAATGCTGCTGAATATTGAATGCAAATTGTGCTGAATATTAAGCGATGCAATTAGTTCATTTTTCAGATATCCGTAACTGAGGCTGTTTTCTTTGTTCAGAGAACACTGTTCAGTAATCTCCAATCATGTTTAGAAAATCATATTGGGGGGGTAGGATTTACAAGATCTTTTTTAAGAAAAGAAATGGATTCTTTACAAAATAATTATTTAAAATATTCAATAGTAATGCATGTTCATAACTACATTAATTCAGTAAATAAATTTAACACCTACGATATACTAGGCCCTGTCACAGATTTTCAATAGTAGAAGCAGAAAGCTACAAAACATTCCCAGCTTACACTCTAATGGGGAAACAAAATAGCCAGAAAAAGAAAAAGTAAAATATAGGGCATTTGAGGTGGTGGTAAGCACTAAAAATCGAAATTAAGCAAGGAAAGGGATGGGGAGAGCATGCGACAATTTTCATAGGGTGGCTAAAGAAGACATCATAATGCACGTGGCCCTTAAGAGTTCAGGATCGAAGCACTGAGCTTGTCCTGAAAGATGCTCCCTACAGTTTTATATATGACTAAGATAATGAGGTTAGAGGCAATAAAAGTGTACAAGTTTTAAGGTTCTCGATGTCAGCGCTTCTGAAGATCAGATCTGTAATAGGAATCCTACATGCACCTTTCAACTTTGGCTTTAAGAATTTTTTTCAATACAGTTTCTCAAAGGAACACCCCAAAGCTCTGTGTTCTCGCGCTGGAGTAAAGCACCCTTGGTTTCATTCGGGACGAATGCAGAAAACAAGTTTGGAAACCGCGACCTACTGGACGCGAGTCCACTTGCTGCTGACCCCAGAGCTGGTCTAACAGGCACCAGTGCCGGGCACAGCAGGGCCCAGTCATTCAGCCAGCAGGATGCAGGCACCACGGCAGCGATCTGTCTCTGGCTGGACTGGACCGCGCTCTGGCGTTTTGCCTCCGGCGAGACAGCACGAAGTGAAGAAAGGTGGCCTGGCCGGCTGCAATACCCCGCCGTCCTTCTCTCGAGGAGCACGCCCAGCCAGGCTTCCTCTCCCGCTACCAGGCGGTTCACTCCAGCCCCGCCCCCCCGGCAGCCCTGGGATTGGCTCCCGCGCCGGAAGGGGGCGGGCGCTGATTGGCCAGAGGGCCACGACCGCCGAGACGCGCGCTGTGGGGCGGGGCCTCTCCTGAGTGACCCGCGGCCCGGCGGCGAGCTCATTTTAGTCCGGGCGGGGCCCGCGGGCGGCGGGCGGCGGGCGGCGGTGGGGGCTGGGGGCTGGGGGCTGGGGTGTGCGGGGAGGCCAAGACCGCGAGGCGGCGTCGGTGGGGCGCCGGGACATGGCGCGTCCCGACCATGAGGAGGGGGCCACGGTGGCGCCCGGGCACCCGCTCGCGAAGGACTACCTGCCGGTGCCCCGGGGCGCCATGGACGCGGAGGGGCGCGGCGAGCCGCAGAACGGGCCCAAGGCCGCCGGCCTGGCGCTGAACGGGGTCGTCCGGCGGGGCGCGGCCGCCGCAGAGGGGGCGCAGACGCCGCGGGCCCCGGAAGAGGAGACGCGGGCGCGGCTGCTGCCCGCGGGCGCCGGCGCGGGGACCCCGGGGGGCGAGGGCTGCGCGCGGTCCCGGACGGCACTGTCGGCGCGGCGCTTCGTGGTGCTGCTCCTCTTCAGCCTCTACTCGCTGGTGAACGCCTTCCAGTGGATCCAGTACAGCATCATCAGCAATGTGTTCGAGGGCTTCTACGGCGTGTCGCTGCTGCACATCGACTGGCTGTCCATGGTGTACATGCTGGCCTACGTGCCGCTTATCTTCCCGGCCACCTGGCTGCTGGACACCCGGGGCCTGCGCCTCACCGCCCTGCTGGGCTCCGGCCTCAACTGCCTGGGCGCCTGGGTCAAGTGCGGCAGCGTGCGGCAGCACCTCTTCTGGGTCACCATGCTCGGCCAGTGCCTGTGCTCCGTGGCCCAGGTCTTCATCCTTGGCCTTCCCTCCCGCATCGCCTCGGTGTGGTTTGGACCCAGGGAGGTGTCCACAGCCTGTGCCACTGCCGTGCTGGGCAATCAGGTAAGGACTGGGGCACGAGGGGAAGTAGGATGCTTACAGGACCCTAAAGAGCCGTAGGCCCTGTGAGCTAAGCATATGAATGGGTCCCCGGAGGCATCTACCGGAAGAGAGGCTGAGTAGTTGTAAGGGTTTTTTTGTTTTGTTTTGTTTTTTTGGTACCGGCGATCGAACTCGGGTCCTTGTGCTTTCCAGGCAGGCAGCGGAACCACTGAGCTAAATCCCTGGCCCTAGGGGTTTGTTTTTTTTAAAGACAGGGTCTCACTGTAGTCCAGGCTGACCTTGAACTTATTACCTACCCCAGGCTGTCCTGGAACTCCAGTCATCCTCTTGTCTCAGCCCCTCCAGAGTGCTGGGGTTGTAGGCTTGCACCACCATATCTGCAAGAGGCAGTCTTAAAGGTGGCTTTTGATTTCTTTGTAAGGATGGAACTTTCAAAACCAGTCTAAAGTGACCACCCTGTCGTGTTGCTTTGAAAATTATCTGTAAAATAGTTAACTGGATTGGCCTGTGTGTACAAATGTCAGAGAAAACCTGTCAGTGTAATAATGAGCCAGACTTGCACAGGAATTATTGTCCCCAGAGTGTGGTTTCCAAAAGGAAGGTATATTGGATTCTGGGAAGTTTGTTGCCATGTTGAGTGGTCATTGTGAACAGCCCCTATTTAGTTTTATATTTTTATATGTTAGCAGTCATTGCAGAGCCTGCACATAGTGGACATGTGTAAAGGAGCATTAAATAAACGTTCCAGTGATACAGACTTCGAAGCATTAGTGGGTCCAGTTACTGAGTTTTGTCAGTAGGACAATGCACAACAATCAGTGGTCATGGAGTGTGTTGCACAAGGGTGGCTGAATCTGCCAAGTCTCCTAAAAGTGACCTAGTCTTTCCCAACACCAGGATTCCAGTGCCCTTCGCGTTGCAGAAGCACTACTAGATAGAATGTTTTTTGCCTGTGCTTCTTTGCAGACTGATTCTCTTACTGTAATTTAAATTCTGCACATGAGGTCCTGTGACACTTTTTGTAAATTATATTGGGTGTTCATTCAACTAGAGGGGACACCAGTTAAAAATCTCCACACCACTTTACCCTTAAACTTAATAGATTTAAATTGCTGAACAGTAGCATTTTAAAATGCTTTATTTTTTATTTTTAGGCAGTGCTGGGGTATCATTCGAGGCCTTCAAGCGTTGCTAGGCAAATGCTTTGCCGCTGAGCCACACCCTCAGCCCAAAAATGTAAGCACCAACACTTCACCACACTACATATAATGCTGCGACATGTAGCTATGTAACAAAAGAACGTCACTTTCTTACTTCCCCTCTCACACTTGTTTCAAGATCACAGGAAGATTGGGCTGGGTATTTAGCTCAGTGGTTTCGCCGCCTGCTGCACAAGCACAAGGACCCGAGTTCGATCCACAGTACCAAAAAAAAAAAAAAGTTGGAAGATCACAGTAAGATTTATTTAAAATACATTAAAAGATTACATGCTCATTGCTTTACTATCTTTCTCAAATACAGAAAAAAGGGTAGCTTGAACCATAGTTGCTGTGCATCCCAAATAATTTATGACTGAATCTTTAGTTGGTTGCTTCTGCAATCAAGATTAGTACTTCATGGAGTGTGACAGAAATATCATCAGCTGCATTATTTATGGATTATTGGCTCTACAGATGATAAGTGGAAATGTGTACCACACTGTATAGGCAGACTTCCGTACAACAGCACACTTCTGGGTCCTCTTTCTGCATTCTCTTTAGGTTTTCTCACCCTTTCCTTCCCTTTAAGAATTGTGCAGTTGCTCACTACTCCCAAGTATGCTTTTTTTGGGGGGGAGTACCGGTGATTGAACCCAAGGCCTTCACATTAGCTGCATATCCAGCCCTTTTTATTTTGAGAAAGGTCTCCCTGAGTTCCCCAGGCTGAGCTTGAACTCCTGCTTTAGCCTCCCAGGGTGCTAGGATTAATAAGGCATGCACCTCCATACCTAGCTCCAAGTATATATTCTGAGCCTAGTTTATAGAGGGTCATTCAGAATAGTGTTGAGCTCTACTGAGCGCTAAGAGCCTGGGAATATGCTGAGTGTTTTGTGTGCATTGTCGTTACTTTAATACTCTAACCTATGAACTATTAGTCCCATTTGGTAGATAGGACAACAGAAGCTTGAAGGGATCAAAGTATTTTCTGAAGGTCACATAGCTAGTAGTGATGACATTCACACTCAAGTCTGGTTTCTGAAATCTACCTTTTAACCTCATATCTATACTGTAGGTGTCTGAGCAGAAAGAACCTTTTAAAACACATCACATCATGTCCCTGCCTTGCATTGGCCTTGCCAGTGGTTTCCCATAGTATTTAAAATGTAAACTCTTTACTCTTTTTTTTTTTTTTTTGGTACTGGGGATCAAACTTGGGTCCTTGTGCTTGCAAGGCAAGTGGTGGAACCACTGAGCTAAATCCCCGGCCCCTTTTTACTCTTGATAAATATAACTCTCAACCTGTTAGATGTTGGATATGCTGAGTTTGTGTTTTCTAAAATCGAAGAATGAATTCTAAGAAACAATGGAGATTAATAGTAGGAAAATTTTATTAAGAGAGATAGCTCCTGAGAGACAGGAGGGGACCTGAAAGTGGGTTGTTTCAGACCTCACTTTATAGAGGAAGATAAATAGAGCAAAATCACGAGGTGGATGCAACATGGGTCAAAACTATGATCAACCAATATGATTATAAGTATAGCTGCTTAGGTAATGAGCCAGTGGGGAAGCCGGTCACGTAGCAAGTGTGCATTGGAAGGGACAAAGACCTTCTCTAGGAAGGGATGGATCGGGGGTCTTGGTCACCCACTGGGGTGACGATGTCTGTCTAGATTTTATTGGAGCAGAAGTTGCCAATGATCTTATCCCCTGGGGAGGTATGTAGGCCTGGTCCTTCTCTCCTTACCTTGAGGCCTAGCCTTTAACAGATGCATCTCCAGCCACAGTCCTCATGAGTTTTCATCCTCTGTACTGACTCCCTGAGGTCTTAGCCCTCCCTGGAGGACCTAGTCCCTTCCACCAAGCCCTTCCTGCCTTAGCTCCAGCCAGCTATAGACTGAGACCTCTAAGACTCTGAGCCCAATAAACTTCTCTTTTAATTTATGGCTGTTGGGTGCTGTGTCTCAGCAATCAGGAAATGACTTAGATGCCCGCCTAGAAGTTTTTCTTGAGCCTCAGATCTGTAGGAGGTATGTCTGCACAGTCCTCTGAGATAGAAGGTCCTGTGTCCTGGTCTACTTGGGTTGGTCCCGGGGTACGTCCGTCGTCTGTCATAGCTACCCTGGGAGTCCCATTCTCTCCAGTGTTCCAGTTTGGATGATTAAGTACATGATCGCCTAGTCTTGAACTCTCTACTTCTCTGTCACAGGATTGTAATTGCCCGTTTGTCTCTATCCAGCTTTTTGCGGGGAAAGGAACAAATAAGATGTTTGGTAAATGGTATTATTTCTACCTCAGCTTCCTTAGAATCTTTCCTTGGCCCTTCCTGCTCACTTCCATGTCCCACAAAAATCATATTTCCCACCCCTGAACTTTCTTATTATTTTGATTTATTTCTCATGTTGTGATTATCATAGTCAGCCTTATCTTCTTAGTTGAGATAAAATTCACATAACATGAAATTAACAATTTTAAAGTGTTCACTTCACTGGCATTTAGTGCATTCACAGTGTTGTGCAACCATCCTCTCTGTGGGGTTCCAAAACACTTCCATCTTCCCTCCTCCATCTGTCGCTGGTAATCACTAATCTGCTTTCTCTATATGGATTTACCTATATTTTCTCTGAATATTTTGTATAAGTGGAACTATACAATCTATGACCTGCTCATGCCTGGCTTCTTTCGCTTTCCATGTTTTTTTTTTGGTACGGGGAACCCTTGCACTTGCACAGCAGGCGGTGAAACCACTGAGCTAAATCCTCGGCCCTCACTTTCCATGTTGTTGAAGTTCATGTTGTACTAGTACTTCAGTATCAGTACTTCAGTACTTTTTTATGTATAACTGTATGTGCCACATTTTGTTTATCCATTTATCCGCTGATAAACATTTGCCATATTGTCACATTTGGATATTGTGAATAGGGCTGCTGTGAACATTTGTGTATATTTATTTGAATACCTGTTTTCAGTTTTTTAGATATAAACCTAGTTGTGGAATTGCTAGGTCATATGGTAACTATGTGTTAAAACTTTCTGAGGAATTGCCAGACTTGTCCACAGTGGCTGCCCCCCATTTTACAAACCTATCAGCAGTGAACGTGGTTTCTAGCTTCTTCGTGTTCTTCCGATACTTGTTATTTTCTGTTGTTGCTATTGTTATTATAACCCTCCTAGTGGGTGGGAGGTAGAATCGCCTTGTCATTTCAATTTGCATTTCCCTGATGACTAATTTTGTTATTCATGCAACAGTATTCATTGGCCATTTTTGTGTCTTCTTTGGAAAAAGATCTCTTCAAATTCTTCAACCATTTTTAAATTGGGGTTTTTGTCTTTTTGGTGTTGAAAGAGTTCCTGATTCTGGATGCTAGTCCCTCATTTGCTAGTATTTTTTTCTCATTCTTTTCTCAGCCCTAGTTAATATACTCTTTCTCCTCTTTTTGATCGTAAGCATCTGAAGAACAAGGCTATGTCTTACAGAATCATTCAGATAGTAGATCTCAGTGTTTGTTGGATAGGAAAGGGATTTGTCAGCAGATTCCTTTTAGCAATACACTAGTAACAGAGACATTTAAACATAGTTTTAACACTAGTTTGTCCTCCTTATGTTCTACTAAGTGCCAGTATTTACTTTTTTCCTCTAATGATAATAGCTGTTAACAGGACTGTTTATTTTACAGCTTGGAACTGCAGTTGGCTTTTTGCTACCACCTGTTTTAGTCCCCAACACACAGAATAATACAGATCTCCTGACTTATAGTATCAGCACCATGTTTTACGGGACATCGGGTGTCTCCACACTTTTATTTATTTTAACAGCAATTGGTAAGTGGATTATTTTCCCTAAAGCTTGGATAAATGCATGATACATATGAGTAACTAATCCTGGAAATTTTTTACCGATAACATCTCAAATGCCATTTGCTTGTTTCATTCTTGCTGGGAACTGTTGCTCAGGTAATGAATGGTACAGCCCTTGGGGTATGTTCTGGCCCACTACATGATTTTAATATCGTAAAGAGATTTAAGACTAATCCGTTTCATTTATCTCCCTACTAACTTTTCTTCCTGATAAGTGTTGGTTTCAAACATACTTCCTGCCTCCTCTTCCCATGTTCATCTACATGGGCATCTTACACCTGCCTAGCCAAGAATAAGTTCTTGTCATGCTTTGAATTGATGCAGTTAGGAGCCCATCTTCCTTTTAGTAATAAATCCTCCCCAGGGTGCCCAGTTTAAGATTAACTGGGTCTGAAAATGTTGACCAGCAATGATCCTAGGCAGCAGCAAGTGTCCAGCAGAATTTCAAACTGTGGCAACTGTCTGCTTGTTAGGCCACTCCAGCAAGGCTCAGCTGCTGCCACCCGTCCCCGAGTCCTCTCGCCTGGGCCTGTCTCTTGAAGCAGTCAGTCAGAATCACCTGCAAGCAGCCATCACCAGTTTGGAAGAAGCTTGGGAAGGTCTGCTTTTTGAAGTTTATTTTTAATGGGAAGCAGTTTTGATTTCAGGGGGAAATGATAGGTAAGATGGATTTAAGTTATGGAACTGCTAATATAACTTAATAATGTCCTTTAGGCACATAGTATCTTAAGTGGATTTGAAGAGGAAAGGAAGTATAAAATTGAAAAGCCATCTTCTAATCATTAAAATTTATAATTAAACTGCATTACAGTTGGAGATTTTAAGTTTATACATCAACTTTTACCATGGCTATCATAGTAATGAAAAATTTATATTTTATGATACTCAGATGTGAAATCCTCAGTTTTGAGAGAAATGTGTGCTAAAGACTCTAGAGCAGTAGTGCCAAACCTGTGGCTGGTACGAGTGCCACAGTGAGCTCTTTGTATCATTGAAAGTTCTAAAGGTTTCCCCATCGCTGCTCTAGCGTGTTTCAGTAGACTGCATTGGTAGGTGAACTGCAGGATGCAGGTATAGGAAGCTCAGCCCACGTACTTAATTTCCCTTACAACAATGAACAAAGTGTTCTCAGGGTAGCAAGTAAAGTATTCTGACATGGACAGTCTGCTTGTGGTTAGTATTTATACTTCAGTTAGTCAGGGAGTGGCATATTGGCAGTGTGCAAACTACTGAAAAGGGACCAAAAGGATTAATTATCCCTATACCATTTTAGCAGTTTAATAGTTTTAAAAGAAATCTGTGAGCCAGGGATGTAGCTCAGTCGCACTGTGCCTGCCTGGCAAGCACGAGGTCCTGAGTTTGATTGCTGGTACCAAAAAAAAAAATCTATATTGTATGTGTGGGAAACTTTCTTAAATCTGCTTTTCTGGTAGCTATATTTGACTTGTTACATGAAATAGGAATTATTGTTTATATACATTTGCATAAATGGACCTTCCATTAGGAATTTTTTTATGGACAAGACCTTGCTGTGTTGCTTCAGACTTGACATCTTTCTGCCTCAGCTTCTTGAGCAACTGGAATTATAGACACAGGCCACTGTGCAGTGCTACCAAGAAGAATTTTTAAAGCATAAACTTCTCTTTCCTTTGCTTATATATTATCCCATAAATTCCAGTTTTTCTTTTTATATCATCTTCAATTGGTTTTCTCTTTGGAAGAAGAAAGAATAATAAACTATATGTAAGTTATGAATGAGTATGAAATTGAATATATACTACATATATATATATATATATATGTAATTGTATTTATTTGTTTAAACTGCCTCAAATATAAGATACTTATTTGCTGAAAGAAGGGGCCAAATAATAATAATAGGTATGGTCATATTTGTTATTGAGGAAAATTCGGATTATTTTTAAGATCCTTACTTATTTAAAATTCCTTAATTACTAAGAGATGACCCTGTGCCCCTCTAAATTCTACCCATAATTACTTTGGAAAGCCAACCAAATTTTTATAAAATAAGTTAGCTGAAGTTTTCAGCAACATGACATGTACTGAGTAGATACCAGCAATGTGTAAACTACTGTCTTGAAGATTCAGGCCATGGACTTTTTCCTCTCCCTTACAGAACATGTTTGTGAATGTAATCCATCTGGTATTTCTAGGAATTAACCCAGGCTTTCCACTGAATTCCCTGTTCTTCTTGGGCAAACTCTGTTGTCCCTCTCACATCTGGTGGTTGATTCGTGCCAAACATGGGTAGAGGCACAGGTGTGCTGCATCTCAAAACCCTTTGTGGGAGGTACGGTTGCTATCACTTCCATTTTACACGTGAGGGAACTGGGTCACAGAACTTAAATTTAATTTGCTAGAAATCACAGTTACTAAACACTCAAAATCAGATTTATGCTTAGGCACTCTCACTCCATATATAAAATGTTACCTAAAAAGTAGATTATTTTAATTTTTCTTTGGCTTTGGTTTTCTGTTCCAGTTCAGATTCCGCTTGTGTAAGTGGTAGTGCTGTTGTATTTAAAATCTGTTCTTGTGCAGCAGAGCAGTAAGCTTATCATTTCACTCAAATGTGTCAATTAAAATCCTTCCCTGATTCAGTAGTGTGTGAATGACAGAACCCAAAGGTAATGGCAGTAGAAATATTTAATATTACTGTATTTAAGCCCAGGTATATATAACTTATGCACAATTTAATTTTGAGTCTTCTATTCAAAATGACTGTAACGGGAATATATTTTATACACTAAAAATTTTAAGCTCCTGAAGCAAAGTCTCTAATTTTTAAAAATAATATTTCTCAGAAAAGGTAATGTATTTTGTGTATCATTGTATAATTACAAAATTCTTTTACATATTTCATGTCATGCAATCCTTATAACATTGTGTTATTATTTCCATCCTATAGATTAGAAAGCTAAAAGCCAAGATACAGGAATTTACTTCCTTAAAATTACACAGTGAGATAGGGCAGAGCCAGTGTTCAAACCTACATTTGGCCTAAAATAAGGTAGTATATGTAAATGTTCGAACCACACAGGGATACAAAATGAAATAAGAAGGTACTGTTACAATATGATTTCAGAAAGTACAAGCAAGTGGTATGCTACATACTCATGCTAGGAGGAAAAGTTCAGATATGGTGCCCAAGAATCACTTGGCTACTTTATATGCCTAACCCAGGGTAGAAAATGACCGCTTCTGTAGTCAGTTATTTTTGTGGCACAAGTATTTTAGGGAAGAAGAGTGGAAGGCTGTCATTACTCAGTTTCAAAGAGAAAGGAGAAACCATATTCATCATAGTAATTCACCATCACAAGGTCATAGATCAGTGGCTTTTTGTTCATCTTTTTTTTTTTTTTTTTAAGATAGATATTTTATTTTATTTTTTTGGTACTGGGGATCGAAGTCAGGTCCTTACGCTTGCGCAGCAGGCGGCGAAACCACTGAGCTAAGTCCCAGGCCCTGTTCATCTTTTTTTTAATGCTGATTTAAATATGACTTTACTAAGTGTAGCAGCTAGATAGAGACTTGTTTTCGCCAAGAGATCATCTGAAACTAAAAGATTATATTTGTATTTAGAAAATAAATCTAGTGGAGTTAAAGACTGGTAAGAATTATTTTTATTTTTCCACGAAATTTTGAGTTCAGATTTGGGCCATTTAGACTGACTTTACCACAGTAAATAAAAACCTAAGAAGGGGACTTGACAGTCACTACCCATGAGTGTCTTGTGAGCAGTTTTCACAGTCTGACACTGTTTACAACTGTGAGTTCTGTATTACCAGTGTTAATAAAGAGATGTCTCCTGTCTAGTTAGGGTACAAGGGGACTCAGGGAAAGGTGGCAGACATCCTAGCAGTGTGAGGATCAGATAGGGTGAGAGGAAGAGGAAGAATTGGAACAGCTTAAAGGTTTCACATCTACCAGTGCTCCAATGTAAGGATATTACATAGTCTATATTTATGAATTATAGCTACTCTTGAATCAGTTGTGAGATGTATAAGAATGTAAAAATAGAAGTAGTATGTTTTAGTTTGATAAATTTAAGTTATATCATAATTAATGTTTGGGTCAGTAAGGAATTTTCTTTTTTAGTACCAAATAGAATTATAGAGATTCATATTATTTTGCGGAAGTAATGAGTCCCTTTTTTTTTTGGTACCCGGGATCGAACTCGGGTCCTTGTGCTTGCGCAGCAGGTGGCAGAACCACTGAGCTAAATCCCCGGCCCAATAAAAGATACTTTTTAGGGCTGGGGATTTAGCTCAGTGGTTCTGCCACCTGCCTCGAAAGCACAAGGTCCCGAGTTCGATCCCGGGTGCCAAAAAAAAAAAAAAGATTTACTTTTTAAGCCTGGTTGGATATATTGATATCATGTGGACAATTTTGTGTTTAATATACAAGGTGTGATCAAAATGGATAATTTAAAAATACTTATTACAATGAACGACACATTGATATTAATCCTCCTCAGTACACTCCCCCTCACTTTGAACACATTTATGACATCATTTTTGCCACTTTCTAAAGCAGTTCTTCAAGTCCTCTTTCCTGAGTGTCTTTACAAGGTGTGATCAACAATAGGGTGAATGTTGCTGCTGAGTTCCATTCAAGAGAAAGGCAGCTCGTAAAAACATTAGTGTGTCCTCATCCACCTCATTCACTGGATCTGGCACTGTGTGACTTTCAGCTCTTCCTCAAAGTCAAAATGGCCGTGAAAGGTAAACATTTGGAATAAGTCAGGACATTGAGGCAACTAGAGCGTTACAACTAAGACGTAAAAGACTGTTCCAGTGATGAGAACAATAGGGTAAGTATGTTTGAAGCAAGGAAGAATATTTTGAGGGGGATTCATGGCAACATGTCTTTTACCATAATAAAGACTTTCAGCACTCACTATTTAATCACCCTTTATCAATTCAATTTTCAAGTTACAGTCTAGAGGTTCTGATTATCAAACCCTGCGTACAGTCTCAGAATCTGTATTATATTTAAATTTCCAAATGATTCCAATTGACAGCGAGTTTCATCAGATCTAGCCCACTTTCAGGCTATAAGATGGACCTCACTTGTTGGAAGAAAGAATTTGTCATGAACAAAAGGAGGAAGAAAAAGAAGGGCAGAAATGTGAGAGAAGATGAAAAGCAGAAGTTATAAATCTTCCCAAGAAAGATTTTTTTCCTTGAATCTGTTTACCTTGTTTTTTTTCTTTTTAAAATTACCCTGTTTCATTAATTCTAAGGGATACATTTTTTCATGAAATCTTTGAAAACAAAACACTTTTAATAGTGACATCTAACATTTATGGTAATGGAGGGCTGGGGGTTTGGCTCAGTGGTTCCACAGCCTGCCTTGCAAGTGCAGGGTCCTCAGTTCGATCCACAGTACCAAAAAACAAAAAACAGGGCCAGGGATTTAGCTCAGTGGTTCCAGTGCCAGCCTCACAAGCGAAAGGTCCCGAGTTCGATCCCTGGTACCAAAACAAACAAAAACATTTATGGTAATGGAGACTTTGTTATGTGGAAACCTGTTGATATCTGGCAAGATCAGTGAGCGCAGGTATCTTACATTCCATGGTACAGTATCTTCTTCCTATTGTACTTAAAAATCTGGAGTGAATAATTTAGAATTTTCGGCAACTACAAAGATAAGATTTTAATTCCTGACGTACCTTCTCTCAGCTTTTCAACTCTTCAGCTTTTCTGTCACTTATTCATGACTTCTGGTCAGCTAACTGTTGGACAGCTTTCCACTACTATAAAAGAATACCTGAGAGAACTAGCTTATAAAGAAAAATGGTTTATTTTGACTCATAATTTTGGAAGTTCTAGTCCATGGTTGGCCCAACTCATTGCTTTAGGCTTCTTACGGATGTGCTGGGCGGCAATGGTGGGGAGTCTGTGGTGGAGGAAGCTGCTCAGCTTATGAGTCTGGAAGCAAAAGAGACGAAGAGGAAGGGGCTGGGTCCTGCAGCTCCCTCCAAGGGGACACCCCGTAACATAACCTGAGGCCCATGCTGGAAGGTACCCACTCTGGGGAGTCTTCTGCCTCCTTGGGACTGAGCCTTTAACACTTGGGCCTTTGGGACACAATTTCCACACCATAGCACTAACCCTACCAAAGTCTCCCTCTTACCTCGTGTTGTAGGAAGTTGCCAGACCCTTCCTGGCACACCGAAAGAGAATCTCTAAGGCCGGGAATGTGGCTCAGTGATGGAGCCCTTGCCTCACATGGGCAAAGCCCTGGGTTCAATCCCCAGTTCTCTAACATAAATTAGTAAGTATGATTTTTTTTTTTTAAGTAGGGGAGGTTCTTGATATCTGGCCGAGAATGGTGTGAAATCTAACTAGAAACACTGCTGATGTTTACAGCATCAGACACCCTACACTTTCCTGTCTCTTAGCTTTACCCTTATATTTTCCTGTGCAGCTCCAGTGAGTCAGGGAGAAAGGCCTAGCCTCGCCCCAGAATCCACTGCACCTTTCAGCCCAAGGTGTCACTGGATTGGGGATTAACTCTATACAAGTTTCAGGAGAAGATAGCTACTAATTCAGGAGAGACCTCTAAAAGTTCAGCAGTATATTGGCTTACTCTAATGTCTACTTCTAATTATAAATTGAACTGAATTTAAAAGAATCTTTGATGTAGTAAAAATTGATCTTGATTACCTAAAAGTGGAATAATCAGTGGTCAAGCTGGTAGCACTTTACTGATGGTTTTGCAGCTCAGCTATGGGAACTGGCCAAATCTCTTAAGTTTTAGAGGGCCGAGATGATAATGCCAAACTGGTTTTTACGTAGAAATGAGTGAAAATGAGAAGCCTCACTGTGAAAGCCTTCTATACCTCTTTAAACTTAAGCTGAATTGTCAGTTCACTAAGAAAGATACATACAGTTATATATATGGCAATATATTACCTATATATTGATCCATATTATTCTCTCCATGTACATTCCTAGCATTCAAGGAAAAACCCCCATACCCACCGAGTCAGGCTCAAGCAGCTCTTCAGGACAGTCCCCCAGAGGAGTACTCCTATAAGAAATCGATAAGAAACCTGTTTAAAAACATTCCTTTTGTCCTTCTGCTGATCTCTTATGGTAAGTGGTTTTCTTGCATTTTCTTTGAAGTCACTGAGCAACATGAATTGTTTTCATTTAACATGGTGGTTTGAATCTTAATGAGATTGGTTTGCGAACTCCACAACGTAATCATGAACTTATATTTTGAACTAAATGCAAAAATGCTAAGGTGGATTTTTTTCACATGTTTTAAAATACAAGAAAAAATAGATCTCAAATAGAGAAATACTGTCTTTTGTGATTTCTCAAAGAGTACCTTAGCCCATTTATGACTGGATTTATGACTGCTATAAACATGTGGGAAATTTCAACAATTCCTTTCTTTCACCAAGTGTAGCTAGTGTCTTTTTTGACTCCCATGTGAAAACTAGACATGAAGGAAGTCACTGTAACCAGTCCTAATTTTAAAAACAATTCTCATCTTTCTAGATCTTTTGGGATAGCTAACATGTATTTATCCTCACCTTTAACTCTGTAACCCTGACTACAGGTACAAACACATTGGTTCTTTTCAGAGTTTTTGGACAGTTTGGGTTTTGTCGCTTGCGTTGACGCTGCACGTGTTGACCACCAGGACCCCATTTCTGTCCTGCTTCACTTCAGAAGTCACTCGCTGCTGTTTTCAGGCATGCATCCTAGTACATAACGTTTTAGAATTGTAACAAATCATGTCCTTACTTGAACTCTTAATTCTTTTCCCAGGATTAGTTCCTCTTTTTCTAATGGGCGTTGCCAGCCACAAAAGTAGAACCTTGAATCTCTGCAGCTCCTCTGGACTCATCAAGTGTGTCCGAAGTCACCCAGGTCACCAGCTTTCTGTCACTCTTCTTTTGTCTATTTCCCCCATTTTTTTCCTGGAATATTTTAAAGCCAGTCTCCTATGTTATATCCTCTCATCCTTGAATATTTTTCTTAATTTTGCTGGTGATTTCCCTGTCTAGGTTAAACCTAAAATTCAAATCTAGGAAGCAGGGAAATGCCCTGGCTCACTATTGTGTGTGACACCAAATTGATTTCCTAAGGCTGTCATTGAAGATGACTTTCTTGTATCGCTCTTTTATCCCTCACTATTTTCTACCACAAAACTCTCCACCAGGCTTGGAACCAGCCACTGTCCCAGACATACTCAGCACGCAGACACGGCTCTGCGTGCAAACACCTTCCTTCTGATCTCCGCAGTTCTGTGCCACTATTTCTTTCACCCTCTCAGCATGTTTACACAGGCAAAGAGTTCCAACAATGGCTCCGTTACAGTTGGATGGGAAGTTTCTTGGGCTCAGAGCTCAGGAGCATAATGTTTGAGTGAAGGTAGCGCCACACCTTTTGGGCAAACACTTGTCCCTCTGTGTGCTTTGTATTCGGTATGTGAGGTTGCAGCAGTCTTGCACGTGGAACAGTCTGGATGGGGACCTGGACTCCTGGAGCAGCTTTTCAGAATTGCATACATAGTGTCCAAAACTCAGGAACCAAAGGAACCAAGACAAGTTTATTTGTTTGTTTGTTTCTTTGTTGAGGCCAGGCTATTTAGAGAAAAAATTTCTCACTATGCCAGCTGTTGTCTTTTGCTATCTAAAATGCAGATAATACCATCCTCTAATTCAGACCACAAAGCCTGCCTTGCTACAAATCCAGACTCTTGCTGTCCTTCCTGGGTCTGGACCAGATTCCAGGTACCACAGGGTGTGGCACAGCGGCATGCACTCTGCCCTGGCCCAGCCTCACTTGCACCCTCAGCCTTCCCTGTGAGCCCGTGTCGTCTAGGTGCTTTGTGCACTACGGGCGCTGAGTGACTAACAAAGGCCAGTGCCATTCAGACCAGCTGCAGATCTCCTGCAGCCTTGCTTAAGCAGGGATCGTAATAGAACCTAATTCCAAAATTCCTTGACAGAAGTAAGGGCCCAGAGCAACAAAGAAAATTTTGATGAAGAACCAGGTGGGGGCTCCTTTTCAGCTCTCAAGATTTATAAAGCTAGGATACGAGATGCCAAGAGTAGCAAGGGCTAGGGTAGACTGCTGGAACGCCAGAGAGCACGGGGCCTGCCTGTGTGACCATCACTTGTCATAGCCTAAGTTACACTAGAGCAGTGAGGCCACCAGAGCCAGGTTAGCGGCCTGACAGCACCAGTGTGCTTCTTAGGTATCAGTTGGCAGCACGGTTCTGCTCACGACTCTGACATCTCTACCCCATTCCAGAGTTACCGAGGCAGGAAATAGAGAGTGTGACCTTGGTCACATTTAAAGTCACACAGCCGTGCCTGGAAAAAGAAAAACTAGAATGTTTACAAACCAATCCAGTGACTGGCCCAATATAAACATATGAAAACTTGAGGTTTGGCAGAAGAGAACTTACTTAGTAAATTGTCTGGGGTAATTGACCATATGGGGAAAGTAAGGTGGAATTGGAGGTCTCCATATCATATCATGTGTCAAAATGGGTTGCAGATCAAAGAGTAAAACTCAGAACTGTAAAGTTTTAGGAACAAATACAGCAGACTGTAATATTCTTAAGGATTTCTTAATGCAATTAACATAAATCCTAAAGAAATATATTGATAAATATGACTACATCAAAATAACAGTCTTTTCTAAAAAGACACCATTAAAAAAATGAAAAGACAAAACAGTTGATTATGAGAAATTGTCTGCAGTGTTTATAACCAATAAAGGATTAGTATCCATAACATAAAAATAACTCTTGGAGGGCCGGGGATTTAGTTCAGTGGTTCTGCTGCTTGCCTCGCAAGCACAAGGTCCTGAGTTCAATCTCCGGTACCAAAAAAACCCTGGCAGATCAATAAAAACACAATTCCAAGAAAACCAGAAAGCAGTCGTGTGTACATGCATGTATTGTTCATACATGATGCTACACCATGCTAGTAATACAGGACATATACATCAAAACCAGAGTAAGATAGACTAGTATGCATGTTCAGATTGCCAGAAAACAAAACAAATCCTAAAAATCTGATGAAGACAAATTTGGCTAAGGTATGACGGTATGGAAACTCTGCTAGTGGTATAAATGGGTAATTACCTTAAAAGTGATTGGATTACATCAAAAAAGTAGAAGTTCTCCTAGATACATTCTTGGAGGAACGCTTGCATGTAAGAACAAAAACATACTCATTACAGTCTTGTTTTAAATAATGGAAAACTGGGAAAAAACTCTTAGATGTCTGTTAATAGGACTATAGATGTCTAAATCTAAGTATATTCCCACAGTGGAATGAACAGAGAAAACTAATGAATGAGGGTGAAAAGTGTCAACACGGATAGAGCTCAAAGCCATAATAGTGAGTCACAGCATAAGAGCAAGTTACAAATGGATTTAAATAATCGTATTTATATAAAGTTAGTAATTGTTTGAAATGTACATGTACAGTAATATATAAAATTATGCACACCAGTATCAAGCTTGGGGTTAGCCTTGGGAAAGAAGAGAAGAATAGGATTGGGAAAGGTCTACAAAACATGAATCTGAAGAAAGTTGACAGAGCACTAATATTTGATGGAGCTGGGTGGTGAGTAAGGTTGTTTGTTATAGTGTTCTCTGTAGTGTTTGTGTGTCTGGAACCTGAGAGACAGATTGATTGATTGAGATTGAGATTGAGATTGGACTAAATCTCAACTAGGTCAGGAAGCTTACCAAAATTCATTCAGTACATTCAAGGATACATTAGGGTTTAAACCTGTGCAGGTGATTCCTGCTCTTGTTAATTTTGTCTTTGTGAATATTCTTCAGTTAATGTTGCCTTGTGTAACAAATTACCCTGTAAATCTGATCCAAGGTAATCTCTCTGAAATAGGGATTCTGTTGTGCTTTTAACATTGTTGGCTGTAGGTACTGTGGGTGCTCAGTACATAACCTGTGGCTGGAGGGGTCACTGTGTACAGTGGCGTGTGTGGGGATGTGGTTTATGGTCGGTATATCTGAATCTAAATAACAACAGTCTTATGACAGGAGTCTGCTAATGTAGCATATTAATCCATTTTCTTTTTTTGGTACCGGGGATCGAACTCGGGACCTTGCACTTGCGAGGCAGGTGGTGGAACCACTGAGCTAAATCCCTGGCCCAATCCATTTTCTATTGCTATCACAAAACATCTGAGGTTGAGAATTTCGTAAAGAAAAGAGGTCTGTTTAGCCTCTTCAGCTTTGGAGGCTGAAAGTCCAAGATCTGGTGACCCCGTCTGCTCAGTGGGTGCTGAGGGCCTGGCTACACCAGTGTGGGAGAGGAGCAAATGGGCAGTGGCACGAGCTAAGGGGCCAGCACAGAGGAGCAGCTGCTGTGGGACACCTCTGGGAGCCCAGTGTTAACCCCTCCTGGGGACCTTGCTCTAGGCCCCGCCTCTGAAGGGTCCCTCCCCTCACCCCCACCATACTGGGGACAAGCTGACACACGATCCTTGGGGGAACACAGCCAAACCATAGCACTGATCCCTCGTCAATTTAGTGTTAAATTGATCAGTACACATCCCGGAAGGGAATGGCAGTCGTCACTAAATTTTCAGCTGCCTAAAAACTGCATTGTATTTTCACAGCTGTCACACAGTGCTCGGAGCCACTTGATGAACTGATAAATGATACATACATAATTTCTTCTTTATTATTTCAGGTATCATGACTGGAGCATTTTATGCAGTCTCAACATTATTAAACCAAATGATACTGACATATTATAAGGTAAGCTTCTCTTTTTATCATATTGTACACCCCGCTTAGGATTATTCCATATAATTCCTGTTAGCATAATCATAAGATTTAGGGTTATAATCTTGTTGTGTAAAAGATTTACCTTTGTTTTTAATGAGAACACATTTGTGAAGCAAAATTTTACCAAATTGAAAGAGCTTGGGGATCAGGCAACGTCCCTCCTGAGGGGAAAGGTGCTCCGAAAACAGGAGTGGATGGGCTTTATAGGCGGAGAAGGGCAGAAGCAGCAGAAACGAGGACCTGGAGTGGACTGGTGATCACATTGCAGCTTCCTCACCAGGCTGAGCAGAGGGCTGGGCTCCCTCTCTTGGGCTGCAGTGACTCTTGGGCCATTTTCATGTTCGTGGTGGCCTTGTGGCACCTGGCACAGGTGATTCCATTCTGGATTTGTCTGGTCTCTTGGCCCCAGGGCAGGAGCTAAATCCAAAGCAGTGATTGCCTGTAATTTTTATTAAACACATTTAGTTAAATTCCTAAAACATTAAAAGCAGACTTTTTTTCCTTTGGTGGTATGGAGGATTGAATGCAGGGCCTTTGTACTACGCTACATCCCCAATGCTTTTTATTTTTTGAAACAGGAACTTACTGAGTTGCTCAGGTGGATCTTGGATTTTCAAGCCTCCTTCCTCAGCACTGGGGTTACAGGCATATGCTGCCACATCCAGCTGAAAGCAGAATTATCACTCTGGCAATGCCGTTTTGTTTTGTTTTGGATTAAGTTATTGATATATGGAAAACGGCAAAACATTTCAAAGGAATCAACATAAGAAGCAAATACCAAGTTCTGAGTGGCCTTTCTGCTCCTAAAATAAGGGAGCTGTACTATATAAACCCTTTTCAGACATCTGTAAATTACGTACAAATCCTAACAAAAATTGTGCTTTTAATCACAGAGGACCAAAGAAATTTTTTTTATTTCTCCCATTATTTTTATTTTTTCTGGCTTTATTTGTTTTTTACTTGCCACTGCTCACCAACTCTAATCCATGCACTGAATCTTCCCAATGTGTGCCTCAGTTTACCTGATGATTCCCATGACTGCGGACAGGGTGGGGTGTGCAGGGTCCGTGTCTGATCAGCTTCTCATGCTCATGGTTTTCAGGATCAGGAGGTGAATGCGGGAAGGATTGGGCTCACTCTGGTGGTGGCCGGAATGCTGGGCTCCATTCTGTGTGGCTTATGGCTGGACTACACCAAAACGTACAAGTGAGTGATGGGAATATGGGGAGTTTGGATTGTAGAACTTCCTTTTTTATTTTCAGAGATCTAAGTGTTACCAAACACGTCCTGGCTCCTTTCATTTCGTAAATGTTTCAATAACCTACATATTGTTTTATTTTATTGGTCATACTTATTTCAACCTTGAGAATTTGGATATACCATATGAACCTTCTTCCCCTCTGACAATACCCATACATACTTTAGAAGGGAGCATATCTGTATTTTAAAAAGAAAAGCTCCTTCTGAGGAACCTTTGACTTTTGACAGACTTGATCTTGTTCTTTTCTTTTTCTGTGGGCTTAAAATACAAAATACTGTTCTTATAAAAAAAAAAAACATTGAGGATAAGACTTTTGTTTTGGTAAAAAAACTTTTGACCAAAATGTCCCTAAAACTACAGTACCATTTAACTATAATACAATGCATAGTATGAAGATGCTATTTTAATTGTGCCTGTATATGGAAACAGTGTTTTTAATATAAAAGAAAGAGGAAGTGATACGACTAGGAAACCAGAGCAGGGTTTCAGTGGCAGCATTCTTCTGCTTTGGCCTTAAAAGATTAGCCAGTTTCTCTTTTATCATATTTTTTTGTGGTGCTAGGGATCCAAGCCAGGACCTTGCGAGTGCTGGGCAAGTGGTTTCCCACTGAACTACACTCCTAGCCCCAGGGCACATCTAAAGGGCTAAAGCTTCTCCTGTCTCTGCTTGGGAGAATTAGTGAATGGAACTGTTCGTGAATAAAAGAATGGAGTGAAATATGGAACTCTGTCATGTACATTTTTCTTTTTTTTTTTTTTAAGAGTAGGAAAAATTTATTGAGAGAAAGAAAAGTCATGTACACTTTTCAAGGTCCAGCTACATTTAACTACTGTATTATTCTAAATCCTTCCGGAAGTACCCCGACCTTGAAATTCTCCAGGATAATTCTCCCATAATTTAACACAACACTGTCTGTGGTTTTATTATAAAATTACAGTTCAGGGCCAGGGATTTAGCTCAGTGGTGCCGCTGCCTGCCTCGAAAGTACAAGGTCCTGAGTTCCATCCCCCCCCCCAAAAAAATTACAGCTCAGAGTGAAATCTGCTCAGTTTGTAGGTGAAAGGAGCATGTGTACAGGATTCAGTTCCCTAGTAGTCTCGGTCCATGATGGATTAGGAGACTTGGCAGGGGCAACAATACGTTCTTGGGGGAGCTTGGGTTCCCAAGGTAGCTGCCTCTTTCTCATCCGTCCCGTTGTGCACATCTCTCCTGCTGGGGGGTTATGGCCAGCGGTAGGCAAGTTCGGTCCCTAAGGGACTTGTGCTCTAAATGGGGCCAATAAGGCACTCACATAGGCAAAGTTAAATGGTAAAGTAACAGACTAACATTGACTCATAAGTGCCAGGTATGTAGGTGTAGGTGATAAGGGAGATGGGAAGAGAATCTTGTATGCTGTAGGGGCTAGGGAAGGCGTTTGGAAGAGGGGAAATTTGATTTGAATCTTGAAATAGGATTCATGTGGAATGGGATTCTTAACTACTCATGAGTAGCCTTTTCTGCTTGAGCATTGGATATGGCGTGAGTTTTGTTGACTGCCGCTATTGAATCTTAAATTTAATCTTTAAAGTCTGTGTTTTGGTGAATACATTTTCTGTAAACAAGAAGGGGTGAATTTTCAAATGTAGATTTATTGCTGTATGGATAGAGCAGTGGTTAGTCACATGATTTTTATATGCCTAGAAAAATTCTTAACAATTTTGTTGTTTGGTTTTAGACAGACTACTCTGATAGTTTACATTTTGTCTTTTATTGGAATGATTATATTTACTTTCACATTGGACCTTGACTACATTATCATCGTGTTTGTTACTGGAGGGATACTTGGGTAAGTATGAGATATATTTAGGAAAAATGATACCATGCTGTTATAATTCTGAAGTATTATTACTTTAATTTACTAATCTTTTAAGTTCATCCAAAAGTCCTTTAGTAGTTTAACCCTATAAGACCCATTGTGTGCATGTAAGTGTATAATTCTTCAAAACTGTAAAAAATAGTTTAGCCTTGTGTGCTTGTGCACACCTGTAACCCTAGCCTTCCAGGAGGCTGAGGCAGGAAGATTGCAAATTCAAGCCCTGCATGGGAAACAGTGATTTAACAAGACCTTGTCTCAAAAATTTTTTAAAAAAATTTTTAAGGGGACCTGGTGGGTATAATCCCTAGTAAGAAAGAAAAGCAAAAGTAAGGAGGAAAGAAAGTCTGTTGATGAAAATGTATAAGCCTTACTGAGTCCACGTAACATTATTGGTAATAAAAACAGCTGACTTAGAAAAGTAGAAGGAAAAAATGAGGGGGGAAAAATCTTTGGGATTTTCAGTTCTTGTGACTTTGGGCTGCTTGGTTAGTAATAATAGTTCCTCACTTTCATATCACAACCCCAAAATATACTCACTGAATGAAGCATTGGAATAGGCCTGAGATATAGAATGGTTGAGTCAGTGTGTGATGTTGTCCTTCTGATAGTTCTTTCTATAATGCCGGCTTGGTTTTCCTAGTTTCTTCATGACCGGTTACCTCCCGCTGGGGTTTGAATTCGCTGTGGAAATCACTTACCCTGAGTCCGAGGGCACTTCGTCTGGTCTTCTTAATGCTGCTGCCCAGGTAAACCTCTGGCTCCTCTTAGTCTTGATGGCTGTTGTACCAAACAGTCTAGTGAATAATGAGTTTGATCATAATTTTTGTTTTAACAATCTCACTTTTCAGTGAGTGTTTCTAGATGCCAAAATATGTGAAGAATATTAGTTTTAAAAGGTCCTGGGGGGAAAATGTACATGTGTTTTAAAGAAGCAAAATTAATAAAAATTGTTTCACTTATTTCAGGTTTTTGGAATTTTGTTCACATTGGCTCAAGGAAAGCTCATAACAGATTATGGCCCCAGGGCAGGGAACATTTTCCTCTGCTTGTGGATGTTTGTGGGCATCATTTTAACAGGTGAGTTAGGGGATTTGCCTGGCAGAAGTATATGCACTGTGTTGTCTTTATATGTAATTTTTGTGTGTATTGCTTCCTAATGGCTTGGCAGAACATAGGAGTTAAAAATGAGATAAAAAGCAGGATATTGTTTATTTTCTTCTAAGGATATAAATCTGTTAATTTATGTTGGAGGTTTCATGATCAAAACAGTGATAGGAAACAAAACGGTTGTAACAGTAATAAAGACCTGAAGTTGGGCAGACCCTGCTGCAAACTCTGATTCTGTTTCTCACTAGCTGTGTGACTTAGGTGACTTACTTAACCTCTCTGAGACTTAGAAGGAAATTTCAGCTTGCTCCGTCTTTTCCACTGTACATTCACAGTACACATCACTATTGTGACCCCCAAAAGAGTGGGGGTTTCTCCCCCATTGAGCAGGCCCTTCCAGTAGACCCCTGCTGGGCGTCCTTTCACATGAGTTGGGCAGTTGGCGCCCGGTAGTGTTTCCAAGCCCAGGCTGCCCTCTGCTGTTATTTTGCTTTGACAATTTCTTTCTGCATCCCTTTACCAACACGAGAGATGGAATCCATGGATATTCAAAGAGGAATTTTTACAAATCTGGTAATAACTTAATTTGAGGACAGAATCTATAAGAAGGGTATGAATGAAAACTTTGTTTTACATTTGCTTACCTGGTCATTCTTTGTAAAGCTGCAACGATAAGCTTCCCTGTGATAAGCATTTATTTTGGATACACATAGCCACCCAAGGTTACTATTCATTCATCATACTCAGACAAAGTCATTGTGTCCTGTTCCCAAAGAAAAATGTCCTGTCAAAAGGAAGTTTTTACCCTACTATCTTTAGTTAACAAAACAAAACCCAGAAAAGTGTGGAATATCTAATACTGTCTGCTATGTTGTAAATATTTGTTGGTTCTTGATTTCCAGACAAGAGCCATGTACCTATCAACTAGAGTATTATTGTTGCACTAAAAGTAAAGGGAACGGTTTCATACTTCTTTTCCAGATTTGGGGGAGAGGTACAGTACAGGGATTGAACCCAGGGCCTTCACACTGAGCTGTATGCCCAGGTCTTTGTATTTATTATTGTTAGTAGTATTTTGAGACAGGATCTTGCTAAGTTGATAAGTTTGCAGAGCAGAGCTCGAATTTGCAGTCCTCCTGCCTCCCAGAGAGCTGCGATCACATGGGTGGGCCACCGTGCCTGTTTGTGTGATATTTCTTTTTTTTTTTTTTTTTTTTGGTACTGGGGATCAAACTTGGGACCTTGCGCTTGCAAGGCAGGTGGTGGAACCACTGAGCTAAATCCCCGGCCCATGTGTGATTTTTATATAAAATTCATGAACATTAATTCAAACAAATCAAATCTGCAGAATTAATTTTAAAAGTGAAAAAAAGTATTTAACACTAGTTTTACATTGAGACCTTCACCATCTAAAAATGCTAATTTATCTGATTTGCTGAGTATTTTGTTGGAGAGAGATGGAGGGTTTTTCTAAAATATTGATATCAGTAATGGAGGATTCTGAGGGGCAGTGTGGATTTCAAAGAAAACACTGGACTTGCGGTTTCAGTCCGGCAAATAAGAAGCTTGAAAACTGCCACTCTACACTAACAACAAATTGGAAGCTGAACAAACTGAAAAATCAACAACTCTTCTTAGGTCCAAAAGAGAAGTGAGATCATAGTGCAGAACACGGCCTCCAAAACTGGAGAGAACAACAGAAGCAGAAAATCAGAGCCGAAACTAGTGGGAAGGAGTGCAGCTGCTGTAGGAAACCAGAATGGGTTGAAGAGTTGCTGGAGGCTCTGTGCAGAAAACCCTGAGAAAGCTCCAGAGGGAGCCTGCACAGGGACTCTCACTTCGGGAATTTTACCTCCTGTTTGTAGGGGAAAGGAGCCTTTCTGGGATAGGCCAGAGTAGTCTGGTCTTCTTAGTAGATGTGCCCCAGGGGGGGACTATTTAACCAGCATCTAACCTACCAGGATTTATCTGAGCCTTGCTGACCTGGGGGAAAGGAAAGGCCCAGGTCCAGTGCACTCCAGACTTCCATGTGGGAGAAGGAAATGTGCACCTTCGGGCCCCTCTAGCCATCCTGTCCCACTGGGCTACGTGGCTGCGAACCTCATGTGAGGCTCACAGTTCAGAGGCACAGTCCCAGCCCTGCGTAGAGGATGATAGAAGGCTTCCACTCCCCCACACTTCACCACCACATTGCCTCATTACAGCCATCTTTTTTACCCCAGTGTATCATGATACCCCAGTGTACCACAAAAAAAAAAAAAAAATTAAAAGACATACTACAAGGCAAAAAGCACAATTTAAAGAAAGAGCAAATAGGGCCAGGGATTTAGCTCAGTGGTTCCGCCACCTGCTTCGCAAGCGTAAGGACCCGAGTTCAGTCCCCAATACCAAAAAAAAAAAAAAAAAGAGCAAGTAGCATAACCATACTCAGCTATGGTACAGATGCTGGAATTACCGGATTAGGAACTTAAAACAGCTATGATTACTATGCTTGGTCTGTAATGAATAAAATACTGTGCAAGAAAAACTGGGTAGTATAGAAAGATGGAAAGTCTAAGAAGCCAAAAACTGCTCAAAATCAAAACATGGTAACAGAAATGAAGAATGCTTTTGAGGGATTTATTAGTAGACTAGAATGATTGGAGAAAGAATCTTTGGGCTTGAGGATATAGCCATAGAAACCTCCAAAACTAGACGGATATGGTGGCCACAGCCAATACCAACACCGGGAGGAAGGCTGAGGCAGGAGGATCACAAGTTCAAGTCCCACCTGAGCATCTTAGCAAGACTCTATCTCAAAATTGAAAGGGCTGGGGAGTGTAGCTCAGTGGTAGAGAACACCTGGGTTCTATCCCTAGTATTGCAGAACAATCAAACAAGAAACCTCTAAAACTGAAACGTGAAGAGAAAGAGGACCCAAAGGGAACAGTCTAGGTTGCCACATCAGCAAGATGGCTGAGTAGAATGGTCTGTTGCTCATCCTCGTCACAAAAAACCACAAGCAAACTTACTAGCGGGACACAAAGTACACCAGAGTGGCAGCAGAGTGGCAAGGTCCTCAAGGAGTTTGATGAAAGAGGACAGCAAGGTGCCCTGCCACTCCCACACTCTCCTCTGCCCAGATTGGCTTGGAGCCAAGAGAGACCTGTCTTTATGGGGAACAGGTAAGGTAGAGAACCCCAAGATCCCCTCTGCTGCTGCAGATGACTGCACAGGAGCCTTCAGATGTCACAGACCCTGAGTAGAGTTTAGAGAGCTGTTATAATTCATGAGCTGTATTGCCACAGAGTAAACGCCACCGTTGTACACTCTTGAGGCTCATGACCTAAGCTGCCAGTCCTTGGCACTGTCTTGAAACCAGACCCAGTGCAAGAGTGTGGTCCATTTTGGTGGCTGGTGGTCACAGCAGATCCATTCTTAAGGTGTCACCATCATTCCACCATGCTCGTGGGTGGCTGTAATAACAGAGCCAAAGCCCCAGACAAAGGCTGAGACAGAACATTCAGACCCATGAGGTGCTCCATTCCCCAAGAACAGGCAGATGAGCACAGAGGAGAAGCCAACATGAAGCCCATGGTCCCCCATACCCACATGCACCTATGCTTGGCCCAGCAGCCAGCCAGATGGCAGCCCCCACCAGTGGAGAGCCCCATAGCTACCAGCCTGCCAGCCATCCAGGCAGCAACCCCAATCCCAGCAAAACTACCACCTCACCATAGTCACAAGCACCTGTAGTCTAGGTCACCAGCACAACCATTGACATGGCTGACAAGGATTACAGCTGAGAAACTGCAGGGAACACACTACAGAATCTTTCCAGAATCAAAGCTAATATAACCACACCCTGCCGACAGCCTAGCACCCCTCACAGGAAATAGCCTCTCCTAAAAAAGTTTCAAAAGCCCATGAAGTTGGAAAAGATGCCTGTTGCGTGAGATGTGCACATATAACACAAAGACACAAACATGAGAAAACAAGGAAATATGGAACCCTCAAGAGTATGCAGTGATTCTCTATTATTAGGAAATTTATAAAATGTTTGAAAAGTTAATGATATGAGGGATGTTGAGTGAGACACAAAATACAATTCATAATATGAAAGAAATTCAACAGAAAGGGTACCGCTGTGCTCGCTTCGGCAGCACATATACTAAAAAGGCTACCACTAAAAAACCCAGAGATCTCTTCAGTTGTACTGGAGCACACCTGTAATCCCAACACTCTGGGAGGCTAAGCATATTTAACAATAGCTAAAAATTTCCCAAGTCTTGGGAGGTATGGATGTATAGATCATGAAACTCAACTCCATTTAGGTTCAACCCAAAGAAGTTGTTGTCTCCAAGGCATATTATAATTAAGGTAACAAAGACAAAGAATTGTGAACATAGCGAGAGAAAAATGACATCAAGTGAAGGAATCTCCATTGGACTAATGGCAGATTTCTCAACAAAATTTGCAAGCCAGGAAAGAATAGGATGGTATATTCAAGAACGTTGAAAGAAAACAAAACAAGATAAAAACTGCCAACCAAGAATTCTGTACCCAGTAAAGCTGTCCTTCAGAACTGAAGGGGAAATGGTGCCTTTTCAGATATGTGAAAACTGAAGGCACTCATTACTAAGGAAATGCATAAGTGCCGGGGATTTAGCTCAGTGGTCGCGCCGCCTGCCTCAAAAGTGCAAGGACGTGAGTTCAATCCCTGGTACCAAAAAAAAAAAAGGAAATGCTTAAAAGAACACTACCTGTATTAAACCACAGAATTATAAAACTCACTACTTCGAATAGACACACAAGAAAGAGAAAGGAATTACACCTGTGACTATGGAAAACCACTCAGCCACAAAGATTAACAGCGAGCAAGGAGAAAACAAAGGCTATACAGAGGGAAAAACATTTAACAAATGACAGGTGTGGCTTGTTACTAGCAGAGGTAACTTTGTGAACAGTTGAAAATCTCCAATTAAAAAATTTAGATAAACTGAATGGATTTAAGAGACTAGTTTTTTAGTAGATCCAATCATATGTTGCCTACAAGAAATTCGTTTCACTAACAATACACACGTAAAGACAAAGTGAGGGATAGAATAAGCAAATTTTAAGTGAACAGAAATAGCTATGCTCACATCAGATGAACAGAAATTAATTTATAATTACAAAAAATGTGGGCTGGGGATGTAGCTCCCTGGCACTGCAGCTGCCTGGTAAGTGCAAAGTCCTGAGTTCGATCCTCAATACCAAAAAAAATAAAAATAAATTAAATAGGGATGAAAGAACTCTACAATGAAAATCATAAAATGCTGATGAATAAAATGGAGAAGATATGAAAAGGTGGAAAGATATCATATATTCATTAATTGGATGAGTTGAAATTGTTAAAATGAACATAATACCCAAAACTGTCTACAGAGTCAGTGCTGTCTATCGTAATGGCGGTGACTGTTCACAGAAATGGGAAAACACTCCTAAAATTTTTATGGACCCACAAAAGACCCCAATAACCAAAGCAGTACTGAGCAGAATAAAATGGAAGGCCTCACAATCCCTGACTTCAACACGTTCTGCACGGCAACAGGGACCCAGCATGGTAGTAGGGCGGAGCAGGCAACCCAGCAGTAAACCACATCTAGCCAGACGTGCAGTGGGGACGAGAGTGTCGTGGTAAATGACGCTGGGAAACAGGACGCCCATGTGTGCAAGAGTACAGAATATTCAAAAGCCAACTCACAGTGAGTCCAAGCCTTCAATGTAAGACCCAAACTAGAAAACAAAAAGGAACGAGAAATTCTTTAGGACATTGGTCTGGGCCAAAGATTGTTTTGTATGATCCTCAAAAACGAGCAACAGAAGCAAAACTTGACACGTGAGATTACATTCAGCTACAAAGCTCTGCACAGAAAGTAAACCACAGAGTAAAGAGACAACCTACAGAATAGAAAATAATTGCAAACTTCATCTGGCAAGGGATTAGTAGGCAGAAGAAACTACATTCCACAGCAAAATAACAAATCATTAAAAATGTGCAAATGGTCTGAGTAGACATTTCTCAAAAGGAGATAAATGGCCAAGAATATGAAAAAATGCTTAACATTACTAATCATGGGGAAATAGAAGTCCAAACCACAATGAGATTCATCATACCCCAAGTACAATAGCTGTTACCAAAAGGACAAAACAGTGATGACAAGGTTATGGAGAAAAGAGGACTGTCATGCACTGTTGGCTGGAGTGTGTATTAGTGTAGCCATCATGGGAAACAGAATGGAGTTCAAAATATGAGTTCAGTCTACATTCCCATCAATACAGATGAGTGGATAAAGAAAATGTATCTATACAGTGGAATATTATTCAGCCATTAAAAAGAATGAAAAAATCCTGTCATTGTGACACCATGGATGGAACTGGATGATGATGTGTACTGTGTTAACACATCCCCACTGGCTTCATCCACTGGTGGTACATACATGACCATGATGTTCCACTGGTCTTCATCTTTGTTTCTACTTAGCTTTATGGCTAATTCTTATTTACTGCCTACAAACTTTTGTCTTATTTTATACTCTTTGATCCATCTGTGGCTTTCACACTACCACTTTAATGCTAGTAACTTAGAAATCCATGTCTCCAGCCCTGACCTCCGTTACATTTCCGACCAATATGTCCAGTCCTATCTTCTGACCTCCGTGTTCTGTGGCCATCTCGTAATCAACATGCCCAGGAATTTTAGTTTTAACTTACCAACAAAGTCCTGAGTTAAGACCCAAATGCCAGCCACTGTGCTTCCAGATGGTCTCAGATACAGATTTAACTCTTACAGAATTCTGGAAGGAACCTCAAGTCCTTTCCTGTGTGGGGTTAATTGAGAAATCCTGGGCCAGTGTCTCTAAGGACACTGAGATCTGCCTGTGTACAGGAGAGAGGCTCTGAGGGCTGTGTAGAGGACCCTGAGCCTTCATTGATTGACCACCTTGAGTTACAACCAGCCTTTGTGAACGAGTTGAGTTCGTAAGTCAAGGGTCCACTGTACTAGGGCTCCCATCCATGCGATTGCCCAAGTGAGGAAACTGACGCTACCCGGTTTTTCTCCTCCCTCCCATATTTTTTTCATATCCCATCAAATCCCCAAATCCTGTTGGCTCCAAATCCTACCAAATCACAGCCACTTACAGCCTCTCGGCAGGGTCATCTCTAGGCTGGGCCTCGGCCTCTGGGCTCATTGCTGTCAGGCTGTGCTGCCTCCCCAAGTGGTCTGAAGTGTCACTTGGGGCCCACTGTGTCTCTGCCAAGCCTTCTCTGGTTCCCTTTGGCTGTGGAGGCATTTTTCTCCCATGTTCCCTCTATACTTGTATTTGTCTGCGGTATCACAATTGATCATACAGTGTTAGAATTGTTTACCTGCTGATATTTCCTTAGAGAATTCTGCAGTGCAAAGAATGTGCTTTTCATTTGGTATTCCCCATTTGTTCACTGATTAAGATAGTCTTAGGTATCTTTTCCAGGCTACAAGTGTGCTACTGAATAATACAGCTTTATAGTATTTTATTTCAGTTTGGTAATGCCGAAGAGGACTGTGCTGCTTGAGGAAAAATATGACACAGGTTGTGGTAACTCCATTTGCGATTCTCTCTTTTAGCATTAATCAAGTCTGACCTAAGAAGACACAACATAAATCTAGGCATCACAAATGCTGAAATTAAAGCTGTAAGTAACATTTGCTTTTATGACTGTTCTGAGAAAAGTACACATGGAGTAAATGTGAAGCCATTCTTATTTATCAGCGTTTTCTTTCAGAGTCAGCTGTTGATCTGCTAAAATAGCGTATGCAGGCACAGTACAATTATTATACTCTGCTTCTCTCTGCAGGTGCCCGTTGAAAGCCCCACAGATCAGAAGCCAAAAGTTGCCACATTATCCGTCCAGTCAGAGTCATCAATCTGAAGTGGAAGGGAAAGTTACTGTCCCTCGGTCAGTGGAATGCAGTGTGCTGACTTGTGGGGAGGTGTGAACAGTGAAGCTCAGAGTAGAAGTGACAGGGACAGGCGTTTATTTGAAAATTACTTGTAAGCTCTAAATGAACAATTATTATTTTGCTTAATTATTTAAGCAATATTTTGTTTACATTATGTTAACACTCCCACTCATCTCATTAGTGTCCCATTTTCAGTGGTATATCATGCCTGAAAGTAATCTGCTGACATTTATTATTCAAAGGTTATTTTCGTACTGGGTGTGGTGGTGCACGCCTGTAACCCCAGCTGCTTAGGAAACTCTGAGACAAGAGGATTTATAGGTTTGAGGCCAGTCTGGGCAACTGTCTCAGAAGAAAGGGGCTAGAGATGCAGCTTGGCACTAGGGTCCTCACCTGGTGGGCACGAGGCCCAGGGTTCAATCCCCCGTATTCTGGTGTTTTGTTTTGTCTTGCTTTTTTGGTATAGGCTATCGAACTCAGGACCTTGAGCCTGCAAGGCAGGCGAAGTGCCACTGAGCTAAGCCCCCGGCCCTTTTGTTTTGTTTTTTAGCTGGATTTTTTTTTTTTTTTGGTGCCGGGGGATCGAACTAGGATCCTTCCACTTGCGCAGCAGGCGGCGGAACCACTGAGCCAAATCCCCAGCCCCCTTTTGTTTTGTTGTTTGAAGAAAGTGGAAGCTTAGACTTTCTACAGTGATTCTGAGGGGTATGGTTCTCGTAAGAGTCCGTGCAACTTACATAGGAAATATTCAGTGGGACCAAGGCGCTCTGCTGTGCTGCCCTCCAGAGTATGCAGTGTGCACACTCACCAAGCGCGGGCTGTGAGGACACCCCCGTTCCTGTACTTGTTGCATAGTGCTTTGTAGCAGGTCCTGTCAAAGACCACAGAAGCTGTCTGTGTTCAAAGTCTACACGCGACTGGTCATAGGATTGTGTCCTAGGTAAGCAAGTGTGCCAGACGCAGGGCACATTGTCTGGAGTTCTTTTCTGGGGTGCCTTCGTATTGTGGATAAATACTAACACTATAATTTTCAGTCCAGCTTGAAACAGAGAAGTTTTATACCCAGTGGCCTTTTTTACTGCCTTTTATTCAGTATGTAACTCTCTAGCAAGAAAATTCATGATAGGTTTTTTTATGACCATTTCATGATTTCTTACATCACGCCCTACAATGTTGCCTCGAAGATCCGTAACCTCAGATGGCCTGGGTGTCCCCATTTAGTGGAGACCTTGAAATGCTGACTGTCCTGATTGTGCAGTGTCGTTTGCCTGTCCGTTCTCCTCAGAGGAGGCCTGTGCCCAGCAGGAGCCCCCCAGTACGCTGGGGCCCAGTCTGTCCTTCAGCACTGGGTGGCTGCTCCTCCACCTGCCCCAGATGCTTTCCGCATGCTCGGGTTGGGAGAAACAGGGCCAAATGCTCCTCCACAGTGCCTAGCGCTGCATTCTGTTTACAGTGAGAATCTAAATCTTGTCGATGTCCTGGCTCTAAGCTTAGATGAAGTATCTTTACAGTAGTGATGTTTGCTCCACCATAATATTTACATTATGTCCATGCACACAAACCCAATCAGGTAATGAACATGTTTATGTGAATAACAGTTTTGATTAAAGCAGAATATGTATGCTGATTTAAATTGAGACTATGTTATCTGTATTCAAATGACTATAAATTATATAGAATCTGACCCTAGAGAATGTATTCTGTTACCAGAAGAACATAACTAAGAATCAAGAACTCTGGTTCCATGCCCTGGTCGTGTTTCTGTCTCACTGTAACTCTGGACAAGTCATTTACCCTGTCCAGGCAGAATTTTCCTAGTCCGTGAAATGTGTCCACTTTGATCTCAAAGATCTTTTTAAAATGTTAAATACTATTCATTATGGAGTAGACTAAATCAGTGTACCACAAGAACTCAAACAGAAAAAAATTCCCTGGACAGTTGAATAAACAATTGTGATTTTTACTCTTGGATAGAAGGGATTTCAGCTCTTTTTAGTTGGTAGCAGAAGCCCAGGCAGAATATGCCCAGTCGCCAGCTTCTTTTGATATTTACATCATGGATTAAATTGGCCAGAAATATATTTTAAAGTTCCTCCCAAATAATTATTTTTATTGTTTAAAATAATCACATGCTTACTGAGTTTCTGAGATTTTGAACAAATAAAAAGTTGGAATACTTTATTTCTGAAACATATACATACATGTTTTCTTTGTCCTTGTTCAAAAGAGAGTATGAGTGACAAAAATATAAAATGAATTGGTAATTGTCTGTTTTTTGTGAAAGTTATTTATAATGTGTTGGACAAGAATGTCATGATTGTATGTTTAACTTTCAAAAATAGCATAGGTAATCATCACTTGTGTGTATTTTAATCAAAGAGTTTTAGGAAAGAAACACTGGATACGTTCAGAAGCTATTACATTTGTAAATGTTCCAAATATAGTTTTTGTTTTTATGACAGTGTTAGAAATATCTTTTCACAATGTCTATATGTAAAAATATGTTTGTGTGTATTAGGTGGAAGAAGGCTTGGGTCTTCTGTCATTATTCATGTGCTAATTTTTGCTCCTTTTACAGTTTGTCCGTATGCTTGTTCTTCATTATTTCAGACTCAAAAATAAATTTATTTTTTTAATGTTCATTTTGTATGCCTTGAAAAAAAAGTTCCGGTATTTAGTTACTCCCTGGAGTCAAAGGGATTATGATTTCACAGTGGGCCAAGGAGGAAAAGAGGTCGTTTACGGAACACAAGGAAACAAAGGCCTCCAAGGGTCAGGGATAAAACAGAAACTAAAATATTTTATTCATTTTAAAATAACTTGAGAGCGCACCGTCAGCGAGAGGCCAGGTAGGAGCGCTCTGCTCTCACACTGACCTGATGACCGCCCACCGGCAGGACCACCCGTGGGAGTGGTCCTCCCTGGGCAGAGGTTTCAGCAGCCACAGTTCGAGCAAAAGAAAAACACAGCAGATGCCCTGAAGAGGCTAAAAGCATGGCCCAGCCTGGTGCCAAGAAAGGCTTGTCAGTGTCTGTTTTCCCTGCTGGGGGAAGAGTCCTGAGCGACCCGCATTTCCCTCCCTTGCAGGGTGCTTCCAAGGGGCCACCTTCCCTGCTTCCCAGCCCGGACCCCGAGGTGATTGGCCTGGCTGAGTGGGAGAGGCGGGAACAGGAAGCTGCTAGCTCCTCCCAGGCTGCGGCAGGAAGCGGCCCAGGCTGACCCACACCCTGTGCCTTGCTGCAGGGGGTTTCCTGCATCAAGCACCCCAGGGAAAACAACGGGGAGCTCTGAGCACCCGGCCAGTGGAGGAGGCAAAGCCAGAGTCTGTGCCCCTGGCCAGCCAGTCAGCAAAGACTAGACGAGGTGGGTTTTCTTCATAAAGACAGCAGCAGACTCCAAGAAGCACAAAAACAGCAAGTAAATATGATATGCAAAAGAACACAATTATATGCCAGTAACAGTCCAAAGAAACATCTGTAAGTTACTTGACTAGAAGCTGGCTTCGGGGCACGTGCCTGTAATCCCAGCACTCTGGAGGCTGAGGCAGGAGGATTCCAAGTTCAGTCACAGCCTGGGCAACTCAACGACTGAACAAGATCCTCTCTTAAAAAATAAAAAGGGCTGGGTATGTAGCTCAGTGCAGAGTGGGTTCAATCCCAAGCACCACAAAATAAATAACTTGACCTGGAATTCAGTTGATCAATAATAGATACTGTGAGAGGACGGAGCAGGTGGAGTAGGAGGATCAGAGGTCTCTAGTGAGTCGGAGTAATTGGTAGCTCTAAAGAAATCCCAGCACTGGGGATGTAGCTCAGTGGTAGAGCATTTTCCTAACATGAGAGGCCTGGGAAAAAACGCCGCCGCCACATCTGCCTGTGTCTTCTGCTGTGGTTTGGGGGTTGAATGTCCTCAGGAGCCCCATGTGTTAAAGACTTGGCCACTGGAGAAGTGCTATTCAGAGGAACTTTTAAGAGGTGGGGCCTAGCAGGAGGCCTTGGGGTCACTGGCACGTGCCCTCGAAGGGGACTGGGAAGCTGCCCCTTCCTCTCTGGCTTCCCAGCCACAAGGTGTGCAGTTTTTCTGGGCCACACACTCCCAGCGTGATGTACCACCACGGGTCCAAAAGCCACATGGACTGAACCTCCAAAACTGTGAGCCAAGATAAGCCTTTCCTCTATGAGCCAGGTATTTCATCACATGACGGCAAGCTAGCATATCATTTAAATTATCAATCTATTTCAAGGTAAGGGCTCCAGGATGGCTTAGTTTTAGAAATACATGTGTGAGACAAACATCACGAAGCTATTTGAAGTGAACAGCACTTTATCTGTTACCACTTGCCATATAATAAATAGAAACTTTTAACACTTCTCAGATCCCATTGAGAATCACTAAAATTATATTTTAGCATTTCAGTGGCAAAAACTTCCATCCAGGAAAATAAAAAATTACCATTCTTTTCAAGCAAAGAAGCAAAGAAGTTTTCTCTCCTTCCAACCCGGCCAGTCTCAGCTTCCTGGCCCGTGCCACCTGCTCCTCCACATTCTTCTTGCTCTCTGCATCAAACTCAGGTGGCAGCCTGCCCTGAGGTGATTTCAGGTGCTGGGACAGGGTCCCGTGGGTGGAAAGTCGCTGTATGATGTTTCAGAGCGAATTCAGCGTCGCGGGCCCCTCAGGAGAGGTGAGACCAAAGCACACCGGCAACCAAGCGGGATGGGGCACCTTAACTCACACGGCATCTGCCAGTATCGCAGGTGTGGAGAGCAGGCTGGGCCCCAAGAGAAGGAGAAAGGATTAGCTCAGGGAGGACATCGCCACCTCCCCTCCCATTTAGACTGGTGACACCATAGGCCTTCTGGCTATAGATTCGAACCTGCACTTGTCTTTCCATTGCTCTTAGTTAAGCTCACGGTGAAGTGCTGACTACAAAGAGGATAAACTGGCAGCAACCAGTAGAAACCTGAATTCTGGTTGGGCCCTACAGGCTGGTGGGCAGATGGTGCTTGAGCTCATCTCTGTTCCTGGCAACGTGACTCCAGGTACTGAACTGGCCCCAAACCCTGTGACCAACTGATGCACTAAGTTTTCAGAAAGGTTATAATGAGACTGAGGTAAGGGCAAGAGCCGTTTCAATCCTAAATGCTCCAAAACATTTTGACCCCAAACCAAGACAGACGGGCACCGGTTGGGGTGGGATTCATTGGCACACAAAGATTCCCGCTGCAGAATCAGGAGTTTAGTTCTCACACGTGTGGCGTAAATTTGTCCCCTGCAGTAGTTCAGATGTTGAATGTCTCCCAAGGTCCACCTGTTAAAGGCTCTGTCTGAGAGTGGAGCTGGTGGGGGTGCTGTAGACCCCTAGGATGAGGGGCCTGGTAGGAGGGCCTCAGGTCACTAGGGGCGTGGCCTGTAAGCCACCGACAGCCTGGACCTTCATTTCTGCTTCCTGGTTCGTGATACAAGGGCTTGCTGTGCCCCGCCCCCCCGCTCCCTCCACGATGTGCCACCTTTGCCCAACGCCAAAGGAACAGGCTGCAGAGTCTTGGTCTGGAGATTCCAGAACCGTGAGCCAAAATAACCTTTTTCCTTTCATGTGTTACTTGGTTCAGGTCCTTTATTATAGGAACGTGCAGCTGACTGATACACCTGCAGAGTGCTTGGTGATATTATTCTTAAGACAGCTTCCTTACGTGGTTAGATTATGCTGTTTGTGTGGGTCACCTCTGCCTCAGCTGCACCAGGAGCCTTTCAGAAGTAGCCATTATGGTGTGCAGGCTGTTTCCACACGGCCTTTGGGAGCCACACATCTTAGATTTGAAACTTGACTGTCTGTGATCTCGGGAAAGTAATGAAAACCCTCTGGATTTCTGTTTCTTTGTTAAACAAGGTAGTGATTACCAGTACTCTGGGGGCTGAGCAGAAGGATGGCAAGTTTGAGCCCAGCCTGGGCATCTTTGTGACTTAGTGAGACCCTGTCTCAAAATTTAAGAATAGCCAAGCATGGTAGCCCATGGCTGTATTCCCAGCACTCAGGAGGCTGAGGCAGGAGGATCTCTGTGAATTCAAGGCCAGCCTGAACTACATAGTGAGACGCTGTCTCAAAAAAAAAAAAATTAAATATATAATAAGGGCTGGGGATGTGACTCAGTCTGAAGGTTCTGGGTTCAATCCCCAGTGTTGTAAATAATAACTTGTAGGTTTGCGGTGAGGATTAAATTTAAGCAGAAGTCACATATGTCCTCAACAAGTTAGGTGGGTAAAACCCTCATTTTAAGAATCGGTCTTAATAGAACGTTGGCTCCAATAACACCCACTGGAAAGCGAGTGGCTGATTTGGGAAGACGCGGTGCTGATGCAGCATGGGGCTCAGTACTGTTATGTCCGTTACCTTTCCTCTCCTTGCTGAGACAACACCGGACACCCAAGGTTAAAGGAGAAAGGGTTTATTTAGCTCACAACTTGTAGAGGTTTCAGTCCACACTCGGGTTGCTCCAGGGCAGTGTGCCACGTAGCAGAGAGGTGTCACACAGGAGAAACAGTTCGTGGCGCCCATAAGGTAGCAAAAGCAACAAGGGGCCTTAACAGTCTTTCTGCCCCTTTTATCTTATTCAGACCCCTTAGGGCGGTCAGCCCTCACCCCCTTCGTCCTACTGCCCTGGGACCTAGCACTGCAGCATGAATCACACCCGCTGGATCCAGCCACCTTCTCGATAGTCCCACCTCGTTCGCATGAGGCTTTAGGGGGATGGCTAGCCACTAGCCAAGCAACACACAGCCGCCTCACGGGGTCCACCTGCGTGCGGGCGCAGCGCTGGGCATCGCGCAAAAGCAACTTGTGTGGTAACGTGGAGGCATGAGCTGCAGAACCGCTATTAGGACAAACGCGAGGCTGCCCTGCGGAGCGCGGAGCGGTCCCCTCGTACGGACGCTCAGACCTCACGGACTACACATCTGCCGAGCTCCGCAGCTTTGCCAGGCCCGGAGCTAGGAGCTGGGATACCAAGATAGCTTCCGCTCGCGAACACCAATGGCAAGACACCGGGCCGCTCCCGCCCGCAGCACTGGGACAGAAGGGCCCCCTGCCTGGCCCAGGCTTTTTCCTCTCCGGGACAGAGGACGGGGACACTCGGGGGCTCGGCTCGGGAGGCCTGGCTTCGCCGTTTCTGCTCCCTGTGCCTCTGCCCGCCCCTGCGTTCACTTCACCTTGCAGCTTCTCAAACCTTAACTCCTTCGGCCTCAGGGTCACAAAAGAGGCAGCGGCCTCCCTTCCAGGTCATCCTCAGGGTGTTCGCCTTCGAAACCGGCCTAGGGCCAGGGAATCCCCAGACGGCCTCGGAGGAGCCTGGGTGAGGCCAGTGTGTTCTTTGTGTTCCTGAAATCACTCTGGCTGACAAGCACACCTGGCTGTTCCTAAGCACTAAAACCGCCAGCAGTCAGGAGCAGGGGCACTTCCACCCCACAGTGGGGAAGCACGCCCTCTCCTGGTGACGTTATGAACTATTTCTGACCACTTGAATTTCAAGGGGGCCTTGAGGGTGTGTGTGCGTGTGCGCGTTGGGGCAAAGTACGTCTCCCACGGCTTTGCAGATACGCTGAATGCACTGGCACATCTCTGTCCCCCACCCTCAGCACAGGCGCGCGCGCGTGCACACGCACATCCTCACACTCACGGTGTTACGCGAGAGTACAGCTTAGGGGAAGCATTGGCTGGCAACAACCGTTCAGGTTCCTCCAAGAGAAGTAATGGGATGGTCTGTGACAGCCCAGTGCCGAGCCTCGCGGGAGCCAGACGCTCCCAGGACCCAACCTGGGTGCCCTCGGCCCCGCCTCCGCTGGACCCCGGGGCAGAGGCAGCTGGGCCCCATGCTTTCCCCATCCCCATCCCGCCTGACTGCAGATCCTAAGTGGAGGCCCAGGCCTCCGGGTCACAGGTCTGGGGGACACCGAGGCCTCGCCTGTGACCTTATCCTGGGGCCAGGCTACCAGCCAGCTGCACGAACAAGCTCTTGCGGCAGGGGGCAGGGCTAAGCACGCTGTGCCCAAGGCTGAGCGCCACCCTGGCAGGCGCCTCACTCCTCAGGTCTCTCCTGTGGCCCTCAGGGGACAAGGACGCTCTTCCCACTCAGCCAGGGAGGGCCTGGCTGCTCTGCCCCTCTCCCCACAGGACCCCTTAACCTAGGGCCTCTCACACCTACAGGTGGCCAGGAACCCAGTGGGCCCGAGAATGTGCATTTGTACCGGGTTCCCAAGGCATGCGGGGCCACGGGGCTGGGACCACAGAGGCTGACTGGCGGGATCCGGGCTGAACTCGAGGGGAGGGCCTCTGCCCCCCGGAACCCTGGGATGGAAGCAGCATTTTGGAGGCTGATTCCCAAGGAGGTAGGTCATGGGCTGGCTGTGCCTGGTCCCTATGGAAACGGACTTGGGGGTTTGGCTCCGGGCTGGTCTCGGTTCAAGTCTTGAGCATGGCCTGGGTGAGCCTGGTTCTGTGCGGTCCTGACGCCTTCCAGCCCCGCTTCGTCATCTGGGCGAGCGGGAGGCTGGGTGTTGTTCGCCCTCTGGCCACCAGGGGGCGATGAGAAGCATTTTCCTGTCTTCCGGCGGGTCTTGGGGCCCCGTCCCTGTAACAGGGAGAACACTTTCGCCCCGCTTCTTACCCGCTGTGTGGCTTTGGGCGGGTTACTAACCTTTCTGAGCTCAGTTTCTGATTCAGCCTGGCTTCGCTGGGGCCAAACCCTCACATTTCTAACAAGCCCCCAGATATTCGCTGCTGTGGGCGGCCGGGACAGTGCCGGGGTGACAAGGCTCCCGGCTCGCTCGCAGGGGGAAGAAGGACGACACCGGGCACCCACCGCGGGCCTCGGAACAAGCGCCTGAACTTCTCCCGCCCCGGGCTTCATCCACGCCTTCGCTGGCTTGTTTCCTCCGCACTGCACTCTGGAAGGTAGTAGGGGGAACCGTTACCACCCCCCGCTAGCGGTGCAGAGCCGAGGGCCGCGGGGCGCATGCGCTGTTCGGCACCGCTGTCCGCCTGGAAGGGCAGAGAGGCAGTCCCACCCCAGGCCTTCGCCTCGAAATTACATCTGCGCCCCTGAGCCTCAAGGCCTCCCACGGGGAGCTCGCTCATGCCTTGGGAGCACACACAGCACATTTGGGAGCAGGGAACAGGGGTTTTGTGATCCTAGCATGGTTTGCTGAAACCAGATATTAAGCCGGCAGACTTGGAGGAGAAGGGGAAGGAGAGGAGCAGAGGCTGGCTAGCAAGGCCAGCTGCGTAGTAACCTCAGAGGAATGGTGCGGGTGTGGGGGCAGGTGGGGGTCAGCAGACGCCCACCACCCGTTCCCTTCACCGCCACTGTCCCACCCTGCCCTCCTCTGTCTCGACTCTGCTTTCAGGTCGGTCCCAGAGTTAACACAGAGAGGTTCTGACTTGGGCACCGTTGGACTCTCGGGCACCCAGAAGAAGCCCCGCATTCAGTGGGCGCTCAGTAAATATTTGTGGGTGGATGAATGAGGAGAACCAGCTGGCTGGCACTTGGGGCAGGAGCCTGTCCACTTGGGGTCTCAAATCATTGAATTTTGTAGAAGGTGGACTCTTGGAAGGATGCATGCGTTGCTTCTGAGGCCCCCTCTGGACTTGCTGCAGAAGATGATGGAGACTGCAGACCACCTACCCTGTGCATCTAAACTCAATCATGCAGTTCTCAGAGGGAGACCCCCCTCTTAGACCCTACTTGGTCAGGGTTGCAGCCTGGTACTGGGAGTCTCAACAGCTCTTCGGGTGATTCTACCGTGCAGCCAGGGGTTAGAATTAATCTAACCCAACCCCCTCACATTACAGAAAAGGGAGAGTGTATGCCCGGGATATGCAGTGGGTGTGGCAGACCCCCTGGCCAGGCTTAGAGCCGGCTCTCATATGGAGCAGGCATTCTTTCCTTACAATTGGCCACATCGCATTCAGAGCTGGACCAAAGCCTACGTGACTCACAGGATCACAGGAGCACTGTGGGATGGTGCCTCAGGCTAGTACAGCTTCCACGCCAGCGGCTGCAGCTGAGATCTAAGTCCTGATTTGTGAAGTTGCAGGTCTCCTAAGTGAGATGACACTGCAGCAAGGACTATGTGGCTCCAATCCACATTCCATTCCTAGAGCTACCATTCCTTTGTTTCAGTAGCTTAATAGTTAACCATGACCTACCTTTGGTCTGTTCTACTCCTTTTGCTAGAATGCCTTACCCTCCTTGCCTACAGCTTTGCCTGTCTCAGCTGATATCACCATTGCCACATGCAGCCCCCTACCCTATTCTTACGCATGCTTGTGTAATCAATAAATACCGACCGTGCTGGTTGCTTGGGTTCTCCCCACATGCTTGCCGTGGCCTATCCCAGTTCCCCACTTTCTTTTTAAGTCTTGTTTCTCTGTCTCCTTCGCTTACCGTTGTATTGCCTTTCAGGAGATCGAGACTCTTGGCTGGGGTCTTCAATACAGCCAAGGTTTAGCATTAGATTCTAACCCACCCCTCATGTTATAGAGAAGGGTCAGTGCATGCCCGGGTTATGCAGCTGGTCAGTTGCAGGGCTGAGTCTCAAATCCAGGTTACCCTCTTCGCTCAGAAGGCATCTCCATCATCTGTTCAGGAAATGCATTGAGGGCTCTTGGCTTTGAGGGAAGGAAGTTCTTCCTGAAGTTACATCTATTCAGTGTCTCCTTTTCCTGCCCAGAGTGGATTTAGTTTTAATCCTTTTACACACATGAGCATTGATTTCTTTTTCTTTCTTTTTTTTTTTTTGTACTGGGGATCAAACTTGGGACCTTGCACTTGAAAGGCAGGCAGCAGAACCACTGAGCTAAATCCCCGGCCCAGTTTCTTTTTTTCATTCTTCTTTCTTCTTTTTTTCTTCCAGTACTGGGGATTGAACTCAGGGCCTTCACATTAAGCTACATCTCCAGTCTTCTTTTATTATTATTATTTTTTTGAGACAGGGTCTCACTAAGTTGCTAAATTGCCAAAGCTGGGTTCCAACTTGCAATCCTCCTGCCTCAGCCTCCCAGAGTACTGGGATACAGGGGTGTACCACCAAGCCCAGTGCTCTATTCAGTTTCTTGGGGAAGACACTGATGCACCTGCCCCGACACCTCCTCTGCTCTACCGTCACAGGTTTGCTTCTGCCTTTCCTCCTCCCACTCAGCCTTCTCCACAGGGCATCCCTGCCCCACTGAGCAGCTCCCCGGCTAGACCTTCCCCTCCTTGGTCTCTTCTCACTGGCACTGCTCTCCGGCTCTGCAAAGGGAGGGCTGGCCCCAGAGGACCCTTCTCTGTCTTCCTCACAGCTGGCAACAGGCAAACTTGAGTCACCGCCTTGAAACACAAATAATCTGCTTTCATTTATTTAAAAACCTACCAGCAGCCAAAAAAACACACTGATAAAGGCTTTAGAGAAAGATGATCCCAAGCAGATAAACTGTCCCTTAATCAGCAAAGCAATAAATAGCACCCTGTGTAGGGAGCCTCGCTGAGAGCATTTTGGGTAATGGACAGTTGAACCCTCATCAGCTCCAGCTAAAGCCATGGACATTTTTTACATGCAGCTGCTGCACACTGAGCAGTACTCTCAGGACATTATTATCACAAACACTCACACGGATCACGCCGCCCAATCCCTTGTGAGCAGAGGGGCTGTCTTGTTCCTATGAAATCACTGCTGGTCTCCCCCATTCCTGACCCTTTCTCCTCCCTCCAGCTGTGGCCCTGAATAGGCAGAGCATCCTCTGCTGCCTGGAAGGACTTAGCCAGCCTGTGACAACCAGCGAAACCCTCAGCTGAGTCCATGTAAGGAGCTCAGATGCTCAGGACCGAGAGCCCAAAGTGATGGCTGTGTACAAAGCTATTACCCATTGCTTCTTCATGTACTAGCTGGGTGCTTTGGACCAATTTTCAAAAGAGGAACCAGACTTAAAGTTGCTGGTGTTGGCCAAGTCTACACTTTGCACTGATTGTACCTTCAAATCACGCTAGATCATTCAGGGGTTCGTCTCCCTAAAAAGTGGGGTCCCGGAGTTGCACACAGGAGCTCTGCCCAAGGCAGAGTTCACAGCTGGGCAGAAGAGGGTAGGAAAATCACCCAGTCCAAGGGGCAGACAGACACTGAATGCCAAATGTGTGCATCTTCCACCATGCAGTTTCATGAGGGAATTTGTCGTCAATACTGAAAAACTAGATAATCTCCCCCAAAACCTAGTTGTCCAAGTTTGTCTTGAGAACTTATAGGTCCAAGAACACTGGTCCTTTGGCCAACAATTGCCCGAAGCTGACAGTGGCCTCCTCAGGGGCCCTGTCCTTTCTATCGTGTCTCCACTCAACCCACTTCCTTTGATTCTGTTATCCGTGAGTTCAAGGCCACTGAGCTACACAGTGAGACCCTGTCTCAAAAGAAAAGAAAAAGATGTGTGGTGGAATTTATTACAATAAAAGACCCCTTGCCATCAATTCTCCCAAAATTCTTCCCCTTGCTTCCCACTTATTCCTTAATTCCTGCTTTTGAAGCAGTTCTAGAAGCCCTCTTTTATGACTGTCTTTATGAGGTGTGATCAAAAATACAGTGAATGCTGCTGACCCTGTCATCCAGCAGGCTTGTAAAAACATCATGCTGTGTCCTCATCCACCTTATTCATGAGCTCTGGCATTGTGTGACTTCTGGCTCTTCCTTAAATTTGAAATAACTGGAAAGATAAACATTTTGAATCAATTCAAAGGACATCGACATAGCCACTACAGTACAACTAAAGGCATGCAAAACGACTTTCAGAGCTGCTTCAGAAAGTGACAAGAATAATGGGATAAGTGTGTTGAAAGTGAGGGGATAGATTTTGAGGGAGATTAATGGCAATGTGTTTTTTACTTTAATTTTTCTTTAAAAAATACACATTCACCATATTTTGATCACATTGCATATAAAATGAGGCTCTCCATAGTGCCTGTGTTTGTCTGCTGGAGCTGCCACAGCAAAGCCCAGAGTCTGGTGGCTCCCACAACAGACAATGAGCCTCTACCACTCTGCAGACCCAAGATTATGATCACAGTGCCAGCAAATTCAGCTTCAGGAGAGGCCTGACTTCCCAGCTTGCAGGAAGAGAATCACCTTCCTGCCATGTCCTCTCGTGGCCTTTTCTTGGCATATGCACATGGAGGAGGGAGAGCAGGGAGAAGGGAGAGAAGGAGAGGGAGAGGTTGGATCAGGGCCCCACCCTATGACCTCACTGAACTTTAATTACTTCCGTGTGGTCTACATCTCCAAAGACAGCCACACTGGAGGTTAGGGCTTCAATGTACAAATTTGTGGATGTCATAAACAATCAGTCTACACAGCACCCATGTCCCGCGTTGCTCTATGAGGACAGTACAAGCATGGAGCAGCATCTAGGGTGTGCTCAGGAAATGTCAGCAGTGATATATGATGTCATGGTGCGGCTTTCTCTTTGCTGTCATCTTCCTGCTAGAAGACATGTTTGTCATGGCATCCATTCCACTTCCCAAAGCACTTATATCTTTGGTGAGGCTTGGGGAAGAACTGGGTAAAGGAGGGAAGGTGTAACTGTCAGCACATTCCTAATGCTCATCCAATCCACACGCTGGGTACTCAGAGTGTCAGGATGGAAGTTGAGCCAGTGTCTCTCAATATGTCCAGGGGGAATGGTCAGTCTCTGAATGTGTTTCTTAGCTACCTTCTCATTGCTGGGACAAAATACCCAACACCCATAAATTAAAGGAAGAACACAATTTGTTTTATTTATTTTAGTTTAGTTTACAATTTGTAGAAGTTTATTTTAGTTCACAATTTGTAGAAGTTTCAGTCCACAGTCAGCTGACTGGAAGGCAGGGCAGCACGGCAGAACAGCATTGCAGAGGGGAAACAGTCCATGGCAGGGCAGACAGAAGGCAGCCACAACCAGCCTTTCTTCCCCTTTCATTGCAGACTACAAGCTACCCGTGCCCAGATGGGACTTGTCTTCAGTAAATCCATTCAGCCACACCCAGAACTAATCAGTGCACTAATCTAGTTATCATGCACCCATAATCCATATTCGCACACCCATGATCCAGCCACCTCTGAAAAGCCACACTTAACAGCACATGACAAACTCTGTGTAAATAGGGAAGGGTGGAGGGAGTGAAGGGTCCACAGGTAATGGGAGAAAAAATAAAGACTGAGATACATCATGTTCAGGTACAAGCACTCAATGATAAATGTAAATGTATTTTATACCTAAAATGTACCAATAAATATATATATAAAAGAAAAAAAAAGAGCACATGAAACTCTGGGAGGGGATCTAGATACAAGCTATAATAATGTGCTTATGGGGATGGTTTGAATGCAGCATGTCCTGTTTCCCTCTGGTTTGAAGACCTTGTTACATCTTGCCTGTTTTTCCTTTTAGTCTCTATATGGGAAATTGCCTTAGAAGGGGCCATGTACCCCGATCCTGAAGACTGTTGGTTCCCTAGGTAGTCTCTATTTTCCCCCTAAATCTATGCTCTGCTCTGCTCTGCACCCAGAAGGGGTTGCCCTGGGTGGACTGGGCTCCCAGGGCTCCCTCTCTGCTGCGCACCCTCAGCATGGGGTGGAACAGCTGGGGGTTGCTAGTGCTCAGTGCTTTGCCACCTTTGGTGCTTTGCTCCCCTAATCCTGCTTATTTCTTGGTTATTGTCCTTTTGAAAACACATTTCACTAAACCTTTCCTTGACTTCCTTATTTCCGGCTTGGCCATGCCTGACATGGGAGGGACCTAATTCATGCCTAGTTTTCAGGGGGACAATGGAGAAGTCTGCACCCAGAAAACTCTGCTCAGTAGCCAGGGATGAGAGCCATTCATATAATTTTTGGGAACAATCATTTCATTATTAAATTACGATTAGGACTGTCTAAGGCCCAATGTCACCTTGCCCAAGATCCGGCTATGGTACACAGAAGCACAAGCTGAGGCCTCAGTGATGCTGTGATGCTCAAGGGCAACATTACATCAGCTGAAGACATCTTGGCTCTTTGAGAATCCAGTAGTAATAAAAAAAGAGAAAGGTTTCACCTGGGCAAAGGACAAATTCCTTATTAGCCTGCCACCTTGCCCCACCTACTATTTTAAGAATGTTTTTCTCTTCTTACTGTCCTCTTCAACCTAAAACCCTCATCAGCATAAGATCATGGCTGCCCTGAGTCACTGATACTCACTCCAATTATTGTGTGTGCCCAATAAATAGCGACCAGCTCAGAGTGTCTTGTCTTTTCCCACTGTGGCGCTGACCTCCCAGCCCCCTCTGTACTTTGAAATTCCAGCTCTATTATAGTCTTTCTTTAGCGCTCACAGTGCCCTCTCTAGACAGATGGGGGGATTGACCCGCCTTAAATGATGGGTGCACATCCATCCTGCTCAGGGAGGAGTATGCAGCTCTAGTCCATGAACATCCAGGGGACAGGTCCTCTGGCATTCACCACATAGGGGCTGCTGAGCAGGTGTGAGAATCCCTTTATAGCAAATGGTTTCCTAGACCATCAGAAAGTCCCTGTGCAATTGGGGTACCATCCCAGTCATGTGCCTCCATGGCAACCACTTTAGGTCTTGTCCATTGCTGGGCAGGCCTGTGTCCACGGGTTCCCATTTTCCTCTGGGACGTCAACACTATTTTGTTCAATGCACTTCATGGAAAGTGCTGGGAAGCCAGAAAGGGAGCTTCCCACACAACCCTGGCTGTCCCCAGGGGCCTGCGCAATTGCTTCTCTCTGTGTGTCGTTTCAGAAAACCCCAGCAGAGGCCAAACTCAAGGACAGTCTGCAACTTAAATGGTTCAACTTACAACTTTTCAACTTTAAAAAGTTGCAAAATTGATATGCATTCAGTAGAAACTATACATTGAACTTTGCATTTTGTATTCTTGTGTGAACTGACAGCCCTCAGTCAGCTGATCAATAGCAGAAATAACCAATGCTCTTCAGTTTAGTAAACAACTGACAATCTGCAGTATAGAATAGTATTCAATAAATTACTGGGCAGAGCGGTCCACACCTGTAATCCCAGCACTCGGGAGGCTGAGGCAGGAGGTTCACCATGAGTTTCAGGCCAGCCTGGGCTACATAGTGGTTCAAAGCCAGTGGGAAACTGCATAGTGAGACCCTATCTCAAAAATCCACCTGCAAAAGACAATAAATTACATGAGTTAGTCAATATCCTATTATAAAATAGGCTTTGTGTTGGACGATTTGCCCAACTGTGGGCTAATAGAGTGTTCTGAGCATATATAAGGCAGGCTTGGCTGAGTGAGTGTTCCATAGGTTCGGGCACATTTCTGACTTCCAGTGTTTACAGTTTAGGATGGGCTGACTGGGTCAGACCCTCATCGTAAGCCAAGGAGCACCTGTGGTTGCAAGATGGCTGCTTCCCAGGGAAGAAGTGGCTGTAAGGCCTGCGAGTGCCCCGCGGAGAGAGGTGACAGGCTTCTGCCAGGCTGCCATGGTAAGAGGAGCAGTCATTTTACACATGGGACCCTTGTCTCTGGCCAAAGGGGAGTCCTCCTCCAAGAAAGGTTTACATTTCTGCTTCCTCAGGCCAAATGTCCTCAAAGCACCTTAGAACCCTGAGCCTTCAGGAAGGGGGATTGCCCAGGGCCTGAGGTGCTGCTGGGAGATTATTTGGGCCTGGGTCTGGTCCTTTCCCCTGGTCTCCGTCATTTAGTTTCTAACTTTCTTCCAGTCTGCCGCATCCCCTCTGCAAGGGAGGGGTGAGAGGAAAGGGTGAATGTGAACTTCCAGGCACTTCCCTGGGAGGTAAAAGGTTGAAGCAACAGGACAATAAAAGGACAATAAAAGAACAGTAAAAGGACAGAGGCCTTTGATCGCAAGGCCTCTGGGAAGTGTCCGTGATTATCATTTACGTCCTGTTCTTTTTGCTGTTAAAAAGAAAGGAAAGAGAAAGACTTGGACCAAGGGAATCTAGGTCTAATTCCCAGTTCCAACACTTACCAGTTGGATCACCTTACACGAATTACCTAACCTTTCCAAACCTCAGTATTTTTCCTTTGTGAAATAGAAATATAGATACCTCTCTCATGGGGTTATTATAATGGAAATTTGTTGCATTTTCTGGTTATTCATTTAAACTTTTAATTTGGAAACAATTTCAAGGTTACAGAAAAGTGGCAAGAGTAAAAATAGTGCAAAGAGCACCCAGTTGTACATACCGTGGACCTTTTCAGTGTGTATTTCCTGAAGCTAAGGATATTCTCTTATATCTTTTATTGCAATCACAGTTTAGAAACTATGAAGGTTTTAGAAGTAGATTCTTAGTTTGGATTGGTCTGCTGTTTCTTCGTAATTACATTCACGTTACAATTCTAGGCTAGAATGTTGCATAGATGATGTTGTGTCCTTCTCAGGACGTGAATTCTGAACACCCATGACGCCCATTTGTCCATCACTGGCAATGTTCATTTTGATCACCTACTCAACATTCTGCCATCAATCAGTTACTATATTCCCCCTTGCAACTATTAATAAATCTAGAAAACACTTTCAGACCATGCACACCCTACTCATCAAAACTCCCCTCTAGAATTAGCATCTGTGTTCGGTTTTTACCTGAATTCATGTTTACTGTCATGATTGTCAAATGATGATTTTCTAATCCTAGCTCTCTCCACATTCCCATGACACTAAACTAAAGCCTCCCTTCCTTCCTTATGTATTTACAATCAACATGGATTCATGGATTCCATTTTCCCAATGGTTTTGTAATTCATTACTAAAGTTAATTATTTGTTACTGAAATTGTCCCGGATTTGACCAGTGGTGTTGGGCCTAAGTCCCCAACAGCAATAATCACCCGAGTCATGAGACGATGTAAATTCCATAGAGAACTTTATTTCCGGCCAGGACCAAATCCCCTGCCAGGAGACTGGCCCCAGACTGAACTTTTGGTCAGTTTTTATAAAGAAAACGCTTTCCTCCTCCCCGCTCCCTAGCCCTGCAGTAAGCGTATCTACCAAAGTGAGAAAGAATGCGTGGTTAGCACCTCTGCTTACCAGATACATAATGTAAAACCAGCCCTTATAAAATGTAAACACACATCCCATTATTTACAATGGGTGGGTTCCATGTGCACCCTTGTGGTGGTTTGTCTAAACCCTTAAGTATCAATTAAAAGCAGGAGTATAGGCTCGAGATAAGAACATCTGATGTGTTGAGACATCACACAGGAGTACAAATGGGAGATAAGATTCTCCTCCCTTTTCAGAGTTTGTACAGAGGACAGTTTTCCCATCAGGACTGGGGCAGTTCAGACAAAATGGAGTCTCCTAAGCTAATTTAGGTCTCTCAGTGGGAGCCCTTCAAGATAACTCCTTGTCCTTGTGTTCTTGTGCAATGCTCTCATCAGTAAAAAAAACTTACTTTCTGACATAATAAGATTGTAAAGGTTAATTTTGTGGGTCAATTTGACTGAGCTAAGGGATGCCTAGACACCTGCTAAAATATTTCCGGGAACTTCTGTGAGGGTGCTGCCAGAAGAGATTAACATTTGAACTGGGGTGCTAGAAAGACAAATCACTACCCCTTCCAGGCTAGAAGGTGTGTGCTTCCAGTATATGGCTCCTGTACAAGACTATGGTGCTGCTATTGGTGCCTGACTGGATGATCTTCCTACTTGGGGATTGGAGCAGATGGGTCTGAAGCTCTTAGCTGAACTGCCCTTATCAAATTGTAATTGCTGTCATTGCCAAATTATTGCTTTACCAAGTGTCTTGGTCACTTTCTTCTCCCTGGGACAAAATACTCAATACCCACAACTTAAAGGAGGAGAACTTTATTTTGGATCATGGCTTTTAGAGGATTCAGTTCATACCACGTCTAAGGCAGAAAGGGTATGGTGGGAGGCATAGTGGAGAAAAGCAGCTCGCCCCATGGCAGCCAGGAAGAAAGAAAGAATGACGGGTCTAGGAAGGGAGATACACCTTCCAGTTGCACCCCAAGTGACCTGCTTCTTTCGACCAGGACCTTTAGTACCCATGGATTAGTCTATTGTGAGTATAGTGCCCCCATGACCCTTTCACCTTCCAAAAACCTCACCTCTGAACACATGATCCTTTTAGGGAACATTCTATATCTAAACCATAACATGCCACCCCGGGTCCCCAAAAGACTCATGTTCAGTGCATTATGCAAAATGCATTTAGACCATCTCAAGAGCTGCCAAAATCTTGACCATTCTGGCATGGCTGAAAAATCCATGTCCAAAGTCTCCTCTGAGACTCAAGGCATATTCTTAGCTGTGAGCCCATGTAAAAGTCAAAAGGGAAGTAAAACCCTGCCAACATACAATGGCACAGGGTAAACATACCACTCCAGGGGGGTTGGGAAAGAATGTGACCAAAGCAAGACTGAAACCCAGCAGGGCGAATATTAAATCCTGCAGCACCTGTGGCAAGCTGTGGCAAGATGTGAGCTCCAAAGGACTTGAGCAGCCCCACCCAACAGCACTGCTGGTTGTAGCATTCACAGCCACTCTCTTGAGGTAGCTCTGCTCACTGCCTGGGGCTTTTCTCAACAGATGCTCCATGTTCCTGGTAACTCCATTTTCCTGGGGTCTCCAATGCACTTTTGACTTCACACTCACAGATTCAGGCACTGCTCTCAGGGATACATTGCCTGGTCTCCCATGCCTTTTCTGAAATTTGAGGAGAAGTCTTGCTGACTGCACAAATGTTGTATTCTGCATGCCTGAAAAATGAGCACCATGTTGTTGACACCAAGGTCTGCTGTCAACTTGAGCAGTAGCCAAGCCTTTTAGGACCGTAGATGTAGAGGCCTCTGCGTGCCTAGATGGCTGAACTCTGAAATCTCTTTCCTATTTTGCCCCAAATGTGGTGGGCTCCCTGGTGCTTTCTTCTCAATGCAAAGTCTTCCACTTTTGCATCTTTGAGCCTGCAAAGAGTGGGATTTTGCTGATTCATGGCATGCCCTGAAGCCATCTTTCCTATTATCCTGATGCAGAAGACTTGTCTTGGCTCATTTTAATGCTAATTTTTTTAGCAACCATGGGCTCCATGGCCCTTGCTTTGTGGGCACTTTCTCTCTGTTGAAACTACATTTTTCACTTCTTTTGTCTCTAATATTTGTTTCTCTGTAGACCTGGCTAAAAGCAGCTGGTAGTACTCATGCCACATCTTGAACATTGTGCTGCCTTGAAGTTACTGCTGCCAGATTAGTTAGTCTGCCACCCTTAATCTCAGTTTCCCTCAAAATCTCAGAATATGAGCGGAATGTAGACAAACTTTCTAACACAGCATAACACAGATGGTCTTGAATCTAGCTGCTAATGGAGTCCTAGTTCCCAAATGAAATTGCCTGAGCCTGGCCTTTACTGTGTGCATATCTATCAGTATTTTGGTTCTCTGAGTTTTGATCAGAATCTACCACCAAGCTCAATTTATAGCATTTTAGGTCTTTTCTAGCTATCATCTCCAAAACTTTCCCAATTCACCCCACAAACCAGTTCCAAAAGCCTCTAGACTACATAGTCAAGTACAGTCACAGCAATAAACCCACTTTTCTGGTATAAAAAAAACCTGTCTTACTTACTTTTCCCATCAATGGGACAAAATTCTCAAAACTCACAACTTAAAGAAGGAGAGGTTTATTTTGACTCACCAGTTTTAGAGGATTCAGTCCATGGTTGAGTGAAGCAGAAAGGACACGGCACAAGGGTATAGGCAGAGGACAGCTGCTCATCCCAGGGCAGCCAGGAAGCAGAGGGTGAAAGTGGGGGCTGGGGAGGGAGATATAACCTTCCAGGTTATGCCCCCAGCAGCCCACCTCTTCTGACCAGGTGCCACTTCCCAACAGCACCTTTATCTCTGAGAACCTTTTGAGGGACATTCTAGATCTAAATAATAGTAACACCAGGCATTGAAGAACTAGATTCCCCAGTGAATCCTTGGAATCCAGAAGGAACAATCCAGGCTCCTCATGGAAATTATAATTATTATACTTTAACTCTTTTCTTTGGCCCTTGGTCTGAAATGTCCAAAGCAGCCAGGTAGTAACCCATTTCCAGGTCAGTGGAATCTGACTGGCAGAGACATCTTCCTAGAAACCAGAACCTCTAACAACAGAGTCCAAAGTTCTGGAGACAAAAAACCAACACAAATTCATTAAGTGGCTCACTGAGCGTTAGAGTAAAAGGAGTCACTTCTACTTCCATCCTTTGGATTTGGATTCATTTTTTCTAGCTATTGAAGTTTAGGCCTATATAGCAGTCATTTGTTTAAAGCATATTATAAGCTGCAGATGTTTCTGAATCTGAGTTTCAAAGAGATTTTCTACTATATTATCAGGTCAGCTGCTTTTTTGAGGCATGTGGTACATGCTAAGACCAGTAGGCCACAGTCACGAGCCCATCATTACCGCCCCCCTTAGCTGTAAAGTAGATCTTTTGTTCTGAGGAAACATGGGGTAACATGTTGTATTAGTTACTTTTCTCTCATTACTGAGACAAAATACCCGACACCAAAAGTTGGAAAGGAAAGGGTTTATTTAGCTTACAGTTTGTAGAGGTTTCAGTCCATAATCAGCTGGCTCCAAGGCAGGGATGACAAACAGGCTTTGGAGAGGAGAAACTACATGGTGCACACAAGGCAGCAAAGGCAACAGGAGGTGTTACCAGCATCTTTCTGCCCCTTTTATCTTATCCAGTCTACTTAGGACAGGGAGCACTCACACCCTTCATCCTTGTGCCCTTGAGCCTAGCACTGCATCATGAATAAATTCCAGCTTCACACTCTAGATCAAGCCTATGACCACAAGCTTTGGGGGAATATCTAGACCCAAACTATATCACATGTCAATGGAGAAAATATTCTGAAAGCTTTCAGATGTTTGATATTATGTGGGGAGGGAAACAAACAAACATATTGCACTTATATTAATGTATATGTGTATATGTTGCTCCCTGTATTTGTATCTCACAGTTTGGTAGGATGGCTAGAGGTACCACTGACTGAGGCACTCCTGGTGTTACCCACCTTCCTCATGTAATCATTCTTAGCACTCCTCTTTGCTCTCAGAAGTAGCTCAATTTGAATAATGAATTCTATGGTTACCCTTCCCCTAGGAACAGCATGACATATTAGCCAGCACTGTGAGTCCCAGCAAAGAAAGTCACCCTCCACCTGGCTGTCCACTGTGGTAAGATGTCCACCTCATCCTTTATAGCTATGTGCTCCCACCTGGCACTACAATTCTGGGACTTTTATTATCTCCACTAGCCACAGGAGCCCAGCTCTTTAGCACCCTCCCCCACCTTCGACTCTGGGCTACCAGGATGGTCATTGTAAAGTCCTCAGAAAGCCTCCTCCTAAATGCGTTCTTTCTTGCCTTAGTGAAGGCAGTGTCCTGGGAAGGTTCAAGGAACTAGTTAGTGGGTTCTAGAACCCTACAGAATAAACCCTTTTAATATTTCAGATCAAGTCTTCTGGAGTTTTTCAACCCGATGCAAAAAGTCTGGCTCCTCTACCTTGCTTGTGGCCATTGTTAAGACCAGGATTCAAACTACCATGTTGGCCAACATTTAGAACGAGCCCTGGGCATTCTTGCTAACACATTAAACCCTGAATTCTGCATGAGTACTCCCCAATCAGTGAGTCCTCCAAGCTGAGCTTTCTGCCCCACTGCACTCCCTGCTCACTACGTAACATCCTCAGGGGCCCTCCCACACCTGTCCACAGCTCCTGCCAGCGCTCACTTCCAAGGCCCCCATACCTTTGGCACTTGTGTCTTTCCTCTCTGCAGCAGGACTTTTGCTCCCCTATATAGGCTGTCCTGCAACACGACTCTGGGCAATGATAGAGGGGATAAGTGGGCAGGCCAGGTCATAAGGAGAGGAAGTCATGAATAAAGGGGTCCGGGTAGAGCAGGAGAGTTCAGGGGTTTCGAAGGCAAGATGTTCATCCACCAAGATATTCCAATCCCAGCTTGAAGGGTCCCACGCCTTCCCTACCCCTAGGGCTCTGACTATGACATGGCAGCTTGCGAGGGCCATGCATTTAGTCTCCTTTGCTGTCCCACCCCACTGTGATCAGAGCTTGGGTTTGATTTTAAGACTTTACCCTATGACTGCAGGAAAGAATGCTCTCCTTTAAACTTGCCCTATAGCCTCTCTGGCTTTCAGAGCATTTCGGGAGTTGATAATTAACTGCTCTGAGCCTGTCATTTTGTGTTTCCTGGGTATCTCACACCTTCTCCTTTTTTTTTAACACAGTGAAGAAATGTATATTTAGAATTATCCAACTGGACTCCATTTATATGGTCCTAATTTTGTTAGCAATATTCAAAGCATGACAGTCAGGAGCCCGTGGACCATAGGCTCCTTCTCTCTGCCAGGCCTGATCAGGGCATGGACTTGACCACCTGCATGTCACAGTGCTTCTTCACAGCCTGCTTGTTCTGGTGCTTGTCAGCCTTGACACCTACGGTGACCGCCAAGTGTGTTCTTGTCTTCGGTCTTCATCGGGGCCAACTCTGTGGTCAGGGGACCTGGATGAAGGCATAGTGGCCACCTGTGTCTCTCCTGAGGGTGCCAGGATGTGTGGGCTGCTCAGAGCCTCAGTGTCCTGGGCTGCCAGGAGTAGGATCTTCTTTTGTGTGTGGCTGTAGATACTGTTCAGCCCTGCCTTTGTGGCCTTCAAAGCCTCTGCCTTGGCTTAGGATTTGGGAGGGACGGGAGCTTCCTTCTTCACTTTCAGCACCACCTAGGTAAAAAAGTTCCCTAGTACCATATAATTATCGTTTCCAAACTGAGAAAAACACAACAACTAATTAATGTCCTAATGTCTTGCTCGCTACCCAATTCAACCCAACTGAACCTTAGTGAAAGCTGGGGTGCTGTTGCACATCAGGGTTATTACCATCCCACTTACTACTAGCAAAGGGGTTTCTACTGATCTTATGTAGATGGGCAATACAACCCCAAAACCCATCTTGAGGATTTGCTTTCTAGAGGTACTTGTGGAACCAGTTGTCTTAGCTAAATTTCCCTAAAAACGGAACCTGAAACAGAGATTAAGTGCTGGTTGGGGGAGACAGCAAGAATAAGTAAAAAGGGAAATGAGGTTAGATAAGATGAGAAGCAATGCAAGGTGGTGTGTTAGGCAGCCAACTACTTCATCCCCAACTGCAAAGAGGCCGGCAGGCCGCTCAGTAGGAATGTGCTCGGCCATGCAGGACATCTCCAGACCACCATATTGGAAAACTCTCAATTGGAACAGTCCATCGGAGGGAAGAGGAAATGATTCTCCACCCAGTTCCCTGCCATTTCCTGCTTCTCATCTGTCAAAATACTCTCCATGGGGGTGATTTCCCTAGATTGTGTCACTGAGCCCCTTTGATGGCTGCTGGGAAGCCAGAGCCCACATCCTGGGGTGTGGTATTTCATCTGGGCCCAGTGGTGGTGGAGAATCAGAAGCATGTGGCTGGCCAGCCTGGCTCTGGAGCCACAGCCTGGAGGGACAGCCCAATACTTCTGGGTCCCAGGTGGCTGGTTAGTTACACAGATGAGGATGGCCACGGAGATGGATGTTGGTTCCAGGAGAAAGGTGAGGTCTAAGGAATGTGAGGTGGATATGAGATGTGTCCATCTATTAATATGTTACTAATTCGGTGCATGTCTTCATTTATATGGAAAACTTCAAACACTCACAAAAATTGAAAAAATAACTTAATGACTTGCCTGTTCCCATCTTTCAGCTCAATAATTATGCTAAATTTTCTTACATCAATATTATAAAGCAAATCGTAAACACTGTATCATTTCACTCATACTTTGTTATCTGTCTCTGATAAGACATGGGTATGACCACCATATTGCTATCAAGCCTGACAAAATGACAACTCTTTAATATTACATAATGTCTAGATCTATATTCAGATTGCCTTAATTGTCTCAAACAGGTTTTTTTTTGTTTTCTGCTTTATAATTGTTTATTTTAAAGAGACTCAAAGCAAGATAAACATATTGCCTTTAGTTGCTAAATATCTTGTCTTTCTAATTCTACCGGTTCTTTCCTACTCTACCTTATTCTACTTTTATTGCCATTAATTTGCCATTGGTTTGTTAGAGGCAGGATATCATTTGTCCTACATTCTGGATTTTACTAATTGCTTCCTTGTGATGTCAATTAACTTTTTTTTTTTTAAACTCTTTGTCATTTCTAAGACTTGCTCTGTCAACACACAGATTTAACAGTCAGGCTCAATTTTTTGAAGCAAGCATACTTCCTGGATACAGCTGTAGATTTACCACAGCATGGCACCATAAGAATCATAGCAGTGGGCCGGGGATTTAGCCCAGTGGTTTCACCGCCTGCTGCCTGAGTGCAAGGACCCGAGTTCGATCCCTGGTACCAAAAAAAAAAAAAGAACAAGTAAAGAATCATAGCAGTGATGTTAAGACTGATGAACTCAACACGGCAATAATTTTTCTATACAGTGGGAAGCAGGAGTCTAGTTTCAACTTGATTAAGATGTGTATAATAGGGCCGGGGATTTAGCTCAGTGGTTCCGCTGCCTGCCTTGCAAGGATGAGGTCCTGAGTTTGATCCCCGGTAACAAAAAAAAAAAAAAAAAAAAAAAAAGATGTGTACAATAGCTCTTGTACATTGCTAGGTTCAACTTGCGGATATTTTGTTTAGGATATTTTCCTTTATGTTCAAAATAGAGATTGCTACTAAATTTCCTTTCATACTTTTCTTTTTTTTTTTTTGGTACCGGGGATCAAACTCAGGTCCTTGCGATTGCCGGGCAGGCGGCGGAAACACTGAGCTAAATCCCCGGCCCCTTTCATACTTTTCTTGTCTTATTTGCATACCAAAATTTTACCAGTTTGTACACCACTGTTTTTCTTTTTCTATTTTCTCAAATATTTTGTATAAGATTTGTTTCTTCAATGTTTGATATTACTCACGTAAAACACTCTGGATCAGAGTGCCAGTTACTCTTACTTGTCAACTTTACTGCATTAAGAGACTTTGGGAGAGATGGCTGGATCATGAGGATGAGAGGAATCTGGATTCACAGGATTTTTCAGGACGCTTTCTGATGACATACAATGAGATGAGATTGCTGTTTTAAGTATCTTGGGTGCATTCAGATCTTTCCAATAGATCACTGTTGTATTTTGTAGGAGGCATGATACAAAAATCACCTAATGAACTGAGCCCTTAGTGGGTAAACATCTCTGAATTGGGCTAAGGGTTGGCTCTGCATGATTGTTACCCTCACTCCTAAAAGCAGTCACCTCTAATGGTGAACAGCTCTGCAGAGTTTCTTTTACTCTTCTTGGCCAAGAGAAGGAAACTGTGACAGGAATCTCTGAACCAGAAGAGAAACACAGTGTCTTGAGGTCAAAAAGCTTCTTAAGATTGAGACAGCTGGGCGGGGGATTTAGCTAAGTGGCACTTCACCTGCTTCCCAAGCACAAGGTCCTGAGTTCGATCCCCAGTACCAAAAAAAAAAAAAAAGATGTGACAGCTTAGCATGTTTCTATCTTAGAAACTCAGGAGGACAAGGCCCCTGAGAAGTCCTGGGAGCAAAAAGCACAGTCCTATGTCTGCCTGTTGGGGTTGGACCACTGAGAAGTGAGAAAATTAGAGCTTCTCGTAGAATGAACCAAAAAACAAGCATTTACAGAAGACAATGAATGCTAGGTGGTGCTGTGATGGGCAGGTGGAGGGCAGAGTCAGGATCATCCTTTGCTCTCAGAAATCTCAGGTTTACTTGGCATACTGATCTCCTGGTCTCTTCAACGTCAAGGTTTTTTCTTTCCCTTCATCTTTCCTCCTTCCTGCTTCTTTCTTCCTCTTTCTTCCCTCACAGAAGGGTCCCGCAGGAATGTTTGGAATGTGTGTGTTCAGTCCCTCGGGGTGCTGCCTCTGGTTCTCCTCCTTTTCCCTTAGTGGTCCCACCATTAAGAACTGATTTTCAAGGGCTGGGGATTTAGCTCAGTGGTCTTGCTGCCTGCTATGCAAGCACAAGGACCTCAGTTCGATGCCCGGTACCAAAAAAAAAAGAACTGATTTTCAGGGGCTGGGGATTTAGCTCAGTGGTTCCACTGCCTGCCTCACAAGTGCAAGGTTGAGAGTTTGATCCCTGGTACCAAAAAAAGGAAAACTGATTTTCTAAGACATGATGGCTGACATAGCACTGCCTTTTTACCTGAGCCCTTGTTCTCCCTCCCCAGGCCTGGGCTCCAAGCCCCTCATTGAAATGAAGGGCTATGAGGACGGGGCCTCCGGCTAGAGTGCACTTCTTCAGGATGGTATCCAGAGCCCCTTGCAGTGTGGAGGGAGCCCTATGGTAATGTCACTCCTGCCTTGGAGGAGGCCTGCACTGTGGACAGAGAAGGCCTCTTCACAGTCACCATGGTTGTGATTATTAGAGACTCTTCAGTGAGGAACATGACCTGCTCCATCAGTAACACTCTGCTCGGCCAGGAGGTGAAAACTGTGATTTTCATCCCAGGTTTGTTTTTTGCTCTCTGGGGACTCATCATATGAAGGTAGGATCCTAATAAACAGAGGGGAGCCTGTAGCAGGGTGGAGGATGCAAGTGTGGGTGGAAGGGACATGGGCCCTAAAGAGCTGGACACAGTTAAGCTGAGCCCTCTTCCCTTGTCACAAAGAGAAAATGAAGTACTCTCAAAATATATGAGTAGGAACCTCTTCTCTCAGTGAAAATCTGACCCTCTTGTCCCTAATAAGATCTTGGTACTGCAACAAATTTTGATCGTAAGTAAAAATCATTAAGTATAAGAAAAAAAAAAGAAGAATTGTGAGTCTCTGCACTTGTTCGTGCTGTCTGCTGAAGGCCTCTCTTCCTGCTCTGGGGATTTCTCAAGGATTTACATATGCTCATAAAGTCATTCAACAAATACTAAACAGGGGCTGGGGATTTAGCTCAGTGGTTCCGCCGCCTGGCTCAAAAAGGCAAGGACTGGAGTTCGATCTCCGGTACCAAAAACAAACAACCAACAAATACTCAACAAGCATCGCCTATTTTCAAAATATTATTCTAGAAACTGAGGGTTAATCATTGGGCACAACATATGAAGATCCATGCACTCACAGAAGTTATATTCTAGAGAGACAGAGAGCAATGTGTGCAATGATTAATTAAAGCAAGTGATTAAATAATTAAACTGTATGTTATATGAGACTATGATGAATACTGTAGGAAAAATTAAACAAGGAGGGGAAAGGGGATTGAAACATCCCAAGGAGGTGGGATGTTTCAATTATCAACAGCTTGGTCAAGAGAGAGTTTGCTGTAAAGATGGGAATTGAACAAACAAGGGAACGAGGCTTCAGATATTTGAGGATTGAGTGATCCGGGTCAACAGAACAATGTGTGAAATGGTCTGAGGCAGGAGTGTGTCTGGCAATTGCAAGAATCTCTAGAAGCGATGCTGGTGTGGCTGTAATCCAGTGAGTACAGGAAGTAAGAAGAGAGGACTTCAGAGAGGCAGTGAGACCATGCCAGAAACAGACTTTGGCTTTTAGTCTGAATGAGATGGAAAGTGTTTGAGTGGGTTTTAGTAAAATATTGACATGATGTCAGGCTCTTCCATGGAGAATAGTCTGTACATGGAAGGCAATGGGATTATTCTAGACAAAGAGGGATGGTGGCTCACACCAGGGTGGTGGTTGTGGTGATTCAGTGTGGCAGTTAAGGGACACTCACTGACAGTCCCCACAGGGACTCTGGTGTTTCTGCTCTTCTGCCTCCTGGGCTCTGCTACTGCTGAGCCCACCTCTCTGTCCAATCTGGAGCTTCTGGGGGAGAAACCACACAGGGAGAACCCAAGGGGGCACTTCAGACGCTGGCATCCTGTTTGTCACTTAGGGGGACTTTTCTGGTCTCCTTTTCAGAATCCTTCACACCCACCCTGTCTCCCTGGGCAGTGGCTCTGGCTGTCAGCCTACCTATTCTGATAACTCTTCATGTTTGGGATCATTTGTCTTAAGAAACTCCATGGGGGAAAAAGAGTCTGTCAGAGGAAAAAGATACTGAATATGATGAAAGAGAAATTGCACATAAGAAACTAGGGCAAGAACATGTGGAAAAAGAGAAAGAACAGCAAATAAGAGGTAAAAGGGTAGGGAGACGGTTCACTGTCATGGAGAGAGCTCCATTCTGGCAGGCAGTAGCATGGGGAGCAGAGAGGAACCTCCCAGAGTCAGCACAGAGATTGAAACTACAGCCTTGCAGATGACCCCCATACTTTACCCCCATACAATTACTCACTATTGAGTTCACTCACTATTGAGGATGGCTGAGGCACTGTACTATTTGACTAAAGCAAGCCTAAAAAAGGACCGATACTATCCAGCCACCCAATTGCACATCATTTCTGGTTCCTAAATTCAAGGGATGCCGCTTGCTGCAAAAGCACAAAGACCCGAGTTCGATCCCCGGTACCAAAAAAAAAAAAGACCTAAATTCAAGGGATGAAGATGTTGATGTTAGACAAAGGGTCAATCCTTACATCATTTAATATGAATCCAAATTATCTTCCTTCTATTGAGGACTTTACTTTGTTTCTTTTTCAGAGCAACTTCAAGAAGAACTACGTAAGTAATAGTTCCCTGAACTATTCCATGCACAATTTGTGTTCCTCTTGGGTAGCCATTGTCTCATGACATTCACCTCTCTGTCACTTGCAGGATGGAGAAGAACCCTTGTACATGCTAGTGAGTGCCTTTGACACTCCCTCAGATCCTGAGCTTTCTTTCCACTAGAAAGCCATCTAGAGGAGATAAACAGGAGGCTAAGGCTTGGCTCGGGTGGGGGTGGGTTGGGGAGGTGGGGAAGAGTGGAGCAGATTTGAAAAAAGACAATAGTGTCTTAGCTAGTTATAACCTAGAAGGTGGTGTAGACTCTGCTCAATTGAAGACGCATGGGAGGGGGGAGGGCGACAGTAAGTATCCCTAAGTCTGATTCAAGGGTATATAATTAGCTGTCTCAAAATGGCTTCCTGCTCCCAGGAGAGCACTGGTACTCCATAAACAGTCTTTGGGGAAGGCAAGGCATGCACAAGAGAGACACATAATCCATCTGCCTACTCCTAATGACCATCTTGCATTTTAAAATTTGTCATCATCTGCCAAAAGCACCAAAGAATAAATGTTTTACCAGATACCATGCCACGTGGACTTTTCTATTTTAGGGAAAATTTTAAATTGTCAAAATAACCTGGGACACCATTCCAAGTTGTCACAATCAGATATATCACCCTGGGGGAAAGGAGGAAATCATTTTATTTTTTTTTTCTTTATTTTTAATTTGGAAATCATTTTAACAGAGTAAGAAAAGTAGCAGACTGAGGCAGAAGGACCACCACAAGTTCGAGGTCAGCCTGAGCTACATACTGAGTTCAAGGCCAGCCTGAACTACAAAGCAAGACCATGTCTCAACCCCCCTTCCCCAAAAAAGTAGCCAGTAGCTGGGAGTGGTGGTGGACACCTGTAATTCCAGCACTTGGGAGGCTGAGCCAGGAGGATAGCAGTGAGTTCAAGGCTAGCCTGAGCATCGAGTTCAAGGCCAGCCTGAATTAGTGAGACCCTGTCTCAAAAAAAAAAGTAGCAAGCAATATTAAATGCAGATGAGAACAGGGCCTGAAGTATTTCCTGTTCCCAGACAGGAGGACCCTGGGGTTCACAGGGGCCCAGGGAGTCACAGTGCCTGAGGGTAGCCTAATCCTATACAGGCCAAGGACCTGCTACCTTCTGCAGGGCCAGTTTTCCAGTCTCACAGCCATTTAGGGAAGCCAAGGCCTTCTCCATTACTGTGGCACTGCACCATCTGATGCAAATGGGCCCTTCTTCCCTCTGGTCACAGCAGAGAGGATCGTCCAGCTGCTTCACACCCAGTTCAGGCCCAGGCCCAGGCCCAGTTCTCTCCCTCTCTAGACTGTGGCTTTAGTAGCTGAGGTGCCTGGAAGTATGGGGCAGGCACAATCTTCTTAAGGAACTGCTGCTGTTATACAGCTTGCAGCTGGAAAGGACGTGTGAGAGGCAATGGGCAGAAGTATTGCTGCTTCAATACCAGGGTGATGAGGTTGAGCCAACTACTACACTGCGAACATGGGTGAGGGCAGTGGGATGCACCAGGATATAAGAGGAAGGAGGAAACCACAGAACTCTGATGTGGAGGATAAAGACAATGACAGACAGAAGAAGTGGACTAGAGAACTGAGAGGAGACAGAGGTTGCAGTTAAGGCCTACCATTACAGCTACTATGGGGTTTCTGGAGCTGACCATCCATTTTCACCCAAACCCCAAGATTTCCAGACCACATAACTGTGGGCCCAGACCTGGGATGCAAAAGAATGAAAAATAATGCATTTGGATTTGGCCTGGATTGGGCATTCTTGCAACAAACAGGAAGTTCATCTCATCCTCCGAGAGTGGCTTGAGATTTTAGGTCCTGGCTGAATTGTCAACCACAAGGCTCAGATTTAGTGTCAATGTTCTTGGTCTCAAGATGGCTTCATTGAGGACCTGAAATCGCTTTTGTTCTTTTGTGTTAATGTCTATTATTACTTATGGTATTTGAGATTGAAACTGAGAAAATTTTAAATGTATTTATTTATTTATATCAAACCAACTACATTTATATAAACCAACTATAGGTTAATAAAAACAGCATGTCTTAGGAAAAGTAATTTGTTTCTAAAGCAATATTGATTTCATTAAAAAGTGTGGAATTATCTAACTTTTCACAAATCTAATTCCTGACTTAATGAAAGATAGATTCTCATATCTGCCTTTGCATTTAATCTTTTGGGACATCAAAGGTCAAAAAGGACCTGGGAACCCAGGTGTGGTGGTGCAAGCCTGCAAGCCTGTAATCTCAGCACTCAGGAGGCTGAGGCAGGAAGATTACTTTGAGTTCAAGGCTAGCCCGGATTCCAATAGTAAAGGACCTAGTAAACAGTAGTGTGTAGGAGTGAAAGAATGAAAGTGAAGATAACAGATAATACCTTATATTATTGTGAAAAAGTATTAAAATTTCAGACCCTTGAAACTGTCTCAGAGACTCCCAGAAATCCTCAATCCATATTTTAAGAACCAGGGTAGATAATCCTAAAGTTAAATTATGCATCTAAAATGCTGACTTACATGATAGTGCTTTAAATTTATGATAATTTAGTAATCTAATTGTAAAACTGGGCTGAAAAAAATGTTTTTTTTAAATACCGGAGATGGAACTCGGGTCCTTGTGCCTGCACAGCAGGCGGCAAAACCAATGAGCTAAATCCCTGGCCCTGAAAAAAAATTTTAAGTCCAAAACTTTATTAATACAGCTGCAAATGGACTCACAATAGAAAGGACCAAGTTGGTTTGCTAAGATGGAAGACTGGGTTGTATATGGGCATGTTTTAGTCCATTCAAGCTGCTACAACAAAAATACCATAGACTGGGTGGCCCATAAACAACAGAAATTTATACCTCACAGTTGTGGAAGTTGAAAAATCCAAGATCAAGGCGCAATCAGACTAGGTACCTGGCCCATAGTCTTTGCTGGGTCCTCACATAGTGGAAGGGGTAAAGGAGTTCTTTAAGATCTCTCTTTTTTTTTTTTGAGACGGGGTCTCACTATGTAGTTCAGGCTGGCCTCAAACTCACCATGATCCTCCTGCCTCAGCCTCCTAAGTGCTGGGATCACAGGCATCACACCTGGCTAAAATCTTGTTTGTAAGGGTACCTTCCATTCATATGGGATCCACCCTCATGACCTGATCACCTCCCAAAGGCCCCACCTCCCAGTGCTTCCACATTGGAGATTAATTACAACACATAAATTGGGTAGGACACAGACAGTCTGTCCACTGCAGTGAATGGTACTATTGTTATATTATTATTTGGACATTTTAAACTAAAAGCATTAGATTGTAACGACTCAAATATTGCTAACAATTGCTTATATTAAAGATTTTATAGATCTTCAGTGCTCCGTAAATTGTTTTCTAATGGTGCCAGTGATTAAACCTAGGGCCTTATGCATGCTATGAAAGTGTTCTACCACTGCGCTATAACCTTAGCCCTAAAATAAAGTTTTAAGAGAGTTTGTATACCTTAAGCTATGTCTTTGAGTTCTCAAAGCAAATATATGTAATCCCCAGTTAACAGTAATATACTGGAGTCTCGCAAGTTAAAGTGATACTTTTTGTTCAAGGAAAGTAGTATTCTTACTTAATAAACCATATCTTGTTTTAAGTGCCTTCCAAACATATAATTGATATATTTTAAGTGTTTATTGAAAGTAGACATGAACCCAATGCTATGCTATTCATTATCTAATCATTCAAATAGAAAACATGTCAGGCAGTCTTCTTCCTTTTTTTGGGTTTTTAAAATTTTTTTAATTTTTTTGGTACTAGGAATCAAACTCAGAACATTTCACAGTGAGTTCCACACCTATAATGTGCCCACTATGCAGAAGCAACGGTGTAAGCACCAGAAGGATTCCTTATCTTATTGGAGTTAACTTGTAATTAGGAGTAAACAAATGAGGAAGAACTCAGATTGTGTGTGGTGCCAGGAATGAAGTAAACAGGATGATGTTACGGAGGCCTGTGGGTGGGACTACTTTCAGGGCAAGTCTGGGGAGGGCCTTCTGGAAAGGTGATGGCTTTGCTGAGACTTGAAGACAGAGAGAATCACCTGGGGTGAGGGCCGGGGTGGGGGTGGGTAACTGAGCAGTGGGGACAGCAAAGCACAGGAGCCTCAAAACAAGATAAAGTGACCATTGATGGAACCTGAAGAGGCCCGTGTGGTCAGAGCAAAGATGGAAAATAGGACAGGCAGGAGACCTAGCAGAAAGCAGACCATGTACTCTGAGCACCCCATGCAGAGTATAGCTCATCCTTGTTAGCACATCCTCTTCTCACATCTCAGATGACAGTACAGTGTACAACTTCAGAGAGAAAATAGGAGAAGGAAGAGGTCCTGCACTTCCAGTCCCACCTTCTGCACCCACTCCTCCTGATTGGCTTCTTTCACTTTCAGTGGAGCGGGTGTCTTTTCTCCTGTGTTACACAAGTCCTTCTCCCACATCTGGGAACCCTACTCCCTCCCTCAGACTTATCTATTCATTCAACAATGATCCATGAGCATGATATGATTAATGGTCAGTGTTGCAGAAGCTAGGGGGCACAGAAGAGTGAACAAAACAGAAAGTTTCCCTTCACACAGACCTACCTTCTGGTAGGAGACAGAAACAGAATTAAAAAGTTAAATGTATGCTGTGTGTGTTGAACGGTGGTAAATCCTCAGGAGATAAATAAACCAGGATAAGGAATATCAGAAGTTGGAATTTAAAACAGGGTGAAGTGGGTATTCTAGCTTGTATCAAGATTCCCCTCCCCAAAGCCTCATTAGCTTGTAGGTAGGGCTCTAGGGAGTGACTGGATCATGGGTGTGTGTTAACTGTGTAAACTCCCTAATTGGATTAGCATAGTTGTGGGTGTGGTTGAGTAGATTTACTGAAGACCAGCCATCTCTACCAAGAACCTAAATTCAAACTCAGCCATAGTTACAGCTATTTCTTAGGAGCTTTAATTACATTAGGAGTCTGTTTTATGACCATATATGAACTAAAGGGCAGACTTATTTTTGGTTTATGACCCAAAATGTTGCAAATACTAAGTCCCAATGTTTGTTTGTCCCAAGGAACCCTTACAAAGACACTATTCAGTCTACTCAAAGTTTAACGTCATTACTATACTCAATCCCAGCACTTGGGAGGCTAAAGCAGGAGGATCACCAGGAGTTTGAGGCCAGCCTAGGCTACACAGTGAGTTCAAGTCCAACCTGAACTACACAGAAAGGCTCTGTCTCAAATAAATAAAAAAATAAATTACACAGAGCATACTATACTGGCAGAGTGAGAAATATAAAAATACACAATGTAGCTGGGCATAGCGGTGCATGCCTATAATCCCAATTTGGGAGGCTTCAGCAGGAGGATTACTCGGAGTTCAAGGCCAGCCTGAACTATATAATGAGACCCTGTCTCAAAAAAAAAAAGTAAAAAATACACAATATAATACAATATAGTAGCCGGGTGTGGTAGTGAACATCGGTAATCCCAGCACTCTAGGAGGCTGAGGCAAAAGGATTGTAAATTTAAGCCCAGCCTGGAAAATTTAGAGATTTAATGAGACCCTGACTCAAAATAAAAAAGAGCTAGGAATATAGCTCTGTGCCAAGGTCCTAGGTTCAATCCCCAGTACTAGAAAAAATATACATAATAATAAAGTACCATGTAGTAGAAAGTAGGGAGGGTAAATGAAAGTGCTCACTAACACCCAAAATAATTTTATGAAAAATAAAGAACATACCAAAAAATCAGTGGAAGCACTGTCTCTGGAAACCAGAAAATTACATAATTTGGTAATGAATCTGAGACTTAAATTCTGGAGATAACTGAAATAGATGAAATTGGTCTGTTTCTACTCCTTTCATACTTCATTGGCTGTAGAGTAAAAAAGTGAGAACCTCCTCTTGCGCCTATTTATATAAAAGCAGATGCTAGCAATTGCCACCGTATAATTTTAATTAAAATGATACACACAATACAAATTTTCCTCTCGACCCACTAAAAACTTTTTCTACTGAGTTCAGCGGATGCTTCTATTTTAAGACATAAAACAGTTGAATTTCAAGAAATACTGATTATACACATATATTAATGAATCAAACAGTAAATTCACACAGAGGCAGGGCTGGAATTTTTCTTCATTGTGTATAATTCAAGGCAGGTTCAGTTTTCACTTAACTTTCCCCAGGGTTTTACCGCCTAGCAACTGATAAGAAACACTATCACTTTTGAGGCAATCAGAAAATTAATTTGTCTGAAAAAAATTCCATTACAGTTTCTCAAAGTAAGCCTACAACACATGCTCCAAGCTAAATTTGGCCTGAGGATGCCTCCGTAGTTGAGTGCTTGCGTGAGGGACCGCAACAACATTCTTGCGTAAACGGAGCTCAGCGAATCACAGTAGCCGAGCCCCAGCCAACCACAGCCTTTTTTGTCAGGCCTAGCTTGCAGCTTCCTGCATTAGCGTCAGTTCCGTATTACTTGTGAGTTTCCGGCTTTCGGCTCCTGCATGGATGACGGGCTCCTTGTTTCCCAGTGCTGCTTTGCTCAATTAAGCTGCTAAATTTAACTTATTAACCTACTTTTAACAATGAGGAGCTGTCGCTTGCCTTGGTTCTGCAGGCCGTGATTTTCAAATGGAGTCCCGAAACGTACGTGGGGGAGATCGGCGCAGAGCACAGCTGAAGACAGGGCTGGGAAGCTGAGAGGCGGGGGCCGGCCGGGGTTCAAAGGGAGAGGACACGCGCGGGTGGGATCTGAAGAGAGGAGAACAGCGTGACAAGTGAAGCCTGCCAGCTGCATGCGCTAGGGACAAATTACGATCTTAAGCAAAAATATGGCTCAGAATAGCTCCTGGTTATCTCTCGATTGTATTCAAAAGGATTCCAAAAGCAGATATCCCTTAGACTGGGCATGAGGGCACAGGCCTGTAATCCCAGCCCTCTGAGAGGCTAAGGTAGGTGGATCTCAAGGTTGAGTCCTGTCTGGGCAACTTCATCAGACTACGTCTCAAAAATAGAGGCGGGGGAGACTGAGGATGTAGCTCAGTATGAAGGCCCTGGGTTCAGTCCCCCATAACGGGGAAATAATGCTGTAAAGATTTATGTGCACGTTGTAAATTCTTTTAAACTCCGTATTTTCCAGGTGCCTTAATTCCCCATTGTGTGTGCAGCCCCTCACCCAAGCAACTTGAGTGCCCCAATGTAATAAACCTGGCCCCTGCCACAAGTTCCCCTTCTGACCTTGTGACCACCCATCTTTTTATCTTTTTCCGGCTCATTTCTTTTGTGAAGTCCATTTTTCCAGCCATTTTCTAAGCTGAATTTCCTGACAGATTGCTGAAAGCATATGACAAATTATTGTATTTGGAAGAAAACCTTTTTTAGTGTAGTGATCCAAGATTAATTCATTTATCTGCAGCCCATTAATGTATACAATGCCTGCCTTCTTCCATGTTTCATTTTGGGTTTTATGGTCTAATTTGTTGTTTTATACAAACTTAGATGAGTAGGCAGGTGCTGATGTCAGTGAGAACTGAAAATCCTCACTGAAGAGGAGGTATTGGAGATGGGCTTTAGATGCAAATCACCAGAGCCTTCCCTGTTGGAAAGACCTGTTGGAGGCCTGTGGAAAAGAGGGCCTCCCAACCGCATAGTTACTTCCTGACCATTCATCTCTAGGCTGAAGTTCCTAGTAGACTCATGTCTGTATCCTCCTGCTCCAGAAAGGACGTGGATGGCCGTTTTCTCAAACTTCCTCCTTGGGTGTCTGCTTACCCTTATGCTCCTGCAGCTGCCCACACTGGATACAGGTAGGTCTCCCTTCTTCCCCAACTCTTTCCCTGCTCCAGCCCACTGGGTTGAAATGCTTCTGCAAATACAAGTCATCACAAAGGTTCTTCCCAGGTGAGATGCAGGGATCCACTATGAGCCAGGTGGATACCTGAAAGTGAGAAACAGCATGAGCAAGTCTGCTTTTTGGCTGGGCTCAGTTCCTGTCAGTCTACAGTTCTATCACCTCACCCATATCCTGCTTTTTGTTTTGTTTTGGGGGGGGGGCAGCTCCTTTTGAAGTCCTTGGACCTCTGGAGCCTATCCTGGCCTTATTGGGTGAAGACTCTGAGCTGCCCTGTTATCTTTCACCAAGTATGAGTGCTGAGCACATGGAACTTCGGTGGTTCCGGAATACATTCTCTCCGGCTGTGTTGGTGCACCAAGATGGGCAAGAGCAGGAGGGAGAGCAGATGCCCGAGTACCAGGGGAGGGTGACACTGGTCACAGAAAACATCACTGCAGGGCATGCAATGCTGAGGATACATGGCATCAGGACCTTTGATGAAGGGGTGTACGGGTGCTCCTTCAGAGATGACCAAGTCCGTGGAGAGGCCTTCCTACAGCTGAGAGTGGCTGGTGAGTGGATGGGTTTTCGCTTCTTGGGGGACACTTAAGGGGTGAAAGTGGTTTATAAACTGTACAAGCGTAATATTATGGTGAGGCATTACTGCTGTGATTAGAAGTTACTCAGAAACTTAATGTATAAATTACTGCAGTGCCTTTTAATATTTACTTTTAGCTGGGATTTTAAAAATGTCTTGGTGAAGCCTGTATCTCAGCTCCATGACAGTGGAACCTCTATGGCAGCAGCTTATGTTGGTCCCTGTGCTTTTATATGTAGGGAGAAACGATTATCTTGACAAGTACTTTTAAGAACCTAGAAACTTGACAACACAAAGCTGTGGCTCTTCTGTGAGTCACAGACCCAATTTTAAAAATAGTAAAATTTGTTAAATCTCTTGACAGAAATATACATTCATGTAGATACGTATATGTACTTTTTTAGTGGCCTTTTTTGGGGTTTTTTGGTTTTGGTTGGTTTTTTTGTTTGTTTGTTTGGTTGGTTGTTTTTTTTGTGTGTGTGGGGTTTTTTTGGTACCGAGGATCAAGCTCGGGTCCTTGCGATTGTGCAGCAGGCAGCGAAACCACTGAGCTAAATCCCCGGCCCTATTGGGTTTTTTTTGAGACAGGGTCTTGCTCTGTAATTCAGCCTGGTCTCCAACTCAAGGTAATCCTCCTGCCTCAACTTCCCAACTGCTGGGAATATAGATATGCACCAACATGCCTGGGTACTTGTTTAGTTTTTCTTAGTACATGTTTGTAGTACATAATGATTACTTCCATTGTGGGGAGTTGGTACATGTACATAATAACTCTGATTCTTTTTTCTTCCCCTTCCCTCCTCCCTCTTGGTCCCCTTCGCATTTACAAAAGATCTATATTTATATATTTGGGCAGGTGCCCAATGGATTAGCTGCGAAACTATCAAGTATCTTCTATGCCCTACAGAGTTATAAGAAAAGAAGCAAGCAGAAAAGTGAAGCCTCCAAAGTAGTAATTTAAGGGCCGGGGATTTAGCAGTGGCACTGTGCCTGCCTCATAAGCACAAGGTCCTAAGTTCGATCCCCAGTACCAAAGGAAAAAAAAAGTAGTATGAGGAGTCTGAAGTAGAACCCATTTAAGGGAACCCCTGAAAAAATATTACAACAAAGGAACACTGAGTCTTCTACTGTGATTCCACTTCTTCTCCCATAGTCACCCAGAGAAAAGCTCAGGAAACAATTTTCCTTTCTCCAGTTCTTGCCTATCCCACAATACACTATGTGTTCTGCCTATTCCAGCCTTCTGCCCTCACTTCCAATAACAGGGCTCCTTTCCACCGCAAGAGTTCCCAGCCTATGCCTCTTGGCCCCTCTAAGCCTTTGGACTTGCTGTTCCCACTTCCTGAAAGAATACTTCTCATGTCTGTCTATACAACTCTGTCTGCATTTTAAAGGCCACCTCAAATGCCCATCCATCCTTTAGGGGTGGACTTGTTCCTGATGCCCACAAGGTATCTTTTTGATGTGGTGTGTGAAATGTCATTTTATTTTATTGGTACCTAAGTTCCCTTTGAAATGAGGAATTGAGATATCTCTATTCCTGTTTTGGTTACTGTGATTCTCTATAAATACTGTAGTCCTGTGGTTATAAGGGTTCCAGGAGGGTAACCGCTGAAAGATTAAAGCCACCTCTCTCTCCACAGCCCTGGGCTCTGACCCTCACATCGGTATGGAAGTTCAGGAAAGTGGAGAGATCTGGCTCCAGTGCACCTCTGTGGGGTGGTACCCAGAGCCCCATGTGCAGTGGAGAACTCCCACAGGGGAGAAGTTTCTGTCCACATCTGAGTCCAAGAGTCCTGACCAAGACGGTCTTTTCACCGTGGCAGCTTCAGTGATCATCAGAGACACCTCCCTGGAGAATGTGTCCTGCTGCATCCGAAACCTGCTCCTAGGCCAGCAGAAGGAAGTAGGGATTTCTCTATCAGGTCAGTGGGACAGGGCTGCCTCCTGTGTTGACACAGCTTCAGGACCACAGCACCCGGGACCCCTGCTCAGGTGTGACTTCTTGACAAAGTTGTCTACTTTTCCCTCAGCTCTGCAAAGTCTCTTGCTTGATGGCTTGAGGGAAACCCTAGAAATGTTACCAGATTTGTAAGAATTTTGAAGGTATAAAGTCTGTATAGATCTTAGAGAAATGCTAGCTTTTTATGACTCTTAGAAAATACTCAACCCTCGTATCCTTGAGTTCTGTATCCATAGATTCAACAAACTATGGGTAGAAAACTTGAGGGAAAACATTCACATCTGTACCAAACATACACAGACTTTTTTGTCATTCCTGAAACAATACAGTAAGTCTCCAACCTCCAAACATTCAAGTTGCAAACTTTCACAGAAACTAATGGTCCTCAAATTCTGAACATTCATAGATGTAAACAAATCAAGAAAGTAGCTCTGTGTCTGCCCAACATTGTCACAGTTGTGCTGCTGTGTGCTTACTGTACAGTGTGATAGTGTACAGTAGTACACTGCTCAATCAGAGCCCAGGATGTCCGGAAACATTATTTACAGTATTTGTGTGTGTGTCTTTTTTTTTTATGCTTTACATTGTATGTAAGGTACATAAGATGTACTTTGTCAAACTCACAAAGGAATCTAACTTATGAATGTTGTCCTGGAACAGAACTTGTTCATAAATCGAGGACTTACTGTACAGTCTAATAACTTTATATATCATTTTCATTATTTTGGGTGTTGGAAATAGTCTTGAGGTGATTTAAAGTATAGAAGTATTTGTATATGACTCAAATACTTATATACAGAGGCTAATTAGTAAACATTATCAATGGATATTGTCCATTTTTGGTACAGAGGTTTCTTTCTTCGAAGTCCACAAATTCTATATTATTTTTCTCATTTTCTAAATCATCCTTAGCTCTCACCCTTTGTTAGACCTTTGTGCAAGTTGTCAAGGTCCTCGGGGAGGCCAGTCATCTCAGTTACTCCCCAGAAGTCACATGATTTACTCCTGTCCCCCGTGGATTTTAGTTGTGTCTTATTCTTTGATTTCTCCTCCCATTCACCTTCAAGAGGCCTTACTGTTGATGATAGATCCTTCATATTTCACAGAATGGAAATTCCTGTTTTGTTTTGTTTTCTGTGTTGGGTTGAACCCAGTCCTCACACACTCTAGGCAACTGCTCTACCATTGAGTTCCACCCCTAACCTCCTCACTGTTCATTTTGTTTGTTTGTTTTGCCTTCTTTTTTGAAACAGAGTCTTGTCAGGCTGAGTTTAAACTCTCTATGTAGCCCAGACTGGCCTCCAACTTGCAGCAGTCTTCCTGCCTCAGCCTCCTGAGTGCTGGGATTACAACAGACATGCACCACCACATCTGGCTTCATTTTAATTTCTAACAAGGAAACAAATGTCTTTGTCCATTTTCCTTCAGACTTTCCAGTGATCACTAACATTCACAGACTCCACATCCTTTCATTGAAATTCCCCTCAAAGGCTCAACTGTTTCCCTAATTCTGTTCAGTTATATCTTACCCCTCTTTTCTCTTGATATGTCTGGCCTTGATAACTGTTCCTTCCTTTTAGAAACTGTCTCCAAATATATCATCCAGAACATCTCATTTTTCTGTTTCTCTTTGAACACATTTTTCTTATAGCTTTCGTAATTCATCTTTCTCCATCCTGATATAAGTATTCTCCAAGGATCCCACTTGATGCACCTTTTAGGGTTCTCCTCTGGTCATCATCCCATTTTCCTTCAGCTTCTCCTCCTGGGGGTGAGAATGGGGCTGAAAGTTCCAGCCCTCTAACTGTGCCTACAACTCTGAGGAGATCAGGAGACCAGCCACCCATCCCAAAGCTCTGTAGTGTCCTATCATTAGTGTACAAAAGGCACTTGGGACCTTGGCCTGGTGGCCTGTGAGCAGGTGGTGCTGGGGACCTGGAAGGCAGAGGGGAAGGGCTTGTAGAGGTTGGGATTTGGTGGAAGGAGGACAGTGTAAAAGAAGAAACTTGCCAGCTGCATATTCTTAGAAACTAATTATGAGAAAGGAACACAAAGACTCTTAAAATCTCATAGTCATCTCTGGTGGCATATTCCAAATGTTCTGAAAAGATAACCTGCTTGAACTCGACATGGTGGTGCGTGCCTGTAATCCCAGCAGTCTGGGAAGCTGAGACCTGAGGTTTGAGAGTTTGACCCCAGCCTAGGAAACTAAATGACATATGGAAACCCAGTCTCAAAAGAAAAAATTCTAAAAAGTGCTGCAGGCATACCTCTGTGAAGGTCCTGGATTCAGTACCAAAAAAAAAAAAGCAACAACTGTTGTGCTAACAATTCAGCTCAGGGGTGTGGCACCAGCAGCACCATCCCCAGCACCAAAGAAAACCAACCAACAGTCTTAACCACTCTTGAGATTCCAAGAAACAGACAAAAGGAAGACCAAATGTTCTCTAATATCGCGTCCACTCATCTCCACTTTAGAGAGCCAGCCTGTGGATTTACATAGCACACATGTGAAACTGGTTCTTAGAACTGCCTCTCTCCTTCAGTCTCTGTTGAGGTCCAGGGCCAGCCTCCAAGTGCCTGTTGACCATCTCTCACCTCTGTATTTTCCAGTCTAGCTGTTAACTATATTGGACCATACATGACTTGCATACCATTCTATAGTTTTCCACTTATAAAATCTGAAACATATTTTTTCATTGTTTATTTCTGTCCTGTGACCTTACTGAATTCAGTTTTTAATTCCAGAAAGGTTTTTTGTTGGTGTTCTTGGGCATTTCTTTGTAAATAATTATGTCATATACAAAAGGTACAGTTTATTTTATTTTGTTTTTATGTACTGCTGAGGATTGAACCCAGGGCCTCATGCATTCTAGGCAAGTGCTCTACCACTGAACCATATCCTCAGCCCAGGGGTTGTTTTAGTTCTTCCTTTCTTCGAATCTGTTGGCCTTTATTTCCTTTCTGTTCACAGCACCAGCAGGAATCTCTTGCATTATGTGGGTAAGAATGAGGAGAGTGTACATACCAGCTTTATTCTCAATTTTTTGACATAAAGAATCATCTTCATGGGCTGGGAATTTAGCTCAGTGGCACCACACCTGCCTTGCAAACACAAGGTCTTCCTTCTCTCTTTTTTTTTTTTTTGTTTTGGTGCTGGGGATCGAACTCAGGACCTTGTGCTTGTGAGGCAGGTGGTGGCTCCACTGAGCTAAATCCCCAGCCCTCTTTCCTTTTTGATATGGGTTTATTTTACCTTCTAGGTTCTTGAGTGGAGCTTAGATTATTAGCTTTCCTTTTCCTCTTTTTAGCACTGTCACTTTCTGTTTGGACACTGCATTACCTGTGTCAAGAGCTGAGCAGAGCTGCAGAGGACTGTGCTGCCAGCTGTGAGAGTTGCTGGTTACGGCCACAAGCAAAGGGAAGGCACTCGTCCAGCTCTACTCATATGCAGCAGTAGGACAAGCAAAAGGCTGGATCAGAAAAAATGCTGATGCCCTACTACTCCCCTTCTGCCTGAGGATCAGAAACAAGTGAGGGTCAGATGGAACCTATAGCCAGAGGGAATTATTTTATTGCCTATATAGACACATAGGTGGTGAAGCTGAACACAAGACCAAGAGTTGGAAAGTACTGAGACAAAGTAGAGTTGAAGTGTCTTCAGTTTCCTACGGAGACATGAAAGTAGCAGGGAGTGGTGCCACACACCTATAATCATAGCACTCAGGAGGCTGAGGCTGAAGGATCACGTGTTCAAGGCCAGCCTGTCTCACTATGGTATGAACCATTAGATAAGACCACTAATGACGTGGAACCATAGGACAAGAGGAAGGTCACGGGGAAGTGGGGAAATATAAGGAAGGAGGGATGGGTAGAATCAAATATGTTATATGTATTGAAAAAGAAGTTTCCTCATATGAGAAGGTCTTGGCGCAGGTACTGAGGGAGGCCTTTCCTGAACACAAGAGGAACCAGCCTCCTGGGGTGGGAGGCAGGCTTGCTTGGACGCAGATGTGTATGAGTGTGACTAGCTGTTGAGTCTGACACTGCAGCTGCATATCCCTTAGTCTGCTGCGTACCCAGTCTGGTGAGAGGAGAGCAGCCTCCCTGTTGGGCCTGCCAGGCCAGCTTGAAAAAGCACACACACTTTGAACTTCCTTGGAGACTTCCTTATTAGCCCATGGATTATTTAAAAGTCTGCTCTTCAGTTTCCAAGAGTTTGAGGATTTTATTGCTTTCTAGATTGATTCCATATGGTTAGAATACACCTGTGACTAAATTTGTTGCAGTTTTATGCCTCAGGATATGATCTTGATACATAGATACTTGAAAATAAAGTTCATTCTGCTGATACAGGATGTGGTGTTTAGACTGTCTTGATGAATAGTTTTGTTAAGTTCTCTCTACTTGCTCTATTAATGGCTGAGTTATGGATGTTGAAGTATTTAACTATAATTGTGGATTTATTTATTTCTCTTTTAAATTTTATCAGGTTTGGCTTCACATGTTTTGCAGCTTTTTTCTTGGATGTATTTATGGTTAGTGTTGCTGTCTTGTTGGTGGGCTGACTACTTACCCTTACACAGTAAGCCTCTCCAGAGGTGTCTGTTCATTTTCTTTAATCTGAAGTCTACTTCATCTATTAATATTATGCTCGCTCTTGCTTTGATGAACATTTGCATGATATAACTTTTTCTGCCCTTTCACTCTTTTTTTTCTTTTCATTAAGTTTATTGGTACATTTTAGTTATACTATACAGTTACATGCATCACTGGGAACTTGCACCTTTACGTGATATATCTTGGTTCTAATTTTTTCCCCATTCCCCTGCCCTCCCGTCAACCTCTCCATCCCTCCCTATTTACAAAGACTTTGTTTCCATTTTTTTCCTTTTCTCCATCCTTTCACTCCTAATTTGGTTTGTCACTTAGATTTTTGTCACTGACCAAAAGCCCTGAGCAAGCCAACTTAGAGGAGAAAATGTTTATTTTGGTTCGTGGTTTCAGCTCTTGGTTGGCTGACCCCAAGGCAGAAACATCATGGCAGGAAGGTGTGACGGAGCAATGCAGCCCACTGCACTGCAGCCAGAAACCAGACATAGCAGGAGAGAGCTGAGGAAATGTCCCCAAGGCTGTGCCCCATGACTGCCTCGGAAATCGGCTTTACTAATCTCCTAGGCCAGTGATGGCAAACCTTTTAGAGACAGTGCTCAAACTGCAGCTCAAAAACCCACTTACTTATAGCAAAGTGCCAACACTGCAATTAAACCTGAATACTGAGGTTTTAGTTTAGAAAAAAAAATCCATACATTAACATCTTTTCTCTTAAAAGAAATAAATGACATGCATGCCATAGGTTCACCACCATTGTCCTAGGCCATCTCTCTAGTCAATCAGGTTGACATCACACTTGCCTTGTGAGATTTGAAATAAGTTTCACTATGATATATAATTGGAATTCTTTAAATCTGCTCCTCTGATTTATTTTAATTAATGTACTTAGACCATTTGCATTTAATGTAATTATTGTATTGGGTTGTCTATGGTTTATTTTTAGTGTTTTTTGGTCTTGAGGGTTTTTTGAGGGGGTTTTTTGAGATAGGGTCTTACTGTGTAGCCCAGGCTGGCCTTGAATTCACTGTGATTGTCCTGCCTCAGCTTCCCAGATTCTGAGATTACAGCCATGCACCCCTCACCCTCCACCCGCCATATGCTTTTTTTAGTGTTTTTGAGTATCTCTTTGCATAAGTGTTTTCTTAGTGGTTCCTCTATTATATTACTTATACAAAATTTGTCACAGTCTTCTGATGTCATCATTTTACCAGTTCAAGTAAAGTTTTGATGCTAACCTTCCTCTATGAACCTTCACCATCTCCCATTTATAATAAAAGTGTGCTGACTACTTCCACATACATATGATATATATACATCAAGTGGTGCTACAAATTTGTTTTTTTGTAGTACCGGGGATCGAACTCAGGACCTTGCACTTGCAAGGCAGGCACAGTGCCACTGAGCTAAATCTCCGGCTATACATTTTTGCTTTACATATCAAATACTTAAGAAAACTCAGAAGTGGAAAAATCTACTGTATTTACTCATTTTGCTTGGTTGGTTCTTTCTTCACTCTTTATGGTCCAAGATTTTTTCTTTCACTGTTTCTTTTGTTTCTGTTCAGAGAATTTCCTTTAGCCATTCTTTTAGGGTAAGTCTCCATGTAATATTGTAAATCTGTTTATACTCTTTCTTGAAGGGTTTTGTTTAACAGGAGTTTTCTTTTTTAGCACTTGAAACACTTGATGCCACCTCCTTCTGGCCTCCATAGTTCACATGAGAAACCCACCATTGTTCAGATCATTTTCCCCTCTTAGGTAAGGTGTCATCTGTCTCACTGCTTGTAAAATTTTTTTTTTCTTGGTCTTCAGTTTTCAGAAGTTGGATGATGACCTGTCTTAGTGTGATTGGTTTGGTTTATCTTATTTGGGTTTCCAGTTTCTTGACTGTAACTTTCATTCTTTTGCCAAATTTAGGAAGCTTTCAGCCATTATTTCTTCTAGTACTTTTTCAGATCTGTCCTGTTTGTTTTCTTATATTCCTTGATGATGCAAAAGTGAAGTCCTTTGTTATAAGCAGAAAGGACCTGAGTCTCTGTTGTTTTTGTTTATTACAGTCTTCTCTTGGTTTTTCGGATTGAGTTACTTTCTGTTGCTGTATACACAGGTTCCCTTATCCTTCCTCTTCAATTTTCATTCTGCTGTTGATATAGGGAAATATAACTCCCAACCTGCTAGATGTCAGATGTGCCAAGTTTGTGTCCCCAGAAACAACAGAGGTTAAGAGTAGGAAAGATTTATTGAGAGATAGCTCCTGAGAGATAGAGGGTGGCAGAAAGGAGTGTGGTTGTCCCAAAAGTGGGTTGCCACAGAGGGCATTTCTCCAAGAATGTTTATAGAGCAAAATAATAAGGTGGGTACAATGTGAGTTAAACTGTAATCAACCACTAAGGTGATAAGCATAGCTGCTTAGGTAATGCTGATCTAGTAGGGAAGCATGTCACATCATAAAACTACAGGGAAAGAACAAAGGAACTTTAGGGAAGGGATGGGTCCAGATGCTCTTTCACCCACACTGATGTCTAACTGGACTTTACTGGACCAAATGATACCAATTACAGTATAATGTCAAGTTATTGCTTACCCCCCACGGAGGCAGGTAGGCCTGGTCATTGCATCTTTGTCTTCAGGCCTGGCTTTAGCCATAGTTTTGGTGTGCACTCATTTTCTGCACTGACCCCCTCAAGGGCCCAGCCTTATCTGACTGCCTATTAATTTCTATCTAACTTAGCTTCCTATAATACTGTTGCACCTATCTATCAATTGTGTTAGGTATAGCCACTGTATTTTTCAATTATAAAACTTCCATATGGTTCTTTCCATCTTCTATTTCTTTGTGGAGACTTTGTATATATTTGTTGACACGTCTAATTTTTCATATTAAGTGCATTCTTGTTTGTTCATATAATCCTTTTTTGTGATGGAGGCTTTAAAGAAATTGTCAAACTTTGTCATCATGGTATTGGCATTGATACTGTCTTTTTAAATACAATTTGAGATCTTCTCAGTTCTTAGTGTGATGAATGATTTTAAACTAAAACCTAGCTAAGACTCTGGATGTTGTTTAAACCTTCTCCTTATTGCTAGGCAGAGATAAGAGATCCAGCCCCCCACTAGACCACCCACTGACACATGAAAGTGCCCACATTCCTGCCGAGCATTGAGGCCTCCTCCAAAGTCACCCACGCCTCTCACTGGTGCCAGCAGAAATTTGGATTCCCCACATGGTCTCCACTGCTTCCCAGGTTGGGGGTTCATAACTAGTCTGAGGGAATGAAAATACGGGCTTCCTACTTCGCATTTTCCAGTACAACATTAGCAGAGGAGTAGAGGTCCGATGTACAGCCCGGGACACTATAGCCTTTTCTGCATGGGTGCTGGTAGAAACAGTTGTCTCTATGCTGTTTGGCTAGAGTAGGGAGGAGCATATCACTGACACTTTTCTGTTTTAATGGGCTGCCCCTTTGCATGTTCTCTGGCTATAAAGAACAGGCTCTTGTTGGGGCTTTCTTTGTCCCTATTGGTGTTTCCACATTTTTAGCATCTGAGGTCAAAGTCTGGATTAATGAGGCAAAAAGAAAACCCAGGGAACTTACCACTGTGTCATTCCTTGGATCTTGTTTGTTTAGATACAATGTCCAGGATTCTCAGTTATACGTCATACATGCAATAGGGAAAAATGCATTGTGGAGAGAGAAAACATTTTTTCTCTATGCTCTAAATATTTCATTACACTTTGAGTCCAAAATATGTGGGTTTTTCCCCACACCAACCAGTTTTGCAGTTCTCTGCAGACATAGACTGGGTATCCTGCAGTTCAGTTCAATTCTGGTGCTGTTTACCTGGCCTTAGCCTGAGATTCATGAGGCAAAGGCTCAGTCCCACAAGACAGCTCCACTTTAGCTAACAGTCACAAGTCCAGTCTACCTGTGCTTCCACAGCTCTTTCCTCGATGCCAGAATGGCTCACAGAGCCTAAGAAACAAGTCTGTATAATGGGTTACTGGTTTATCATAAAAGGATACAAATCAGGGCCAGGAATTTAGCTCAGTGGTTCCACTTCCTGCCTCGCAAACACAAGGTCCTGAGCTCAATCCCTGGTACCAAAAAAAAAAAAAGGGTACAAATCAGGAACAGCTAAATGGAAGAGATACAGAGGACATGGTGTGTGGGAGGGCAGGGATCTCCCTCTCCTCCAGAGGAGACACACTCCTTAATGTGTTCACCTTGGCTCTGGACTTTTGAGAATTTTACAGAGGCTTCCTCACCTGCATACTGTTTTTTGTTTTGTTTTGGTATAGGGGATGGAGCTTGGGTCCTTGTGCTTGCACAGCAGGCATCAAAACCACTGAGCTAAATCTCCGGCCGTCTCACCTGCATACTTTTTAAGTCTTTGGCCCTTGGCAGGGACCACCACCTATAGCCCTTCTCCCTCACCAGAAGGTGAGGCTAAAAGTTCAGTCCTATGATTTCTTGGCTGGTTCCTTGCCTGTCAGCTGAGGTGGAGACTGTCAGCAGCTAGGGTTAGGTCCCTGTGTTAGCAGAGGAAGGAATGGCCGCCTTCTACATGGACTAATACTCCTTCAAGTTGTCTTTTTTTCAAATAGGCCTTCTAGAAAAGACCATAGGGAGTCTATTTAAAACATTCAAAATAGGGCTGGGGATTTAGCTCAGCGGCACCACACCTGCCTTGCAAGTGCAATGTCCTGAATTTGATACCAAATAAATAAATATAGCAAAACAAAACATTGCAAATAATCAGTCCCTCTTCTAGGTGACCTAGGATGAACTTTGCTTATTATAATATTCAGTTTGTCAGGCATGGTGGCATACGTCTATAATCCCAGCACTGGGGAGGCTGAGGTAGGGGAATTGCCATAAGTTCTAGTCTGGAGTACATAGGGAGACCTTGTCTCAATGAAAAAAAAAGGAAAGAAAGAAAGAGAAAGAAAAAGAAAGAAGGGAGGGAGGGAGAGAGAGAAGAAAAAGAAAGAGAGAGAGAGAAAGAAAAAGAAAGAAGGAAAAAATATCAGTATATCACACTCAATTCTTTGACCCAGAGGTGGTCCCATACGCCATTCTCAAACACTAGGGTAAAAAAACACGACTTCAGACTGTTCACATAGTAATGTGCCCGACCCTGCCTGCATGGTGAGTCTCCAGTTTAAGTGTGCATGCACCTGCCTGGTAAAACTCCCATGCCCCCCTTTGTCTAGGGAGACACTGTTTTGGGAATCACTGTGCTGCTGTCCTTGCCTCCTGTCATAAAAGTGTCCCTTACTCTTTGATCTCTTGGTTGTGCTTAGTGGCACTGCATTCCCAGTGTGTTCAGTTACAGTGTCTGCTGCCTTTTGTGAAAATCCTCCAGCTTTTTTTTTTCTTGGCTATCACCTTTGCATTTCCATATAAGTTTTATTATCTCCTTGTCAACCAAAATGTAACATGAACTGATGGAATTTTGATTGGCATTGACTCTGTAGACTTTAGTTTCTTTTTTTTGGTACCGGGGATCGAACTCAGGACCTTGCCCTTGTGAGGTAGGTGGCAGAACCACTGAGCTAAATCCCTGGCCCTAGACTTTAGTTTCTTAGCAGTGCTTTTCAGCCGTCACTGTAAAGATCTTATGCATATTTTGTTAGATTTATTCCTACGTATTTTATGGCTATGGGTGCTATTATAAATTATTTTTAAAATCCTACTTCTCCTTTTTTGATTGTATATACCAATCACCCTCCATGTACTTCTTAATAGTCTATAAACTCTTTTAGACTTTCTATATAAACCTGTCAGGTCATGAGCAACTAATGACAATTTTACTCTTTCCTGTTTGATTTTTTATCATTCATTTTTGTCTATTTAGACATAAGCTAAGGTTTTCCATGTAAGATTAAATACAAGAAATGGTAGTTTACATCCTTACTTCGAAAGGAATTGTCCAGAATTCCACCATTAATATTACAATAACTGTATGTTTGTTGTATATGCACATCAAAATAAGGAGTCTCCTCCTGTTTTGCTGAATGATCTTACATTTGTTATTTTTGGACTTCCATTTCTGCCCATAAAATGGTTTTTTTTGGTACCGGGGATCGAATTCAGGACCTTGTGCTTGCGAGGCAGGTGTGATGCCACTGAGCTAAATCCCCAGCCCTCTACCTATAAAATGTAAATTCTAAGTTAGATAATACAGGTAATCTGATGGGCATGGTGGCACATTCTGTAATCCCAACACTAACGATATGCACACACACAGGCAACAATATTTACACAAGCATTCTTGTTCCTTAGTTAAATCCACACAGTTTTCTGGCCACAAATTCCACGTCTATTGTCTTTTCCCACTGATCTCATTAAGTGCATTCTCTTCCACTTAATCATGTTGTCTGTAGAGGTATTTCTCCTACTTCTCAATTTAGCAAAAGACTATAGTTCTTAGAAATGAAATATCTGCCTTTAACCAGTAGTAACATCCTTATTTTATGACTCTTACTCAGTATCCCTTGTCATCAAAATTTCTCTTTCACACAGAATTTCTTGTGAAGAAAATCAAAAGCAATGTAGCGCGCACAGAAGCTAGTGGTGCCATTTACTACTTGAGCAACTCAGGGAACCTTGAATTACTTGACTTTCTTGAGCCTCATTTTCAAGTATATAAAAATACTAAGAAAAAATTTGATCTTACAAAAATTATTGAGGATTAAATGTGATGGTATGTGGGAAAATGTCTAAACTCAGTGTTGGTAAATCATATTGATTTCCCCTAATACTCTGGATGTTCTAAAGGGACAAGCCAGTTAGGACAGTTACAGTAAGATAAACAAGACCAGTCAAGTACTGTATAAAGAATTTGACATGAGAACGATTTCATGCCCCAGCATATGTGTGTACATAATAATCTCCCACCTGGTAAAGGGTAATAAGTGGAAGAGTAATAGGCTTGGAGAATTATAATCTAAATGCCATGAAAACAAATGTCTTTGGGTTTTGTTTACTGCTATGTACCCTGGGTCTAAAACGGTGTCTGCCATGTAATGTGCAGTCAGTAAATGTGTGTGTCGGGTGAATGAATGAATGAATGAATGAGAAGGTAACCCCGTTTCAGCAAAGTTCTCCTAGACCTGACAGTAGTGACTTTAGCCAAAAAGACTGTGTCATCTTCAGAGTGGCTCAAACCGAACTTAATGTCTCATTAAAAGCTCCTTGTGACTGTATCTCCATAATCTCTGGATGGATACATTGGCCTGTATTTCAGTCCATCCCCAAACACTGGTTGTTTGTTTGTTTTTTTTTTTTTTTTTTTTGTTTTTGGTACTGGGGATTGAACTCAGGTCCTTGCGCTTGCGCAGCAGGCAGCGAAACCACTGAGCTGAATCCCCAGTCCTTTTTTTTGTTTTGAGAAAAGGTTTCACTTTTCCAGGGGAAACCCTAGGCCCTCTTTTAACTTTTGGAATGGGGAGATTGATTTTTGCAATAGAATACTGATTCCAAAAATTCTTCCCTTGAAAAAACCAAAACACAAAAACAAACTTTGTTAGTTCTGTCACCAAATAAGGAAATCAGGTGTTAGTGATGTGGATTTGCCACAGAAGATTCCTGAAACTACACAGCCTTTTGCCTTTTTCTCATTGACTCCTCAGAGTGGAGAGAAGATGGGTGGGAGATTTCCAGTAAGTGGGGAATCTTCCTTTCAATGTAGGTCATCAGTAGAAACCTATTCTATGACATTCAGAGACACTCTTTCCCACCTACCTTTGCACTTCTGATGGATTTTGAACTCAACCACAATAAGTAAATCGTTTTTCAGATAGTTCTCAACTGAAATAACTTTTTTGAGACAGGACCTTGCTATGTAATTCAGGTTGGTTTTGAACTCACTATGTAGCCAAGGATGGCCTTGAACTCGAGGTATTCCTCCTGCCTCAGCCTCCTGAGTGCTGGGATTACAGGCATGCATGAAATGATCCTGTTTTTTATTGTTTGTTTGTTTTCTGATACCAAGGATTAAACTCAGGACCTTGCACTTTCCAGGCAGGTGAGGAGCCACTGAGCTACAGCCCTGGCCCTGTTTGTTTTGTTTGTTTGAAATGATTCTTGTTTGTTTTCTTTATATTTTTTTCTCCTACTGGGAATCAAACATTTCTGAAAGTTGGGTTGGAACAGCCACTGTCGCTGACAAAGGAAGGCTTGGTTATTGGTTAAAGCAAGATGGGGCATCTGCAGGAGCCCAGGAGGAGCTGGAGTTCTCTACAGACCTTAACAAGCATTTCATTGGGCTTTTGTTTCAGCTCCCTCTTCCCCATTTTGGAGTTTCTCGATGGTTGCTGTGTTCATGGGATTTGTTGGAATATTTATCATTTGGCAACTATACAGAAAATGTAGAAAGAAAGAAAGAAATGATGAAATTAGTCCCATAGGTAAGTCATAGCACATAGATTATTTTCATGGGTATTTGTATCAAATAAAGAATTAATTAGCAATGGGTGGTTGAATTAGGTTTCTTATAAATTACAGTCCTCTTGAGCCTATTATTTCAGAATCTTCAAAATCGAAAGGGAGCATGAACACATGAAATGTGCAGAGGTTAAAGAGAAATGTTGGAAGCATGAGAACCAGTAACATCACGTCACCAGTTCCCACTCCTTGAGGACCCCGCCAGGGGTGGGGAGGTGGGGTAGGAGCTCCCCAGCAAGTGTGCTGTGTAAGCAGAATGGGAAGAATAAATGCGTTCACCTTGTAACACCTGAGTCTGAGTTCAGGAAGCAGGTGCCGGGTTCTCCGTGTTGCCTTTGCTTTCCCCTAGGTGAACAGCAGTCTCCAGGTGTCTAAAGCTCTCCCCAACCCACCAGCTAAGTCCAGGTGCCTTGTGCAGGAACAAAGGCAAAACACGCTTTCGGTTCTCGCTTACTGATTGCCAGTGATTTGGCAGTCGTGCAGATAACAGTCCTCCACTCTAGCTTGCCTGCTCCTGTTTTCCTCTGTCTTACATCCCAGCCTCAAGGGACCTTTGAGGTAACTGTCACTTTACAGAGAGACTCCTGGAAATTTCATTGGTTTCATTTTGTCTTTTGTTGTGAAATATGCAGAATAGTCTCTAACCTGACCATGACTCGTGTTTCTGTTTCGTTTCAGAATGGAAATCGGCTCGATCATATGAAGGTCAGTTTACTTAGCACTTCTCCAGGCTCTGAGATCTAACCACACATATGAGTCCAACGGCCAACGAGGCATGGCACATGGTGACAATACTAGCACTCTGGAAGGCTGAGGCTGGAAGGTTGCAAGTTTGAGCCCCATCTGGGCAACTTAGTGACTTGGCCAGACCCTATCTCAAAATAAAAAATAAATAAGAAAGCAGGCTGGGATATAGCCCCTCAGTCTCTAGGTTCAGTCCCAAGTACTGCAAAAAAAAAAAAAAAAAAAATCCGAAGACCTACAATAAGTGGAAATGAAAAATACTGATACTCTTATAGTGATGAGCACAGAGAGATTTTAGATTGTGGGGGAAGGGCCAGGGATGTAGCTCAGTGGAGCAGCGCCTGCCTGGCAAGTGCAAGGCCCTGAGTTTGATTCCTAGTACCCAAATAAATAAATAAAGAGTGGGGGAATCTTAGTATTTGTTGGGAACACAAAGAGGACCTTTGGAGGGTCACATTAGGCACTCAGACTCCAGACACTGTCAGCTCTTTTGTTTCCCGAGGTGCTGATGCCTGGGCCCGGGAAGCAGCAGAGACCCCCATAGAGGCCAGGCAGCTCTCCGCCCAGAGGTCCTGTCCACTCCTAGAACACTGCTCCATGCAGAAGGAAGGACAGGTCCTGTAACCTTCCATATTTACTGATCGTCACTCTTTCTTGTCTCCAGTTCCTGTGACCCTGGATGAAGACACTGCTCACCCCCACCTCCTTCTATCTGAGGATTTAAAATCTGTGCGACTAGAAGAGTCTCGTCATGACCGACCTGAAAATCCAGAGAGATTTGACTCCTGGCCCTGTGTGTTAGGCAAGAAGCCCTTCACCTCAGGAAAACACTACTGGGAGGTGGAGGTGGGAGACAGGCCTGATTGGTTGGTTGGGGTATGCAGGGAGGACGTGATGAAGAAAGGGTTCATCCTCATGTCTCCCAAGAATGGCTTCTGGGTTGTGGAGTTATCTGGAAAGGAGTACTGGGCCCTCGCCCCACTCCGTGTCCTTCTTTCATTGCCAGAAGCCCCTCGTCAGGTTGGGATTTTCTTGGACTGTGAATCAGGAACTGTCTCCTTCTACAACGTGAATGACGGATCTCATATCTACTCATTCCCCAAGGTGTCTTTCTCTGGCCCTCTTCTTCCGATATTCTGCTTGTGGTCTTGTGATAAGAAGCCCCTGACCATCTGTCCGGTTGCAGCTGATGGGCCTGTGGAGGTCACAGTCATGGCTGATGCCCAGACCCATCAGAGACTGTTGCCCCCCATGGGGCAATAATCTGCCTCTGGAGTCGAAGATAGTCAGTAGCCTCTCTGAATGAGTGACAGTGTATTTCAGCCACAGGGTCCTTTCACCTCCCCCCTCCAATATCCTCTCTTCAGGCTGTAGCTGTCACCGTCACCCATAACCTCAATTCCTTCTTTGGAGCAGAGAGGAGTCTTAAGAAAATTGTGACTGGATTGACAGATTATAGGAGCTTCTTAATGTGTTTTAGATCAGACAGGTTTTAGGAGCTTTACCATAAAATCTAAAGGCATACAAATGACTAATGAGTTAGGAAGAGTGTGGCAGGAAACATGGTGTACAGACTAGAGATGATATTAAACAGTGTATTTTGCATGTTGTACGTAAAGAGTAAAGTGAGGGGCTATAGCTTTCTATGTGGCAGTGTTGGAGAGATTCTGGGTAGAGCCCCAGAGTAATGTGCCCATTTTATATCCAGCCCCAATCACTGTCTCCTCCTCCTCCTCCTCCTCCTCCCCATCTTTTTCCCAGGTCTTGATCAGACCTCACTTCATTAGCTCAGAGAAGTTGTCTTTTCTTCCCTTATGTATTTATTAACTCTCTGCTTGAGAGACATTTGCAGGATTGTGAATGTTTTCCCCACTTGAAGGCTTAGCTGTCTGCTCCCTAGACCCAAGAACCTTCACCCTCACCTAGTCTCCATGCTCCACCCTCACATGCCAGTCCCTCAAACTTCTGCACACCTACAGCAGCCACCCTTTGCACAGACAAGTCTTTGCTGTTCACAGATGGTGGTTCTGTAATGTGATCTGGCTCTCAAGCCTTTTGTAAGTCCTGGAATTAGTGTCCCTTTTACTTAGTGTTTTCCATATCATATTTTATCTCATTGATGAAGATAGGATTGAGTGAATACTGCATCAAGAGCTGAGCACAGCCACCCACAGAGGAATGCATTAGTGCACTTGATCCCTCTTTCTCTTGGCCAGCTGGGCACTTTGAAATAAACCCAAGAAAGCCTGGTGTGGTGATGAAAACTGGTAAGTCCACCACTCAGGAGCTGAGGCAGGAGGATCACTGAGAGTTCAAGGCCAGCCTAAAACATACCGAGATCCTGTCTCAAAAAAAAAGCCTGGGGTGTGGTGGCACATGTCTATAGTACCACCACTCTGGAGGCTGAGGTAGGTCTGTTGTGAGTTCCAGGCCAGCCTGAACTACATAGCAAGACCTTGTGTCCAAAAAGAAAAGAAAAGAATAAATCCAAGACTGGAAAGCCAGGTGATAACTTTGTGTGTCACATTCCATACAGAGATTGCAATGTCTCCAGATTTATTTAGCTTCTTATACAGTGTTATCACTCAGCCCCTGTTCCTGCTGGTGTGCTAGAGCCAGTTCATGCCAGCTTGGGACAACGGGCCAAATCATTTGGAGCAGGTGTTGCCAGAAATATAGAATAAGTCTTTTTTTCCTATATATATAATTTATTAGTATGCTACTGCTTTGTTCCCATAAGTCATCAAAAATCTGTTAAATTTCTAGCAAGCTATACTCATCAGCCTATTTTTGTTAGTATTCTGGAAATAAATATCCATGAGACTTTTAGTTGTCTGTGCTTAGCTTTATTTTCAGGAAAATTTATATTGGGTTATTGAAGAAACATGAATCTGCCTAATGCTTGAATTCCATAAGTTCAAACATCAACTTTTAGAGATAAAGAAGAGTAAAGAGGCTTAGTCAGAGACACACAGTGACCGAGCTGGAACTAAGCCAGTATCCCAGCCATTCACCAGGCACTGGGGAAACTGTAGGATAGAACAAGAACAGAGTAAACTGGTCTGGAGCCAGAGTTGTAAGAAGGATATTGAGGGAAATCCTGAAAGTTGTCCCGTTGGTTTAGGAGTTCTCACATACAGGGAGAGTCATGAACCTAGAGACCAGCTTCTGCTAGAAGTAGGAATGGGACCTGAGCACCTAAGGGAAAGATCCCTCCATCATCATATTATTTCCAGTACCAAACCTTTCCCATCTGCCTGTGCCCTTCCACAGACTTCAATAACAGCACCTTCCTTCCCATCCATCACAGGTGATGTGGTGCTTTGGGATCAAGGCACAAGGCCAGCTTCGGAGTATTCATGGTCCAAGGCCTGGTGTGGTTGAGATCTTAAATGTTCCCCTAAAGCTCATGTGTGGAACAATTGTTCCCCATGGAAAAGAGGAGGTGGGGCCTGGTGGGATGAAGGAGGTCCTTAGAGTGTGCCCTGAAGGGAGCCTTGGGCCCTGGCCCCTTTTGTGTTGCTCTTTGTCCCCACTTCCCAGCCTCTGTGAAGTGAGTGTCCTGGCCCAACCACCTGCTCCCCACCATGATGCTCTGCATCACCACAGGCCCACAACAGCCAGGCAGCAACCATGACTGGAAACTAAACCGTGAGCCACAGTGAGTCCTTCCTCCTGTGAGTTGGTTTTCTCGGGTACCATGGCACACAGTAATGGAAAGCTAACACAGGGCCATGATGTGGGGTTGTTCCCAGCCAGAGAACTTTGTTGGTCAAGACTTTCTACCTCTTCATGGTGGACCATTCCCAGTGATCAGCCAGTATGAAGCCCTTACCTGAGCTCCACGGTTCCATGGGCCACCTCAGGTTCAGAGATCATTGGGGAATGGCAGAGGTCTTTGCTGTAATTGCATTTTGTCAGCTCCTTCCTGACTAGCCTTCATCCTTGACTTCCCCAGGGTGTTGTTGCTGAGGGCTTCCTAATAAATGCTCCAAAGTCTGCTTCTCTAGGACCTTCTGAGAGCAGGATTCTCAAAAGTGTTTCATTTGAGAATGGTAGTGTTCTCGGAGATTTAGCTCAGTGGTTCTGGTGCCTGCCATGTAAGCACAAGGTCCCAAGTTTGATCCCCAGTACAAAAAAAAAAAAAAATTCCATCAGCTGAGAATGGTGGTGTATGCCTATAATCCCAGTGTCTTTGTTACTTTTCTCATTGCTAAGACAATATACCCAACACCCAAAATTAAAAGAGGAAAGGTTTATTTGACTCCTAGTAGAGGTTTTAGTCTGTAGTTGGCTGGCTCCAAGGCAGGGTGGCACATGGCAGAGGGGCCTTGCAGAGGGAAACAGTTCATTGCACACAGAAGACAGCAAAAGCAAGCAAGGGATGACCACAGCTCTTTCTATTCCTTATATCTTATTCAGGCTATTTAGGGTGGATAGCACTCACATCCTTGATCCTAGCTTTGCACCATCAATCAAACACTAGATCAGCCACCTCTGAAAAAGCCCCACTCATGGCTGCATGAAGCTTTGAGGGGACATCTAGACACAAGCATAACAGCCAGCTACTCCAGCAGCTGAGGCAGGAGGATCATGAGTTTCAAGCCAACCTGGGCAACTTAGTGGAGCCCTGTCTTAAAAAAGGCTGGGAATATAGCTCAGCGGTGTGGTGGGGTGCTCCTGGGTTCAATCTCCAGTACCAAAAAAGAGTGTTTCAAACCCAAGATGCTTTCAGGAGATCCATGAGGTCCAGAGGTCAAAGTCTTCATAATGGCTGGGCATGGTGGCATACACCTTTAATCTCAGGATTTGGGAGGCTGAGATGAAGATTACTGTGAGTTTTTGGTTAGCCAGGGCTATATAGTGAGCTCAAGGCCAGCCTTGACTACATAGTAAGATCCTGTCAAAAGTCTTCATAGTGCTATGAATTGCTGTTTTCCTTTCCCCACCCCGTAACCCCCACCCCATACTAGAAATTGAACCCAGGGCCCTTGTACTGAGCTACATCTCCAGTCCTTTTTGAGATGAGTTCTAGCTGAATTGCCCAGGCTGGGCTTAAACTTTCAATCTTCCTGAATCAGCCTCCCAAGCCTACCACACTAGGCTAAAAAGACAGGTTTGCAGCAGGACATTTTCTCCTACTTCGCTCTTTGGTTTAAGAACTAAGCTACGTGGCAGCCATATCGTCTCTGAGACAACCCTGCCAGTCTGTGGTTTTAAACTAATGAGTTACTAAAGCAATGGCTTGGTTGCTATATAATGAGTTCGAGGCCAGTCTGAACTACATAGTGAGACCTTGTCTCAAAACCAAACAAAAAGCAAAACAAACAAGCAAATCTGTTGCTATAAAGCTAAACATAGTAGAGCAGCCTGTAAACCCAGCATTTGGAAAATACAAATTCAAACTTATCCTGAACAACTTAGCAAGACCCTATCTCAAAAAACACTTAGGGATGTAGCTCTGGGAAAGCTCTGAGTTTAATCCCTAGCCTTGCAAAGAAGAGGAAATCTATCACTCTGATATCAGCCTGGTGATATTTTCATCCTGGTGCTTCAGCTGACACCGAGTGTTGTGGGCCTAGGGTGAGGGAACCAGGACATATTGCTGTGCTTGAACAGAGAACCACAAGGTTCTGAGGGAAAGGTAAATCAACAAATGAAGGAACCAGTCATGATGGTGTGTGCATGTAATCCCAGGATTCGAGAGGGTGAAGCAAGAGGATCACCATGAGTTCAAGGCCAGCCTGGGCTACACAGTGAGTTCAAGACCAGTCTGGACTATATACCACGACCCTGTTTGAAAACAAACAAAATATATATATAAATTGCTCCCCATCTTCCCCAGTACCCCTAACACAAGCCCAAATCCCATAACAAATTCTTCCTGCATATCTAGGTGGGCTCCCTGCTTCAGTAACAAGTGCCCTAGCCCTAAGTACCATAAACAGCTGGCCGGATAGCAGTCGGCTGTGGCTGACAAGACCTTGGCATGGGCTTTGGCAGCAATCAGAAGGAACGAGTTGTATCTTGGCCCTAGATTTCCATTTCCCAAGTACAGCAAGATCTCTCAGCATCTAAAGCCAATAGGAACTTCCCACAAATTTCTAAGAACAAAAACTGAAACAAAAGCATGTTCATGACTTACTGATGATTTTCCAGTAATCAGATATTCACAGAAGGGAACAGTGGTTTTATTGTACATTGTATATACGTGTTTCATCTTCCTTCCCATATCTCTACCTCAAATGATAATTTGTAGGGAACAAGGAAAGGGGATGTTATTAGAACCCCTGCAGTAGGTCCTAGTCTCCAGTGAGCAGGACAGCACAAAGCAAATTAGAGAATAAAGACAGGAAATGAGACTCAGAGAAGAAGCTGAGTTCCAGGTCTGATCGAGGGTGCTCTGGGCAGCAAAGACAAAGGCACCCTGAGCTTGCCACTATTTATTGGGTTCATAGGGAGTAACAGATGACTCATAGGGTGGCGATAATCCTGGGACCATGAGGATCTTATAATCAGAAGAAGTATCAGAAGTCTCGGAGGGTGGCTGGTAATCCTAAATTGACAAGGATCTTATGCTGATGAGGATCTATGAGAAGCTTATGTTAATTAGGACAGTAAGATGAGCAAAGACATTCTTACAACAGTAGGTGGAATGAGTTAAGCTGATAAGAAACTTGTCCCTCCCCAGGTGAAACCTTTCTCTTACTACTCAGTTCTCAAGGAACCAGCTGATGTAGTCTTGCCCTTGAGGGTCACAGCATCACAGGATCATTGAGATCTCCGCTGTGACCAGAGGCAAAAATGGAGTTATGTTTCTGCATGTCATAGCCAGGCTGTAGGCAAGAAGACATTCCACAACTCTGGGTCTCCTAAGAGGAGCAGGCTGGGAATAGGGGAGATCTTCTTGAGAGTGGCCTCACCTTGCTGGGCTGCTCCTAAAAAGGAGTCAGGAGAGGTGGCCCAGAGCATTTTCTTCTCTGCATTAAGCAAGATCTACTACAATTTATTGATGAGATTAAGATGCCTGAACTTGACATTGGGGTAAGAGATACAGGATTCCTTTTTAGTGTTTATCACTGGCATATATTCTCATTCATTTGATTATATAGATCCAAATATATTATAGAAAAAAATAAGGAAGACTACTTACTAGTCATGTTTAGTTGAATAACTATTGCAGGTCTCAAATTTTATAGCTCTTCATGTTTTGGCCACATATACATATATAGTAAAACATGATGCAAAAACAAATCAGTTCTAGTGTAAGACCGCTGTCCTTACCAAACGCTCCGAGGAGCTGACTATAGTGAAGCACACCCAGGGATCCCAGCGGTGCCTCCAGAATGTAAGACCGAAGGCCTTACCAAATGCTCCAAGGAGCTGGAGTGGAGCACACTCGGGGATCCCAGCGGTGCCTCCAGAATGTAAGACCAAAGGCCTTACCAAATGCTCCAAGGAGCTGACTGCAGCGAAGAACACCCGGGAAGGAACACACCGGACAAGTTGGAAAGTGAAAGAGAAACAGAAAGTGAAACCTTAGTCTGGCCAGACGGCACTCCCAAAGCAAAGTAGCTTAGAGAGGCGATCAGCCCAGAGTCCGAGGCTCTTTTTATAGGGGCTTGCAGAGGAGTTAACAGGTGAAATTTACAGAAGAAGGAACAAAGGTTTAGTGGTCTTACATTTGTATGTTAATTAGCCTGACATGTACTGTTAGTCAGCAGATGCTTTGTAGATTGTTCTATAGATAGTGGTGTCTGAAACAAAGGGTTGGATAATTATGACTGATAGGGATCTTATCTAGTGTCGGCAACTAAGAAGCATCTTTATCTATTTACTCACATTCAATCACAGTTGGGGCTAGGGGAGTTTTATGATTACAGAGTTATGCAGTCTTACACTAGCTTTCCCCAAAATTCTCTGAACAGTCATTTTAATTATATCCTCTTCTTATGGAGTATCGTCTTTTTCTTTCCCATACCAAGAATCAAACTCAGGACCTTGCACTTGCCAGGCAAGAGTGGCTCCACTGAACTACATCTGAGCCCCAATAATTTAGTCTTGTTTGTGATTATTAACCAAGTGCCAATTAATGAAAACATACATATGCACACAAGCCATTCCTGATTATTTAGTGACAAACCAAAATAGGTTTAGTAATAAACTAAGATAGGATATTTAAATTAATTCTATAAATTGTTCCTAAACACAAATTAACCAAAAGTGATGATGCATGAGTTCAGATTAAAGATCAGTTTTTTATAATGATGTACATTTCCTCTAAGCATGAATAAAATAAACATGGCATTTCTGAAGGATATTTGTATATTTAGGGATTTTTAGGTGAAAAGCGACACAATGAGATTTGTGTTTGGGAACAATAATTTTCCTGGCAGTCTTGTGGGTCATAGTTATAATCCTATTAAAAGGACAATTACAAAAATGGGAAGGACCTTTGTCATAAATATAATACAGACTTGTTATTTTTCATTTCTAAAAAATTCATACAGATTGCTAAGAAACAGCATCAGGACCAGTCTCAAACACAGTGGGCAACTAGCCTAGAGGTCATTTCTAGAATATATTAGTCAATTAACATGTGAAAAATGGCAGCCTCATTATCATAGAAAACACAGCAAAATACTGTAGTAATTTGATAACCTTTACACATTCCCATAGAGGTTGGGGGTTTGGCTCAGTGGTGCCACCACTTGCCTCAAAAGTTCAAAGTCCCAAATTCAATCCCTGGTACCAAAAAAAAAAAAAAAGAAAAAGAAAAGAAAACTTTTACACATTCCCATACTGAGAATATTCTTTTGAAATAGCCCACAGTTGCTGGAGGGATTCAGTGAGCAGGGCTTGGGTGAGCAGGACACTGGAATCGGCAGTGTGATGGGTTCCTATTTCACAAAGGGCCATTGGCAGTGAGCTCATACCCTATGCCCCGATGGCTCTACTTCTGGAAATTTATCAGACAGTTAATCAGGAACAAAGACTTACGTATATGTGCATTCTTTATAACCAAAAAAAAGAAGAAACTCTCACAATTTTGGCCATTATGCAACTATTCAGGGCAAGAAAGCCTTACTGTTTCTGTGATGTAAGCATAAAAAAAAACTCAGTGGAAAGATATGCCAACATGGCACTCTTGTTAAAAATATTTTTCTGTATTTTATTGATTTTTTTCCTATAACATTTAGAGCTTATCTTCAAATAAAGAATTGCTGGCCACATGAGTTGCTCTGAGAGAACTATTCTTGGGGTTTACGCTGGGCTGTAGCTGTAGCTCAGTGGTACAGTCCTTGCCTGTCATGCCTGAGCCCAGGGGACTCCATCCACAGCACCTTGAAGGAGGGGAATGTAGAGAGATATTCTTAGAGAGGCAGTGCTGGGCCCTGGAAACTGAGTCCCTCCTCTTGCCCTGGTGCCTTCACCTACCTTCTTCAAGGACGTAGTGTTCCCCCAATGTGCTCTTCTCCCTGGGAGGAAAGGGTTGCCAAGGTGAACAGGAGTCTGCTGCTGCCCTGCCTCTGTCCTTTTGTTTTTTGACCTGCACAAATACAGTAATAATAAATTAACAACTTACTTTTTTTTCTGGGCCTCTGTTATGTGGTAAGCACTTAACCTGCTTAATCTCATTTAATTTTCCAACACATCCCCATCGAAGGTACCAAAAACATTATTCCTTTGTTTTTCTTGCAGGTGTTGTAGCAATGCTGGAGATCAAAACCAGGATGTGAGGATTATTCCTTTGTTTTTTTTTTTATTTGCTTCTTTTGAGATAGAGTCTTCTTACATAGGCCAGTCTTATATAGGCTACCCTTGAACTCTGTAGCCCAGGCTGGCTCAGGCTCTGCTTTAGCCCCCAAGTGGGATCATTGGACACCACCAACACCCTGCTACCTTTTTGGTACTGGGGATTGAGCTCAGGACCTTTGGGCTGAGCTACATCCCCAGCCCTTTTTACTTTGAGCCAAGATCTGGCTGAATACTTAAATTGCTCAGGCTGGACTCCGACCTGAGGTCCTCCTGCCTCAGCCACAAAGAGTGCTGGGATTAGAGGCAGGCACCACACCTGGTTTCATTTCTAAAACCAAAGAACCGAGGCTTTATGAGGTGAATTGATTAGCTGAAGCCCTCATATCTCATTTTAGTTTTTCCCTGGCTCTCTCACTTTTTATCTCCATCTCCCTTTATTTAGCCCACAACCCCCTAGCTCTCCATCTCTCTGGGCACCTTTCTTTTTTCCCCCCAAAAGTAAGCACACCAGGCCCCTGGAGTCAGGCTTTCAGGAGAGCACTTCTCTTTTCCTTCTGCTACTGGCTTTTAATTTTTGCCCCAAGGGCCACAACCTGCTTTTTCACTCAGTGGCAGAGGTTCCTGGTGGCTTTTCCTCCACGACCAGAACCTCGAGGGCAGTAGGTGCTGCCACTTCTATCCCTCTGTCCTCCCTCCTCTTGGGCCCTCTGTTCTTCAAACTCTTTGCCTCTCTTCAGCACCCCTTCTTGCTCATCTTCCCAAATATTTTTCTCTTTTCGCCTCCATTTTATTTCCCTTGTGTCCAATGTCTGCCTCTCTGGACTTATCTTTATTATCATTTCTAAAAGCAAATACATTATTCTATCATAATTTTTTTAGTTTAGTGCAGTGATTGCAAGATTCGTTCATTTATATGCAACGCACTAGAAGGCACTCTGCCTCACAATGGCTTTCTTGAGACTAAGTCCATCTGGGGCTGCAGGGTCACTTGGTCGTTTTGTAGGTGCCTGAGCAAACAGGGGCATGGACTGAGAATCCCCTGGAAAGGGGGCACCGAGGGGCGTTGGGGGCCAATGCAGAGTCCAAGTGCAGGTCCGGGGAGCGCGGAGCGCCCCAGCCTCACTAACTTCTTGCCATTCGCTCCCAGGACGAGGCTCCCGCGCCCCCAAACTTGGAGATGGTGACGCCCAGGCTCTCCTCGCTCCTGCTCGCGCTCCTGCAGCTGCAGGTGCTGTGCGCAGGTCGGTGCCTTTCTCGCGCCCCCTCTTGTCCTGTGGGATGGAAATATTCCGGTGAAAGCAAATGAACCCGTTCTGTCCCTAAGGCTTCTGTCTGCCGAGGTCGCGAGCGTCCCCTGGGTTGTCCGGGGAAGACCATGGGAAGGGACCTGCCCAGGGAGGGAGCCTGGCCCGTGCCTGACCCCACCCGCCCTTGGCTCGTCCCGCAGCTCGCTTCGATGTGATCGGGCCCGCCGAGCCCGTGCTGGCCGCGGTGGGGAGCGACGCGGAGCTGCCCTGTAGTCTGTCGCCCAACGTAAGCGCCGAGCACATGGAGCTGCGCTGGGTCCGAGAGGCGCCCTTGCCGGCAGCGCTCCTGCATCGGTACCCGCAGGGGCGAGCGCAGGAGTCGGCGCCCGAGTTCCGCGGGCGGGTGAAGCTGGTGGCCGACGGCATCGCAACAGGGCGCGCGGCCGCGCAGATCCACCGAGTCCGGGCCGCGGATGAAGGCGACTACAGATGCCTCTTCCGGGACGACGCGAGCTCCGGGGAGGCCACCGTGCGCCTCCGAGTGGCTGGTGAGGAGGCTGGAGGGTTTTGGCTTTCTCCGTGGGATCCAGGCTGGCTGCTTTACATTAGAAACCATTAAGATTCACTCTCAGAATCCCTTTTAGGCTGAAGTTAAGCGGGAAGCTTTGAGATGGGAAGGGTGAAAGCAAAGTGAAAATCTTTCTTATGGAGGGAGCTTTATTTCAGTTATCTTCTCTTTCCCCTCAATGATAGGATATTTCCCCGGTGAAATTAATTACATGGATAATGCAGTCAATGGCTATATAATATTATTTTATATAAATATACCATAATTTACTCAATCAGCTCCCAGAATCTGACATTTAAGTTCTGTCTATTATTGAGGCTATGCTGCGCCTTGAGATTCCTTTATGGCTTAGTCTCTAAGGACCGATTTTTTTTAAGATCAGAGAGCACAGCCCTTTGCTAACATTCTTGATTCACCCAGAAAAAAATATGACTTTATTTTCTTGCTTCAAGACAAAATTTAGGATGAAATAGGGAAAATGGTTAGCACTCTGGAAAAAGTACAAATTGAAGTTTGACTTTCCCACTTACTAGTGATTGGCATCAGGCAAATCTGCTGAGCTATTCCCTACTGTAAAACTGGGGAAACGTTTCTCCAGCAAGATTTTGCAAGAATGAAATAAAATTAGACATCACATGAAAAACTGCCTCGTTGATTCTAAAGGCATTTATATATTTATAAGATACTGTTACTATGTCTTAGACTAATCTGAAATTTTAAATATACATATATTATATACCATATTGAAGGTATCATATATAACACTCACTTCATTTTTAGGGAACAGTAGCTTAAAGCTTAAAGATGGATTATAAAAACCTAGATATTTGATAGCATAAAACTGTTGTTACCTTTTATGAATAACAGACACCTTTGAGAATCCGATGAAAGTGGTAGCCCCTTTCATGAGGTTATACATTCTCATTTATCGACACAAACTTGAAATAGGATAGGTGTAGACATGTGTTTATGGATTTTTCCATGAAAGTCAATGTTTTCCACAATTATATAATTATAAAAATGTTTTAAAAGGAATTACACTTCAACACACAGGAAAAACAGCTTTAGATTGATTTTTATTAGGGCATGATTGTATGAGGGAAGATGAGATTGAAACCATTTAAGAAAATTAAATCAGCATTGTGGGTGAAGGAAACTTAAATTATCAACAATCTCCCGGAGGGCCGGGTATTTAGCTCAGTGTTTTCGCCTGCTGCTGCTGCTGCTGCTGCTGCGCAAGCACAAGGACCAGAGTTCATAACAAGAAAAAAAAAATCAAGGATGGTGGTCACACACTCGATGATCAAATGCTAAGTGTCTACAATGCTGTATTTGACCTGAAAAAAAAAAAAAAACAATCTCCTGGAAAAGAACTTTCAGCCCTCCTTTTTCCCATGAATACTCCTCCATCCATCTTCAAATATTCCAATTCCAGTTTTCCTTCCCAAAGCCACCTTGTAATAATCAAACCACAGATCTCTTTCTCTGTTCTGGAGCTCCAGCCTAGATCCCTAATCTGCCTCTAAGTCATTATCTTGCTCTTCTTGCTGACCGGACAAGTGGCCTTATGGCTGCCCACACTTCAAAGGCTGGATCCCAGCAAGGCATCCCTCTCTGATAAGGCATATGCAATTTCTTTCACTGAAAGTTCCTCTGTTTCCTTGTGTAATGAAATATAGAGAGGAATTCCTTCCAGTTCAAGTCCACTTTTCCATTCCCCACCCCTTCTCTCATTGTAAGGCTTCCAGGAGGGTAACCACTGAAAGATTAAAGCCACCTCTCTCTCCACAGCTCTGGGCTCTGACCCTCACATCAGTATGGAAGTTCAGGAAAGTGGAGAGATCTGGCTCCAGTGCACCTCTGTGGGGTGGTACCCAGAGCCCCATGTGCAGTGGAGAACTCCCACGGGGGAGAAATTTCTGTCCACATCTGAGTCCAGGAGTCCTGACCAAGACGGTCTTTTCACCGTGGCAGCTTCAGTGATCATCAGAGACACCTCCCTGGAGAATGTGTCCTGCTGCATCCGAAACCTGCTCCTAGACCAGCAGAAGGAAGAAGGGATTTCTCTATCAGGTCAGTGGGACAGGGCTGCCTCCTGTGTTGACACAGCTTCAGGACTACAGCACCCGGGACGCCTGCTCAGGTGTGACTTGTTGACAGAGTTGTCTAGTTTTCCTGTCTACGCACTTGCCCACTGACTTGAAGGACCCCCACCAACTTTTAGCACCACCACTACCACCACCACCAAAGGAAAAAAAAAAGATTCTCAGGGCATAAAGTATAAGCTGTATCTAGCTTCATAGAAATTTATATATGGAATCTGAAGTAGAGAAGCTCTGTACCAGGGCCCTTCTTGATCTAGGTCCTTCTCTCTCTCTGAAATAAGCAAGAAGACCGAATTATAATTCTGGCCTCCTTATCCCATGTAGAGCTAGGTCTAGGTCTCCAGAATCTTAAGGGAACCAAATCTTCTCATTCCTTAGATGTGAACCTGTCCTTATTTTGGCATCAGCAAGTCCCTTTCTGTTACACAGAGATGATGTTTCCCCCTCCTTATTATTTCCCTCATCCCCTGGGCTCCCATTCTGGACTGATCATTAAGAAGGGATTTCTATGATAACATGAATTGATCCTTTATATCCTTTATTTTATATATCCCATTCCCAAACAACTCTTCACTTTTCTCTTTCTCTGCTCTTGCTTAAGATCAAATATTTCTGAAAACCTTATCATGATGTTGGAGGGATGATTTTTTTGCCATGGGAGGGGTGAAAAAACCCTAAATGATTCCCCTTCTACCACCCTGGACATCAGGAGAAAAGCTGGGCTTGCTCTGAGTTTACCAACCCATGTCCTTCCTGGGGCTTTGTTTTAGCTCCCTTCGTCCCAAGGCTGAGTCCCTGGCAGGTGGCTGTGGCTGTCGTCCTAACAGTCTTAGGACTTCTCACCATTGGGTCCATAGTCTTCATTTGGAGACTATACAAGGACAGATTCAGAGAGAGGAAGAGTGAATTCAGCTCCAAAGGTAAGTCACAGAATGCACAGGGACACCTGTCAGAAGTGTCAGAGGGAGGTTGGATCTGCGCCCATTAGCATGCCTTCCAGCAGGAACCCAGGTTCTAGGGTTCAGATGGTTAGAAAGAAGCAATGAGGCTTCAGATACTACATGTGGAGAAGAGAGATTTAGGACACAGGCAGAGGCAATGCGTTTTAGACCTGGAATGTACTTACTGTCCACCCTCAGGCCCTACCCCCACTTCTAACTCAAGTTTTCAGTAACAATCCTATTATTAAAGATCTGATCACCATCCCATCCCCAGCCAGTAGGAACTTCCTGAATATTTCTTAGAAAACAAAACAAAATCCTGTTCTTGATTTCCTGGTAACGTTTCAATAATCAGGTGGTCATGAACTAAATGGTTCCTCTTTTATGTGTTTCCCACTCTAGTCTCATCCCCTCCTTCAGGTCCATTATAAAAGCCACTGAGGTAATTTTGTTTGTTTTCCAGAGAAACTCCTGGAAGAACTCAGTAAGTTCTGTCTTGTCATTATTTCATCTGAAAGGTTTTCTCTCTCTTATTTTATAAGAGACGATCTCTCTGACAATCTCTCTCTTTCATTGCAGAATTGAAAAAGGCTTCATTGCATGCAGGTCAGTGGCTCTGAACTTCCAAGGCCTCTGCAGCCTTCCATGTCCATCTTATCCCCACCCCCGGCCTCACAGCCCTGTGAGACTTGGGCATGGGAACACTAATGCACTTTAGTGAAGAAGACAGGACAGTGGCCTCAACTCTCCCTTGGAATCACCTAGAGAGACCTTGGGAGATGGCTAGGAGACAAGCCCCATCTGTCATGGTCCCATTAGGGACAGGTAGCTCCTATATCACCTGTGGCTGCTGGTGAGGGAGGAGCTACAGGGACTGAAGACTGTGGAGAAGCCAGGCTGTTCTTCCCAGGGGGACTGTCTCCACTCCTAGATCGCTGCTCTGTGCAGAAGGAAAGACAGGTCCTGTAACCCCCAACACTCACGATAATCACTCTCTGTGTCTGTCTCCAGTGGATGTGACTCTGGATCCTGACACTGCCCACCCCCACCTCTTTCTCTATGGGGATTCAAAATCTGTTCGACTGGAAGATTCACGTCAGAAACTACCTGAAAAAGCAGAGAGATTTGACTCGTGGCCCTGTGTGTTAGGCCGGGAGGCCTTCACCTCTGGAAGACACTACTGGGAGGTGGAGGTGGGAGACAGAACTGACTGGGCAGTTGGGGTGTGCAAGGAGGATGTGATGAAGAAAGGGTTTGACCCCCTGACTACTGAGAATGGGTTCTGGGCTGTGGAGTTGTATGGGAATGGATACTGGGCCCTTACCCCAGTCCGGACCCCTCTCCCATTAGCAGGATCCCCTCATCGGGTTGGTATTTTCCTGGACTATGACTCTGGAGACATCTCCTTCTACAACATGACCAGTGGCTCCCATATCTATACTTTCCCCAGCATCTCTTTCTCTGGCCCCCTCCGGCCCTTCTTTTGCCTCTGGTCCTGTGGTAAAAAGCCCCTGACCATCTGCTCAGTGGTTAATGGGCCTGAGGAGGTCAAAGTCATTGGTGATACCCAGGGTCTCTCTAAGGACATCCCATTGTCCCCCATGGGGAAGGAATCTGCCTCTGAGGATGCAGACACTCTGCATTCTAAACTAATACCTCTGCAAGCCAGCCAAGGGGCTCCTTAAGGAACCTCTCAGCTGACTGTCTTCCTTTGCTCTCAGCCTCTCCTCCATTACCCTTTAAGGCTTCAGCTGCCAGCTTCCCTTGCTCCTGTTTCTCCTGGCGGGTTGTGATTGTCTTGAGAAGGTGATGCTGCCACAGCTAGAGGGCGGGGAGCAGGGCCTTCCTAATCTGCTTCTGTACCAATATTTGGGGGATGGAGAAGTGACCCCTAAACTGCTTCCAGCATCTTCATATCCCTTAAGACCAGAACCTACAGGCAACTACCTGGAGCAAGCTCAAAGGACAGCTCAGGGTTTAAGGCCCTGTGTCTCCAGTTTCCCGAGTCCTATAGAACAGAGACTGGCCCAACCTCTCTAGACCTGAATAAGTGACTAGAAAGCTGAGATGAACAGGGCTGGAGTCTGGGTGATGGAGGAAAAAATCATGGCTGAAACTGGCAGGTTGTGTGCACAACCAGACCTCAGGCCTGCTCTCTGGCTAGCCCTTCCTGTCTCTCCCTTGCCTGGAGGTCAATCCAACTGACGTGGAATTTTTTTCCAATCTAATTTCCTGCCATGATATCACCTCATCATCTATCATGGTCTCAGACTCATGCCCCCTTGCCCGGTCCCAGCATCTGAACCTCTCATGTATCCCTTCTATTAGCTTCACCTGTCCCACCCTCATTTCCACACAGTGCCCCCATTCTCTGCTTCCCCACCCCAGTTTTCTGTGCTGCTCCTTGGAGTCCCCCAAGTGTGACCCCATTGTGCTCAGCACGGCTGGATCATTATGCCCCTTTGCATTTGTCCCCAAGCACTTTCCTGTAAACACCCAGACTGTCCTGCCGAGAGATTGTACATGTGTCCAGGCTCATGCTTTCTAGTTGCATTGCATTTTTCCAGCTCCTTAATGGATGTTCTCCATGGTCTTTACCTAATAAACAAGTCTGTCTGCTTGCTGAAGGTGCCTCTGAATTTTTCTTCCTGAGACCCAGTAAGTGAAACCAAAACAACAGAACACAGGAAGGAGCCTTGCCTGGGAATGCAGCTGGCCAAACAGTGCCTATCCCCATGTACAGGGCCTCACCAGGCCAGGTGGGCACAGAAATTGTTGCCTGTGAGGGTCTAATTACCTGTAGAAAGGCCACAGTGCCCGTGGCTTCCTATACTCAATCCCTTTTGGGGTGATGACTCCCTTTCTTCTACTATAAAGATAATTGGCCCTTCCTATTGGAGAAAGAAGGTGCCTTTTCAAATGAACAGCACTTTTCCAGGAGGAAGAGATCTTTATTTGTTATGCTTGTATAGAAGGAGGAGAAGGAAGAGGAGGAAAAGATGACATTTGGAAACTTTTGCTCCTGCGGGGCAACTCTGAATTCCTGCTTGAAGGAAGTTTGGTGACATGTCCACTTTCTCTGTTCTTTTGCCCCAAGAGAAAATTAGGAATAGTCACCCTAACAGAGGCTGACATGAACGGCAGTTCACTCACCCCAGTAGCCCAAAAGGACAGAACCTGAGTTTCTGAAGGTTCATCTAAAACAGTGGGAAAATTATCCCATTGTTGCACCACATTATATTTCTCATTGATGCAGTCTCTTTCTTCATTGCTGAGACAATAATACCCTACACCCACAGGTTAAAGGAGGAAAGGTTTATTTTGGCTCACAGTTTGTAGAGGTTTCAGTCCATAGTTGGTGGCTCAAAGGCAGGGTGGCATGTCAAAGGAGAAAGAGCTCAGAGCATGGCAGCAGGTAGCAGACAATGATCAAGGGAGAAGGGAGGGAGATAGACCTTTCCAGGCCACGTCCCAGTGACCCACCTCCTCCATCCAGGCTTCACCTCCCAACATCACATTTAACTATAAACCTATCGGTGAACTAATCCACTGATGAGTATCATGCATCCATGACCTAATCATCCTCCAAAAGCCCCACCTATGAGTGCATGGGGCTTTGGAGCGGGGATGTCTAAATATAAATCAGAACATTCATGATTAACCTAAAAACCAATTTTTCTAAAGTTTCAGCCTCCTTGTGACCCTCAACCAGAGGGTCAAAGAGAGAACCAAACTTTCTGTCTTAGGTGGGAATTTTGAGTGTCAGACAGGTCTATGTATTATCATCATATTCATTGCACTGTATGTTCAATGTGGCCACCATATACTTCATGACCTATCTCATCTCTCCCAGGCCCCACCTAGTTTATATCTTCATTCTGGCTTGAGAGTAAACACATATGTAGTAATATCTGCTTAATCATAGTTCCATGGAAGTATGACTAGATTATTTAAAAGTGAATCTGCCTATGCGTTTATACATTAGGAGACCACAGAGCTTTTACTCTGGGAAGGGACTAAGAGAAAAATATAAGTGAACTTTAGGATAAGAAGTGACTTCTATGTCCCCAGTGGAGCTGAAAGTGTAGGGGGCTTGCCTAGCATTCAGAAAGTCCTGAGTTCCATCCCCAGTACCACAAAAATAAACAAACAAAAAACTTGATAGTAAACAAAGTACCTACTGATGTTTCTTTAGCCTGGCACCGTGGCACACATCTGTAACCCCGCCACTCTGGAAGGCTGAGGTGGGAGGATCGTAATTTTGAGCCCAGCCTGGGTAATTTAACAATTTGCCAAGACCCTGTCTCAAATAAAAACATAAAATGAAAGAAAAAAGAAAGAAAGGGGATGTAGCTCATGCAAAGGCTCTGGATTCAACCCCCAGAATTAGGTAAGGGAAGGGGGAGAAACTAGAAACAACAACAAAACATCATCTAAACATTTTTCTCAGGCAATCTCATTATTGGCTTAAGGTAGAATGTAGAGCCTAAAACATATCTGTAAAACCTCACCCAGAATAGACAGCTGCCACAGGAACCCCACTTGGATTAAAGAGAAAAACGTCTCAGGCTAATCAGCTCTCTACAGAGAGCGTCTCTTTTTCTGTGATCTTCATGGGAAATGGCAAGCAGGCACAGTACTGACCTGTGGTAGGTTCTTAGGGAATTCCACATTCTCTGCCCTCCCCTTCCAGTCTTTGGGTACCTGCCCCAGGATGCGCTTATCTGATGGCCCAAGAACCTGCCAGAGGCTCCCTGCCCAGCCAGCACTAGCTGTCAGATCTGCACCCTAGCAAGGAGGAAGGTCTCTGACATTCTGGATTTTTTCCAAATTGCCTAAGAAGACAGGAAACATTGCCTTGTCAAGGTCTGTCTTGGTCATTTGAGGCAAAGTCAGTGATACTATGATTTCAGGAATACCAGAAGGGCCTCTTCCACCCCCACAAATAACTGAAGTGTTTGCTAATGCTTGATTTTCTTTTTAAACCAAATAAAAGCCCTTCTACTCTACCACCAAACATTAGACTGAAAGTGTTAATGCCACTAAAATGAGCATAGTTGACATCATTTCACTCTGCCTACTGCCGACTTCGGTAGTTGCATATTTAGCAGTCTCTGTGAGGTAAATGAGCCCAGACAGTTCGAGAAAGAGGAAAATAAGCTTCCCTTCTCCCCAGTCACCAGCAGTTCCTCCGTGCCATCCCTTGGCATCTTAATTCATCATCCGGGGTCCAGATGGCCTGGTATCACTCAAATCTTCGCATAGTCTCTAACACCCTGTCTGCAACAATGTACTCTTGCCTCTCATTTGACTATTTAAAATGAAAAGTACTCATTGTCCAGAAAACATGTGAAAATTTATTTTAAAAAATAAAAATGGTCCAAAAATCTTATCACCCAAATATGACCAATGCCAACATTTTTTTTTTCTGGTACTGGAGATCGAACTCAGAACATTTGGTTTATCCTCTCCAGAAATAAAAAAATTTAAAAATTTCACTCTGAGGCTGAGACAGGAGGGCCACAGATTTGAGCCCAGCCTGGGCAACTTAGTGACTTAGGGAGACCCTGTCTCAAAAAATTTAAAAATGGTTTGGGGATATACAGCTCAATGCAAAGGCCCTGGGTTCAAACCTCAGTACTGAAAATAATTTAACTATTCACTTCAGTAGATTTAAAGTAACTATGCTTTGGTGAATGAACCTCACAGGAATTTAAAATGCTTTGTGATACAACTATAGTAGCTGTGCCAGACAAGAAGAGATTTTAAAAGACCATATGAACTGATGGAAGATAGAGTGACACAAACATGGACCATGGAAGGCAGAACGGATCTCAGTTTGATACATCCTCTTGAGACTTGGACTCTTTTGTTTTGTTTCAGGTTTTTTGAAACAGGTTCTTGCTAAGTAGTTCAGGATGGCCTTGAACTCACTATGAAGCCCAGGCTGGCCTCAAACTCACAGCAATCCTCCTGCCTCAGCCTTCACAGTGTTGGGATTACAGGCATGAGACACCATGCTCAGGTTCTTATTTTTATCCCATGTGACAGAGACTGGTAATTTCACTCACATCTGTTGCAGCCTTCTCTAAATGCATTAGGACTCTGTTTCTGGGATAAAGAGTGCACAGAGAAGGGCCAGGGATTTAGCTCAATGGCACCACACCTCGCAAGCACAAGATCCTGAGTTGGGTCCCCGGTACTAAAATTAAAAACAAAAGAGTGGCTTCTGTCACCGTGCTGGTGAATAGCAGAGCTGAGATTTGACCCCAGGCCATCTAATCTGGCTCTAGGGTCCATGTTCAGGTAATGAGCTTCAAATAATTTTCTAAGGTGAGCAGGTCCTGCACTGATCTACAGAACAGTACTCAACTTGGGACAAGTAAGAGGTAAGAGAGTTAACACATCAAGCTACTGCCAAGGACAGTTCAAGGAAGGAAAGAAGGAAGGAGGGAGGGAGGGAGGGAGGGAGGGAAAAGAGGGAGGGAGGGAGGAAGGAAGGGCAAGCTCTTCTATTTGGCCTACATAGGAATTTGCTACTAGGGAAGCTGAGGCTGGAGGATCATGAGGATCGCAAGTTTGATGGGCTCAGGATGTAGCTTAGTGTGAAGGCTCTAGGTTTGATCTTCAGTACCAAAAAATATGTGTCTTATTTACGTTGTATTTTATTCAGCTTTGGTTCCTATATTTTTTTACTTTTTATGGAAAATAGGCTTTTTTTCCCTCTATTCTTCTTAGAAGGCACTCCTCGTCACTGGGGGCCTAAGGACTGGAGGTGAATGACTTGCTTGACCAGAAACCTCGCCTGCACTCCCTTTCCTCGCTTTAGGCAGAGCTCTGGTATGTGGTGCTTCTGCCTGATTTGGTGACTGCCAGATCACTATACCAGGACCACTGCCTGGCACGTTCCTGTGCCCTCAGTGAACACTCGCTGTGTTGGATGCATGAGCTGCTCTTATCTCTGTGTCCCCCATCACCACCCTGTGTGGAGAGTGTCGATGACTACACCTGAGGGGTGTGCTCTGCTGGGCACCCAACAGTGGGGAGCCATGTCTTTGCCCAGCTAGATGTGGCCTGCAGTCCCAAGCCTTGAGAAAGAATAAAACCTGAAATCTCAGCAAACTTTCCATCAGTCCTTAGGGCACTTTCAGTTCTGGGATGGGTCTGTCCTCTGTTTTTCAGCGACACCAGCAGAGATGGTGTTGAGATCCATCCAACAGTCAGAGTATCATAGACAGCTAAGTTAGGTAGAAATATTATAGGCAGTCAGACAGGGATAGGTCCTTGAGAGAGTCAGGACAAAGGTGAAATACATCACAACTGCAGCTGGAGACACATCTGTTAGAGACCAGGCCTCAAGATAAAAATGAAATGACCAGGTCTGCATACTTCCTAAAAAGACAAACATGGGACCTAATGAAGCCTAGATAGACATCCATCACCCCGGTGGGTGACCAAAGACCTCTGAACTTCTTCTTAGAGGAAGTCTTTGCTCTTTCCACGCATGCTTGTTACATGACTTGTTTCCCAACTAGACCACTGTTACCTAAGTAATATACTTGTAACCTTATTAGTTAATCATACCTGTAACCCCATGTTGTACCCACGTGGGTTTTTTGGTGGTTTTTTTTGGTACCGGCGATCAAACTCAGGTCTTTGCTCTTGTGTAGCAGGTGCTGAAACCACTGATCTAAATCCCCGGCCCTGGTTTTTGTTTTATGGGGGGTTTTTTGGTACTGAGGATCAAACTCAGGACCTTGCAGTTGCAAGGCAGGCACAGTGCCACTGAGCTAAATCCCTGGATACCCAGGTGGATTTTGCTTTATAAAACTTCCCTGTGATGTGGAGTCCCCCAGCTTACCCATTCAGGTCCCCTCCTGCCTCTCAGGAGCTTTCCTATCAATAAATGTTTTTCTACTCTTAACTTCCATTGTTCCTAGAATTCGTTCTTCAATTTTAGAGAACACAAATTCAGTGCACCAAACATCTAACAGGTTGGGAGATACAATATTTCAGATTTCATCTCCTGTATCAAGAGGGCCATGTTGTGATTATTGTTTCTGGTTACAAAAACAGGCAACAAGAGAAACTAGCACCCAGGTTTAAAACCCTGGTATGTGTCATCTTACTTTCCTAAAACATAGCCTACGAGGAAATGCTATATTACTCCCATTTTACAGATGAAGCACCTGGGGCTCAGAGAGCATAAGGACCTGGTTTGGTTGTGGTCACAGGCAATAATGGCATTAGTTGTTGCTGGGTGCCTGGAGCCCAGAAAGGTTCTCTGCACCCTTGAGATAGTATTTGTTTTCACAAAATGGTTACAAGCTCTTCCCAGTAATCACTCCAATAACTGGACCCTGCTGTTCTCTGTGAATTGATTCCATCTTATCTACCAGGAAAGGTGGACAATGGGTTGCAGGCACTCAGCCACTTCCCTGGCTGTGGCCAGCTCTGCCTCTCTCCAGTGGTTCATGGGCCTCCTGAGCATTCCATGACCTTCGAGCTGTGCTTTCCGATGCTCTGCTCCGTGTTTCATGGATACTTTGGCCTGGAGCCCTGCATCACATGGCCTTAAACACGTTTTAGAATGTGGCTTTACCTTCATTCTTAAAAGAAAGACTCAAACTGTCTAAAGCTAAATCCTGGAACAATGATCTTAAACCTGCAAGCACCTTTGAATCCTGGAGGAATTGGAGGCCCCTTAAAAAAACACAATTGCCAAGTAGCACTCCCAGAACACCTAGTTTAATTGGTCTGGGGTGGGGAGAGTGTATATTTGAAAGCTCTTGAGGAGTATCACTGTTCTAGAGGATTGTAAATAGCATGAGCTTTCACATCTCAATTCCTGCTAGCAGGGCAGTTTCTCTATGAAGAATTATAGGGTCCGCCGCATACCTGTAATCCTAGCACCCAGGAGGCTGAGGCAGGAAGATCCCTGCAGTTGGAGGCCACCCTGGCCAGCTATGAATAGTGAGCCCTTGTCTCAAAAAAATAAAAAAACAAAAGAAACACACACACCACACACACACACACACACGCACACACTTACACTTGTGGGATCATTGCATTTTAAACTAGTTCTCAAAACATACTCGAATCGGGTAGAAGACTTGTTAAACACGTACTGTGGGGCCTTATCCCCACAACCTCCATATTTAAAATTGACAAAGAAGGATTATATATATTTATACTCCACAAAATGATGGTTTGATATATGTATACATCGTGGAAAGACTAAAACAAGTTAATTAATGCATCCTTTAGCTCACATACCTTGTTCTTGGTGGTGGTGAGCACATTTAAAATCTGCTCGCTTAGCAACTTCCAAGTACACAACACACTGTTATTAACCCTAACCACCAAGTTGTAAAAGGAAGTGCTGGTTGTCTGGGCATAGGCTTGTTATCAGGGGTCCCCTATGCAGGTCGCAGTAGGTGGAGACTACTGAACTTGGTTTCACTTTCTGAGTTTCTATCACTTTACAAGATCCCAACGGGACGCACCGGATCTCCCGGGAGCCGCCGCAGAGTCGGGCGGAGCGGGCAGCCTAGCAGGGGACTCAGAGCGCGGGGCGCAAGATGGACTCCGGCCTGCTGGAGCGGGCCGGCGGTGCTGGCTTCGCACGCTTCTCACTGTGGGAACCGGGTGCGCGCAGGGCAATGATGCAGCTTTGACTGGAGAACTCTCATATCTTGGAGAAAAAAGGTGGGAAAGTAGAACAGGGAAGCAGTTTTGAGACAGATAGATGTAAATTCTGAACAAACAGGTTTGCAGGCATGTCAGGATGGCCGAGCGGTCTAAGGCGCTGCGTTCAGGTCGCAGTCTCCTCTGGAGGCGTGGGTTCGAATCCCACTCCTGACAAGGTACCATTTTTCTATGTTTTAGTCATTAACTAGTAACCAGACTTATCCTTACACACCAGATAAATGTTAAATTATCCGACCCGTGGAATGGAAGCACTGTGCTAGAAACAGAGACAGGTACAGTATTCAATTTTAATCTCATCCTGTCCTTTCTGTCTCTAGTCCCTCCCTCTCATTCACACGGAAATTGAATGTTAATTCCTCAGATCATGCCACATTATCAGCACTGATGTCCACAGGATCCTTCTTTTGCTTTATTTTTCTTGTCTCCTTTCTACTCTTCTTTATTATTTTTTTAATCCTACTATTATAGACAGCTAAGTTAGGTAAAAATGTTACAGGCAGTCCGACAGGACTAGGATCTTGAGAGAGTCAATGCAGAAGATGAGAACACAAAGGAACTGTGGCTGGAGGAGGGGCATCTGAAGAAGACAAAAGTCACAATGGCCAGATTTTATCCCTAAGCGATAAAATGGAAGTTTGAGATTATTGAGAATAACTCTTTTGAGATTTCCTGAATAAATAAACCATTAATTATCTCATTAATGATGAGCCATCTTCTCCCACCCACTCAGGCTAAGATTTAGACTACTGAAACTAAAGACAAGACTAAGATATAGATTATCAACCAAGGTTAATGATGTCATCCAAATACCCTTGCTACTATTCGATCAATATTAGCCAAGCGACTATTCTTGTAATCTTACTAGTTGATTACAGCTTTGACCCACATTGTATCTACCTCATGATTTTGCTCTATAAAACTTTCTCAGAGAAGTGGGCTTGTTGGCAACACATTCGAGACCCCTCTTGTCTTTCATAAGCTATTCCTGTTACCCACTCATATTCCCCATTCTCATTCCCCCATAAATTTTCCTACTCTTAACCTCCGTAGTTCCTTAGAATTCATTCTCCAACTTTCAATGAACATGAACTCAGTGTGTGACATCTAGCAGGTTGGGAGTTTCTTTTCCCCTATATCACTACCTTAGTTGGAAGGGCAACAAATTGGTTCAATTTAATTTAGATTCCTGGGCTCAGCCTGGACTCCAGCACTTAAGACTTATATGACCTTCCAGGCATATGACTGCATCCTTTGGCCTTTGTGTCCTCTTCTTTATTTTTTATTTATTTTATTTTTTGCCCTCTTCTTTAAAATGGAGGAAATAAGCCAGGTGTGGTGATGCACACCTCTGGTCCCAGCCCTCTGGAGGCTGAGACAGGAGGATCACAAGTTTGAGCCCAGCCTGGAAAATTTAGCAAGATTCTGGGCCAAAATAAAAAATAAGAAAGCTGCAGATACAGCTCAGTGTAAAGGCCCTGGGTTCAATTCCTAGCATTGCAAATAATTAAATAAATAAATAAATAGTTGTACTTTACCTCATAAATATGCTACCAAAAAAAGAGAAAGAAATATGCTATGAAGGCTGAATGATTTAGTCTATGTAAAGTATTTATGAGGAATGCCAGTGTAGAGCAGGAGGTGGTGAGAGGAGAGGGAAGCAAGGCAGGTGGCAGTGTGGAAGGCAGCCTGCTGGCTATTAAGCCTTCAGCCTATTAAGCCCCACGGGATGGGTGACGTCCTCCTATAACCTACTGTACTGATTCTACTGATTCAAATGCTGACCTCATCCTGAAACACCCCGAAGACACACCTGAAAGTTTGTGTTTCAGCTGGGAGCCCTGTGGCTTCTCAATTTGATACATAAAGTTAATCAACACACTGCTGCTGGGTAGGCCCAGGGCTGGTCTCTGGACACAAGGCTGTGAAAGGACAGAACCAGCCCCTGTCCTAAGCTGGGACAAAAACAGATACCACACAAGCAGATGAGGCAGAATGAGACACATGGTCCTTTGCAGCTCCATCTGCTCCTGTAGAACCTCAGTTTAAAACCCTGTTAAAGATCCGGGATTTAGCTCAGTGGTTCCGGCACCTGTCTCTTGAGTCCAAGGTCCCGAGTTCGATCCCTGGTACAAAAAAAAAAAGACATAAAACCTTGTTAACCCACGATCCATAAATTCAAATTCTGCGTGCCTGTGTGTGTGTGTGTGGCTGGGCCTGCACTTGCAATGCTGCTACTTCAGCCTCACAGAAGGCTGGAATTATAGTCTTGCACCACCACCCAGGGCTACCTGATCTTTTTAATGAAAAGCATGAGACACTCTTCATTTATCAGCTATCAAGTGTATCTGTGGACTCCACAATGCCACAGTGTTGAGGGGGCCTATGGACCTGAGTCATCTCCAGGCAACGGAAGAGGGTTTTGAGACCTTCGCAAGGTTCTCCTAAGTCTCCCACTCATCCAAACTGCTCATTCTGCTTGTCACCTTTGGCTTTACCTGGTCCCTTTGTGTGGAGCATCTAGTCCACTTCTTCCCAGTGTACTCTCTCCATTCCCCACCTAGCCCAGTTTGAGCATTGCTTCCACCAGGAAGTCTTCTTTACGTTCTTCCACCTCCACCTGATCTGAATTAAATGTTTCACTATGGTCCACAGCCACTTGTTGCCTCAGTAGTTCACATGCCACAGGCCTTTGAATTGTGTGTCTGAGCCTCCCACCAGCCTCTAAGGTAGAACTTGTAACCCACAGGCAATTAACAAGATGCCTCTCACATAAGAGGACCTCAACAAATAGCCACTGCTTGGATAAACAAGCATTTGATTGACAACCCTTTCTACTTTTACATATAAATTACATCCATGATTTATCAATATATAGAACATCAGAAGACTTATGCCCTTTTGGGAGAGAGAGTGACACGTCTCACGTGGAATCTAAAGCTTGAATAGGCAGTTCCACTACCTTTGTAGAAGAGACCACTCAATCTGTTGAGTGCCACCTGGCTGGGGCATGCCTGAAAAGGTGTCAAACAAAACACAGATAAGAATATCCAAAAGAGGAGCTTTTCTTTGGGAATAAAGAATAGAATGCAACACAGCACATGCATGCACAGGCATGGAAATGGCAAGGGTTTTATAAGGACAAAGAAAATCTATACAAATTATTACGAAGAAAGTTAATTGGCCCTTCTGGTGCTTGAGGGAGCTGACAGCTGTGATCAGCAAGTGGCAGCAGTTACTGTATAAAGCTAGTCTTAAGGTCATAGTTGGAAGTTCCACTGACAATTGCTAAGAAGAAAATCATAGTCTGAAGGACAAGGCAGCATAAGCTATTTGGCAGCCCTGGCCTAGCCCGGCAGTTCCTGCTGCATCGTTTGACCTAAGCATTTCCTCCTCATGGTCTCTGAGTCTACTTTAAATGGGCAAGATAAGAATGTTATTTGTAAAAAAAAAAAAAAAAAATGTTATCTGTATGCTCAATTTGCACAGGAGGGTAAGATGAGGCAGATTTCATAACTGGAGGAGGAGGTGGTCTAGTGCAGATGTTTGCACCAGTGACCCAGCCTGTCTGATTATTTCGGTGAGGTTTGTCTTCTGAGTCTGGAAAAGTGGATTTCACCATGAGAAGAGAGAAAGATTAGAGAGGAAAAGTTTATAGTTAATCACTGTTTGTGTTATAGGATTGTATTTTACTGGCTGCTATGAACTGTCAGAGGTGTTGCAGCATTCTCAACAACAGATTCTCTATTGTTTCAAAGACCAACCTTTCTGAAAACACATTGTCTGCAGAGTCAAAGAGCATCCCTTGGGAATTCCCCCAGGAAAGTAAAATAATGACGTTGCTTGTAGTTTAAATTTGGTCACTTTGCTTTCTGCTGTCCCTAACTGCTTTGGTATTTGCCAAAAACCTTAACATGCAGAATAAAGCTATAAGAAAACCAAGAAATGCAGAAATTCGGGTCTTTTAAGAAAGAAAAACAAATTCATTTTTGTTTCCTTTTGTAAACAGGGTTGGGGGTGTGTTCCACCCTTAGATCTATATAAAACACTCTGTTGAAGCCTCGTGGATGAAAACTACCTGCAATAGTATGCGGCAATGGACCTTGAGCATTACTGCACACAGGAAAACCACAAAAAGGCCCCGCTGGGATTTGAACCCAGGATCTCCTGTTTACTAGACAGGCGCTTTAACCAGCTAAGCCACGGAGCCCGCTCTCTTCCTAGAGTTCGAATCAATAGGGAAAAGGAATGATCTTTGCTTTTATTCTTTTACTGTATTTAGTTTTGTTAATTAAGAGCAGTCATCTACCGCTCATCCTACCGCGTGTAAAGCACCAGCTGGGAGTGGGGGGTTAGAGGGTGAGAGCTCACAGGAGCACACTCCTGGTATCGTGCAACACGTTCACACCGGAGCAGTCCTGGCACCAAGAACTGGTCTCCGAGGGAACAAGCTTATTTCATGGCCTTAAAGAGACCTGGAATTCAAGATACTAGTCATTCTTAACCCATTTCTTTTCATAAAATTAGTTTTCACTAGTTTACAAGCTTCTTGCTTGTAAGATTAAATAATGGAATTTCAAGGTCATGCCTTAAAAACGCAAGACTTTTACAATTAACGCCCTAATCTTGGCAGAAGATAAAGGTCACCTCCCCGCTGCAACTGTACATAGAAGCTCTTGCCCAAACGATCTGATTTGATAAAACGTCAAATTAAGAGCATTCACAAGAATTTCTATATGGTCATGGGGGCTTGTATATTCGTACCTGTTCCCACCTTTTGATTGTCTCTCTGTTATAAATCTGTCATTGGGAGTATAATTTGAACAAAGAGGTTTGGTGAAACCCTCAACAGTAGAATGTGTTGTCATAGCTGTGAAAACAACTTCCCAAATGACCCTTGTAATTATGATTGGCTGTTTTGAGATCTGTTGTCCTAGTGATTGTGCCAAAACCAATACATCAGTATTTCTAAGCTGTATCAATATCTGAATGTTTTCTGTCACACAACAAGGTAGCCATTGGCACTTACCTCGACCTAGAATAAAAGTTTATGACTTCCCCAAGATGGTTTTATGTGTCCTCAGGCTAGGCTAGAATGCCTAGTTACTCAAACACCAGTCTAGATGGTGTTCTGAAGAAATTTTTATCAGTTAATTTTAAATAAAGGTGATTATCTTGAGTAACACAAATGGGCCTCATAAAATCAGTTATAAGACTTTAAAAGAAAAAACCAGGCTTTTCTAAAGACAAAGAAATTCTATTTCAAGACTACCACATCAGCTTGTCTGAGAGTTTCCAGCTGGCTGGCCTGCTCTACAAGTTTCAGGACTGCCAATCTATAAGCTGCCAACTTCTGCAAATATTTATTCTCTCTCCATATATAAATATATATAAAGTCTCCTATTAGAATATTTTCTTCTGGACTCTCTCTGACTGGTGCAGTTACCAGAGAAAAGACTGAACACCACGACGGCATGGAACTGGAACTGTTGAAAAAGATACACTCAAGAGAAAGAGTCTCTCAAACAAGGTCAAGCTTACCAGTTTTGGGGTGCTGGAGTTCCCTTCTGGAGGTGGTTTCTGGGTTCTTTTTGTCCTGAAAAAAGAATTGATCAAGACAAGCGCAAAGGGTAGCAAAGTTTTATTAAAGATAGGAGAAGAAACAGGCTTTGCAGAATGAGTTTGGGCTAAATAAAAGTAGGAATAGAAGTACACCTAACAGTGTGAGGGTGGGTCACCAAGCAAGAGAGACCATTGGAAAAACTCAGTGTGGACAGCCCTTTTTGTATCACCCACTCCTCAGGGTGAGGTCAGGCCTAGGTCATCCTAGAAAATCCACTAGAGTTCACGCAAGACAAGTGCAGGGCTTTGGGCACTGTTCTGCGCATGTGTTCTGGGATTTTGTCATTAAGAGGTCTCGCCTACTACTGCAGCTAGCTTTGTCACTCCCTAATCTACTTCTCAAAACCATACCTTGTTGTGAACATGACTGACAAAATTTGAAGCAGCCAAGAAATGCATTCAAAATCTGCAAAACAAAGAGATATCTTTATTGACAAACACTGAGAGGAGCCAGTGTGGACAGAGCCTTCAGCCAGCTGATTTAAACCCATTGTGGAGATAGGGTTTCCTATGAACCTGGGATTTCAGAGATACCTTGGGATCTGGCTTCCAGGTCCTGGATGCATGATGAGGTTAAATAGGACCAGAAAGTCTCCCAATTGGTTTCATTTCTGAAAATGTTCATGCTTCTAGACTCTTGGGTAGAAACCCCCCCCCCCCAAAATCCCTTTTTTTTTTCTTTTCTTAATGGGGACCTGTGAGATTGGATGGGAAAATAAATTTTTATTATCACTAACTTATTACTAAAATTTCGTGTTTTCTGTTATGAATGCAGGCAACAAACCACAGTTGTATTTCAGCCTTCATGAATATCATTACTGGAAATCACAAGTATTTTCACATCAAAATATAGTGTTTGCCTGCTGGGGATCTTCCTCAAAGAATTAAAAGAATCATACCACAGTGATATATGTGCACCCATGTTCATAGCAGCACAGTTTGTGATAGCTAAAACTTGGAAACAGCCCAAATGCCCATCAACTGGAGATTGGATCAAGAAAATGTGGGTTTTGTTTTTATAAAATGCAGTACTACTCAGCCATAAAAAATGAGAAATTAGAGACATTTATAGCTAAATGGATGCACATTGAGGTGATACTCTTAAGTGAAATAAATAGGACACATGTATAAATACGAAGTTTCTCTGGTGTGAGAAACTGAAAGTGTAAATAAGGACTAAAATGTATAATAGGTAATGTGAAATAGGAAGAAAAGGGGCAAAGGGGAAGGAAGTGGGAGGGTAGGGGAAAGGAAAGAAGAGTATGGAATTAATATGAGAAAATGGAAAAATAGGAACAAAATCTTTGTAAATAGGAAGGAATGGAAGGGTTGAAGGGAGGGCTGGGCAAGGGTGAAAAATAAGAACCAAGAGAGATTACATAAAGGTGCAAATTTCCAATGATAAATGTCATTATATTGTATACCTAAAATGTACCAGTGATTAGCATGAATAATCAATAATGCAAAATAGGAAGAAAAAGTCCAAAGGGGTAAGGGTAGTGGGAGGGGCAGGGGAAAGGAAAGAAGGGAAAGGAAAAATGCTGAGAAATGGAAAAAATGGAAATAAAGTCTTTGTAAATAGGGAAGGGTGGAGGGGGTGAAGGGAGGGCTAGGAATAGGGAAAAAATAAGAACCAAATGAGAAATGTAATTGTGTTGTATACCTAAAATGTACCAATAAAAGAATTAAAATATATATATAGAGAGAGAGAGAGAGAGAGAGAGAGTGTTTGCAAATTTCTTAAAATATCATTTGTATTTATTACTTCTTTGAAATTACAGTGTTTAAAAAAATAATAGTATTTATTAGACCTTCCCCGCCCGGGCTGGATATTATCATCTAGTGCATTAATAAAGGAGCACAAAAAACAAAATAAAGGAACACAGATATGTTATAATTCTAAAATATCAACATTTTTAATATAATTTGTTTTCTTTTGAAATCTTATATATTTATCTTTTCTTGTATATTTAAAAAGTATTATTCTGAGATGGAATCCAACATTACCAAACTGTGTTAGGGTTCTCTGGAAGAAAAGCTGGGGATAGGAGCTCTAATTGTGTGTGTGTGTGTGTGTGTGTGTGTGTGTGTGTGTGTGTGTGTATGTGTGTGTGTGTGTATGGAGGAATTTATATAGGTCTACCTTAGTACTTCTGCACAAAGAGCAGAAACACGTGTATTTTTTGTAAGGACTGTTGAAACCATATGAAATGACAACAGATGTTTTTCTTTCTCAGCATGCATATGCTCAGTATCAGGCAATAGCCCTCGATTCATTTACAATGCGCAACAGGCATTGGGGGATAATGATTCCTTCTCAGAAATTCCTTCTCAAGCCACAACACACAAGACATAAGCGTTCGTGCGTCTGTGCAGTTGACGATGATCCTTTTAAAGATGTCAGATTCCGAGATGTCCTGCGCTAGGAGCAACACAGAGTCAGTGTCTAGCATAGTCTGGCTTAGTAAATATTTGGAAAAGAAAAATATTAAGAACCTACAGAGAGACAAAAGTCAGATCATCCCACCCTACGACGATTTTCAATGCCCTAAGCCCTTTACCTATTTTATTATTTTTTTCTCCGACCCTTATCAGTTATTTATTTAGTGCTTTATTATCGGTCTCAAAGGTATCAGTGTTTTTTGAGGTGAAGGTCACATGTGTTTTCTGCACGGTTTCATCTCTAGGACAGCGTGGCAGTACTGGATACAAGATTGGCTGCACGCATGGAGAAGAGACCTGGGGAAGAGGGGCGGGCTTTCCTCTCGTCGCCATTTTTGGCTGGGCAGAAACCACAGACCCAGAGAGCAAAGATCACCAGACCGGCGCAGCTGTGGACGCCGCGCAGTGCGTGTGCGCGAGTTTTGGCCAGGCGGGCACGCGCGATTTCTAGCCCCAGGCCAGGACCTTCCGGAAAGGACCAGACAGAAGCTATTTCTTTATGAGAAAGCCCCGCAACAGCTTGTGTCATGTGGAGGGCCAGTGGCGCAATGGATAACGCGTCTGACTACGGATCAGAAGATTCCAGGTTCGACTCCTGGCTGGCTCGATGTTAGAAAGTTTATTTTATTTCTTCTCCTAACCCCACATTTGCTCAGTGGAGCAGGAAAACTAATGTGAAGTTAAGTCTGGAGTCTCAGCGGCGCGGGGGCTACGCTTCTGACTGCAGCTGGAACCATCACTGATTTACAAACCAAATTTCGCATTCCGCATGCGGCCACGCGGTGGCGCAAACTAGAACGCGGCTGGAGACGCCTGCGGTCCACAAGCCGCGCCCACTCCGTTCCGGCTGAGCTTTGAGTTTGAAGTAAACAATGAAACCAAGGGGGAAGAAAGACTTTCAAATCTTGATGTTCGGAGTGAGCAAGAATAGTGGTCATTCGGGAAGATTACTAAAGTCTTTTTTCTGAGGTCTCCCATTCAGTCACTTGTAAAAAAAATCACGCAGGAAGTGGCCTCAGGTAGTCTGTCCTTGGCTTCTGGGAATTGAAGACCCTGTGCCGAAACGCATGCGCATATCGAGTAACGCGCGCTTTCTTGACTGCCTGCAGAGGGCGCGTCTACCCGGGAGAACTACCGATTGGGAAAACGGTTCTCTTACGAGTTTCCGTAGTGTAGTGGTTATCACGTTCGCCTCACACGCGAAAGGTCCCCGGTTCGAAACCGGGCGGAAACAGCTTTTTTTTTTTTTTTTTTTTTTTTCCTCCCCTCCACTACGAAATTTTTTCGAAAACGTACTTCAAAAGAAGTCTGGACCCTTCACGGGCAGGTTCCCTCCTTTTCCCGTATTGCTGGCCAGCTCGGGCTGCAGTGCTCGGAGCGTTATTCCGGGCGGGCCCGGGATTATACCACCGCAGCCCCGGAAGCGCATCCGCGTCCCCTTCCTGTTCCCGCGGCGCGGGCTCCACGGCCTTCGCTGTCCCGGGCGCCGCCAGCGGGGGAGCGGCGGACTCAGGTGGGCGCCGCGGGGCTGGGCCGGGAGGGCGGGCGGGCAGCGGGGAGGGCAGCGAGGGCTGAGCGGCGTGGCGACAGAGGCCTGGCTGGCCTCTGTCCCCGCTGCACCCCGCAGGGACACACCAGGCCGAGCAGTCCTGCGCCGGCCCTCCGCTCCCCGGTCCGGAAGAGCATTTATACCCAGGGAGAAACGAACTCCGCGGGCACTGCGTCCGGAGAAAGTCCCGCGGGGGTTCTCACGTCGGCCCTCTCCCTCGCACACGGCCCTCTCCCTCGCACACGGCCCTCGTCTGGGTCCGCTGGGTCAGCCTGGCTCTCTCATAGCAAAGAAGGCTTGTTCCATCTCCTGCGGCGACAGGCGCAGGTCGGATCTCTTTAGATGTTTTAGCACTTAGGTCACCTCGGATGACTGATAGGAAGGTGATGTCTTTAGGATCATAAGAAAAGAAAGGGCACTCTTTAACCAAAGAGCTATTTGCTTTTTATCCTTTTTAACAGGCTGCTTAGAGAAGCATTGCTTTTCCCAAACCTGTTACTCCTTCATCTTCATACTTTCTCTGAAAACCTCATCTTCATGCTGGTTCTTTTAACAAGGTAACAGTTTTGCTTACAGCAAAACAGCATTAATGTGTGCTCAGTAGCAATCTGTGTAATACGTTTTCATTTAAAATCATCTCTTTGCCACTCAGAAATAGAAGCAAGTTATGCGGAACCCTAAAAGAGGTCAAAGGTCCCAGGACTTAAGGAGGTGACAAGGAAGTGTCCTTTCATCTCCTGCCACTGGGCAGAAGTACTACACCTACAAAGCTGTGTGTGCCCCTGGCCAAAGGCTGAATGAATATGGGTTACCAGATGTTTTCGAGATTAGGGCTCACTCCTCTTCAAACCAGACACGTCCTTCTGAGATCCAGCAGCAGCCCCACCCTTTTAGACTTCCTGCTCCTTTTCACCTTTGTTTCTTGCCCCTGTCTTTCCCATTTTTTATCACTTAACCCCAAAGGAAGCTTATCCTATATCTGAATACTTTGAGAGATGGAGAACCAAGAGAGAGAGATTGACACCATGTGACCTCCTGCCCCTGTAGCAAACTGCATCTTGCATAGGAACCTTTTATTTTATTGTACCCTTTTATCCCTATTCTGTATTTTACACTCCTTCCTAAGCGTGGTGTCAGTACCCTTCAGGTCTTCTCTCCAACACCAAGGCACTGTCTGTAGAAGTCAGAGGCAGGGTGAGGGTAGCTTTCTGATTTTGAAGTGAGGTTGAGCCAGAACTCAAGTTAGAACTGCCTCCCAGAAACCCAGTTCAGCAGCCATCAAGGGACAAAGGGATACAGCTCCAACCTGTCTTGATGCAGTGGCTGGAGACGGTGGGGCAGGAACGCTGGAAGAGATGGGATTTGGTCTGTGCTTGAGACAGACTTGCTGTGCAAGAGAAAAAATAAAGGAAAGAAGAGTTTGAGAACTATGCAAGACCTCAGAAAGAACGTAATCCAAAATGTGTCCCAAGCTGCTGAGCTCCTACACTATTCCCTCCAGTATCAATCAGTTGGCTTGTACTGCCATAACACAATGGCACAAAACTAGGTGGCTGAAATGACAGAAATTTATTTTCTCACAGTTCTGTAGTCTAGAAGTCCAAGATCAAGGTGTCAATGGGTTTTCTTTCCTCAGACTTCTCTCTGTGGGTCACAGCCACCTTCTCATTACATCCTCACAAAATCATCCTCTGTGTTCCTCATGTCCCAATTTCTTATGAAGGCATCAGTAATAGTGGATAAGGACTCACCCAGATGACTCATTTTACCTAATGGTTGAATAAATTAGGAACTTTCACAAGAATTTCAGTCCAGTTATATGCAATGTGAAGAGAAGGGATTCAGATATTTCTTTAATTTGTTCTGTTCTCTATTAATGAAACTTTGTCCTTGGAAGGTTATTTTTTTTAAAAAAGGACTTGTTGTGGTTCTAAAACTTTCAACCTTGTTGCCATGTTTAGGAAAATAACTTCACTGTCTTGATAATTTCTTGCCCTGGTGATCGCATTGAAATTCAACTTCTTGGCATTTCTAAAAGCTGTAATGTTACTTGTAGGATTTATCTGCCAGTTAATAGTTGTCCTTTTCTTTAACATGTTGCATGAGTATTTTTAATGACTCCTACATATTATTCAACAATTTATTTCTCCCTTTTTGGAAACTCTTAAGAGACATCTTTTTCTTACATAAATAGCCTTTTAAAAAAAGTTTTAGATTTATAGAAAAATTGACCAGACATTTCCTACATAAGCCCTTTCCTCCTAACATGCATGGTTTAAAATAGGGAGCTCAGTGTATAAAGTTCTCCAGATTTCCCACATTACATAATGTCTACCCTTGTATTAGCACACAGAATAGTTTCATTGTCCTAAAAATCTCCTCTCCCTCACTGAGCTACACCCCCAGCCCTCAAATGCTTTCTCCTAAGTTAACACCACTGTGTGATGACAGACTCTTCTCTAACCCTCCTTGGCCATCATGGGAGTGATCTGCACTTTTATCATTCTGCCTCTTTTTCATTATCTGTGCATCTGTCACCTCCATCTGTGAGGTCCCTGAAGAGTCAGCTGCCTGCTTACTTGATTGGCTTCGTAAAGGTGAGTTTCAAGATTGTACTCCGTATCTACCTACACAGATGCAGCATCCTGGCAGTGGCCCATTTTCCTTGACTTTATTTTGTCACCTGCTGTGTTTTGACCTTTGTTGTGTGGTAATTGTGGTCCCCTAGTTGGGACTGACTGCCTAGGCTCTCAGTTAGTCCAGAGAGCAGACTATAAGCATTCTCTTCCCTTATAGGCGAGGAGCTGTGAAACACAAATTTGTAGAAGAGGGTAGGAGAATGGTATGGAGCGTCCATTCTTTAGGGAAGTGTGTCCAGGTGAAAAGTTCATTGGTGGTTAAACATTCTCATTCAAAAAGGCCTTGAAGAAGCCAGGTGTGGTGGTGTATGCCTATAACTCAGGTGGTATAATCCCATCATTCAGTAGGCTGAGGCAGGAGGATTGCTGTGACTTCAAGGCCAGCCTGAACTACATAGACTCAGAAAGAAAGAAACCCTAAAGAATATATGTTGAATATTTAGCGTGGCCTTATCTTTCCCTATCCAAGTTAGGATACTTTTTGAGAGTAAAAAGGACCATTATTAATAATTATACTAGGACAGTAAGTATAAATCAAACCACCCTAATATTAAACCAGCTAATTTTCATGCTATGAAATATTTCTGAACATTTGTTCTTTTTGGTAAGAATCTTTCACACATTCCTTTCTGGTCACACTCCATACTCACAGCTGACCTTTGTGATCTCTGGCATTCTTCTTAATTATTTTCTTTAGAAATTCTTTTTATTGTGTCAAAACTTTCATAATTTTTTAAAAAAATTTTGAGACAGGGTCTTGCTATGTATAGTTCAGGCTGGCCTTGAACTCCCAGAGCTCCTCCTGCCTCAGCCTCCCAAGTGCGGGGATTTCAAGCGTGTACTACCACACCTACTTCTAAACTAGGGCTGGGGATTTAGCTCAGTGGCTCCACTGTGTGCCTGCTTCACAAGCGAAAGGTCCCAAGTTCAATTTCCCAGTACCAAAAAAAAAAAAAGAATAACACATTTCTTTAGTTGGTATGCATTTGGGCGAAGGGGAAAGGGGAATAATTAGGCATTCATTCATGTATGTCTGGAGGATGTCTTCTGAAGAGAGCAGGCAGCTCTGGCTGGCTCAGTGGAACTGCTGTGGCCTTGTGACTATGGGGAAGTCAGTGGCACTATTACTTACTGATCTCTCAGTAATCCAGTCATTTTGAGAAGAGGGAAGGGAAGGGTCTGGCTCATTTCACCTTGGCTTTTCAGTGAAGAGCTGTTCAATGAAAGCAGAACCATTTTTTCCCTCAATTCTAGTTACTGTTCCCAGCATATCTCGCAAGGTAACAGGGGAAATAACAACTCCCACTTTGGTTTTTCCCTCTTCTTTATACTAATTTTCACCTCTCCCTCTCTTCTACAAGAAAGAATGAAATTGCAACATTTCTGGACATTCTAGATAATTTGATGTTTTAGCACCATTTACAGATGATCACTTTGTTCGCTTTGTGATATGCAGCTCAAATCTAAACTTTCCTGTTTATGATCATGGTATTTAAATGGTAAGGTCCAGCAAAAGGGAAAACAGTTGGGCAAGGTGGCACACACCTATAATCCGGGCAAGGTGGCACACATCTATAATCCCAGCACTTGGAAGGCTGAGGCAGGAGGATTGCCATGATTTTGAGGCCAGCCTGGCCTACATAGTGAGTTCAAGGCCTGCCTGAATTACAGAGGAAGACCCTGTCTCAAAAAAAAAAAAAAAAAGGAAGAGAAAAAATACTCTGGAACAATTTAGACACGTGACAATGATTTTTTTTCTCAAGATACAAAATTGTAGAGTTAGGGAAACAAACATGGCTACAGAACTTCCCAGGAAATGTTTTGAATGGTGGAGCAGAAGGTACCACAAACTAATCTTGGCCCAAAGCTTTTAGAAAGTTGCATGGTACCCGTGAATGCCAGCCATAGGACCAGTTCCTAGTTTCACAGACTCAAATAATTTTCTATTCCTGTGATTCTGATCTATCCTCTGACTACTTTTTTATAGTATATTCATTCTTTTTTTTTTGAGATGGTCTCACTGCATAGTTCAGGCTGGCCTCCAACTCATGGCAATTCTCCTGCCTCAGCCTTCTGAGTGCAGTATATTCATTCTTGAGCAGACACTTAAATTTTTCTGCATAAAAATATAGAATACATAAGCCATGTGCCTCCCCCCTACATCTCCTTTCAAAGGAGAAATGCCACTCTCACCTCCTTATCTGTACTGGTTTGTTTGTTTGTTTGTTCTGAGACAGGGTCTCCCTGTGTAGTTCAGGCTGGCCTTGAACTCACTATGGAGCCTAGGCTGGTCTGAAACCACTTGGGCGATCCTCTTGCCTCAGCCTCCCAGGTGCTGGGATTATAGGCATACTCCACCACGCCCTCGTAAATTTGATTTTTAGTGTTAAATTTATCCTCTTTCCCTTTATGGTTTACACTTTTTGTGTCTTATTAAAGAACTTTTCCAGGTGCAGTGTGGGGAAGGCAGAAGCATCCGTGGGCTGGTGAGCCTCCAGGCATTGCTGCCACCATGCCGAAGAGAAAGGCAAAAGGAGATGGGAAAGGGGATAAAGCAAAGGTGAAGGATGAGCCACAGAGGAGATCGGCGAGGTTGTCTGCTAAGCCTGCTACTCCTAAACCAGAGCCGAAGACTAAGAAGGGCCCTGCAAAAGAGGAGAAGCAGCGCCGAGGGAGGAAGCGGAAAGCAGAAGGAGGCAAGGGCGGGCGAGGCCCTGCCAAGAACCGGGAGGGCTCTGAGGTGGGGTCACAGGAGGCCGAAGGCACCGAAGAAACCAAGTGAAGGGCCCATTTTCCACAGCCATGCCCTTTGAGTGACTCAACAGCTAGAGATAATACTATTTTTAATCAAGTTTTACAAAAATGTAGAATTTTGATGTTTTTAAAGTTGTCAGTACACAGCATCATGCCTTTGTTGTCTTGTGGAAAGGGGAAATACCACTATTAGATTGTGTCTGAAAAGCTGAATTGAAGCGGGGGGAGGCTAGGATTTTCTATCCTGGAGTTTGAAGATTATTCTTGGTTCCTAGAAAGATTCTCTGTTGCTCGCCCACATGAGCCGCATTGGCACAGAAGCCTTAGAGCTCCGGGAAGACGCTTCATGTCTCCTCCTCCCTTCTGTCCTCCTCACAGACGTGACTGCATTAACTAGGAGCCTAGGTGTGGCCTTGACACCCCTCGGATCACCATGTCAGCTCTCAATACTCGGGCTTCCTGGTGGTGACCTCAAGAAGGTGTTGCTCTTGGGCCAAGATTTCTGTGCTTTGCCTGTGGGCCATCCTGTTGAAAATCCTGCAAATTTTAGCTCAATTCCTTCATGGCAGAGTTGGCCTCTGAAAGCTCCTATTGCCTCCTGTGACATGTCCACCCGCTGTGTAACGTTTTCTTGTTCAAAGCTGCAGCGAAAGACTGTTGACTTTCACAGTGACTTTGGGGGAGGGGAGTTTGGAACTTGAAAAGTGCTGTAGATTGCTGCCCGCTTCTTCCTGGAAGGAATTCTTTGTGAAAAGTACCTTCTGAAGCTGGATACAAGTTAGCTTGAAGGGAAGATCATTCCTTCCCCAAGACCTCAAGATATTCTTTACTGCCCTGAACTGATTTTTGTGAAATGTATAAGGTAGAAATTAAATTTTAGTATTTTTTCTGTCTGGATAAGTAGTAGTCCCAGTGCCATTTATGGAGAAGTTTATCTTTTCCCCATTAATCCCTAACTCTGGATCTTTCCTAAGTCCAGTGTTTGTACAGCTGTGGGTCTGTTGATGTCTTCTATCAATTTGTCTAACTTTGTGGCAGTACAATACAATCTTAATTATTACCACTTCAGAAAATGATCTTAATAAAAACCAAGATGCCTTTACATTTGATCGTGACGTTGACCAACCCTGCCTCTAATATCACCACCAAATTTGTCTTTCTGGGGACTGTCTTGGCTTTTTACTCATTTGCTCTCCCAGACATCTAGAATTAGATTGGCAAGTTCTAAAATAAAATATGTTGCAATTTTGATTGTATTTGTGTTGAATTTATAGATTAATTTACTGAGCCATGTTACCTTTATAATGTTGGGTTCCAGTCCATGAACATAATAGCTCTCTGTTTATTGAGGCCTTTTAAACACCTTTCAGTAGTTTTATATCTTTCTCCTAAGAGTCTTTTGTTAATATTTCCTAGAGAATGTATGCATGTGGCATGCTTTTAGTTATTACATTTTCTAGTGTTAGCTAATGTTGATTTCAATGTTTGTATCCAGCAACCTTGGTAAACTCATTAATTCTCATATCTGTATATTCTTTTGAGTTTCTGCTAATAACCATATGTTCTGTGTATATAATTTGTTTTCTCAGTCCTTATTCTCTCTCTCTCTCTCTCTCTCTCTCTCTCTCTCTCTGTCTCTCATTTTTTAGACAGGGACTCACTGTCCTTTCATTTATTATGTAGCCTCAAATTCATGATTCTCCTGCCTAAGACTCCTTGTGGCACCTTGCCTGCTTTTATTCCTTTATAGTCCAGGTGGTAAGGATTCAGCAGTAAACAACAGTGTTTGCTCTCTTCAGTTTTATGTTGTAGACTGGGGAAAAGTAGAGAAAATGCACATATTTATGCAACAAGGGGACTTTAGTAGTAGTGTAGGTAGGTGCTATTTAGAGTGTTTAGGGGAAGTCTTTGATGAGATGACATTTGAGCAGAGCCCTTCATGAAGTAAAAGAGGCTGGGCAAGGTGCCCCATGCTGTAATCCCAGCAAGAGGATGACCACAAGTTCCAGGCCAGCCTGAACTACATAGTGAGACCCTGTCTAAAGCAAATAAATAGGCAAGCTGAGGGGAAAACTTTCCAGAAAGGGAATAATAACAAGTACAAAGACATGAGATGGAAATGTGCATGCTGAGGCAGAAGTGACTGAACTACCCAGCACTTGGGAGGCTAAGGCAAGAGGATTGCTGGAAGCTCAAGGTCAGCCTGGGCTACATAGTCCAAGGCCAATCTGAGCTAAACAGCAAGACCTTGTCTCAAAAAGAAAAAAACATTGCTGAACAGAAGGGAGGTTGGTCATAATGGTTGATCTGACTACAGTGAGCTGGGGGCTGGCAAGTGAAGGATCTTGGAGGCTATAGTTTTTCTCCGAAAGTAATGGGATGCCATTGGAATTTTAAGTTGAGAAATGACCAAAAAAAAAAAAAAAAAAAATGTGTGTTTGAGAGTATGGCTGCTGGCAAAAGTGGAAGGAGGAAGACCAGTTAGACAGCTGTCACAACAGTCCAGCAAACCATATTGATTACTTGGACCTGGGAAGAAGCAATGAAGAGGGAGAGAAGAGATGGGAGGTGGGATGTGAGTGCTGACAGGCTTGGATGAATGCTCAGCCTCTCTGCTACGATCCACCCCACCCCACCCCACCCACTATTTGTCGGTTGAAAACTTATTCCCTAACTCAACAGTGTGGAGAGGTGAGGCTGAATGTGAGGGATTTAGGTCCCGGAGTGGTTTCATGCTGCTGTGGGGGTTGGGGGTGTGCTGTGCAGGACTGAGAAACTCCCTTATGCTCTTCCCCTAGAAGAGAGAACAGCGCTTCCGTCCCCTGGAGCACTGGAGACGCCATCTTGGAGCAGAGACTAGAATCTCACCAGACAGCAAATCGGTTGGAGCTTTGGTGTTCAACTTCTCAGCCTCTGGGCCTTTGAGAAATAAACTGCTGCTCCTTATAAATTACCAGGTCTTTTGATATTCTGTCATAGCAGTACAGAATGGACTGAGACACCCTCTGAGCCACAATTTCCTCAGTAGTAAAGCAAGAAAACATCTTTGTAACATTTCCTATGGAATTAAAGATAATACTATAAGAAAATACTTGGTAGTACAATTTTCTAGGTTAGCATCTTATTTTTTTGTACTGGTGATCAAACTCAGGACCTTGCACTTGCAAGGCAGACACAGTGCCACTGAGCTAAACCCCCAGCTTGTTTTTGTTTTTGAGACAGGGTCTTGCTTTGTAGTTCAGGATGGCCTTGAACTTGCAGTGATCTTCTGCCTCAGCCTCTCAAATTCTGGGATTACTGGCATGCAACACCACTCCTGGCTAAATTAGCATCTTGATGTGTAAAAATCCATTGGAAATTTGAAAAACTACTTAATATTTACCAGAATTTAATCACCACTGGAAAGTTGAAGGGGGGAAAAATAAAAAGATTTAATGAGCCTGCAAAACTGGGGACCAGGCCACTCCATGTGAGGCCTTTACTAAAACCAGTAGTTTATATCCTTAAACTGGAATTATATACCTACTAACAGTATTTCCCTTTACAATAATGCTGGAACTTCTACTTTATCATCTTTCTGCTTGTTATGGCTTGTGTCTAGATGTCCCCCACAGCCTCACGCAGTCATAGGTAGGGCTTTTCAGAGGTGGCTAGATGTAGAGTGGACAGGGCTGCAGAGGGCTAGGTTGGTCAGCCTGGGCTCAAGTGGAGCAGATGGGCCACCAGGCCTGGGAACCTGGGCGCCAGCTACAGCAAGGTGACTGGGAGTAGGAAGCCTTGCAGCAGCCCACAGGCAGGCCTGGGCGCTCTAGTGGCAACTCAAGGGCATCTCTAGGTCATTTTATGAGCCAGGATGGAAGCTATTGGGGAATTCTGAGAGAGGAGTGACAGTGCCTTTACAAGTAGCAGGAGCACCACAGTTGAGAAGAGAAATACAGTGACACAAGGCCAGTGCCTCAGACTGAAAGGTCAGAAACGTGATTATCAAAAGTGGTATCACTCCTGCTGACTCAGGGCAAACACACATTCTCGAAGAAGTCATGAAGTACAAGGCAAACATGATTTTATGGCAGGACAAGCATAAAACATTTTTATTACTTCGCTTTGGTTTCTTAAAAGAAATGAATGCCTTCTGTAAATAATTTTTTGTGAAACAATAAATGAGGGGAGGGGGATTCCTACTTAGTCACATCTTGTGGTCAAGTCAAGAGGCTGGTCTTCAGGTCTCAGCTGGCTGTGATCTTGGGTGACCCCAGAAGAGAGACCTCTCTGTCATCCAAGGAGGTGAAATGACAAGGATAGCAAACACAGGCACTCTGCTCAGAACCAGGCTGCACTCCAAGGCCACAGCACACAATGTCCTCAGATACGATGTCTTATCCTGCCCATGGTAGTCAATACTGCACACAGCCGTCCAGGAACCAGCTGGGATGTGTTTGAAAACAATGTTCAGGGCCCAGATCAAAGCACTGGCTTGATCTTCCTTAGAAATGCTGGCCTTGGGTGCAATGCAGCCTCAGGTCCAGCCGGAGTGGACCCAGAAAGGCCACCATGGGGCAGCAGGACATGGGAAAGGAACTCACCAGCACCAGGGTCAAGAGGGTCAGTGCCCTGAAGAACTGCAAGGCCCACTCTGGTGCCTTCACAAGCACCTTCACAAGCCAGGCCCCCAGTGCTGCCTCAGTCACAAGGGACTCCTCATGGAGGGTAAGCGTTGTTAACTCCTCTCAGCAGGAAACATATCCTCCTCTTCCTCCTCCTCCTCCCTGCAAGCTTTCCCCTGCAGGCAGATGGCGGGGGAGTTCGGTGAAACTCTCTCAGCTCTAGATCACTGAGTCTTAAAAACATCATTTCAAGTGGCCCATGGGCCTGTAAAGTGGGCAAAATTATATGACAGAACAAGTGTCCCATGGGTCTGTAAAGTGAACAAAGAGGCTTACAGGCCCCTCTGATTTCCTAGTTCATTGAAAACTTCCCCACTTCAGGAATATTTCTTTTCTTTTTCAATATATTTTTGTTTTAGTTGACACATAGCACTTGTACGTATTAATGGAATACAATGTGACATTTTAGTACGACTATATGTGTAATGATCAGATCAGGGTAATTGAACTCTCTCACCTCAGACATTTTGTTATAGTTCCTCTAGTAATGGCTTGCCAATTAAACATATTCCAGGTCCTTCTCATCTCGGACAAAGAATTGAATGAGAAAAGGCAAAAACGGTGCCAAGTCCATTTGAAAAGTGAAGGTTGAACTGGCTCAGCAGAGTGAACCTGGGCTGAACAAAAGAGAGGAGAAGATAAAAAGCAGAAAATGAAAGTATTCCCTGGGTCTGGGAGACACAAGGCGGGATACCATTAACGGGACACGATGGCAGTGGCAGACTCCTCCTGGTATCAGAGCTCAGCCTACTTAATTACTCAGTGAGATGTAGGTGCTAAAACAGTGCTGTCCACACACTCCAGCCTGTATTTAGGACGGGAAATTAATCTGGTGGGTATGAAGAGTAGCAAAGTAACAAGAAAGGGAGGCTTTGGGGAGGAGGACAGGGTTTTAAAGCTTTGTTCCTCCGGGTATTCACCAAACGTGTTTAGGCCAAGGGTGTGCCGAGACCACCACATGGGCTCCCCAGAGAGGAGGCATCCAGCTTTGGGTGAAGAAGAGGAGCCCCTCACGTGAAGAAGGAACAGGAAAAAGACAAAAGTGAGATTCAGGATTTGACTACATGGGTTCTTTTTATTTATTTAATTTTTTTTGGTACCGGGGATAGAACTCAGGTCCTTGCACTTGCGCAGCAGGTGGCGAAACCACTGAACTAAATCCCTGGCCCACTACATAGGTTCTAAACCATCCACCCATGGAAGGAAAGAGTGAAAGGAGACTTCACACTAAGGATTTGTTTTTATTTTTTAATTTTAATTTTAAACCAGGCATGGTGGAAAATGCTTGTAATATCAGCACTTGGGAAGCTGAAGCAGGAGGACTATTGCCTGTTCAAGCCATCCTGGGCTCCACAGTGAGTTCAAGGCCAGTCTGAACTATATTAGCAATTCCCTGTCTCAAGAAAACGAAACAAAGCAGATTTAATTCTAAACTTGACTTTGATGAGAAGAACTAGAAGAGGCCTGGAGGCAACAGATTAAACTGAAGTTGCATATGGAAGCAACCGAAGGAAAGGGGATGTGGGGGAAATGTACCACCAAAGGCAAAGCCAGTTCAGCAGGGCATTCTTTCCCTTGCAAAAGATTTCAGGTGTTATCTTGTTTGTTTTGAAAGTTTTAGGCCTGGGGAAAAAGCTGATGAGATTTGAATTTCACAAAAACCTCTGTGTAGTCAGCCTTTGAATGGTTGAATTCAGTGGTAACCCTGGATATGGAAGTTTCCTGACAATAAAATGTGCTGTTTTATTCAGGCCTAGAAACCAGCACTATCTAGGATGAAGTGGAGCAGCTGTCCATTTTGCTAAGCAAAACAAAACGAAACAAAAAGTAGTTTAAGACACTTGCCTTAGTTCCCACGAGAAGTGGCAAAAGTCTCTGAGCTGTAGGACCAGCTTAGAAAAGGAAAGATTTTCACACAATTCCCTGCATCCTTCCTTCTTAAATATTTAAAATGTAGATGAGCAATGCATCCCTGTGGGTTTACACCTACACCAGCAGCTGGTTGAGTTACAGGAGTGGACTCCAAATTTGGAAATGCCAGCTTTCGTGTAACTGGCAGTAAATATGCCTGCCCGTTGCTCTGGAAATGTTGCTCTCTTACAAGCTGTTTGTTATGTAATTATCTTTGGAAAAAATAGTTCAGAACAAAGAGAAGTCAGTTCCTCATTGACAAGACATAAGAAAATGTGAGACCCAGGGAGAATCATCTCTCAACAATGGATTATCTTTTCAGTAGCTGAGTTTCAGATGTTTAGAGATGGCCAAGCTGAGGGAGAGAAATGAACATGCAGGTTTAGAGACTAGAAGATTGGTGAAGAATGAAAACATAAGGTTTGTTAATGTAATAGAGTGTCACTTAATGGCTATCTGATACATGAATTGTTTGCATCCTGAAATGGGACTGATAATACTATATGCTATGCAGACTTCAATGTAATTAAGAACTAACAGGATGCTCACCTCAATTCCTGGCCCAGGGAAATAGCACAAGCCTTCTATATGCAGGACCAAAATAACACTTGGAAAAGTCAGCCAACTACACAATGATCTCACTTCAACTTGAACCCTCTCACTGATTACTTAATGATGACCAAAGATCTGATGTTCGTGTGTTCCCCAAGAATTGTTGGAGTTGAAATCTGGAAACAGGGTCAAAAGTAGTGTCTTTATTGCAGGCAGCAGATTAAACATGTCAATTTTAACGCATCTCTGCAAACTGTCAAAGAAAACAAAAAACAAAGTGAAACTACCACCACCACCACCACCACCAAACCCCTCAAAACCCCAGATGAGCCCTTGCTGATGCTTGTACAAGTGATCGGATCACTTTGAACACCTGAATGTGAAAGGTTCGACGGAGAAGCTGTTCGGTTCAGGAGTGCTTGGCTTTAGCTGCTTTTGAAGAAAAGGTGAAAGGAAAGAAAGTTTTAAAAACAGTTACTCCACTCTCCTGGTCAGTCCATCCGTCTTCTGGTTGTGTTTTTGTTTTTTTTAAAATGAATATCTTTCATTTTCTTTTTTTTTTTTTTCTGGTTGTGTTTTGACGAATGGCTGAAGACTGCAAGACTCCCTCCGTTTGGAAAGCCGATGAATCCTGCACCTGACCATTTCAGGGTTCTGTTGTACAAAGAAAAGTTTAGCTACAACATTTGTAAATCTTAGTTTCAGGAGGGGAAAACTGGTGTCAAAGAACTGGGGACAGCAGCAAAGAGCTCACCGCAAGGGCTGGGGATGTAGCTCAGTGGTAGAGCGCATGCTTCGCATGTATGAGGCCCCGGGTTCGATCCCCGGCATCTCCAGGTATTCTTTTCGGGCAGCCAACACAAATCAAATATTCTCTACGTATTTTAAACTTCAAATTGCTGTGCTTCATGTCATCAGTTTCATTCATTTTCTATAGTACTGTTTTAGCTACTGCGTTCAGAACTGTATATGTGGCGAGGGAAACACTATTGCGTCGAGGTATTTTGAGATCTTTCTCTGAAACAAGTGGAATTGGGATCATAGAAAAACACACCCAGGGCAGAGGGAGCAAGGCAATAACCTGGAAAACTGTTCGGAACCTACTGATGCATGGCTGTGTGTGGTATCTGGCTGGTCCTTAAGGCAGAAATAATCTTAGTTTGAGAACACGGAAAAAGGAAAGGAAGGCCGGGGATGTAGCTCAGTGGCACCAAGAGGAATGGAGTGTTTTTTGTCTTGTGAGTCATAGAACGAAAAAAATTAGGTCAGATATTAGGAAATGAACAAAATCCAGCTTGGTGAAAGCAAATCCAACTTCTCAGAAGAAAGGAAAGGGGAAGGAGAGTCGCAAAGTGAATCAATTATTATAAAGGTTTGGAAAGGACGTTTTTTACAAGCTGGCCGGTTAGCTCAGTTGGTTAGAGCGTGGTGCTAATAACGCCAAGGTCGCGGGTTCGATCCCCGTACGGGCCACTTACTTTTCGTATTTCTACTTCCAGTTAACTGGCTCCTTTTTTTTTTGAGACAGAGAAACAAATTGTCTCCAAGGACTACTGTCCCAAACGGACTGCTGAACCTTCGTAGATAACACTTTGCCACTAGTACATCGGTCCTAGGGGGGTCAGTCCTCGCAAGTCGCAGTGCTCCAAAAAGTGTGCCATGGAGAAGCAGAAGAGCCGCGGGTTTTCTTAAGGGTTAGACTGCATTCATTAGAAGGAAAAATGGTGTCATCGACCTGCGCAGTGAGTCTTGGTCACTGGGGGCGAGGTCCCTGTGAACAGGAGCTGTCACTGCCTCGAAGCCGGCCAGAGCACCCATGCCTCAACAAGAGACATCTTCCTATGTTGATTTTTCAGCTTAGAAGAGACGAAGCCCTGTTACAGGAGTGCGCGTTCCTCACTGTGCAAAGGTACTGTCCGGGTCAGCCGAGGCCAGGGTCTCCGCTCGGGCCACCTCTGGAGGTGTCGCCTCGAGACTCAACTTCTTTCCCAACGGAACCTACTTTCAGGACCTCATCGCGGACCCTCTGCCCACACTGCCGGTACAGCTGATTTTCTTCATTTATTCACGACCTCTGTTGCGTGTTCAGCTGTCTATTTTCCGTGGGAAATGCCAAAGTCGAGCCACGAGCTCCACTCGGGTTTGGGAACAGGGCGCAGCGTTCCCACGAGCTTCGCATTGCACTTGAGTGCCAGCTCCGGCGCTATCAGAAACGCAGATTTCCGGTCTCGTCTTTAGATGTTCCGTGGATTTGAGGAAGAACCCAGATTTTTCCTTTTTAAACCAGCAACACTGTTCTTTCTCTTAGAAAGACGGGCCAAGTGCTCTTGAAAGGCGGGGATTTCTTAAAAATATTTGAGGGAATGTCCAGGGCGGTCCTGAGAACAGCACCGGCTTGGTTTTATTTTGAAGGAAAAGGAAAAAGAAAGATAATATCAACTGCAATTTAAATACATAGGCGAAAGAGAGCTCATTAAGTATTTAAAATTCCCACCGAGCGACTCGCAGCGTGAGGCTCGTTGGTCTAGGGGTATGATTCTCGCTTAGGGTGCGAGAGGTCCCGGGTTCAAATCCCGGACGAGCCCGAGTTTTGAGTCTTAACTCCAACTCTGCTTCCTGTGACAGAATTAAAAAAGTGAAAAGTTCTCCTACAAACTGACTGGGTACCTCTGACCTGTGTCTTCACGTACAGACAATTCACCCTTGTCAGGCTGGGTCCTAGGATTCGACTTGAAATGTCTTCTAATTAAAATAGGAAAGTTTTTGATCCTGACTTCTCTTATCCATTTTTAAATTGTCTTCACAAGGCGGGTGCCTCTGAGTCTTGTGAAAGTCCCCACTCCGCGGCTATAGTTGTACAGATGGGTGTTCAAGCCCCGACATCTACTATTCACTCACTATCTCAGAGAAGGGGCTCAAACGGGAAGAGCAGGTGCTGGGTGACGAGCCGGGGTGCCAGAGCCGTCACCCGGGCCGCTTGGCGCCGACTGCATGGCTGCCCTCTCGCCGGAGCCCCGGGCTCTGCGGCCTCCCGGAGGACAAAGCCTCCCCGCTCCTCCTGGGGCCAGGCCAGGGGCGTTCTGCACGCAGGCGTCTGTTCAGTGCTGTGCTCAACGCACTTTTGAGGCCAGCGCTAATAAAACAAGAAAATCGCGGGATCGTGAGATACTTTTTATTGACATAAAATCCCTGTGTCTGCCTCAATGACAGAATGAACGGGAAGCAGGGAGAAAAGCACAGGGCTGTGTGAAGGGAAGACAGGTTGAAATGATGTTGCTGTGGAGAGGTCAGCCGTGCAGTCCGGATGGAAGTCAGAAGGGGCTGAAATGAGAGTGTAGTTGATTCCATGAGCAGGACACTGGCTGGGCGGGAAGGCAGAGTTGCCATTCTCAAACCCAGCCTCCAAGCCTGTGCCTCTCGCCCTGTTCCCTGGCTCTGATTTTGCCTTCTGTAACACGGCTGCACCTTTCTCTCTGCATCCGAAACTTTCTTGGCAGGGTTTGTGCTTCGGAGTCACCTGAGGAACTTGCTCAGTATTCAGACTCCAAGCCCTGGGTCTACCACGGATCCGCGGAAAGACCGCACAGGGAAGGTTTAAATCCCTGGTTTCACTCCTCTGAAAGGCGGGAAAAAGGCACCCCCGCCAGGGGGCGCTGAGGCCAACCTGCAAGAGTTACCGAGCAGGGCGGAATTGAGCCACTCACGGTGATTCCCAGATCCCCCGCTTAGTAATTGGTTCTAAAAAGGTCTCTTGCTTGACAGCAGTAGAGCAGCCTGTACTGAAGATTCTTAGTGAGAGTGTGTAAAGATGAAATTTACTTAAAGCAGTGGAAGATGGACTGAAGGAAAAAAGCCTACGCCCAACGTGGGGCTCGAACCCACGACCCTGAGATTAAGAGTCTCATGCTCTACCGACTGAGCTAGCCGGGCACCTGTGTGACCTCGTTTTCTCCAGGGTATCAATAGACTAGCTCATGTTCTTTGGAAAATTAAGAAATGTGTAATTTTATTTCTATCTGGTTGACAGTTTATTTTAGTTTTATAGATCAGATGAGATGAAATTAGACGAGTAAAAATATTACACACAATTATTAGTGTGCATTCCACCTGTTTATTTATATTTATTTATATTTCCACAGTTTTTCCCCAGCTTGTGTTAGCACCACCAGGTGTATCCGAATCTGTGAGAATTGGGTCTCTGGGCGCTGTGGCTGTTCAGGTGACCTCAAAATGGAGTTCCCACAGCTCCAGGCCTGGTTCCCAGCTCGGCTCTGAGCATGGTCCCAAGCAGCCTGGGCCCTCAAGCCCAGTCAACATTCAAGGCCCCTGTGATCCACGAGCCTTTCTGCTCACCTTCTGTTACCCCTAACCCCTCCCTCTTTTTTGGCTCCAGCGTTAAGGGACCATCATGAAAACCACACAAAATTAGGCTTTTTGTTAGAAAGGCTTTAGAGGAGACAAGGTATCTTTCAAATCAATTGATGAACACATTTTCATCAAGTGCCTTTTCGGCGCTGGATGTTTGAAATGAAAACACAGACACAACATGTACATGCTACTCAGTCTCCAAGAAAGCTGCCACATACCTACTGGGCGAATGGACCGATTTAACAAAAGTGAAGTCCTTGGATTTATATAAACTGCCTGGCATTGAGAAATGAAGGTGCTTGGAGTGACTGAAAAAATACATGATGGCGATGGCACAGATAATTTAAAAATTACCTGTGTTTACCAAGTGAAGCCTAAAACACAAAAACATTCATATGAATAGTCTACAGATCATCATGAAGAATCATCATGAAGGATTTCTTGTCGTGTCGTGGTTATTAGTAAGCCCAATGTCCCACTGCAAAGCATGAGCTCTTTTTGCTCATTAGCAACCTCTGCTTAATACTGGTTTCCTGAGTACTATAAGAACAATAAAGAGGTATCTGAACAGTATTGGCGATTTTAGTAACCATATGTTTTAATGTGAATGGATTTACTGGATTTCAGGTTTATTTTGTGCACGTGTGTGTGTGTGTGTGTGTGTGTCTGTGTGTGTCTGTGTGTGTATGTGTGTGTATTGAGGATTAAATGCAGGACATCGTGCATGCTAGGTGAATGAACTGCTTTTTTCCTGTTTCTAAAGGCCCCTTGGCTGTATTGTTAAAAAATGGATTGGAATACTTAATAACAATGGAATTTTCTCCTGAATCCAATACCCATGACATCTCCAAGGCCAAAACCAGCCCTGGGCTTGTTTCAGAGCGCCAGCTAACCTGACTCTTCACGTAATCCTCACCTTAAACTGCAGAGTCCTGGATCAGAGAAGGTGAAAAGGGCATGCGGGTTGCCTTAGTGGTCTGCTCAGTTTGCCCTAACGAAAGACTACAGACTGGGTGGCTTAAAGAACAGAAATCCATTTTCTCATAGTTCTAGAGCATGGGAGACCTAAGATCAAAGTGGTTTTTGCCTTGGTTTCTGGGAGGGCTTCTTCCTGGGTGCCAAACACTCACTTTCTCCTTTCATAGGTGTTTGGGGGAGGGAGGAGGAAAAAGGGCACAGTCCTACTGGATCAGGGCTCCAGCCTTTTGGTAATCTTAATTACTTCCTTCCTCCCAAAACAGGCACACTGAGGGCTAAGGCTATGAATTTTAGGGGAATACAAATCATTTCTTAGCAGGAGGACAAAACAACTAACCAAACAAAACATCTTATGACAGTTTGGAATTCAGGGAAAACTGGCCTGGCACATGGTAGGTGCTTGAATATTTGTTGAATGATTTAGCAGTATTTTCTTTATAACAATTAACACAATCTTTTATGCACACAGCATGTTCAGCAAATGGTGTTGAATTGACTTAAAAGCATCTTATGATGACTTTCTTTAGGACAAATAATCTGAAAGCCTTCTGTAGATGCTTTGATCATTGGTGAAACTTGACTGGTATGAGACTGAGCAAGAGAAGAAAAAAAAAAGCCAAGAAGACAATACTTTGAGGGGCTGCCTGCTGGAACATGTCAGTATAGAAATAGTTCTGAATGTAGAAGGTCAGTTTCTGAAAGGACACAGGCCGATACAATCACAATCTGGCCTGTTTTTGTTCTATTTTAGTCTGTGTAGGGAAGGTGAGCAACTGCCTTTTGTGTGGGCCAGTGTCCTTTAGGGAGACTTGGCAGTTAAGAGGTATAAAGAGGAGACAGGAATTCAGGGGCTTAGTCTTCTTTCTGGGGCTGACCTGGAGGCCTGCCAGAGGCTGGGTCGCAGGTAAAGTAGAGAAGTGTTCAACTCCAGAGCAGTTACCAGAGCCAGTCGGCCTGTGCATTACAAAAAGGAATTTGTTCCACATGGAACAAATGACCTCAGCCAGCTTCAGAAGTCGTTCCAGAGCTCTTCTGGGCACTGACTAGATTTGAGGGTGTAATCTCTTGGAAAGCGGCATAAATTGTGATGTAGCAATGAAAAATTAACCCAGCCCACTAATTTTGCAGTCTACAGATTAAATTAATTAAAATCTGAGCATAGGAGTCTGATAAAGGGTAAAGCCTTTTGCTTTCTGCTTCAGTAAAAACTCCTAGGATTTGAGTGGAAGAAGTAGTACCAGTCTCTCGTTAATGAATTAAATCTTTTGACAAATGCTTATTTTATATTTGTACCAGAATCACACATTTAACCTTTGAAAAATGTATATTGACAAAACGGATAATACTAGATATATTTATAAAATAGTAACTCTCATTCATCTGGAGTTGGGGAGAAGATGGAATGTTCTATTTAGTCCATTCAGTCAGGCCCCAGGCAGATGTTTCACAAAGACTTGAAGAGATTACGGCCAAGTTCAAAGAATAATAATCATTACTCATCTGCTTTTAATTCTTGTTCAGGAAAAAAAATCGTCTCTGTGTCATAGAAGGCTGGTCTCAGGCTCTACCTCCTCGTGGTGGTGGTGGTGGGGATGTCACTTGCCTGACAGGTGCGGCTCCATTGTGTAAAAACATCATGATCTCTAACGAAATTTGAAGAAGAATGAAACAGGCTTCTGATGTCAGCTGTCCCTAAACTTCTTCACATCAAGGGAGAGTGACAGCAGTTCTGAGCTTCAGACAGTCACAGGAAACTAGAGAAGCTCTTCACTCTACGAAATTAACACGTATTTGAGCGACACTGTTTTCTACGTGTATTGAGATCGAAAATTTAAAAATACATTGTTTTAGCTCCACATAGACAGGCTTTTGCTGAGTTAAGAATTAACGTGATGATGATCTGGTTTGTCCACAGGGACTGATGTCGTTTCGAGCACATCTTAGTATGTGTTGAAAAGTTTCATTTGTCTTTTTCTTTCTCCTCTTCTTCCTATTAATTACCTCGCTGACATTGAAGATTAGAGCATTTATAAGTGTTTGTTTTCTTCTGCAAAGTCGTGAGCAGCCATACTCTGGTGTTCCTTGGGAGTGAGAAGTTACAGCGCGTAGACGGCGGGCTGTGGGACCGCGGGTGTTGCGCTCCCCGCCATGCAGAGATGGCTTCTCCAGCGGAAGAACGGCGTAGCGTAAGTCCTTCGATAGCTCAGTTGGTAGAGCGGAGGACTGTAGTGGCTATGTTTCAGGTATCCTTAGGTCGCTGGTTCGAATCCGGCTCGAAGGAACTTACCTTTTCCTTTTTTTTTGCGAGTCTTATCCCCTAACCACAGAAAAGCATATCCCAGTTACTCATACCTTCAACATCAGTTTAAAACGATTCTCGATGTGCAGCCGATCTCTCAAAAATTTTTAAATCCCCTTTAGCTATTTTAAATAGCGATCGCACTTCGACTTCATTGTTAACATAATTTAACAATTAAGAGAGCTCTCCGCCCCGGACAAAGTGGATCAGAGGCAGGCTCACTGGGCCGGTGGTCCAGAGAAGGGTCTGCACCCCTCGACTGCAGCTTCCGAGCCGGGGAGGGTCGATTGAAGAGCAGCGCTGCCGTTGGGAATCCACGGGACACGCGCGCCCCCTAGTGGTCAGCTGGAGCTCGAGTGCGCTTTGCCACCTAGCGGAGCATCACTTTCCAGTCGAGAGGAAATTCACAGGGTCTAACGTCCCCGCGTGTCACATCTTGGCTGTTTCAGCCCCATATCCTAGAAAACTAGGCGCAAATCAGAATCACCCGGGGAGAGTTTTACAACGCACCTATGCTTGTGATCACTTTGGAGTTGAGACCCAACCCGTGGCAATTTAAAAACTCCCCCGGTACTTTGAAACGGCCTGCAAGGTTCAGAAAACACTGCTAGAAGACAAATGATTATGGGGGAGCGGGCCCGCAGGGAAAGTGGACAAGATTTCCTATGCATGTGAGGAACCAAGAGGTAAAGATTTCAACAGAACACTTCTGCTAAATTTGAGACGATTCATTAAATTAATCCCCCTCTTAGAAACGTGATCTCAGACTCCTATTGGAGAGTCTGGGGTGACAGATGTTTCATCAAAGACAAAGGAAATGGCAAATTCCATCTTGCCTTTTCGGAGAGGGAGTGGGGGTAAGAGAAAAACGATGATGCAAAGACAAGGTCTGGGCTTCGGATGGGTGGTTCCTGAGGTCATCCCAGATGAGCTTTCCCACACTACAGTACATCCCACCCCACACGGGTTCCGCAGCGCGCTGCTTCCTGCCCCCATGCTCAGGGCCGTTTCCTGAGCGTTCCAGAGCCTGCAGCAGCCCCGCACTCGCCCCACGCGACTCCAATTAGGTGATTCTCAAGGAGGGAGAGAGTGGGAAAAACCAGCCCCCCCCCGCCCCAACACACACACACACACTAGCAGCTTTGGCGCTCCAGCCGTCTCGTTAAGAAATGGGGCTGCGAGGGCCCCGACTGGGGCTCACTTGGCTGCTCCCTCTTCCGCCCCAGCCTCCCTAGCTTTGGGCTCCGGTTTCCATGAGGGGAATTTTCCTGGTATCCTGGAGGGTCAGGAGATGGGTGCAGGACTTCTCCAGCCTCCTCAACAGGAGTCCGCCCGTGTGCCCGCGGCCTTGGAGTCGAAGCCCTCCTTCCCCGGCGCCCCTGGCAGAGCGAGCCAGCTCCCCTGCCCTAACCGGCCCCATCTCATCTCTGGTTGCTTTTGTAAGGGAGGCAGGGCTGCTTTGGAGACAGCTGTCAGTCAACGATCACGAGCCCCTCAATAAAACAGCCAATGCAGATTTTAAAAAAAAAATGGGGCTGGATTTGCTGCCGATGTCAGAATATGAGGTGTCCTCAATACACTAGACACAAGGGGAACAGATTCTGTGAATAAAACGTAGTATCTGGGACATAAATAAGCAAATCCACTTGGTAGGAACCAAACTAGATCTGCAAAACGTGAAGGCTATCCGCAGACCTCAGCCCTGTGGGTCTCTGTCCGAAGAAGAGGAAAGCACAGGTTATACATGGCTCAGGGGCGATGAGCACATCCCGAGCGAGCTCTGTTGAAGGAAATGCAGAGTTGGTGCCACAAAGTGGACGCGTGTTAGCTGCTTGCGTTTTAGCAAGACATTATCAGAAAGATGGGGAAAAGGACCGAGGGTTGTAAAACTGGAGAATGCGGGCATCGATCCCGCTACCTCTCGCATGCTAAGCGAGCGCTCTACCATTTGAGCTAATTCCCCATCTGGTGGCACTTATTTACAGTCTTTGCTCTTTCTGAGATCTGGAAGCAATTCAGGCCTCACTGTCGCTCAGTTGACCCTTCCCTAACCAACAGGAAGCAGTGCGGTCCCAGACCACTACTGCCCTCCGCATGGCCACAGCCTCTTCCGCGCTCCGCATCAGGACCTGCAAGGGCCACGGTGTGCAGGGGACCCTCGCGCGGAGTCCACGATACATCTGCCTCGAGGTTGCACAAGACTGCGATGCCGGGATCTGATCTGAGGAACTCGGGTACCGGAAGGAAACAGGATTCAGTCATTGAGAATTCAGTCAAGGTTCTCAAGGGATGGAGGTCTGGCGTCGGCCTGCACAATAATTCCCAGACATCCCCGCACCGGGATCAACTCAGCCGGCCCAGCAATCAGATTGTGCAGTCACAACGCGTCTATGACTGTCCTTTAAAATTGGCTTGTCTGGCTTTCTTTGACACCGCCTAGGGTTTCGTGGCCACGAGGAGGCCTTAGTCCCATTTAACTTTATTCTGGCTTCTGTAGGCCCCGATTGCCAGGGTTGTACAAGTAATTTCTCTAAGTAAATATCCACAAAGAAAAGCGAATATATTTATGACTGCAAACTCAGAGCCCGAGTCCTTCTAAAAAGATTAAAGCAGTAGTTGCCTTTGTGTCTTCTGAGCCCACTGAGCACCAAGTTCATACAGCACCAGGAGCTAAGTGCTAGATATGGGTCAGCTATGCCAGTTGTGAAGGGGGTACCGCTGGGCCTTGCAGGGGCATCGCCTGAAGGTCCTCACTCATACCTGCACCTCCAATGGCTTCTTTCCTTGAAATCCAATCAGAAGGGGCTTCCTCTGTTTCGTTTATTTTCTAGTTTCAATGAAATTGGGGTAACCTGATGAGACCTGAAACTGAGATGACAAAACGTTTATTTAAGAAGCTGAGCAGGGTATACCGAGACCTTTAGACTGCCCTTAATACTGGCGTTTCTCATGCCTGTTCATTATGATCAAGGCTGACAAGAAGCAGATGGTTCTATGAGAGGAAGCCCTCTCCTCTAAGATGATGAGAGAATTCAGCACTCAGAAGTTTAAAGTGTGCATAGAAACCTGCTATTCATCCCAAGACTTGGCTCAAGGTCTGCTTTGCACCACCTTCTGGGTTCTTTCTCCTCACTTGTCCCTGGAGAGAATTAAACCTGTTTAGCCTTTATTAACCCTTTTAAAATTATTTCCTAGGATTCTATTGGTTCAGGTGCCCAACAGCATAGCTCAGAAGTCTGAATTGGGCTTTGGCGGACTGTAAACCTGAAGTGTTTCATTTGGGGCTTTTAGCCGAAAGGTGGGAGTTCTGCTTTCCAATAACAATGGATTAGGTTTCCACAGAGGTGGACAAATACTATGAATATCTTAAAATACACATTAAAGTTTTACCAATTTTTAACCTACCGGTGTTCCACTCAGTTTTCAGAAAGGACAGTTGCCATGGTACCAAAATGCATAGAGATAGCTCTGTTCGCAATTCTGTCCATATTTAGGGCAACCTTATCTCTTATGGAGCAAACCCAGACACTTTCAGGACAGAAAGGAGGTCATCAGACTGGACAGTTGTCAAAATTCAGTATTCACCCCAGCTATATTGAGAGAAGGACAAAAGATTTTAATAGGGTTTGTTTTGAGATACACATGGATTTCTTGAGATCTTATAACTCAATAAATTTTTCATATTTGTAACCCTGTAAAGTCAACTACCAAGATCATTATGTAGAATACTTTTAGTGTCTAAGAATATTACTTTTTAAGTGTATACACTCTAAATATAATCAAAACCTTCAGGACAAATCTTACTTTTGGAATCCTTAAAAAGAAAGGACCTACCCCTCCTTTGATAGCTCAGTTGGTAGAATAAAGAAGTGTAGTTGTTTTGTGTCAGGGATCCTTAGGTCGCTGGTTCGAATCTGGCTAGAAGGACGGTGATACTTCTTTTGACGAGTATGCTTTTTCCCATAAACAAGAATGTCGAATCTTCATAAAAACAAGGATCTAGACACACACTAGCCAGTCTGCTGTTTCTAGAACACGAAGCATGGTTACCTTATTTATATACGTAAAATACGTACGAAAGCTATAACTTGGTTGCTGCAGGGAAGGGCAGCTGAGTGGCAGGAAAACAGCGTGGTAGAAGTCTTTTTCCTCCCGACTTTCACTTGTGAAATTCGTACCTCTAGGCACCCTGCCGCCCTCCCTCCCCGGGGCCCTGCCGGCTCCTGCTTATGCACTCCATTCTTGCTTCCCCTCTACTGCTGACCAGACGCAGTTTCACCCTCGACCTCGTCTCTTGTCCTCCGAGCTAACCCCCCCCCCCCCCCCAGCAAAGCAGCCCGCGCTGCTGCGCTCAGTGCAGGCGCGCGCGGCTGGGGTGCGGAGCGCGAGCGACAGTCTTTGGAGTCTCTGCTACTTTGGTACTTTTAAAAGAATTTTACAGGAGAACATTTCAAATATGTCCCAAAGCAAAACCTCTTGGTACGTATCCATCAAATAAACCCACAGTCCCCTGTGCACCGTGTACCCCGAATACCCCAGTCATCCCGACCATTTACCCTAACCTAAGATGTCGCCTCACTTCGTCTGCTGCTGATGGGTTTAGAAGGGGTCAGTGTGAACTGAAAGACGAAGGGTAACAGTGTTCACTCGTGTCCCAGGAGGAGAGGACAGTGGGACGCTGTCTCCCTCGAGGTTGAAGAGTAGCGCAGAGACGTGCGCTGAGATCCCCAGGGCGTGGGGGCACCTGTCCTGGGGAGCGTGTCCCCCGGCCGCTGACCACTGGGCACACGCTTGCCGCTCGCTTCTGTGCTTCTGGGCAGCTTCGTGCTTTAACGAGGTGGAGATGGGGTGGACAACTGTGTCGGGACCCCCGATGGACACTGATGGCAATGTGGACCTGAGCAAGGAACTGGGGGTAGCGAGGGCCCGGGGGTGGGGGATTGGTCCTGAAGGCATGGTTAGGTCTGTTCCCGAGGCAGGGACGCGAGGGGAGTCCTGAGCTGACGCAGGCCGGGCTGCGAGGACAGAATGCGCCTCCCTGTGGACTCGGAGAAGTCCCGGGCGCCCCCTGGCCGCGCCCACGCAGACCCTCAGATCCCGAGCCAGGCGCAGCGGCCACCCCTGCTCCTGAGCTGCTTCCACAGTCGGAGTTGGACCTGTCGGAGCAGCCGCGGTAACCAATCGCTTGCTCTTCAAGAGGAGGGCGTTTTGTGTGTACAGTGACATATACAGATAAAGATTATAAAATTATAAAATATTGTCAAGAGAACAACAAAAGTTCGCTTGGCTTTAAGGGAAGACAGGAGAGGCGGTGGCTGAAACCGGTGGCCACAAGCGAGCATCTTTCTCCCCACCCACTGCTCTACACTGCTTCATACACTTTTGTGTTCTGAAACACATGACGACAGACTTTATTTTTTTCCTTATTTGAATGAAAAATACAGTAGAGAGCATTTGAAAAGAGACATAGACAGCAGTGTTCCATGGTTCCCAAGAATTTCCACTTTGAAATTTCTGAGGATGGAGATTTCCAAATTACCTATTACTATTCCCATTCCCTAATCTGCGTGGGTAGGAAGGGAGGTAAGACCCGGCGGTCGGAAGTGCAGAAGGTGTTCATTGCCTTGTTTTTCCTCCTCATAACATTTAATTCAGATGTGCGCTTCCATTAGGACGCTATCCTCAATTTAAGAACGTGGCTTATTCATTCAATAAATAAGTGCTCCTTAAAAGAGGCGCTGTTCTAGGCACCTTGCAGTGTCCACAAACCACACAGAGATCCTTATCATTCACCCAGTTACTCTTTCAGAGTAGACGAGATGTCCAGGCTTAAAAGATAAATTGTATAGACATCAGAAGGCAGTGACAGAAAAAGAAGTAAGCAGCAGCAGGCCAGTAGCATCTGGATGAGAGGCTGATGGGGAAAATGTTGGTTCTTTTTTTTTTTTTCCCAGCCTCATTGCTGCCCCTTTTGAAAATTGGCGAAGCCTTTTTTTGAGAGAATGTGCAAACTGCTATCTTGTGGGTTAATGGGGCAAATACAGCTCACCTGTTTCCAAGATTCAGTGGTGTCCAAGATTCAGCAGTGTGTGTGAGAAAGCAGACTGCTGCTTTGGACAGTGACACTAGGTTAGCACACATTATTGGAAAGAAACTTCCCAGACATTCTTAGTTTCTCATGGGAAGGAGCTGAGTGACTGAATTAAGCAGTATTAGCATTGCTGCAAAGATTTCTTATGGGACTCACTGGACAGGATCTTTTGAAGAAAATTTTAATTTTCCAAAACTGTAGTTACTGAGCACCTGAATTTTAACGAGATGATCTTTTTAGATAACTCACCAGAAATCTTTCCCATAAACTTAATAATTCATGCATTAAAATTTTTATGACCTCCAGAAAAAGTTTCACCATGTAACTTCAGGGTTCATTTGTTATAGGTCCCCAGAACTTGAATGCCACCACAAACACTTGGTAGCAAAGCATAACTGCATACCCATGAATGAAACACTTGCCTTTCTAAGATTTGAGGTGTAGGTATGTTTCATGTATTTGTCTCACTATAGTTTTGTGTAATGTAATGTAAGCCATTCAATACCTAAGCGCGCACATACGAAACACTTCTGCTTTGTGTCTAGTGCATTTATGCCTAGCTCTACTTTTCTTTGTACTTTAGAAAGAAGAGCCGCAATGTTTCCCAAATTAACTAGGTGGTAACGCCGCTTAAAGATGGCAAGTCCAATCGTCTACAATCCAGCTGTCTGTGTTTAGGATGACTGTAGCATTATCATTTACTTTCCATGGAGGGAAAATGCAAAGTAGACCAAACAGCAGGATAACAAGCACAAAAGGCCGATGGACCATAGGTGTTATACCTAAGGAAGCAGGACACACAACACTGGTGCTAGATTTTAAGACCTATGTGAAACATACAGTAAAGGGTACAAATCTTAAAAGTTTAAGAGAATGAATTTTTATATCTATGTATATGATCACCGCTCTGATCAGTTTTAGATACTGTAATAAATAAATACGCGAATAAATTTGCTCATGTATGCCTATTTTCCTAACAAGAATATGTTCTAAAAAGTCACTAGTTAAGTATTTAAAATGTCTTGAAGGCCGCTTTCCCAGTGCCCTTCGATAGCTCAGTTGGTAGAGCGGAGGACTGTAGGTGTTTATCTGTAGTTATCCTTAGGTCGCTGGTTCGAATCCGGCTCGAAGGAGTCAACTTTTGAAAGGCTCCTCGATCCTGAGAGCTTAAAAAAAAACGCAACCAAACAAAAAAAGCAAACCTTAACGGTGAGCAGTAATTGGCGTTTGAACTGTGGGGTTCAAGATTTAAGAAACTAATTCAATGGTCTTCGGTCATGGTATGCACACGGACCAAAGGTCTCTTCACAGACTGTCGCCTAATTCATACTGATAGTCGGTGAAGGAAGATTCAATTCACTTTTCACCGAGTTGAGGAGGGGTAATGAGTGTGGGGTTTGATAGGCACCTTGCACAAGACTTTCAATGTTCTTTTTGGAGACTCCACAAAGTAGATAAAATGGCATCAAATGCCACCGAACAGACACAACTGAGGGGCACGCGCGCACCATCTGCCCCCTAGCTCCGTTCACCCATTCATTCGCTATTTTCATGCTTAGAAGGCTTGGGGGTTAACTGAAGTGGAGCAAGGTCTGAGCAGGCAACAACGGGCAGAGGGTTCTCTTTAATAACATTAATCAAACAGGCTTGCGAGAACTCGGGCTCTGGTTATTTATTAGACCCCCGACGTTCCTTTCCTAAGAAGCTCAACGCCTGGCGTCGTAGACCGGAGCACACTTGGGCCTATGCCGCCGCCTCACCTCGCCCTGTAATCCTGGTCACCCACGCCGCACTCGGAGCGGGCTGGGGAGCTGGGCCAGGCCGCAGCCAGGGCGCGCTTTTGCGGCCGACCTCGGGCTCGGCCTAGCCTTCAGAGCGCAGCCAGGATCGTCTGGGCGAGGTTCCCGGCCACGTCTGCGGGGGGCCAAGCGGCCGGGTCCAGACGCATGGAAGGTGGCCGGAGCGGCGTCGGTGTAGCCCGCCGCCTCCGAGCTGTGTGCGCAGGGCGTGGACAGAAAAGCGGTGCCACCGGGCCTGCGGGGGATCCGAGGGCAGCGCAGGCAGCAAGGGAGGCGCAGAGGGCGGCAAGGCGACCACGGATCACAGGCGCCGGACGAACTCTTCACACATTTATCTCGTACTCAGGTTTTTAAGACATGCAAAGAGTCCAATTTAGAAGGGTATACTGTTAAAAGGTCACAACTTCATATTTCAAAAATTAAATCCAATTAAATTTCCGAAATCAAACTTGCAAAGTTAAACCACATTTTCAAATTTCTAAATTTAAAAAAAACCTCCTAAATTAAACTTTCAAGAATACTTCAAATTGCCGGGAGTGATGTTGCACGCCTGTAATCCCAGCACTCGGGGGGGGGGGGGCAGAGGCAGGAGGATCGCCAGGAGTTCGAGGCCAGCCCAGGCTACAAAGGGAGACCTTGTCTCAAAAAACAAAAAGAATACTCTAAACGGTCAAAGCCAAACCTAAAATATAGGTATTTGCAAACTTTAGAAGCGGCTAAAAACTGGTTCTGAAATTCTCCGGACAGCCTGCTGCCCCGCCTGCTCGGACCTCACCGGGGCGCCCGAGACCGAGGTTAAACCCCGAGAGCCCGCCCCGGCCTCGCCCGAGCTGTCCCACGCACAGCTCTTCCGCCGTCGTCACGCCTCGGCCCCGCCCCCTCTTCGCAGGCGTCGCGCATAGTGCGCGTCACTCGCACCTGCTGCTTAACGGCCTGTCGTGCTCCACGTATCAGCAAGCATGTCGGCCGGGGGATCTGAGCGGGAGCCGCTGGAAGGGACAGACGAGAAATCGGAGGTGGAAGAGGAGCAAGAGGAACCCGAAGAAGCGGCTCGCGGCAGCAAGAAGCGGGCAGTGCCAGGTATCGTGTACCTGGGTCACATCCCGCCTCGCTTCCGACCCCTACACGTACGCAACCTGCTCAGCGCCTACGGTGAGGTCGGACGCGTGTTCTTTCAGGCCGAGGGTAAGTGGGTAGGCCCGGGCGCGAAGAAAGGAGGATGGCGCGCGTTCTGTGGCCTGGGCTACGTAGGGTTGCGGTGCGAGCTGCTGGCTTTGGAGCGGCCTGGCTCCCTCCTTCTGGCTGGTGAATCGGTAATGCGCCTGTCTCTTAGGAGGTTGTGGCGGAGCGGGATAGGGGGGAATGGGGGCCTTGGCGGGGTTTACTTCTCCGATAGTTTTTGGGTTCTAATCCTGGCTCCGTCCGCCTATCTGAACCTCTGCAATGTGTTGAATGAGTACATCCTGTATACAAATCTCAGGGGCATTTCTTTTTTTTTTTTTTTTTTTTTTCAGGAAATGAGCAATGTTATTTTTAATATAGATGTTGTACAGAGTGTTTAATTCAGTAGGGCAGTGATTCTAGTTAAATAAAATTAAAAACTTTTATTTCGCCAAATATAAAATTACTAAATTAATGTCTTGAAAATATAACCTGGTGAAAGCTTTAAATTATACCCCCATTCACCACAGGATTTATGATTTACCAATCACATATTCCACCATTTTGGCAGAAGGACGACATTTTTAACAGTTTATCAGCCTAAAATAGCAAAGGCTGTATACATTTTCCGTATACACTTTTCTTAATGTACAAAACACTTTTCTTTATGTACAAGAGTAAAATAATAAAGTCAGGTGCATTGTATATACTAAGAGCAGCACAAATTTGTCACAATCTTAAATATGCAAGCAGATGTATTAAAATGTAGAAAAGTAATACATGTGAATACAGAATGCTGACACTGTATTAACAAACTGTAGGTACATAGTGATATACTGAACTTTTAGCATAGTTGTTGTAAAGTACTTGACTAGTTTTTGTTTTTTGTAGTACCGGGGATTGAACTCGGGACCTTGCCCTTTTGAGGCAGGTGACAGAACCACGGAGCCAAATGCTCTGTCCCGTTACTTGACTAGTTTTATCTCCTTAAGCTTTCCTATGTTTTAAATGCAAGGAATATGTATAAAAGCACTGAATCTCCTTGTCCACTGATACAAAAATTATAGTGGTCGGTTTCTAGTCACAAAAATAATTATTGTATTCACCCTGACTGTGCCACAGGGAAAAATAATATTTTCAAGATTTTCTAGCTTACCCCAGAGGCAGAATCCCCTGGCCTCAGTTTCAGTGCTGCCACCTCTGCTGCATACATTCCAGAATGCTTTTGTTCTTTAGGCCATTTATTTTAACACTACGCTGTAAGGAAGAATAAATTGGTTTTTTCTTTTTGCTTAAATTCTTTTATTGGTACATTTTAGGTATACAATGTGTTTACATTTATCATTGTGTGCTTGTACCTGTACATGATGTATCTTGGTTCTTATTTTTTCCGCATTACCTGTGCACCCTTACCCCCCTCCACCCTTCCTTAGTTACAAAGACTTTGTTTCCATTTTTTTCTTTTCTCATGATTTTTCCTTTCCCCTCTTTCCATCCCCCTTCCCCTCCCACTTCCCCTACCGCTTTGGACCTTTAGGAAGAATAAAATTTAACTCCAGCTTAAGTGCGCCCACCACACACCTCTGTTAAAGGGACATTTCATTTTTTCTTTTTCTTTTTTTTTGAGACAAGGTCTTGCTATGTAGTTCAGGGTAGCCTCAAACTCACTGTGTAGCCCAGGCTGGCCTCCAACTCACAGCTGTCCTCCTGCCTCAGCCTCCCAAGTGCTGGGATTATAGGTGTGTTCCACCATGCCTGGCTAAAGGGACATTTCTACAAAATTGAACACATACCTTTTGCATCATGGCACGGATCAAGAAGCTGTTATAATTAGCACCCCATCCCCTTAGGGTGGCAATTGAAATCGGGGTTGGGAGCTGGTGTGGATTTTAAATAGTGTTCAGGGAGGCTGATTAAGAAGCTGATAGTTAGAGAAAGGAAACCTTAGCTCATCTGTCTAGCTCAAGGACTGGGAGGTTCGATGCAGGGCAGCAGGTTTGGAGACTGGAGGTGATTGGAGTGCTGCTTTGGCCTTCTCTATTGTGACTTTGTCTTTGGTGCACAGACAGGTTCGTGAGACGCAAGAAGAAAGCAGCAGCGGCCTCAGGAGGAAAAAAGGGATCGAAGTACAGCAAGGACTATACTGAGGGCTGGGTGGAGTTCCGGGATAAGCGCGTAGCCAAGCGTGTGGCTGCAAGTCTGCACAACACGCCCATGGGTGCCCGCAGGCGCAGCCCCTTCCGCTATGACCTTTGGAACCTCAAGGTGAGGAGACAGGCCTATCTGCCACCCTTCCACTCCTTTCCTCCTCATGCTGGTGAGCTTTTCTTGGCCTCAGGCCTGCACTCATTTCTTTTCCCTTCTTGATCGGCCCCATCCTGAACTTTTCTTGTTTTCTGGCCCATAGTATTTGCACCGTTTTACTTGGTCCCACCTCAGTGAACACCTAGCCTTTGAGCGCCAGGTACGCAGGCAGCGCCTAAGAGCTGAGGTCGCCCAAGCCAAGCGTGAGACCGACTTCTACCTTCGGAGTGTGGAGCAAGGACAACGCTTCCTTGCAGCTGATGGGGATCCTGCCCGCCCAGACAGTTCCTGGACCTTTGCCCAGCGTCCTACTGAGCAGGAGCTAAGGGCCCAGAAAGCAGCACGGCCAGGAGGCCGTGAACGGGCTCGCCTGGCTACTGCGCAGGACCAGGCCCGCTCCAACCGAGGACTCCTTGCCAGGATCTTTGGAGCCCCACCACCGTCAGAGAACACAGAGGGACTTTCACTAGTTAAGGACTCATGAGGGGCAGGAAGGCCCCTTCCATCTCCTGGCCTTGCCCAGCTTCCTGTCTATCTTACACTAGAGTGAGACTGACTACTCAGGCAGCCATTTTCTGTGTCTCAGACCAGGAGTCTTTGATGAGCCAGACACGAACATTTTGTGGGCCTCCCCTGTCCCTGTTGCTCAACTTCTATAAGCACCTGGCTAAGGCACCTTATTCATGCTGGTGATTATGACAGTTGCAGATGCCTGTTTCATTTGTTTGGCTTTTGGTTGCCTGCCTCTTGCCCAGTGGGGTCCTCTAGAAAGCCCATGACCTGGCCCCAGGTGTGGCCTTTATTTCCAGAGTGATAATGGCCGGGCAGGCATTCTTGTCCTGTTTACTGACACAGGTAAAGGCAGCAACAACTTTGTTTTTTTTAGAAAATGTTATCAGGTTGCCAGGTGTGGTGGTACAATCCTGTAATTCCAGCACTTGGGAGGCTGAGGCAAGAGGATCCCTGCAAGTTCAAGGCCAGCCTAGGCTACATAGTGAGTTTGAGGCCAGCCTGAACTGCATAGCAAGACCCTGTCTCCAAAAAAAAAAAAGGTTATAATGATTTGGGACTGGGTTGAGAACCTTTCTTCAAATATATTTATGGAAAATAAAATATATTTTTTGTATTTTTTTTAGTTTCAGATACATAGTCGTTAGGTTAGTTTTAACTTCAAAGTGCAGTACTGGGTATTGAACGCCCCCAAGGGTGTTCTACCACTGAGTTACATCCCCAGCCCCTTTATTTTTTTTGAAACAGGGTCCTGTGAAGTTGCCCAGACTGGGCTCAAACATTTGATTTTTTTGCCTCAGCTTCCCAAGTAGCTGGGGTTACAGTCACCCACCACCATTCCTGGCCAATTCAACATTTATAAAGCTACTGTGTGAAGAAACAGTGACAGTGGATACATTCTTAGTCTTTAGGACACTGGAATAAGGTAGATAGGCGTCATGGGAGAAGTACGTGAGGGGTAGAGTGGGCCTTGGCTGTGCGTGGACTGCTGCCTATTTGGTGCTGGTTCGTGAGGACAGTTTTCAGTGACATTGGGTCAGTCTTCATCAAGTTTTTCCAGGTCATTCCTTGAAAATGAACTGGGAAATGACAGAGCAGAAAGTCTGAAAGATCCCGATGTGTTCCTACAGTTGCAAACAGTGCTTCATGGATGGAGTGTTGGATTTAAAAAGGTGGGCATTTGGGGCCAGGGATTTAGCTCAATGGCACCGTGCCTGCCTTGCAAGCACAGGGTCCTAGGTTCAATTCCAGGTACCAAAAAAAAAGGTGGGCAGAACCTAGGAGGGAAGTTGGAAATAAATGCTGTTTGGCTACACTTATGTGCACATTGGCACTTAGGTCACAGGTTCGCACTAGGTACATAAACAGCCCTGCTATCTTCAAAGTCTGGGTAAACCACTAAAAAACTGAGAACTTGGATGTCAGAATAAACTAAGGAATCTACACATGGTATCACAGATTAAAAGTGATCATTATCCAAGCTGTTAATTTAGGGGAAGTGGTAGAATGTGATTATAATTATATGGGTTTTGCTTGTGGTTTTTTGTTTGTTTTTTTTTTGAGACAGTCTCACTATGTAGTTTAGGCTGGTCTTGAACTCTATATAGCCTAGGCTGACCCCAAACTGAGCAATTCTGCAACACCATGCCCAGCAGTAGTTACTACTATTTTTTGTTTTTATTTTTGGGGGACAGTCTTGCTGTGTAGTTCAGGCTGCCCTTGAACATACTGCGTAGCCCACACTGGCCTCAAACTCGAGGCAATCTTCCTGCCTCAGCCTCCAGAGTGCTGGGATTATAGGTGTGGACCACATGCTCAGCAAGTTTCATTTGGATTGCTCCTTTAACTCGTGATGACTTCATGTGCGCCAGGAAAATCCAGCTTCAGAATTTGACAAGCTGGCCTATTTATTTAGAATTAAAGGTAGTTATTGCCACCTTTGCTAGATAGATACCAAGACAAGAATCTTTCCCTCAGGTTGCTGACAGTTTAGAAAGTCAAAGACAGGTTGTGGTGGTGCACACCTGTAACCCCAGGACTTGGGAGGCTGAAGCAGGAGGATTGCCATGAATTTGAGACCAACCTGGGCTACATAGTTCAAGACCAGCCCGAACTACATAGTGAGACCCTGTCTCAAGGGAGAAGAAAAAAGAAAAAGTGAAAGACATAAGAGATAATGGATTGCTATGAAATTCCTGGATGAGTAGAGGAAAGTGTCCCAGACTGGTAGCCTCAGTATATACTCAAAGGTCAGCACCTCAAGCTTCACTTCAAATAGCTCTGCAGGAAACACTATGCCAGTCAAGCTGGATGTCACTGGTAGAATTAGGAATGAGAAGAATGAGTGGAAGAAAATGTGTTTCCAGGAATTTTTCTTTTAATTCCTGCGAAGCACCTTGAGACCATCATTAGCTACAGATAAGATCCACACAGACTATGGTTTCAAACTTAGCTCAAGAGAATGTAACATCTTCAGTGTGCCAAGGGACCCTTGTAAAGTTCAGATCATTCACAAAGGATTGCTAAAACCTCAAGGTCTCAGACTAAATGGAGACATAGACCTAAGAAGTAAATGGACCTGCTTCTCTGGATAGTAGGTAAACACAGCCTATTGTATTTGTACAGGAACAATGACCTTGGAGAAAGAAAAAGATACTCTTTAAAAGACCCAGTTAAGGGCCGGGGATTTAGCTCAGTGGTTTTGCCACCTGCCTCTCAAGTGCAAGGTCCTGAGTTTGATCCCCAGTACCAAAAAAAAAAAAAGACCCAGTTAATCATATAAGTGCAACCTGAGATCTAACCATGTTAGGACCAGCTACCTGGTAACAATAACATGGTCAGGGATCACTATAGGAGAGAGGAAATGGACAAAATCTTGGGCCCTAAGTGCTGCTTTTTTTTGGTACCGGGGATTGAACTCAGGTCCTTGTGCTTGTGTAGCAGGTGTCGAAACCACTGAGCTAAACTCCTGGCCGAAAGTACATTTTATTTTTGTTTTGTATCTGTTACATTTGGACTTAATTGCTGAAGTTGCTAAATCTGTTAGCATTCTTTTTTTTTGGTACCGGGAATCGAACTCGGGACCCTGCGCTTGCAAGGCAGGCAGCGTAAGTGCTGCTTATTAAGAGCAGGAAGTTTGTTTTTTTTTTCCTGGGACAGCCAGAAACTTAAAAACCACTTCTGCTATGAACTGTTACTTTTCACTTGGGCCTTCAGATGTCAAAAGGTAACCGAAAGCAGAACAAAGTTTGACTTTGATTTTTGTATTCTTTGTGCCTATAAATGTTAGATCAAATCTCAGCTCTGCATGGGGGTGTGTTGATCATTTAGGGAGGGTCTGTCTAAAAGCTGGCAAAACAAGGTTGATTAGCTCTAAATTTACATAATCTCATCCCTTCAAGATTGAGGACATCAGGATGGGGCATTCCAGGGACATTCAGTTATTTCTGGAAGTCTTGAGCCATTGTCCTGAACTGAAAGCACCTGAAATGAGACCGACCCTCAGCCAAAAGGATTCCTGAGGTATGACACCAGAACTGAGAATGATCCTAGGACCCCAGCCCAACAGCTGATCTTTTGCAGGTGGACCAGTCTCACCAGTCTGAACCCTGGTAATAGACAGTGACACCTCCAGCTGCCTAAACTGGAGTCCTTTTCTCTCTTAACTTTCCAATTAAAGCTTTTCCTGTAAATTTGTGCTTTTGTTTTAATTTCCATTACTAAAAGCAAGGATCCTCACTAGCCAGTGACAGTTTCCAGGTAAAACACTATGGGCTTCTGGTTAGCTTGAGGAGATTTAAGTAGCATATGTCTGGGTGCCTTGTGAATTTATTCCTGAAAACTTATGTGAGTCACATTTACGGCTACTCTTCTTTGATTTTATTTTCCATGATTAATGATAAACATCCCTGGAAGTTGTTACTACATTGAAATTTGGGGATGAGGGACACTTTAAGCCTCGTGGACATAAACCCCGTAGTAAAAGATTTCTTACTCCTTATACAGGAGTCAGGCATTGTATTCTCTGCAGATGCAGTGCCTTTAACTTTGGTCAGTTACCTCTGTTGCACTCTTAAGACAGATGATGAATAACAACTCAGCCAGAAGAAAGGGAAGGTTAATTTGTGTGCTTTGCTTTTTTTTGGACAGGGTCTTGTTAAAACGCTAAACTTCCCAGGCTGGGTCCCATTTTCCATCGTATCCTGCCTCAGCCTTCTGAGGGCTGTAAAATGGGCATGTGCCATCACACTGGCTTTGTGGGTATTTTACAGTACAAATAATGCCCTGACTATTCATGAGACTTGAACTTCTATGAGCATGCATTAGTTTCCCTGCTTTTATATTGTCTTCCTTAGCCTTCCTGAGTCATGAAAACACTCCAGATGGTATAGAGCTCCCAGGTCCGCCTGGAGCAAGCAGGGACAACAAACACTCAGCAAGAGAAGGCAAGGCTGGGATTATCGTGAAATCCAGGAGAAGGAGGGACCAAAGTACTTAAAATCCAGAAAGAGTGGCTTCAACAGGTGAAGTCTTCCCAGCAGCCCAGTGGAGCCAGCAGGAGGGCCAGGATGCCAGTCCCAGTTCTATGTCACCAGCCTGAAACTCAGTCTCCAGGAGGAGCCTGCCTATCCCCTTCCTCACACAAACCATGATTTCTTGGGCCCAAATCTGAGCCTATTCCTCAGCCTCACTCTGACTTGGAATTTAGAGAGGTAATTATATGGCTTCTGTTTTAAACTCAGTCCATTTAGGAATAATTTAGCTGGGGGAAAACTGGATGTCCATAGGCAGAGGGATGAAATCAGATCTCTCACCCCCCCGCCCCATCAGCTCAAAGACTTAAATGCAAGACCTGCACATAGAGAAAGGGGGGGGGGGTCCCAAATACTCAAAACAGATACAGGCAATGATTTTTTGGATAAGACCCAAAAGCAGAAATAACAAAAGCAAAAATAGACATGTTAAACCAAGAAGCCTCTGCACAGCAAACAGTCAAGAAAGAAAAAACCTGCAGAATGGGAGAAAATACTTGCAGTCTATTCATCTGTTAGAGTAATATCCAGAGTATATAAGGAACATGAAACACTCAGCAGAGGGAAAAAAGAAAGCAAGAACTCAACTAAAAAATGAGCAAATGATCTGTATAGACATTTCACAAAAGATACACAAATGGCCAAAAAATATATGAAAAAATGCTCAACATTACTAATCACTAGGCAAATGCAAATCCAAACCACAGTGAGATATATGGTTTTTTTTTTGTTTGTTTTGTTTTTGGTACTGGGGATCAAACTCAGGTCCTTGTGCTTGCAAGGCAGGCAGTGGAACCACTGAGCTAAATCCCCGGCCCAGAGATATACATATTACTCCAGTTAGAATGGTGATAATCAAAAAGGGAAAAATGAGGGGGCTGGGAATTTAGCTCAGTGGTTCCACCACCTGCCTGCCTCGTAAGCGCAAGGTCCTGAGTTCAATCCCTGGCATCAAAAGAAAGAAAAAAGAAAAATGAAATGCTGGTGAGGATATAGAGAAAGGGAAACTCATATACTGAGGTGGGAATGCAAATGAATACAGCCAGTATGGAGGACAGCATGGAAGTCTCTCAAAACACTAAACATAGAACTACTATACTAACTGACCCACAATCCCACTAATAGGTATATAGCCAAAGGAATCTGCTTATCTAAGAGCTGCACCATCATGTTCATTGGAGCTTTATTCCCGATATCCAGGACAGAATAAACCAAGGTGTTTGTGGACAGATAAATGGATAAGGAAAACATGGTATATGTAAACAGTTATTCAGCCATAGATATAAACGAAATCCTGTCATTTGTGCTAACATGGATGGAACTGGATGCCATTGTTTTAAGTAAAATAAGCCAGACACAGGCAAATATCACACGTTTTCTGTGGAAGCTCAAAAAGTTATTTCATTGGAGAGAGTAAAATTGTGGTCACTAGAGGCTAGGAAGGGTGGGAAGATATAGGGAGGTCAGAGGATGGGTATCAAAGAACAATTGGGTGGAATAAGTCCTAGGGTTCTAAAGCACAGTAGCTTGACCATAGTTTATAATAATTTATTATTTTATTTTAATATAAATATAAATATAAAATATTACATATAAAGAACTAAAAGAGTTCAAAGGTTCTCAACACAAATGACAAATATTTAAGGGGACGAAAATACAAATACTAATTATTCTGATTTAATTATCACTAATTGCATGCATGCATCCAGTTATGACAATGCATCCCATACATATATCAATTATTATGTTTCAATTAAAATTTAAAAAGGGGGAAGGCCTCAGTTGGTGTAAATTATTACAGAACAGTTTGGCAAGACACATTTCCTGGAGTAAATGGAATAGAATATTTTTGAGATTTTTCTCTCTGGATGTAGGTATAGGAATATAAATGGCAAAGTTGTAATATATTTTTTGGAGAGTACAGTAGTACATTTTGATGCTCCACAATTTTTAATCACTGGCAGAGTTTCATTATATGATTATACCGTAAAGTTCTAGTCATTCATTAACGGATTATTTAGGTTGTCTCCGATTTCTTTTCTCCTTTCTTTCTTTCTCCCCCCCCTTTCTTTCTTTCTTTCTTTCTTTCTTTCTTTCTTTCTTTCTTTCTTTCTTTCTTTCTTTCTTTCTTTCTTTCTTTCTTTCTTTCTTTCTTTCTTTCTTTCTTTCTTTCTTTCTTCTTTCTTGTTTTGTCTTTTGAGACAGGGTGTCATTATGTAGCCCAGGCTGGCCTTGAAATTGCAGTTATTCTCCTGCCTCAGCCTTCCAAATGTTGTGATTGCAGGCCTGCACAGAGACTAGAGTCAGGCAGTTGGGGAAGTCCTGGTAACTACATCTCCTGCAGCTGTATGGTGCATGGCTCCTGCTCTGCAGCGCTGGTGCCCCAGCCAGCACCCCCACAAAAGTCTCAATACAGAGAATTCCCTTTTGATTTAATGTTTGCCTTCAGTCTTCAGTTCCACTGTGCAAAGTATCATGAGTTATTTAACCAGAATCACACACACACACACACACACACACACACACATATATATATATATGTATATGTGTGTGTGTGTGTGTGTGTGTGTGTGTATGACCTACAACTGCTTCTAATCTTAAGTGTTGCATTGAATGAAAATGACATAGGTCAAATTTAGTTGTATGAATATAGCAAGTGTATAAATTTCTAGAAATAGAATTGTCTAAAAATAGATGCCTTTGTCATTATGGTAGGTAAAAAAGGAGATTCTTTTTCCATTACTAGGGTTTGAACTTAGCCTTCACACTGAGCTCCATCCCCAGTCCTTTTAATTTTTTAATTTTGAGATAGGGTCTCTCCTAAGGTGTTAAATTGCCCAGGCTGGGCTTTAATTTGCGATCCTCCTACCTCAACCTTCAAGAGTGTTAGAATTACAAGTGTGCACCACCAATTTTGCAAGGCAATCTTTTGTATTCACTTAATAAACAAGGAAATTAAGACAACAGTACAGTTAGAAACCTCCAAAGTCAAGCCTCCCAGAGTGAAGAATCCAGCTAGTGTTTCTCAAGTTTCTCAGTATGAAGGATGGATGATATTAGGACCAGATTTTGTGGTTCTTAGAGGCAAAGTGAAGCCTAGCTGAGAAAGAGGCCAAAGAAGCCTGTCTAAAATTCAGTCAAGGGGAACTTCTGGGAAGATGGCAGAATAGTGAACAGCAGAAAAACAACCTCTCTGAGATTTGGTGTCCAGATGCTGGAATATAGCAACATGAGGAAGAAGAAGGAGGAGAGTGGGTCCCTGGGACACAGGAAGGATCTAAAGTGAGAACTGAAGCCCATGGAAAGAGCAAAGATTGAAATTTCAATGCAGAGGAAGGAGGAGGCAAGCAGCACTTTCTCCCTGAGCCCTAGCTTGCTGCATGGCAGGAGCAGCTTGAGCCTGCAGGTGCACGGTGACTACTGGTGACCTCAGAGGCCTTCACGGAGAAATGTACCAGTGGAATGGAGCAATAGATACAGCAAACTGCAGTGGCTGGTGAGATATTTGGGCTCAGATCTCCCCCAGGAGGGAGCAATTGGCAGGTAGCCATCTTGGAAAGGGGCCAATTGGGAACATGTATTCTGATAAGATGGAAAACATGGAAGAAATGGACAGAGTCCTAGATACATATGAATTACCAAAGCTGAATCAAGAAGATATAAAAATTCTAAATAAACCAATATCAATCAATGAAATTGAAGATGTAATTAAAAGCCCACCAACAAAGGAAAGCCCAGGCCCTGAATGATTCTGATGATGCTGAATTGTACAAGAAATTTAGAGAAGACCTAATGCCACGACTTCTCAAACTCTTTAATGAAATTGAAAGGGAAACAATACTCCCAAATTCATTCCTGGAAGCAAGCATTACCCTGATACCAAAACCAGAGAAGGATCCAAGCAAAAAAGAGAACTGCTGGCCAATCTCTCAAATGAATATAGATGCAAAAATCCTCAATAAGATACTTACAAACAAAACGAAGCAAATCATCAAGAAGATTAAACACCATGACAAAGTAGGATTCACCCCAGTGTTGCAGGGATGGTTCAACATACACAAGTCAATAAATACAATACACCATATTAACAGAGCCAAGGGCAAAAAACATATGATCATCTCAATAGATGCAGAAAAAGTGTTTGACAAAATCCAACATCCATTTATGATAAAAATCCTACAGAAAATTGGAACAGATGGTCTTTATCTCAATCTGATAAAAGCCATCTACGACAAACCAAGAGCCAACATCATATTAAATGGACAAAAACTGAAACCTTTCATTCCAAAATCAGGAACAAGACAAGAATGTCCACTGCCACCACTCCTGTTCATTATAGTTCTGAAAACATTAGCCAGAGCAATTAGATAAGAGAAAGAAATATAAGGAATAAAGATAGGAAACAAAGAAGTTAAATTGTCATTTAATGATGATATTATGCTCTACATAGAAGACCCCCAAAACTCCACCAAAAGACTTCTACATCTGACAACCAAATTTAGTAGCATAGCTGGATACAAAGTCAGTACTCAAAAATAAATAGCATTCCTGTACATAAATAACAAACTCACTGAGAGAAAAATTAGGGAAACAACACCTTTCACAGTAGCATCCAAAAAAAAAAAATTCTCAAGAATCAGTCTAATGAGGGAAGTAAAAGACCTTTACATTGAAATTGACAGTACTCTGAAAAAGGAGATTGAAGAGGATATCAGAAAATGGAAAGATATCCCTTGTTATTAGATAGGAAGAAACAATATAGTAAATAAGTCTTCTTCCAAAATTATTACACAAATTTAATGCAATCCTGATAAAAAATACCAATAGCATATCTCACAGAATTAGAGAAAACAATCCTAAAATTCATTTGGAACCAGAAGACACCTAGAATAACAAAAGCATTTCTGGGCAACAAAGGCAAGGCAGAGAGCATCACAATCCCTGACTTGAAATTATGCTACAAAGCGACTGTGATAAATACAGCATGGTGCTGGCAAAAAAAGAGAAAAAACAACAACAAAAAATGACCTGAGGATCAAGGGAACAGATTAGAGGATGCAGAAACAACTCCAAACACACTCAACCACCTTATCTTTGACAAAGGAGCCAAACACTGTCACTGGAAGAAAGATAGCCTTCTTAATTAATGGTGCTGGAAAAATTGGCTTTCCACATGCTGAAGGTTAAATTAGACTCATATCTTTCACCATGCATTAAACTAAAATCAAAATGGATCAAAGATCTAAATATTAAAAGAAAAACACTAAGTCTGCTGGAAGATACAATAGGTAGAACTCTTGAAGACATTGGTGTAGGCAAAGACTTTATGAACAAAACCTCAATTGCATAGGAATTATTACAAAGAATCAACAACAGGGCTCTTATCTCATTAAAAAGCTTTTGCTTGGGGCCAGGGATTTAGCTCATTGGTTTTGGTGCCTGCTTCCCAAGCGCAAGGTTCAGAGCTCGATCCTCGGTTCCAAAAAAAAAAAAAGCTCTTGCTCAGCAAAAGAAACCACCAACAGAAGACAACCTACAGTGTGCCAAAAAACTTTTGTCAGCTATTCCTCTGACAAAGTATTAATATCTAGAATATATAAAGAACTAAAAAAAATCAGACCTCCCAAATTTAAAGACCTAATCCATTTTCATAAAATGGATTTCAAAACAAGACTAATTAAGAGAGACAAAGAAGGCCACTACATCCTTGTAAAGAGAACAATCCAAGAGGATGGGTTGACAATCATAAATATATATGCACCAAATACTAGTGCACCTAATTATGTAAAACAAATATTAACAGGTATGAAAAATCAAATAAGCACTAATATAATAGTAGTGGGAGACCTCAATACCCCACTGTCACAAATAGATAGATCAACTAGACAAAAAATAAACAACGAAATACTAGAACTCAGCCAAACTCTTGAACAAATGGACTTAACAGATGTTTACAGAGTGCTCCAGCCCACAAAATAAGAATACATATTCTTTTCAGCTGCACATGGGTCATTCTCCAAAACAGACCACATACTCACTCATAGAACATGTTTAAGTAAGTGCAAAGGAATTGAAGTTATCCCCTGTATATTATCAGACCATAGTGTGATGAAATTGGAGAGTAATAGCAAAAAACCCCCACAAGAACTTCATAAACACATGGAAATTGAACAACACACTCCTGAACAACCAATGGCTCACAGAGGAAATTAAAGAAGAAATTAGACAGTTTCTATAATTAAATGACAATACCAATACAACATATTGGAATTTATGGGGCACAATGAAAGCAGTCTTGTCAGGGAAATTCATAGCAGTGAATACTCATGTTAGGAAAACAGAGCGAGCTCAAATAAACAACCTAATGGTGAACCTCAAGCTTCTAGAAAAAAAAAAGCTCATACAAGAGAACAAATTATAAAGATCAGAGCAGAAATCAATGCAATGGAGACTAAGAGAACAGTACAAAAAAAATCAATGAAGCAAGGAGTTGGTTCTTTGAAAGAATAAACAAAATGTGCAAACCCTTATTCAACCTTATCAAAAAAGGAAAGAAAAGGGGCCGGGGATTTAGCTCAGTGGTTCTGCCGCCTGCCTCGAAAGTCAAGGACCCAAGTTTGATCCCCAGTACCAAAAAAAAAAAAAAAAAGGAAAGAAAAGGTCCAAATCCATGCAATTAGGAATGAAAAGGATGAAATTACAGTGGATTCAGCAGAAATTCAGAGGATCATCAATACCTACTTTGAGAACCCATGTGCCAATAAGATGGAAAACACAGAAGAAATGGACAATCCAATATCAATCCATGAAATTGAAAACGTAATTAAAAATTTACAAATGAAGAAAAGCTTGGGTCCTGATGGCTTCACTGCTGAATTCTACAGGACTTTAGAGAAGAACTATTGCCACTACTGTTTAAACTCTTCAATGAAATTGAAAAGGAAGCAATACTCCCAAATTCATTCCTGGAAGCAAGCATCACCTTGATCCCCAAAGCAGAGAAAGACCCAATCAAAAAAGAGAACTATAGGCCAATCTCACTAATGAACATAGATACAACGATCATCAATAAGATACTGACAAACAGAATGCAGAAGATCATCAAGAAGATCATCCACCCTGACCAAGTGAGATTCATCCCAGGGATGCAGGGATGATTCGACATACACAAATCAATAAATGTAATACACTATATAAAAACCACGATCATCTCAATAGATGCAGAAAAAGCATTTGACAAAATCCAACACTCATTCATGATAAAAATCTTTTAGAAAATTGGACTAGATTGTCTTTATCTCAACCTGATAAAAACCATGTATGAAAAGCCAACAGCCAACATCATATTAAATGGACAAAAACTGAAAGCTTTCACTCTAAAATCAGGAACAAGACAAGGATGTCCACTACCACCACTCCTGTTCAATATAGTTCTGGAAACATTAGCTAGAGCAATTAGATAAGAGAAAGAAATAAAAGGAATAAAGATAGGAAACAGAGAAGTTAAATTGTCATTATTTGTAGATGACATGATACTCTATGTAGAAGACCCCCAAGAACTCCGCCTAAAGTCTTCTAGACTTAATAACAAAATTCAGTAGAGTAGCTGGATATAAGGTCAACAAACAAAAATCAATAGTCTTTTTGTACATAAACAACAGACTCACTAAGAAAGGAACTGGAGAAACAACTCCTTTCACAAAAGCATCCAAAAAAATGAAACACCTAGGAATCAACCTAACGAAAGAAATCAGAGACCTCCACTCTGAAAACTACAACACTCTAAAAAAAGAGATCGAAGAGTATATCAGAAAATGGGAAGATATCCCTTGCTCCTGGGTAGGAAGAACGAATATAGTGAAAATGGCCATACTTTCAAAACTACTATATAGTTTTAATGCAATCCCAATTGAAATTCCAACAGCATACTTCACAGAACTTGAGAAAACAACCCAAAAATTCATTTGGAACAAGAAAAGACCTAGAATAGCAAAAGCAATTCTAGGCAACAAAGGCAAGGTAGAGGGTATCAAAATCCCCAACTTGAAACTATACTAGAAAGCTACTGTGATAAAAACAGAATGGTACTGGAAAAGAAACAGACCTGAGGATCAGTGGAACAGATTAGATGATGCAGAAACAACTTTAGATATACTTGGCCACCTCATCTTTGACAAAGGAGCAAAACACCCTCACTGGGGGAAAGATAGCCTTTTTAATAAGTGGTGTTGGAAAAACTGGGCTTCAACTTGCAAAAGATTAAAACTAGACCTATATCTCTCACCATGCACTAAACTAAAATTGAAATGGATCAAAGATCTAAACATTAAAACAGACACACTAAATCAGCTGGAAGAGAGGTTAGGTAGAACTCTTGAAGACACTGTTGTTGGAAAAGATTCAATGAACAAAACCTCAGTCGCATGTGAAATAGCACAAAGAATCATCAACTGGGATCTCATCTAATTTAAAATCCACTGCACAGCAAGAGAAACCACCAACAGAGTGAAGAGACAACCCACAAGGTGGGAAAAAAAACTTTACCAGCTGTTGCTCAAGCAAAAGTCTATCCAGAATATATAAAGAATCTAAAAAAATCAGACCTCACTGGGGATTTAGTTCAGTGGCACTGAACCTGCCTTGCAAGTGCAAGGTCCTGCATTTGATCCCTGGTACCAAAAGAAAAAAATCAGATTTCCCAAAGTAAAAGACCTAATCCAAAATTGGGCATCTGAAATGAACAGACATTTCTCAGACAAAGAAGTAGAAATAGCAAATAAACATATGAAAAAATGTTCAACATCACTGGTCATTGGAAAGATGCAGGTGAAAACAACCCTGAGATTCCATCTCATTCAAGAAAGGATGGCTGCTATCATGAAATCAACCAATAACAAATGCTGGCGGGGGTGTGGGGAGAAAGGAACTCTTCTCCATTGTTGGTGGGAGTGTAGACTGGTGCAACCACTATGGAAATTAGTATGGAGATACCTCAAAGAGCTAGGACTAGAGGTCCCATTTGACCCAGCTATTCCCCTGCTGGGTATCTTCCCAAAAGAATTAAAAGAACCATACCATAGCGATACATGTGCACCCATGTTTATAGCGGCACAGTTTGTAATACCTAAAATTTGGAAACAGCCCAATTGCTCATCAACTGAAGACTGGATAAAGAAGATGTGTTTCTTTAAAATATAAAATAGAGTACTACTCAGCCATAAAGAATGAGAAAGTAGAGACATTGATAGCTAAATGGATGCACATTGAGGCCATATTCTTAAGTGAAATAAATAGGACACACGTGTAAATACGGAATAGTTTCTCTAGTGTGAGAAACTGAAAGTGTAAATAAGGATCAAAATAAATAATAGATAATTTCAAATAGGAAGAAAAGGTCCAGAGGGAAAGGGGAAGTGGGAACAGCAGGGGAAAGGAAAAAAGGGAAAGGAAAAATTATGAGAAAAGGAAAAAATGGAAACAAAGTCTTTGTAAATAGGGAGGGAAGGTTGGAGGGGGTGAAGGGAGGACAGGGAATGGGGAAAAAATAAGAACCAAGATACATCATGTATAGGTACAAGCACCCAATGATAAATGTAAACATACTGTATACCTAAAATGCACCAATAAAAGAATTTAAGGGCTGGGGGTTTAGCTCAGAGGTTCTGCAGCCTGCCTCGCAAGTACAAGGTCCTGAGTTTAATCCCCGGTACCAAAAAAAAAAAAAAAGAATTTAAGCAAAAAAAAAAAAGAAGAAATTAACCAGAAATTTAAACTTTTACAGATGGAGCAAGTGACTGCCTCCTAAGTGCAGTAGGCAGCACGTCAGTCTCACGAAGATGGAGCAAGCCCACTAAATCTAATTTTTTTCAATTTCAACAACTAGAATCTCTAGACAGAATGCAAAAGGCGACTACATGAGGGCTCTGAAAAAGAAACATGAGCAAGAGAATTGGAAGTCTGTCAAACATAGAGAGCAGTCAGTGAGTGTGAAGTGAGTTTGCAGCATTTGTTTTCTCTTTCCTGTCTTTATCCCTTGGAAAGCAGCATGGGGTAAAAACTTCATAGCTAGTGCCAACTGTAAAAATTATGAACAAAATCCTCTCTTGGGAAAAGAGGGCCCCTGTAAACCAAAAAATACAGAATTAATCCCCCCCCCCAAAAAAAAGGAAAAAAGGAAAAAAGGGAAAGGAATAAATACAAGAAAGGGGAAAACCAGAAACAAGGTCTTTGTAAATAGGGAAAGGTGGAGGGGGTGGAGGGGGTGGAGGGAGGGCAGGGGAAGGGGGGAAAATAAGAACCAAAATATATCATGTGAAGGTACAAATTCCCAATGGTGAGTGTCATCATGTTGTATACCCAAAATGTACCAATAAACTTAATGAATAATAATAAAAAACCACTATGTTCTAAAGTGTAAGAGTAATTTCATCTCCTCCCCTCTTTCTTCTTTCCTATCTCAGGAGAAAGCTTGAGAGAGAATGGTAACAACATACAGATAGCCACATGTTTACCCTCTTGAAATTTTCTTTTGGGTTTCATTGTAAATATTATGATTTTCTAAAGCCGAGCCTTTTTCTCTTTTTCTTAACCTGAAGGTTAACCAGAAGCAGGACAGCGGTGGTGTTCAGAACCCTGCTGCTCACTGTTTTCCATCCTTCAAAACCCACGATCAGGTTCTGGTGAGACGATGCCTGCAGCCCAGGAGCCTGACTCTCAAGGTTCATTCTCTCTCTCTCTTTCTCTTCCTCTCTTTGGTCCTCTTTTCATCTAGACCCTGCTAACAGGTACACAATGTTTGCCTGAGCCAATCTGTCCTAGCCACTGGGATATGTCAGTAGTGCAACTGAGACGGGAGTTGGTTTTCAAACAGAGGGAAGCAGATAAGCAGTAAGTAAGAAAGAGAAATGAGTAACACAAATAAATAATAAATTGTAAAGTATTTTGGAAGGTTAAATTCTACAGGGAGAAAAAATCAATCAGGATACAGAGAGCAAAGAGTAGCCAGCATAGGGTTTGCGGTTTTAAATAGTCATGTTCAGGTGGCCTCGTAGTCCTGCAGATTTTGTGGAAGTTTCCATGGATCCATCACTGTCTTTAAAAGAGTCTCTGATAATCCAGGCCGAGGCAGGCAGAAGGGACTGCGTAGGTGGCTCAACAGCAGCCATGGAAGTCTTGAGAGGAAGGGCTTCCTGAGACTGGAGATGACAGTTGACAAGAATGTGAATGTCTGTTATTTAGGAATGTCTATTATTTAGATCATACTTCATAATTTCTTTATTTTATGACCAAGAAGTATGTATTTGCCTCTCCTAGAAGTCTGGGTCAGTGGCTCAATGGAACACTGCTTTTCCTATGTTTTGCTGTATCCCATGGGACTTCTAGTTGGCTTGTTTAGTTTTTTACTTTAAATTCAATGCTAACCACCACCCCCTACACTGATTATACAAAGTAGGGGGTTCTCTTCTTGACTAAGAATTCTGGAGGACATTGAAGGGACCACCTCCCTCATCAACCCTAGGGATGCTGGTTAGACTCCAGAGTCCATTGCCCTTTTACTGGTCACAGTCCATAGGCACCAGTCTCAGATCACTAATTTAATTTAAAGGTTTCTTCAAGTGCATGAGGGAGAAATATGGAGACATATCTGCCTCTCTGCTCCTATATGCAGGCATAGGGCTACGTTTTATGGGACCCTCCATGACAAAAAGAGAGAGATAAAATCTGAAGCGCGAGAACAGAGACTCTGGTGCTTAAAAATTTTGCGGCTACCCAATGCCCTGAGAAGAATTCTTCTTCATTTCTATAATTTGTCATTTCAAGGATGTTGTAGATTAAATCATAGTTTCCTTTTAGAATTGGTTTTTCCACTCAGAGTAATCATTTTAATTTTTTATTACTAGTTATTATTTTTATGTATGAGGAATTAAAATTTATTTTTCTAAGGATATGAAAATGACAATGTACTAATAGGTTTCATTCTTTATTAATTGGAATAATTACGTTTTTAATTGACTTAGTTGAGCCTTACCTCAGCGTTTGGATGTCATTTGTTCCTCCATTTTGTTAATCAATTCCTTATTTTCTCAAAGACAGATGCCCAAAATATGTGCAGTTTGCTGTTGTTGCTAAGAAACACCATAGGGCTTAGTAAAGCGAACCTCACCCAAATGAACTGTGTAACATTCAAAATCACAGGTTCATTTCTTGAAAAGTAACCTAGACTAACGGAAAGAGTCGTATCGATCCCATAGAAAGAGATGAAGGTCAGAGATAGAATGATGACCTTTTTAGTTGCTCTCATCACATGGTTCATTTTGAAAGGGGTGCTTGACTTGCAAAGGTGCTGTGTTTGCTTGTGGTATCTGCAGAGAAGGAGAATCATATACCCACCAGTCCAGCACATAGAACCCAGGAAGGAGATGTCTCGCAAGGCCAACAATATGAGAAAAAAACATTTAATGAGATCATTTATTGGCAAAATAAAACAAGGTTGGTAATTACTTTGGATATATTTCCATTCTTGAGGGCTGTCATTGAGATAATCATGTTGGAAGATACAAGTAGATTAAGGATCCAAGCAAAGGAAAAGGAGTAAAGGATGTACAATGAGTTTCTGGTTTTGAATACAGCCCAATAAAGGCTACTGGGACTAATGGTGATGGTCTGAACAACGCTTAAGAAGCTTGTCAAGCAGATGGAGAGGCCTTGTGACACTCTGTGCAGGTAAATATTTGTCTTACATATAACATCATCTATGAGAGTTCTGTAGCCCAGAGCTGCTGCTGCTTCAGGGACTCCTATGGTACAAACTAATAACATGCGGACCAACGACAAGTGGGCTATTATTAGGCATATGGGCCTCTGCTTGGCATTCACAATGAAAATGTGAATTTAGCACACAAAGAGAATGGCATTCCCCAGGACACCAAGCCCAACTTGAAAGAGAAAAGCAATTCCCAGGATTCTAGTTGTTGAAGTCATTTTCACAGTTCATAAACAGCAGAAGTGGAGGATCAATTCCTGTTACCTGTTTTTAAAAAGGTCCCATAATTTAGCAGTTATCACTTGTGACCCTAGAGAGGCATTAAAAATTAACCACTACTCTATGGTTAACTTCTAGAGTTATGTTTTATGGGGAAGATCACCTTTGTCACTTTGGAGCACCTTTGAAGACAACTGGAATTGAATTAGATGTGTGTGAGGCAATCATAGCTTCGTTTTATTTAGCAACACCTGCAGCCCACTCCCATTTCCTCACTCCATTTGTCCTGCTCTTAGACTGCTCTGGTTTCTTGCCTCTGGGAAGGAAAGGACAGCAGAAAGGAGAGAAAAGGGGGCTGAGTGTTAGCTTTTGAATTTCAGAAGTAGAGCCCATTGTAGGGGTGGAAGGTACACAGTCAGGGCTCACCCCCCGGGGGGAATCACTACACAGTTCCATCTGCCCTCCACTCTGCCTGAGTCTGCCTAAACCCTTGCATCAAGTGACTTAGATATGTCGATGTCTTTATTCTAAAAATTCATTTATTTTTCTTCTTTTCTTTTAACTTCACTATCTAGATAACCATCACTTTTTCTTTTCTTTTTATTGTTTTTTGTCCTTTTTTTTTTTTTTGGTTACTATCATTTTATTTGCTTCTTCTGTTTTTTTTTTTTTGTTTTTTTTTTCATGCCAGGGATTGAACTTGGGTCCTTCCACTTGCCAGGCAGGCAGCAGAACCACTGAGCTAAATCCCTGGCCCTTATTTGCTTCTTCAAAGGAATAATAAGGCTCTGTTTTTATTGATTTTTTGCATTATTCTTTTCTTTTTTCGTTTCATTAGTTTCCATATTACTGCTAAAGCAAGCTTCGAAAATAAACATCAGCCAATTTCTTAATCAAACTAATTTAGTAAAGCAGTCCATTTTTGGCAAGTCATTACTTTTAAGTGACTTCTTTGAAGCCCATCTACTTTTTTTTTTTTTTTTTGGTATCAGGGATCGAACTGGGGACCTTGCGAGGCAGGTGGCGGAACCATTGAGCTAAATCCCTGGCCCTCAAACTAATTTGATTGTATACTTGTTTTCTGTTGGGATTCTGGAGCCAAGTGTATAATCTCTTACTCTATTGCCAAAATCTGAGGAAAAGAGAAGAAAAAAAACAAAAGCCTGAAAAGCAAAGTCTAAACAAAAAATTCACACAGCAACACAACCTCACCAGATCTGCTGGACACATATCACCCCCCGCCCCCCCCCCCCCCATAAGCCTGAAACTATGTGAGGCCATGTGAGATTTATGTTGACAGCATCTAGTGTGGATATTCTGCACTCTGCTGCAGAAATATGAGTATGTTTGATTACAAGTGCTACCTCAGCCTTGTATTTGTACAATCCTTGTAGTATTTACTATTACACACTAGTACATTTACGTATTCTTAAAAAAACTACTTAAATCTTAAACACAATTTTGCCCCAAAGATTTTGGGTGAGATTGTAAATATATGGACACTAATTTCTATATATTTTCATTCATGGTAACCTATTGGGTAGGCGCCATTTATTCCATTAATAAAAGAGTGATCCAGAATTCAAGTCAAGGGAGTCTGGCTTACAAATTTATGCTCTTAACTATTACATTGTATATAGATTCTTCTATGGCTGTTCGGAAGCTCTAAGTACATATTTTGGGAATAGGAACTGAAAATTTTAATCTAGGTTAATCTGGACTTAAGACTTTTTGTTGGCAAATTTCCAATTCAGTATATTAACTCTTTCCTTTTGCCTATTCACCAAAAAGCTTCCTCCAATGTGTAACCTCTAACATACATTAGGTCTGTTTGCCAATGTCCTGGGACCCAAGATCACAGTAAAATTTTTACAGGGCCTTGGCAATATCCAAAATTATAGTTTGTAAAAGGAAAAATAAAAATAAAACAAAACAAAACAAAAACAAATTATAATTTTTTGCCAGGTGTGGGGACACACATCCCAGCATTTAGGAGGCTGAGGAAGGAGGAATTCGAATTCAAGGCAAGCCTGAAATACATAGTAAGACTCTGTGTCAAAAACCACTCCCACAAAAATGACAGCTTGTGACTGCATCAGAATAAAGACGAACAGAATTCAGGCTGCGTTCATTATTATATATTGATTACTATAAAATGCTTTTATATCAATAACTCTTACATATTTATTATATTTTTTTCCTCTGAGTTAAATAGAAATTAAAATCTTAATGGGACTCTAAAAACATTGGGGGCTATAATACCATGAGAGTCACCTAAAAGCTATAATTTGGACAAAAAATCATTTCTAATAGTGTGCAGTAAATTATAAAAACACGATAGAATGGGCTGGGGATTTAGCTCAGTGGTGCCGCTGCCTGCCTGGTAAGCGCAAGCGCAAGATCTCGACTTTGATCCCCCGTAGCCCCCTCAAAGACAAACAAAAAACCAAGAAATTGGACCTATATGTTTGTTTGCATTTTGACTTATTTTGCATTCACAATTTATTCACATTTGTTACTTGTCTTTCTACATTTTCTCCAATACATTGAATTAGTAGTGTTTAAAGGTGATTTTAATTTATATTAGCATAGCAAAGAAAGATATAGTACATCTTGTTAGCAATACAATTTTGTTGTCTATACTTTAGGAAACATGTTATAAAAGGTATTACAAAAATTGTCTTAATGTTGGTAATTTCTCTAGACATTGTTCACCACCCTCTCTATCAAACATGTCAGCTCTACATTATTATAAGTAAAGAGCAGTGTTTACTGTTCAGCATGAACACTTCTTGTTGGGAATAAAACATTGCTTTCCTGGAGAAGTAAGAAAATGCTAAATAGACTTAATTCTTAAAGTACTTCCTTTTTTTTTGTAGGGGGGGCGCGGGAATTGAACATAGGACCTTGTGCAGTAGGTGGCGGCCCCACTGAGCTAAATACTCAGCCCAACTTCTTTATTTGTTAAAGATGATATTCTCCATGTCCAGTGTATTCCAAAACAATATGTTGTTAGTCCACAAGTATTAATTCCATCTTTTTCTCAAATACCCTTTCTCAGAATAAAGTTTATGTTTGAAGAAGGGCTAATCCAGCCACAAATTAAAAAATTCTCTAACTCAAGTGTGTTACAGCTGCTTAAAAAGTAGAATTGCATCTAACCAACATGATTTCACTTCCTACACTGAAAAAATTTTAATTGTTTCACATATATGTTTTTCTCTCTCTTTCTTTCTCTCTCTCTCTCTGTAGTCACCCTAATGTGCATGCACGCTTGTAAAAATTCATTGCAGCCTACTGATAAAATTCACCCTTGTTATATCTTTGTCTACACAGTTTTTCTCATAAATGCTTAATGATCTTGTTGAATTTCTTGGATTGGTACTGTATGTAGATCTACTTGACTCATTCTGGTAAATTCCAGAGTGCATATCTAAATACTTGATGTTAGTGATTTGATATGACTTCCTTTACAGCTCAGAATATTTGATAAACAAGTGAAGACTGCCCAAGTCTGAGTGATTTTTCAGTGAACAGCACTAGAATCTGAAATCTAGTTCCAAGATGTACTAGATTTCCTATGCTACTGGCTATGCTCTGGGTAGCTCTGCTTAATTCTCTTTCTGGAGTCCCTTCTGCCTACCCCTTTCTCTAGAAATTCTATTCATTTTCACATGTACTTATAAAGCCAAAGCAATCCCATGAAACTTAGCTCATACTGTGTTCCCTGTGTAAGTTTCCTAGAGGGCCAATCAAGCCCTGCATTTCACATTCTGAGAATAAATGTGCTGTTTATGCATATGCACAGTACCTATCTGTAAGTGCTTTGTCCTTTATAAAAGCCAAAAACTAAATTTAAAATCATCTAACTCTAGCCTGAAGTACAATGAAAATGTGTGAATACTTCCTATACACACATGTAGGTGTACACAAGGAATGGGGGTGAAGATGAGAATGGAGTTTTGGAAAAGGGCAGTAACAAATAGAAAGTTGTGTTCTTACAGGAGAAACAGGGCCTTTAAAAAAATTTTTTTTGAGAGAGGGTCTTGCTTTGTAGTTCAGGCTGGTCTTGAACTCACTATGTATCCCATGCTGGCCTCCATCTCACAGTAATCCTCCTGCTTCAGCCTCCCAAGTGCTGGGATTACAGACGTGTGCCCCCCCCCAACAATACATATTTCCATGAGTTCTTGCTTTGGGTCCTCCCTCCCCCTTTCTGAGACATTGTCTCACTACATAGCTCAGGCTGGTCTTGATCTTCCTGCCTCAGCCTGTCCAGGGCTGAGATTACAGGTATATGGCACAATACCAGGCTTTAGTTTCTCTTTTAAATGCTGACCAGGGCTAGGGATTTAGCTCAGTGGTTCTGCCGCCTGCCTCGCAAGCGCAAGGTCCCAAGTTCAAGCCTCGGTACCAAAAAACCAAAACCAAAACAAATAAATGCTGACCAGTTTATTTTCTGTATCAGACCCACTTCATGATCTGGTGCCAATTTGGTAACTTCAAAGCATAGCTCCTGGGTGCCCTCCCAGTGCTTTCACATCAGTCTTCTGCGTGCTCTGCTCTGAGAGACAGAAGATGAGATGTGCTGCTGGGATCTCAGACTGAATTTCACAGTTTTCAGTGGGAAGCTGCATTTTCATCTCCTGGAACTTGTGTGGAGCATTTACTTTGGTTGGAACCATCATTTACATGTTAGCATGGAACAGATACAGCAACACTCTTGGCACCAAGAGTGATGTGTATTTCTAGTACCAATAAAGAATAGTGGCTTATCTTTAAGAGAAGGATTAGAAGAATGAGTGTGTGTGTCTTTGAAACTTATTTCTTACATCTAAAGTTTTGATGTTATGAGTAACTGTCATTTTTCCTTCTATTTATATTGAAAAGATATTTTAAAGGAATTTGAAAAATGTGTAAAAATTTATATAATTTAAAAAAATAATATATGCAGCTCATATATTATTTCAAAGCTGTAACATTCTCTGTCAGAAAAGACTAGAGGGGACCAAAATTACATTGAGGTTCTCAAATTTTCTGCTAAAGCATGAGTGCATTTATTTTTATTTATTTATTCATTCATTCATTCATTTTGCATTTGGCAACATTAAGAATAAGTATGCATTGATTTTATACCGAGAAATAAAACAAATTTAAAAATTAATATAAAAGGTAGTTTTCAAACAGGGAAATTTGTATCAATGTATTAGGAAATGACATGTGTGATTTTGAGAACAATTAAAAATGCAGAGTGGCTCATTTTTTTCAAGTACTAGCCTACTGTTTTTCCACCTGTTATGAAATTGCCTCCACTTTAGCTATGTAAGAGCTTTCCAAAGACTGATACAGGTATATTGTCAACATTGTTTGTTTCCTTTTGTTGGTACTGAGACATCAAATAAAAACAGTAAGAAAAGATTTTTCCTTAGATAATACTTAGGGAAAATAGGAAAACAAAAAAATCAACCCACCCAAACTATCAGAACTATAATAAGGCTATGGAAAAATTGAGTAATACTTAGTCCTTTAGAACACTATGAGGTAAATGTGACTATTATTTCAACTTAATAGAAGTGGAAACTGAGCCACAATGAGGTTAATAAATTTCCTACATTCTTAAACCTAGGAGGTAACAGAGTCAGAGTTTAGGGTCCCAGTTTAAGCCAGGCAATCTGATTTCAGGATACATGTTGTCAATTCCTCTTTAGACACTCAACTTTGCATATTTAAAGGCAAGCTTCTGGGGGCTCCTGATGAAGTAAGCCATTATTGGAACAGTAGGAAAACAGTACCAAATGGAACAAAAACATGTTTGTAGTGTGCAACAGGAAAGCTCCTGTCCTTCACAGCCATCACCCCACACATGAATTATATGCAAGTTTTTATTATCACTCACAAATTCTTCCTCACTGAATTCTCTTCAATTTTCAAATAATATTTTCTAAAATTCCTGACTACCATTCTTTGCCATCTTAATTTTTATTTTTGGCCCCTTTCATCAAATGCTTCTTTTTCATTTTACTTGCCTAGGTGAAAAGCTCCTATTTGCTGTGACTCTTGGCGGCTATCAGTTTGTATCTGTGTGGCACAAAAGGTGCATTTATACCTTTTGAACTTGCTGAATGTGTGTTTGCAACAGAATCCTTAGGCAGCTGTCATGAGCTCAACTTTGAGAGCTGTGATCTTGACTTCAGAGATAAGGTCTCTCTGGAGAGTCTCTCACCCATAGTAAATAAGAGTGGTAATTGTGCTGGCTACCACATGTTTAATAACGACAATTGGGATGATGTCACAAGGCAAATGAATGCACTAAATGTGGTTGTCTTGTGTTGTAAGGCTTGAGTGAGATTTTTCTTCTTTTAAACTTTTTTATTTTTCCGAATTTTTCATGAATACACAATATTTTTATGATGTAAAAGTTACATCGATATGTAACTTTTGCTGAAACATGGTCAAGGTTATTGAACTGAGAAATATTGTCCATACTAGGTAAATCTAGCATAAAGATTAAAAGAGTGATTAAATGTTCCAAGTCTTTTCCAGGTTTCCAAGGAAGGTGAAACTCTAGTTTGTCTTTCTATCAGTTCATAGTTGATGAATTAAAAAACTTTTTTGAATGACATCCTTAGCCCTTATTCATTTTTTTTTTTTTTTTTTTGGTACCGGGGATTGAACTCAGGACCTTGGGCTTTCGAGGCAGGGACTGGAACCACTGAGCTAAATCCCCGGCCCCCTTATTCACTTTTTATTTTGAGACAAGGTTTCACTAATTCACTAAATTGCTCAGGCCGGGCTTGGATTTGTCATCTTGCCTCAGCTTCCTGGAGTGCTGGGATTATAGGTGTGTGATACCACACCTGGTAAAAGTGTTTTTAAAAATTTGTTTCTGTGTGTGTCTGTGTATGTGTGTATATGTGTGTTACACATGATTAAATCCAGGGCCTCACACGTATTAGGCAAGCACTTTACCACTGAGCAACAGCTCAAGCCCAAAAGGTCTTTAAAAATGAACTCAAGATCTGGCGCTCCTCTCCAAGGGTCAGCCAAGCATCGTGAAGCTCCTTGGCTGCATCCCGGTTCCTGCTCATGTCATGGTGAGGTCCCAGGAGCGGCTGGGAGGCCTGCCCCAATCCGGCACTCTGTTTAGCCACACGGGCTCCTGCAAGGCCCAGTTCCACACTCCCCTCCAGCCTTCTGGCTCTTCTGCTACCTGGTCCCACACTACAGAGGCACAGGGGATTATACTTCACATAGTTAAATGTGGTAGATTAATAACTACCACAAATTGTAATTTTCTAAGCTGCACTTGATGCTATGGTATTGCTGATTGTATCATTTGGTCTAACATGTTGTGATTGATCTAATCAGTTTTCCTTCCTGGTATAAGGAATATAAAATAGCTTCAGAGTCATTAGATCCTCAAAACCTAAACACAAGGCATATTTGGAAGGCACCTCTGAAAAGCAATCATTCCATAAGGGTTTTAAACACAAGCAACAAAAATACCTGCATTAAACAATTTTGAAATATCAATCCAGGAATTAAACCAAGGACAGTACTAAAAACAAAAATGAGAAGACATTTAAGCAAGGCACAAACACAGGCTTCCATACCACAAAAAGGAAATTCTGGGGGAAATGAGGTGGAAAAGTCTGATAATCAACCACCTGGAAACCCTGAACTGATAACACAGGAAGTAACAAAGCAGATGCATGAGGCTGTAGAAAAATTCAAAGCAGAAATAATCTCCCAGATAAATACAGAAATGGTGAGTAGAGTGAAAGACATGATTAGAGGCTCTAGTGCAGAAACAGACAAGAAAATAGATGAGATCAGAAACATGCTGGAAGCCATGAATGCCCAGCATAAGAAAGAAATGGAAACCATGATCACCCAACATAAGAAATGGAATCCATGAAACAGATTCAAACAGATATTCAGGAGATTAAAAACTCCACTGAAAGCATGCAGAGCAGACTAAGAGAATCTGAAGACAGAATATCAGATATAGAAGACAGGATCGCAGTTAAGGACCATGAAAACAGAGATTTCTTAAAGATAGTAAGGGACCATGAGAAATCAATCCAACAGCTACTAGATGATGCAAAGAAGAATAACATAAGACTGATAAGAGTACATGAAAAAACAGGAGAAAGTACAATAGATATAAAAAAACTGTTCACAGAAGTAATAGTAGAAAACTTCCCAGCCAGAGGTGGAGAATTGGACACACAGATAAGTGAGGGATATAGAACGCCACCCAGCCAAGATCAAAAACTATCTACACCTAGACATATAATAGTCAAGATCCCAGAAACCCAACAGAAGAACAAATTTCTACAGGTGGTTAGAGAAAAGAAACAAATCACCTACAAAGGAAAGCCCATCAGAATCACGGAAGATTTCTCGACACAAACCCTCAAATCAAGGAGAGCCTGGAGTGAAGTATTTCAAGCCCTAAAAGAAAATAACTTCCAACCTAGACTGTTGTATCCTGCAAAATTATCTTTCAAAATCAATGGGGAAATTAGATACTTTCACGACAAAGAACACCTGAGAAATTTCATGAACAACAAACCAGCACTCCAAACAATTTTATGCAATATCCTAGAAAAAAGACAATGAAGGTCACAACTCCATGAGGGCCAACAGAGAGAAGACACCAGGCAAGGTAAGGCACTAAAGGGAAAGAGGGAAAAATAAGAAATAAAAGAGCCAACAACAATAAAACATCATGGCAAGGATGAGTCAAGATCTCCAAATTATAACTATCAATGTTAATGGCCTCAATTCACTAATCAAAAGAAACAGACTGACAGAATGGATTAAGAAGCAAATCCCAGCAATATGCTGTATACAAGAAACACACCTAACTCAAAAGGAAATTCATAGACTGAAAGTAAAAGGATGGAAAACAGTTCTCCATGCCACAGGAACCCAGAAAAAAGTAGGGGTAGCAATCTTATTTGCAGACAAAGTAGATTTCAAACCAAAGCTAATTAAGAGAGACAAAGATGGTCACTACATCCTTGTGAAGGGAACAATCCAAGAGGAAGAGATGACAATCCTAAATATTTATGCACCAAATACGAATGCCCCCAACTATACAAAACAAATATTAATGGACATGAAAAACCAAATAGATCCTCTAGGAAAAAAATTAACAATGAAATTCTAGAACTGAACCAAGCTATTGAACAAATGGACTTAGGAGATGTTTACAGAGTGTTCCACCCCACAAAATCAGAATACACATTCTTTTCAGCCGCACACAGGTCATTCTCCAAAATAAATCACATGTTAGCTTATAGGGCAAATCTAAGTAAATGTAAAAGAATTGAAGTTATCCCCTGTATATTATCAGACCATAGTGCAATAAAATTGGAGATCAATAACATAAGAAACTGCAAAACACCCACAAACACATGGAAATTGAATAACACCCTCCTGAAAAACCAATGGGTCACAGAGGAAATTAAAGAAGAAATTAGACAGTTTCTACAAGTAAATGATAATGCCAGTACAACATACAGGAATGTATGGGAAACAATGAAAGCAGTTCTACAAGGGAAATTCATAGCAGTAATGCCCAAATTAAGACAACAGAGAGAACTCAGTTAAATAACCTAATGCAGAACCTCAAGCTCCTAGAAAAAGAAGAGCATAACAAACCCAAAGCTTGTACAAGAAAGGAAATCATAAAAATCCGAGCAGAAATCAATGGAATGGAGACTAAGAGAATGATACAAAAAAAAATCAATGAATCAAAGAGCTGGTTTTTTGAAAGAGTAAATAAAATCCATAAACCTTTAGCCAACCTTATCAAAAAAAGGAAAGAAAAGGCTCAAATCCATGCAATTAGGAATGAAAAAGGTGAAGCCACAACAGATCCAGCAGAAATTCAGAGGATCATCAGTACCTACTTCAAGAACCTGTACTCTAATAAAATGGAAAATACAGAAGAAATGGACAGATTCCTAGATACATACGAATTGCCAAAGTTAAATGTAGAAGATATAGAAATTCTAAACACCCCAATAACAATGAGTGAAATTGAAAATGTAATAAAAACTTTACCAACAAAGAAAAGCCCAGGTCCTGATGGGTTCACTGCTGAATTCTACAAGACATTTAAAAAAGAACTATCACCATTACTCTTTAAACTCATCAAGGAAATTGAAAGGGAAGCAAGGCTTCCAAGTTCTTTCCTGGAAGCAAGTGTTACTTTGATTCCAAAACCAGGGAAAGACCCAACCCAAAAAGAAACCTACAGACCAATCTCCCTAACGAACATAGATGCAAAAATCCTCAACAAGATACTGGCAAACAGAATAGAGTGTCTTCAAGAAGATCATACACCCTGATCAAGTCGGATTTATCCCAGGGAATGCAAGGATGGTTCAACATCCATAAATCCGTAAATGTAATACACTATATTCACAGAGTCAAGGACAAAAACCATATGATCATCTCAATAGATGCAGAAAAGGCATTTGACAAAATCCAGCACCCATTCATGACAAAAACGCTACAGAAAATTGGAATAGAAGGTCTTTATCTCAACCTGATTAAGGCTATCTATGAAAAACCAACAGCCAACATCATACTAAATGGTCAAAAACTGAAAACTTTCACACTAAAATCAGGAACAAGACAAGGATGCCCACTATCACCACTCCTGCACAATATTGTTGTGGCAACATTAGCCATAACAATTAGAAAAGAGAAAGAAATAAAAGGAATAAAGATAGGAAAGGAAGAAGTGAAACTGTCATTATTTGCTGATGATATGATACTTTACATAGAAGACCCAAAAAACTTGGTCAAAAGTCTTCTAGACCTAACTGACAGATTCAGTAGAGTAGCTGGATATAAGGTCAACACTCAAAAAACAAATATACGCAAATAGCAGACTGATTGAGAGAGAAATTTGGGAAATAGTTCCTTTTACAATAGCATCCAAAAAAAAAGAAATATCTAGGAATCAACCTAACCTTTCCAAAGGAAGCAAAAGACCTCTACACTGAAAACTACAGCACTCTGAAGAAGGAGATCGAAGGGGATATAAGAAAATGGAAAGATATCCCTTGTTCCTGGGTAGGAAGAATCAATATAGTGAAAATGGCCATACTTCCAAAACTACTATATAGGTTCAATGCAATACCGATTGAAATTCCAGCAATATACTTCACAGAACTAGAGAAAACAATCCAAAATTCAGGACTAGAGGTCCCATTTGACCCAGCGATTCCTCTACTGGGTATCTTCCCCAAAGAATTAAAAGAATCGTACCACAGCAATATATGTGCACCTATGTTTATAGCGGCACAGTTTGTAATAGCTAAAGCTTGGAAACAGCCCAAGTGCCCATCAACTGGAAACTGGATAAAGAAGATGTGTGTTTTTTTTTTATAAAACGGAGTACTACTCAGCCATAAAGAACAAGAAACTAGAGTCATTTATAGCTAAATGGATGCATACTGAGGCCATACTCTTAAGTGAAATAAGACACACATGTGTAAATACCGAATAGTTTCTCTAGTGTGAGAAACTGAAAGTGTAAATAAGGATGAAAATGATTAAAACTAATAATTGATAATTTGAAATAGGAAAAGGTCCAAAGGGGTAGGGGTGGCGGGAGGCAAAGGGGAAAGGGAAGAAGGGAAAGGAAAAATTATTAGAAAGAAAAAAATATGGAAACAAAGTCTATGTAAATAGGGAAGGGTGGTAGGGGTGAAGGGCGCATAGGTACTGGGGGAAAAATAAGAACTAAGATACATCAACACCCAATGATAAATGTAAATGTATTGTATACCTAAAATGTACCAATTAATATATAAATAAATTTTTAGAAAATGAACTCAAGTTCTATATGTTTTTGGAAATTGGATTTTCTCCAACACTAAAAAGATTCAGTAAACTTTAAAAAAATCAGGACAATAACGACTATAAAGTATACATCACACAGAACTCCCTCAGTCTTTTGAATAGCATTGCAGATACCGGTTATGTGGGAATATGGTAGGTTACAGTCATATGGTACAACCATATGGTAGGTTACAGTCATTTATGGTAGGTTACATGACTGTTACCTTGTGGGTTAGACTTTGGGTTGTTTCAAGTTTATTTGGAAAGAAAATCTACCATAGAATAAATTATGAATCTATCATTAAGTCTTTATGCTAATAAGCTTATTCAAAACAATCCTAAACTCTGCTACTCATTATCTATCCAAAGGTCATAAAGTATATTATGTTTAATATATTATGTACTGTCTAATAATACTCCAATACTACTGACCCAATTTACACAAGCCTACTAATAGGTTAACATTCCCATTTTGCCTCTCAATAATACTGAGAATAATCAATCTTTTTCATATTTTTGACAATTTAGTGATCAATGCATTCCTATAATAGTTCCTATATCAGAAGAGAGACTAAACACATATTTTTAATGTTTACAGGGATATTATTGTCCTATGAAGATTACCTATTCACAAGTGCTATGGTTTTTTTTGGGGGGGGGATGTTTATCTTTTTGATTGAAGCATCCCTAGTCATAGAATGGATTTTCCCATGTTTTAAATATATTTGCAGATATTTTCCCCAATTAATTATTTGTCTTCCATCCTTGTTTATGGTTCCTTGGGCTTTATGGAAATTTTAAACTATCATATACTCAAATCTGCTAAGCTTTAATGGTTTGTGGGGTTGAGGACATGCTTATCTTCCCTCACCACAGGTTTAATATATCAATATATTTCTTTTTTGGTACCGGGGATCGATCTCGGGTTGCGCTTGCGTAGCAGGCGGCGAAACCACTGAGCTAAATCCTCGGTTCCTTTTTTTTTTTTGGTACCGGGGATCAAACTTGGGTCCTTCTGCTTGTGAGGCAGGTGGCGGAACTACTGAGCTAAATCCCCGGCCCCTTAAAACTGCCTACGATTTTCTTTTCTTTTTTAGGGGGGGTACCGGGGATCGAACTCAGGACTTTGCACTTGCAAGGCAGGCACGGTGTCACTGAGCTAAATCCCTGGCTATATTTCTTTATAGGATATTTAGAGTTTTATATTTAAATTCGATTATATTTAAGTTGGATTATTTTGAAGTATATCTAATATATGGTATTATTTAGAGGTATAACTTTGTTTTCTTCCAAAAGATAGGAATTTGACCCAAACCATTAACAATTAAATATTATTTTAATTTTTATGGATTTTTATTCACTTAATCTATTATAATTATGTTTTAATCAGTTATACTTGAACATAATTTAAAAATAAAAATAGTTCAAAAAGCTTTATTTCTGATCTTGTGGGGAAGCATTCAGTCTTCTAATAGCAAGAACATAGAGTATGCCATTGGCTGTAAGAAGTTTGTACATGTTCTTTATTCAATTGAGAAAGTTCAACTGTATTTCCAGTTTGCCAAAAGTTTTCGTTTTTGTCATGAATGAGTGTCAATTTTTTCTGCATCAATGCATATGCTCATGTAATTTTTCTTTGTCAGCCTGTAATGTGGTGAATAACACTAACTAGTTTTAAAATCTTGAACCTCTCTTTAAATTCCTAAAATAAATCCCACTTGGTCATATTATATAATTTTCTTTAGTACTGAAGACTCACCCCTGGGGCTCATGCATGCTAGGTAAGCTGCTCTACCCCCAAGCTTCACCCCAGCCATATAATACTTTCTCTATATTGTATGATTTGATTGTTAATAAATTATTGAGAATATTAGTTTATATTCATGAAGGAAGTTGGTCTGAACTTTCTTTCCTTCTTTTTTTAGTATTTTGGTTTGAGATCAGGGTAATACTGGCCTTATAAAATGCATTGGAAAGTAGTCCTCCCCTTCTTTTTTTCTTAGTAAGATTGTGTAGACTAGGTTCTATTTTTCTTTATATACTTGGAAAAATTAATATAAATTATGCTAAAATTGAATAATATGCCAAATTTTATGAAAGCTCCAAGCTTAAATTTTTTAAAAAAATTCAAGTAAAAAGGCAACCCTAGCCAAAGCCATCTTTCTTAAAGATGTACTTTCTATTACTTCTTGAATTGCGATTTGAGTGATTTCATGAAAAATTAGCATTTAATAGGGATTAAGTAGGTCAGTAATAGAATAAAACACTATCCAAGTTATTTTCTTTAATGTAATAAATTATATCCCTCTTTTTGGTGAAGAGCTTGGACGCAAAAGTACCATTTTCTAGCTTGAAAAATTATTAAATATATTTTTATTGATAAGTCTAAAAACAAGTAAATTGGAAGGCAGCTATGGTCACCACTATACCACCAATGCACACTAAAAACAAGTAAATTGGAAATAAAACATGCTGGCAGGGCTTTCAATATCTAATCTACCAATTTCCAGTCTTTGTCACAAAAGAGGAAGTAAAGCCATTTGGAATGAAATATGTTTTGATGGGGAACATCAAGGAGATAAATATTGATCCCAATCAGAGGAAGGTAAACATGGGAATCTCTTGAAAGAAAAGTTGTAGAAAAAAGTAAAGAGAAAGATGTATTTGCTTGACAAGTGTTTCTTGGACAAATATTTAATAAAATATGGATACTATTTTCATGCCACAAAACAGTTAAAATCAAATTAAACAATAAAAGTAAACACAAGTAATAAAAGATGTGCATTTGGAAATTTTAAAATGTACTTCAAGAAAAAGAAATAGACATAAAAATGAAACAACACAAGTACATTCCAACACTTGTGGAAAGGAATTACACTAGTATTAGAAATGGTCTTGAGTGTATCTATAGGAGAAAAAAGCAAAACAAGTATTGCCAGCAAATTTGGGATTTTAGAAAAAAGTGATAATTTTCTAGAAAGTGAAAGTTATAACTATCAACTTGAGAATAAATAAAATCACAGAACAACATATAATCACTGTAAAAATGGGATGACCCAGGTATTCAAGTGTAACAGACCCCAAACCCAGATGATTGTATAGGTGAGTTATTTAAATATACAAGGACTAGTTTATCTCTATTACACCAAGCTATTTCAGAGACTAGGAAATCAACCAACCAGCTAACCATAAGCCAGTCTTTTACCTAATTCACTTATAATCTTGTATAATCAGAATTTAAAACTGGGTAGATATAGGAGTAGAAGTAAAAACTCATGCAGAAACATAAAAAAAGAAAAAAAAAAGCACATGTAGAGCTCTAACAATAACAAGTTCCTAGTCTGACTGAAGGAATTTAATGGAATCCAATATCAAGTCAGTTGAGAAAATAAATGACCTCATTGCCTAACTGGAAAGCTGACCAATAGATTATTTTCTATGTAATATATATTGGATTTATTAGAAAAAGTATTTCTAACTCAAGATGTACATAAAATTTTAGTGATGATTTTGACATTATGCTGTCAGATTAGGATGGTAGGAAACAGCATGGATTTCACAGAAGTCCTAGCATTTTCTCTACAAATTGTATTAATTAGCATGAAATAGCTGTACGTTAACTGGTTTGCTACATTATTTTGATGGATGTATATTTACCACTATGAGATTTATTTCTCTGTCAGAAGTCACTAAGGTAACCAAACACCATCATCTTTTGAGTTTGCTAATCATGGCAATTTCTACCTTTTACTAGTTAGTTCTTTGCCCCCAGGTCCCAAGGAACTGCATAAAGTGCTACACTTTTCTAATTAAGTAGTTATTTAACTAGGGTCTGTGTGTCTTCAACTTCACTACACTCATTAAAAGTTTTCATCTCTCACGAGATATTTCATTTAATGAACCTTTCAACACTGTTTTTAAAGTAACAGTCCCTCTCTACTGAACCCGCGATATAGAGACACAAGTTTCCAGGATTCACCTGTGTAAGATGGTGATTCATGATTCTTTCTTTTCTTTCTTTCTCTTTCTTTTCTTTCTTTCTTTCTCTCTTTCTTCCTTCCTTCTCTCTCTTTCTTCCTTCCTTCTCTCTCTCTCTTCTCTCTCTCTCTCTCTCTCTCTCTCTCTCTCTCTCTCTCTCTCTCTCCCTCCCTCCCTCTCTCTCTCTCTCTCTCTCTCTCTCTCTCTCTCTCTCTCTCTCTCTCTCTCTCTCTCTCTCTCCCCCTTGCTTCCTTTCTTTCTTCCTTTTTTTTAAGCTGGGGATTGAACCCAGGACTTCATACTGCCAGGCAAGTGTTCTACCACTGAGCTACATCCCACTCCTCTCCATTTTATTATTTATTTTATTTTATTATTTTTTGGCACCAGGGATTGAACTCGGGACCTTGCGCTTGCGCAGCAGGCAGCAAAACCACTGAGCTAAATCCCTGGCCCCTATTTTATTTTTTAAAAATAAATTTTATTTTATCCCATTCCCTCCCTCAATCTGCCCCCTCTTCCCCTGTAGAGAAGAATGTTGTTTAAGGTGAACTCGGGAAACGGTGCCAGGAACAGCAGATGTTCTCTCGCATGCGAGATAACATCCAGGGAGCATTGCATGCGATGCTCCTTCTGTTTCTGGGACCTTGACTCCCGAGGGAATGAGTATTCTGCTTTGGGAAAGCTCAAGATTAAGTATGAAAGCTTTCAGGATGTCATTTCTAAGAAAACAGCCTCAAGGCCTTGGTTTTAAAACTCACGTTTCTCATGCTCTCGCATTGTACACCGCCTCAATAAAAGATATGGGCAACAGAGACAAGCTGCTGTTTCCCCTTGTGAGCTGCAGCCCTCTGCTCGTCCACTTAACTGAATTCTCGTGGTCTGACTCTTCTTCACATCCCGAACAACTCCAACATTCCTCCATTTTAATTATTATTTGTATCCTAAAATTTTCAGGCTCTCTTTCTTGAGACAGTACATGATCATAAATCTGTGGCCTTGATAACATAAGTTCATACTTTGTATCTCAATAAGTTAACCTGATAAATGTTGGGATATAAAGGTCTTTTTTAGATTTACTGTGTTATAGCATGCAGTTTTTCATTTTGAAAAATGAGAAGTTAACTGAATGGCTTCGGATTATCCTAAAGGCTTCTACATTTGTTTATGCTTAGTGAGGTGATGGTATTTATTTTGACAGTAAAGATCATAAATGATCTTTAAAGCAAGGCCTACTTCCAGTCCTTCCCCAGAATAAAGTATTTTGCAAGCCAATGTCATGAAGTGATGTTAACATTGCACTTTAATTCCTTGCTAAACTGGGCTAGACTGTATGATAGGTGAAACTGTAACATCACACACAATGTTGGCTGAGGGTATCTCTGCCCTTTCCTGCCTATGTTTACCAGACTATAGGCCAGACCTTACTAGACCTTTTCCACTCTCCTTGGTGAAGAAAAAAGCTCTAAACCAGAATGAAAGAAAGCATTTTTCTGAGAATTAGAGCTATGCTGCGGTAAGCTGTTCACTCAACATTTTCTCTGGAAAGAGTTATTTATTGGCAAGACCAGGTTTGTGATCATCTAGGTTTGTGACTAGCTAGGGTCTCAGACTTCACAAAGGCTACTAGTGGGGTACTGGTAACCCTCATTCAGCTCTTTATGGGTTCAATTGCCCATGCTGGCCAGTCTCTCTACACCTGCTGGAACAAATGAGCTTTGCAGTTAAGACCTCCAGAGCTATTATGAGTGCCTCTTTCACAATAGTGACTTGGATGATAGTGAAGTAGTCAGTCCTGAAGGACAAAAATAAATTCACCCTGAGGGTCTCTGCTGTTTCTAATTATGAAGTATGCTCAGAGTCTGCACAACTCAGCTTGCCACTCACCACTGTAACATGTATGAGAGTTTTGCTCAAATAATATAGTTACCATGAATTGTGCCACCAGCTACTCCCTCACTTTTCTTATCCTTAAGTGATGGGATGAACTTTCTCAGAGTACTGGGTTCCTTAAGTATATGCAGCCAGGCCATCTTTTATTCAAACTCAAATAACTCCTTAAGTACCTCAGAGGTAAAGAATTTAAACCTTTGTTTCTATGTAAATTTCTGAACAGTCCTATGCCCTTCAGAATACCTAAGAATATGATATTACCATGCTTAAATCAATATAAGGTTAAGGCTACAGGAAACCACTTAACATATAAACATTAACTTATTCTTTACAGTAATTTTTTTAAGTAGAAGCAAACTTCCATGATCTTGATATAATAATCTACAACTATAGGGGCTGAGGATTTAGCTCAGTGATTCTGCCGCCTGCCTTGAAAGCACAGGGTCCCGAGTTTGATTCCCAGTACCAAAATAAAACCAAAACAAACAAACAAAAATAATAATCTACAACTATAATATTTTTCTAGTCACAGAACATTGTGTAGTCAGATTCCACTACTGTAACAAATACCTAAGATAATCACCTTAAAAAGAGGAAGGGTTTATTTTGGAGGTTGAAACTGTGGTCAGTCAGTGCTGTTGCTTTGAGCCTGTGGTAAGGCAAAGCATCATGGCAGGAGTATGTGGTGGAGGATGCTGTTTACTTCATGGCAGCCAGGAAGCAAAAGAAGAGGAAGAGACGTGGGTACACCCCAAGGAACTAAAATATCCCATCTGGCCCCACTCATTAAAGATCCCACCACCTTCCAATAATGCCACTGGGGATCAGGTTTTTAATACACAGGGCTTTTTCCAGATTTATACCATAGCAAATATCATGCCAGAGAGACATACAAAAAAAATAGAAACAAGAAGAGTTTAAAGAGCCGGGGATGTAGCTCAGTGGCACCGTACCTGCCTCACAAGTGGAAGGTCCTGAGTTTGATCCCTGTTACAAAAAAAAGAAGGGTTTAAAGACTTGATTTTGATCATTGGTGAAGTTACAAACTTAATCTCTCTTGTCAAAAATTATATTTTGAAACTATGTTTCCATATTTTGGAGCAATATTCTACCTTTCCTTAAAAATTAGAGAAATAACTGTAAATAGATATATCCTTAGATCCTTAGATATATCCTTTTATAGCAACTCTGAATTCTGGGAAAAAAATTAAAATTGGATATGCAAGTTCTATAAATTTAATTTGTTGTTCTCATTTATCCAAGTCGCTATGTAGAAACAGTCAATTTAATAGAAACTCCATCATCTAGGATACAAAAATGCTTCTTCACTTTGCATGTTGTCAACCACACTGAGATGCAGGACTCCTGTTGAGTCTGATTGTCTATTAATGTCAAAAGTGTAAATCCAACACAATTTTGCAATTTTTATGACCCTGCAAATATTAAAAGCACAAAATTCCTTGTTTTTGTAAAGATGGAATTCTTTTCTCTACAGGGCTCTACCTTGGACAGATAGCTAAATTGTGAACTGAAGGTACTTAAGTAGAGATTGAAAATGAGAGATTTAGACTTAATTGGTGTTAGTGCACAGCTAACTCTTAAAATAGGACTCTCCAGACCCTAAAATAATGAGATCTTTATATGGGGGTGCCAAACCCCAGGACAAGCCTTAATTCCTTTGGTCATTTCTTGATGTCCGTAGACAGATCCACTCTCTTTAGCTTTCAGGTATCTACCTTGCTGTCTAGTCCTCTGTGTGGAGCATGTGAGGGGGAGAATGGCTCTGGGGCTGGCTCCAACACATTCTCATTAACAGATCTTCAGGCAATGTCCCTGCTTTCAGATAGTGTTCTTTTTCCCACTTTCTGTACTGGGAAGACTCTGACCACTAAATCTCGGTCAAGTTATATTGAGACTTTAAGTACCTCTTCCAACATGGGACATTTGTGTGCAATTTCTGACAGCACCAATCTCTGCTTTGCTTTATTCGTCATGTGTCCATGTATTGGCAGTCAGCCTAGGGTTCTTTTGCTCAATTCAGATGAAAATCATGAATCAGCAAAGTGCACCTCTGCTAGCAGTCCTGATGTCACTGGATGACACTGGGTAATGCTGGATGCTAACAGGTGACACAGGTGGTTGCTGGTCACCGCCACTACCAGCTGCTGCAATCTGGTGCCAGCTTGTGCTAGATACCATAGGCTGACTCTGCTGGGTGCTAGTTTCTATTGCTGATCATTATTGGTTGCTGGTCTCTGGAGCTTTTTGGTGCTAACAATCTAGTGTTTTTTGCTTTCTTTTGAAATAACTGTTCTGTCTACATTACTCAGGATAAGAATCCTGACTAGATTTACAGAATTTTTGGAGCTCACACTACCTGAGAAATAAATCACAAGCAGGTTTACAAGACCAACAAAGTAAGACTTTGTCATAACTGGGCATGGGGTGGGGTGTTCAGTACACTAGAGGGAACCATCCTAGACTGAGGAGGGGAAAGTGACTGAATAGCAGCTGCAAAACTGTGTTTGATCCAAGTACAGGCTCATGCTGCCCTGGCCAAGATCCAAAGAGAGCTTAATTCATCCCCAGAATCAGAGTCAGCCTTATTTGTCCAATAGAATTGTATTTGCCATGATAGTAGTCAATGGATAAACAAAAGAATCAACCCATAGCATTCTCTAATCCATAGAAACTGGATAAAAAATGAACATGAGATCAAATCCAGAGAGGGCTTATAGGAGTTTTACCTTGTTCTTTAAGAAATGACCATTTCTAAAAAATTTAAACTTCATAGTTATAGAAAAACACACAGGTGAAATCCTTCATAGCCAAAGTGTGAGCAAAGCCTTTCTAGCAATGTCTTAAAATCCAGGTACAATGAAAAATGATTATTAATCATATATATATTTTAAAATTTCACATAATACATTATATAAACAAAATAGACTTTATTTGCAAGATATATAAGATAAAGGGTTAATACACTTAATATAAAAAGAGCTAATAAAAATAAAGATTAGATTTAAAAAAAAACTTGGTAAAAGGCACGAACAAACAATTCACAGGTAAGTTATATAAATTTCTATCAAACATTTAAAAAGATGCTCAACTTCACTCATAATAAAGGAAATGCAAATTTAAAATATATAGAAGCACAAAATATGTTAAGAGATTGGCAAAAATTCAAAATAATGGTAACTGACTCTATTGATAAGATTTCCAGATAAGCAGGTTCTTTCATACATTGCTCATGAGACTGCAAAAGAGTATAAATCTTACAGAGGAAAGTTGGCCAGCATTTACTTTTAATGCAAAACTAGGAATTTATTGTGAAATTATACCTCTAAAAACACGAAAAAAGTTCTCTGTGGCATTATTGATATTAGTAAACTATTGAGAATAAGCTAACCGCAAACAAATGAGATTAGTTGAACTAATTTTGAGGCAGTAATACACAATAGCAAAATATGAGGACATTCTCTTTCTTCTAGGATATGTAAAGTGAAGAAAGCATAGTACAAAAAAAAAGTTTAGGTAGTATATGCCCTGTAGGAAAAGTAGGATGAATGTATATATGCAGACATACATCAAAGTATACTCACAGACACACACACACACACGCTCATTTTTGGTAAAAGAAATGAAGGCTGGATCACCTTTGTCCCAGGATGGCAGAGTGGTCAGAATAGACAGGGGCCTGTGATGTTTTTGAGCAAAATTTTTTACATTGTCTTGGCTTTTTAATCATGTAAATGTTTTATATATTCAAAAAAGTGTGAAAAAGCAAATCTTTACACTTAATAAAAACAAAATGAACTCAACTGCACAACCCAATAATAGAAAAATGCCTCCAATTAATAATCTTCAAAATACCATTATGGTTTATTAACATCCCTCAAAAGTGCCCAATTATGAAGCCAGGCATGCTGGGCTAGGGGTTTAGCTCAGTGGTTACACTGCCTGCCTTGCAAGTACAAGGACCCAAGTTCGATCCCTGGCACCAAAAAAAAAAAAAAAAAAAAAAAGCTAGGCATGCTGACATGTCCGTAGTTCCAGCTATCTGAGGCAGAGGTGAGAGAATCATTTTGAGTGTAGGAGTTTGAGATGCAGCCTGGGTGATATAGTGAGACCCTATTTTTTAAAAAAAGTACCAATTAGTTTGCTTCTTCTTATAAATAATATTTGGTACGGTGAAATCCATTGCCATTATTATCCTTATTGCTTTTAAAATGTTCATCTTCAGCCTCTTCATGTTGGTCCTGTTATGGATAGGATCCAAAATGTCAGCCAAAAGCCTCATCGTGTTGAAGGCTTGGTTGCTAGCTGATGGGATGTGAGGAACTGAATGTGTCATAAAGGGTCTAACTTCATCAAGTGAATTCATCTTTTTTTTCTTTTTTTAAGTGGATTCATCTTTTGTGGTGTTCAAAGCTCAATGGGTTTATTGGGAAGTGGGGTCTAATAGGACAAGGCAGAGCAGGGTGTATGTTGTTCTTGATCCTTTCTTCTCTAGCTCTTTTACAACCCTTTCTTTACTTTCCTGGCTGCCATGAGAGATTTCCTCTGCTTTCTCACCAGGATGTTTATGCCTTAGAGCCAGGTTGTCTTAGAATGAAACCTCTGAAACCATGAGCAAAAAATAAATATTTTCTCCTTTAAATTGTATGTCAGGCATTGGTCACCATAACAAAAAGTTGACTCAAAACTTAATTCCTTGTAACACATTCTAACATCTTTCATAACTTTCTTGCTATCTGGCACAAAAATGTCCCACAGTCACCTGTAACATTTCTTACTGCCTTAAAGAGCCCCAGACCATTACTGGGAGTTAAATTTCAAATGTTAGTGCAAGAAGATTTAGTACTCCTGGTTGTTCCAATGGATAGACTTAAGAAAGTTGTGGAAAAGTCCAAAGGAGACCTTTTAGACTTTGCAACTTGAGTTGGGCTGTAGCAGTGCATCCTAACTTTGATGGGCCAGTGCAGCTCTTAATTTCAGGCAGTTCTCTGACCAACTAATTCCCAGGTATGAGTTTCATATAATTTCATGTTACTTTTCCTTTGCAGAGCTGGGGATCAAACCCAGAGCTTCGAGCACACTCAGCAAGCCTCTACCACTAAGCTACATTCCCAACCATTCACTCATATTTTTACAGTGGCATTCATATTTGGTTAAAAAGCAGTATTTAGCACAATCCAGGCAGAGAATAAGCAAAAATCAAGTATGTACAGATATCAAGGAAAACTACCAACCTAGGTAAGAGTTTATAGAACTGATTCAAGATGTTCTAATAAGGAAAAAGGGATTGTCTTGTATAACTGGGCCACAGTAGCTCATTTCAGGCATAATTTTTTTCCCAATGCTGGGGATGGAACTGAGAGCCTTGTACGTGCTAGGCATGTGTCCTATCACTAAGCTACACCTCAGGCCTTGAGTCTAGTTCTTGACCCATCTCCTTGTTCTCTTGAGCTCTCTCGCACCACTCCCCAGAACCAGTGCTGTAGAGTGGAGTGGGGAGGGGCTTATGTAAGATTTTTTTTTTCCTTTAGTCTAAGTAGCCTAAGTTAGTTATCATGTTTACTCTTGGATCAATACTAACTTGAGAAATATTACCTGCTAAATTAATTTAACTCTGAGCTCCCAAACTAACCTTGACAAAGGAGATGGTATTTTACACTCTATATAAACTCCTGCTATATAATAGGTGAGGACTCAATGTCCACCCGAGATTGTTTAAAATCGTTTAAAAAGGGTGATGCTTTAGACTCTTTAAAAGCTATGTTAGAAAACTTACTGTTTGTGCTACAAGTAATGGAAAGTAATTTAAGTCTGAATAGGCCCTCAAAGTAAAAGTAGCTAAATCTACTGAACTAAGATGGATTGGAGTGAAAGGGGAGGAAAGTGGCATGCAGTGCTGGAGAATCCATCCTCCATTTTGGCTAAGAGGTGATCTTTGAGTGGGTAACTAGGCAGAGACTGGAGGAGAGAAGCCAGATTGCAGCATGGCAAGAAATGAACATTTATGAATGGAGGCAGTAAAGAATTTAAATTGGTAAATTCTGGAAGGGGGAAAAAGTGAAAAATTGGCAATATTAAGAGCAACGTAACTTTTTTTTCAATAGAGAATGAAGGGAAAAAAATATGTATTCTATAAGAAATCTCAATGAAGGAAATGAAGCAACAGTAAGGCCATGAAAAGGTCCCAGAGGCTATTGAATACCATGTGTCCGAAGAAAAGATGAAAGCTTTGGCATGTTAAAGGAGGCAGAATATTTATGTCTTTAGAAGACAGGTCAGAGATTTGTTTTGAAGTGGTCAGGAGGAGCTCTGACTGCCAGAGATTTTGGTTGGTGGAGCAGATGAGCCAATTCAACAAATGATAAGAATGGAGCCAAATGTGGATTCTACTGGAAATTGCAAATTAAAAATTATTGCTTAATTTTGAGAGGTCAATTACTTACATAAGTAATAGGTACTGAATTTTAGTGGAGCTGTAAATATGGTCAGCTCAAGCTATTAATCCTCCTTGCACTGTTTTTGTAACAAAGTAGAGGCTCCAAAAAGATCCAAGATTGAAAGCAAAACTCAGACAATATTCCTTCTTCCTTGCCTTAGCATCAAAAAATCCTGAAATTCTAGAGATGGTTCAATCATCAGGGAGTGTCACATGAATATGTTTTATTCTAATGCAAATACAGAAGAAATGCTAATTTCTTGTAATATAACAGAGACAAAAATGGGAGTTTTTCAGAACAAATGTTTATTTAAGAATTAAGGGAAAACAAAAGCATTAAAGCATAGGAATACATTGACTGAGTACAATTTATCTCATTTGGTCTGAAATCTTGAAAAGGTTACTCTAACTACTTACCTGAGGTAGATTTAGGTTGGCACTGCTTCAAGGGAACCTCCATCCATCCCAGAAATTACCTTCTAGTTTTGGTTACAGGCTCCCCAGTGGTCCTCTCCAACCTCAGGTTACACTCTATGAATAATATCAACATCTCCCCCGACCATGGTTAAAGGCCCTCAGACCTGTTTTATATCCCCAAAGTTCTCTACTTGAGGGATGGTCCATCGTTAATTTAAAGACTAGAGACAATTACCAGTAAAATTAGTTGAAAGAAGCAAGTCACTGTCCTGTTAGTGATACTAACTTTGTCCCATTCTCCAAGATCTATGACTAATAAGTAGCCAGAGGACTAATTTTTCATCATTGCCATGCCATACACCCATCACTATTTTAAGTGTTACAACTATCAAACTTATAGCAGTAACAGGCATGTTTTTACCAGAGGAAAAAATACATCTTGGGTGTTTTATCACACTGGGCAACATTTCATGGTACAAGAGCTATTTATAAAATGAAACATGTCAGATCAAATAAACTTGTAAGACCTATTTCCTAAAAGAATCAGATTCTTTATTATTATTATGAGCTATAGCCACTGGCCCTAAGATTATCATGTTCACCAACCAGCCATTAGGATCAAAATTTACAGCCCTATACAAGGTAACAGTTGGCCAACTTCATAAACCCAAATGCCAATATCCTCTGGAGTCTTGGAATCTAGAATAAATCAAACCCAAAAATGAGAACTCTGACTAGCAACAAATTATTCACCAGTCCAGAGTCCCAAATACTGCAGGAATATGAAGTATCTGTATTAAATGTCTTTAAATCTGAGAGACAAAGAAAAAAAAACTGAGAAGTGCCTATTTATACATCCATGGATTATAGTATTTCTAAACAATGTTAAAGACAAATCATAATTACCCTGTTAAATTGGAGACAAGTGCTTATTCTTAAACTTCTGGTGAGTCTGCCAAACTACTTTTCCCTTCTAGTTTAGAGTCCTATATTCCAAGCCAAAATATACCTTACATTGTGGTGACTGCAATCCTTTCCCTGGGATTAAAAGGTATTTTTCTCACTGGCAGAACTGAAATAAATAAAAAAATGGATTACCAGGCTTGATTTGCTAAATATCAGGATGGTGTGAAAAGAACACCCACTTTGGAGTCAGGATACAGAAAATGAGAAGTCTTGCTCCTCTATTAGTAATAAATCACTGTGTCTTTTTACTCAGTGCCTACTCAGGTTCACATCTTCCTTTCAGTCTTCCCCTAAGCCATTTTCCTAGGAACCAACTAAGACTATCTATCACTGAGATGATAAACCAAGTAAAAAATACAAATACTAACAGCATCATAACCATTATCCTGGAATTTGGATTTTGAGTTGAAATCTATAAACCTGAAATTTCAAATACCAGTGATAACTGAGAAGATATTTTAGGGAAAAGAAAAATTTTGAGGGTATGCCTCAAACTGTGAACACAGTTGAAAGATGAGCACTCTGCCTTTTTATGAAGTTGATCCTACCAAGAAACTGTTGGGAGTGTTTTGACTTAGGTTAAGTGCTTCCTACCTCCTTAGTCCCTTTCAAAGCAAGCAAAAGGCTGTCATGCTACTACCAACACACTAGGCCCATTCTAGCCAAGGATGAAATATCATGAGGCAAAATCAACATATTTCTCTCCCCCAACAGTAACACATGCCACATATTCTAAAAGGTATCAGTCCCTTATTGGATTTCTGAACATTAAAGTGAAATTAAAGCAAGTATTAAGTGGTTCAGATAAAAGAAAAGCATCTTCACCTGAGTTACCCATCAGGTCTACTCTGACCTGCCCTAGCTTCTCCCAAAACAAGCTTCTGGGACCTAGAAAACTATTTCCATAGTGACTCCATTTAAAGTTATCACTACCATACGGGTTATATGTACACAGATGGTTCACCCTCAATTAGATCTCTCACTTGGCAGAATGCGCTCTTTGGGGCCTAATAAAAACAGAAGCTTCTAGCAAACCTTTTTTCAGACTCAAGGTGTTTATGGGTTTTTCACTTATGTGAGTTCCCTTATGTACCCCAAGAGCTGATCATTGACAAGCTTTTCTAATTTAAACATTTGTAGGGTCTTTCCTCAGACTGGTTTTTGTTTTTTGGGTACAAACCCAAGTAAGGCTCTCCATCTGATGTTTTTGCCACACTCAGGACATATATACAATTTTTCACCAGTATGGCTTCTCTGATGGATAAGAAAGTCAGAGTTCTGTTAGGCTTTTTTTCCCCCTCCACACTTGCTGGGGCTTCTCCCCAGGATGGGTTTTTCTGATGTCCAATGAGATATACATCCTGTTGACACTGAAGGCATTTAAAAGTTGTTCTCTGGGGTGAATTCTCTTGCAGTGAGGAGGGCTGAAAACTCTCATACTCACTGCACTGGAAGATTTCCTACCTGTATGAATCCTCTTGTGAGTGACCAAATTTGAGCTCACGCTAAAGGTTTTCCAAAACTCAAGACATCTGCAGTTTCTCCTTGAAGTGACTGATAAGGTGTTTTGTTAGGACAACTCTCTGGGAAATAAAGCATTTCTCACACTTCCTATAACTGTAGGCTGTCTGGTCCCCACTGAGGTCTGAGCTCTGACCAAAGTCTGAGATTCACTTAATATTCATCTTAATGAGTTCTCTGACATGTAAATACATTTTTTATAGTATAACTTCTTGTCTGTTCAAGACATATGTGAGGCCTCCAAGGAATGAGGATGGCTGAGCTCAAGACTCTTCTCACTCACATTACAGATATATGGTTTTTCACCAATATGTACCGTCTGATGTTGAAGAAGGGCAGAGCTCTGGTGGAAGTTTTTATCACATACACTGTATTTATAACGCAGGTCCTCTGTTTCAGTTCTCATTTTCTGTTGGGCAATAAAGTCCATACCCAGGAGGAAGCCACTTTCACATGTAGACCACTGATGTGGTTTCTCTTCCATGTGAATTCTTTGATGTACAATAAGGTCTGAGCTACAGTTGAAACTTTTCTCATATTCAAGGCATTTAAAAGTGTGAGTATGAGTGGCCTGGTGCCTTATTAGGTTGGCACTCCGAGTAAAACTTCTCATGCATTCCAAGCATTTATACGGCTTCTCCCCTGTGTGGACTCTCTGGTGCACAATAAGGTCTGATTTCTGGCCAAAGCATTTTTCACAAGCGCCACACTTATAGGGCTTCTCCCCAGTATGAACTCTTTTATGTACAATGAAGGCTGATCGGTGTCGGTAACTTTTCTCACACTTATTACATTTGTAGGGTCTTTCACCAGTGTGAGTTCTCTGGTGGCTAATGAGATCAGATTTCCCACTAAAAGCTTTTTCACACTCCAGACACTTAAATGGTTTCTCACCTGTGTGAGTTCTTCGGTGTCTTATGAGGTTTGTACTTCGACTGAAGCATTTATCACACTCACTACACAGATACGGTTTCTCACCTGTATGACTTCGCTGATGGACAAGCAGATCAGAGCTCTGACCAAAATTTTTGCCACAAATGTCACAGGTATAGAATTTTTTACCTGCATGTGTTCTCTGGTGTCCTGAAAGGGCTAAGTGGTGCCAAAAGCTCTTCTCACATTTGCTACATTTATACGGTTTCTCATAATTGTGAATTTTCTGGTGTGAAATAAGATCTGAGCTTTGAATGAAGGTTTTCTCACACATATCACATCTATAAGGTTTCTCCCCTATATGGGTTCTCTCACACATAATAAGAGCTAAGTTTTCACAGAAGTTTTGTTCACGATCAAGGCACTGGTATATTTGATTATCTATTTGAGTAATCTCACGCACATGAATAAAAATCTTTTTACCCTTCTGAGGGCATACATAATGTATTTTCTTTTTTTGAGTTCTCTGATTACATCTCTCTTCTGAAGCGTACATTTTCTATGGCTCTCTTCTAGGGAGTTTTCCAGTGGTCTTTCTGACCCATCATTGCCTTTGTAGTCATTTTCTTGATGAGAACATGGAAGATATATCTGTTTCAAGCCTTTCAGTCATACACAGTCCTCTTTCACAAGTTTCCACCATCATAATTCCTTACTTTGTATTTCCAAACCTATGAGACAAAGTAGAAATATTATTTATATTCTTATATCTAAAAAAAGAATCCTCAAAATTAAAATCTCTGCAGAAAAGAAATTCTGTATGAGAGTACATAAGTCTTCTAGGTTTTATGTGGGTTGAGTATACTTATCCAAAAAATGCCTGGGAAAAGAATTTAGATTTTGAAATATTTGCATATAAATAATGGGATATCTTGAGGCTAGGACTCAAGTCTAAACACAAAATTCAGTTAGGTTTCATGTGTATCTCACACATAAAGTCTAAAGGTTTTTGTACAATAATTTTATAATTTTGTGCACAAAACAAGGCTTCTTTATGTGGAATTTTCATGGCATCATGTTGAAACTCAAGTTACAAATTGTGGTTTCTGAATGTTTGGATTAAGGATGCTTCATCTGTATTTAGTTTCCTCTCTGCTAATATAAAAATAATTAGCAATACGTATCAGAAACTCCAAGTAACAATTCCTTCTTTTATGAATGTGGGTGACCTCAAAACTTGGCTTTTCTTTCCCTTGCCCCAGCTGAGAAATCAAGGTAAGTTTAATAATTAGTATGCCTGTTCAGAAAGAAAGCAAATCAAAGGGGACTATTTTCCATGTCCTTCACTTTCACTCTCTTCAGTAACCTTTTACTATGTTTGACTTTCTTCTCATACATGCAACACTGCCATCCTTCACCTTACAAGTATAAGCTAATAACCTAATGATTTTTTTACTGAGTTTTAACTTTAGCATTTTATTTTATTGCACTAAAGGAACAGCAGGATGGTACACAATTTTCCCTCTCATTCAAAACCTCCCCTCCCACCCCCCTACCCCCAACCCCTGTACCAGGGATTGAACTCAGGACCTTGCGCTTGCCAGGCAGGTGCGGCACTGCTGAGCTACATCCCCGGCCCTCTCATTCAACTTTGAAAATCTAAAATACTTGCAAATTCTTAAGAATACCTTTACCACCAGATTAGAACAGTGAGCATAATACAACCAGTTTCTTAATAAGTAATTTTCTTACAAATAAAAACATTTAAAATAGCTTTAAATGCATTCTTCACAATAAATTAGCATGTATTTTTTACATCATGCTCACTTATGCTTAAGAATTAAAGCAAGTATATGACTGGGATAGAAACATGAGAAATCTCTCATTCATGCACTATTACAGGGATAATATTCAAGTCAAAGCAGGAAACAACCCTACTCTTTATTTTTGTAAATGTATCCAGATATAATGATCTAATGATAAATGAGGAAACCTATCCAGTTTCCTACAAATCAGACGTACATTTTCACCTCATCAGAAGCACCTGATTATCTACAGCTAATTTATAGTAAGATGGTATTTCAATAAACCAAAATAAGCCCTACAGGTTCCTATAAACAAAAGCTTTCAATGGACTAAGGACAGTCAGTAATTAATGCACTCATTCAAAGGAATATGGCTGTTCCTTAAGGAGTGCAAGTTCTACCTGTCAATATCAAAGGTAATCATTTTATATTAATTTATACATAATTCCAATTAAATTCTTTATCCAAGTATAACACAGGAAGTCTTTCCACAAGCAAAAAAATGTGGAAACATTTAAAAAATAAGGAGTCAGGGCCAGGGATTTAGCTCAGTGGTTCCACCACCTGCCCCGCAAGTGCAAGGACCAGAGTTCGATCCCTGGTACCAAAAAAAAAAGAAAAAAAATAAAAGGAGTTATTTTTTAAAGCAACTGATCAGATTCCACAGGCTACTCTTGGAAACAGGACCTTGCTGGACAGAATCCCTTCCTGTGGTGGCTTTTGCATGCGCTTAACTGGACAATTCTTCTGTGTGTTATTTTAAGAGCTCACCAAAACACAGACCATGCCACATAGGTAGAAAAAAAACACTAGGAGGTATAAAGCTAATTTGCCCAGCCTTCTGACAGTACACTAGCATGTCTGTGTTCATGACGGTTGTAGGGTCATAGAGTTCTGGTCTGCTTATCACTGGTCTACTCATATCCTTCCAAAATATGATATGCCAAGAGGGACATATTGAGACTCAGTGTAAGCTATTCTGCTGCACAAAGAAACATGACAGAGAAGAAACCATGGATAAGACACTTGGGAAGGACAAGAGGATTCAGAGTATTACAATGGTCTATAGGATACTTGTAATCAATCTTCAGTTCATCAAATGCTATAATGTGCCAAATGGTGAAGATGAGTGTGGCAGTGAGCAGGAGAGCCAGCATGTAGCAAAAGGCCACAAATATGAACACCATGGCCGGAGTGGAGTGAGTGCCAGTGGAGAAAGCTAAGTTAATGATTTTTACTAAGAAAACAGAAGTACACAAAATAACAATAACACACACATATAAAGGAAACACCTTTCCGCATGCTCCCACCACCACCTCAGCCAACTTCTTCCATATGTGGTCAAGGATTGCATGTTCTCTTAACCATGGATGACAAACTGCCCTTGCTCAATCTAAAGGCATCCTATCCATCTGTGTACTGGATTCCACCCCCTTCTTCACAAGGACATCACTCCAGCAATTCTACCTTCCCTCTCTGCCATTATGATTTATCCCTTTATACTGGATCATTCTATTTAGCAAACTGATTATTTCTCTTCTAAAAAAATCTCTCTTTTAACTAACAAGAAAATGGCTCTTAATCGCCCCACCCTCCAGCTAGTATTCCTCCTCAAAAGAAATGAATCTAGGGCCGGGGATTTAGCTCAGTGGTTTCACTGCCTGCTGCGCAAGCGCAAGGACCCAAGTTCGATCCCCAGTACCAAAAAAAAAAAATGAATCTATTTACAGTCTCCAACTCTTGTCTCTGAATGTTTCTGGAATATTTTCCAATCAAACATTCACCCTCACCATTCCATCAAAAATGCTCCTGTTAGAAACTAAGGCCCCTAAAAAAATCTGACACCCGCTGTCACCACTGTGACTCATTTCCCCACTCTTCCCCTACACACTTATACTTGCTACCTTGGTTTTTGCCATTGTTCAATGGCAAATGGATCCAGAATACACAGTATATCATCATCCCAGTTGATCCAAAGAATCTAGAAGATGTGACACTTGGCATGCTATGCTAAATACAGTGACAACATCTGATTTCAAATATTCTATCATGTTTTTATAATTTACTGCACACTATTAGAAATGATATTTTTGGTCCAAAAGATAGCTTTTAGGTGACTCTCATGATATTATAGTAAAAAACTATTTTTCCCTGCCCAGTTAATAATGAATAGCCTCAGAAATGAGTATATAAAGCTGACCCATCAAATGAATCCTTATTAGCCAATAAAATACCTTAAAAATTAGCATGTGTCTGTCCCTATGATGTAAGTGAATGAATACTTTTCTAAGTATTTATCACCAAGATGCTGAGTCAGAGTTCACCTTATTGACTGACATATCTGCTCTTGGATTTTAAGGAATTGCCTGCAATGGCAGGTACCCACAGAAAGCACTGCTTTAACTCTGTACCATGTGTATTTCAGGAAATGTTTATCAGAAAAATCACTAACAATATACACTGTATTAAGGCCCAAGCACATTCCTTGTCTCTGTCACAATCATAAAACCTTAAGTATCATAGAGAACATTCTTTTTCTTTTCTTCTATTAAACTGAGTTTACAGAGCTAAATGCCTAGAATTTGTTCTTGGTTACAGTCCAAGAAAGACAGCAGGGGACCTATATACTGATACTAAGATTCTACAGTAGCACTAGGCACACACAGTTGGCACCTAATAAGCATATGGAATGCAAAAACGAATTCTCATTGAAATTCTATTTCTCTCCTTAACTAGTAAAGAAAAAAAAAAACACTAAAATGTCACAGGGACAGGAGCTATTCTGATCAGATGTATTTTGAGAGAGAAAAGTTAAATTTCAAAAGACTGAAGCAATCATAGCTTACCCAGAATCTTTTCTAGAAGAAAAGCAGCATTCATCTCATGGTCTTGAAAATCTGATTGATCAAGCATTCTGTAAAACACAAGGACAACAAGAGGGCAAGAAGCCACAAGTGAGAGGATTTCAGACTAGATTATTTACACCCAAAGGACCTACCAATGAATAAATGACAGTTTCGTTAAAAGGAATAGATGAGTTTTCTTAGGGTAATCCCTTTAATTCTATTGTGTATAGAATAACCATGATCCCAAACCAACCCTTATGGCTCTTTAACAAGGATGAAAATAAAGGACAAGGTAGAAGTGAATGAACTAGAGAAAAATAATTAATTCAAAATCCTGTTTACTCTGAAAAACTTAAAAGCTCAGATTATTTCCACAAGGTAATTCTGACAAATCTACAAAGACCAAATAAGCCCAATCATTCAAAAATGTTTTCCAGAAAACCTGAAAAAGGGGAACAAGAATAACACTGATAACTAATCCTGACGAAGACAGTACAGCAAAATTCACAGCCTAATATCACTATCAATGTGAAAAATATTAACAAAAATCCATATCATGTCAAGAACATAATATACCGTGACTAAGTGGGATTTATTCAAGGAATGCAAATTTGGTTCACTATGAGGACACCCTCACTTTTAGGAAACTCATTAATACCCCATATTCACAAATCTATAGAGAAAAATCATATAGCTATCTCCATAGGTGCTGCAAGAAATCACAAATACAATCTTCATCTATCCCCAAATGACTCATGGACACTGCGCCTTTTAACATGATACAATCTGCATTTCGTATCCTAAAACTAGCGCCTTAAGTGAGAAAATCTACAATCATTTCCACTTAGAGGAGCAACAAGGCAAGGAGGTCACCACCTCCTCTTTTATTAAACATTGACTTGGAAATATTAATGTAATTAGAAGAAAAGCCAATTAGGGTTGTAATAATTGAAAAGTAGTAGGAAAATTCTCTACCTAGAGATAACATGCTATTATAACTAGGAAACTCTAGCGTGAACTAATGTTAAAACTGACTCAAACAATATTGAAAGAAAAAAATGGAGGAATTCATGCTACTTAACTTTTAAGACTTACTATAAAGCTACAATAATCAAGACTGTGGTATTAATGAAAGAGAGATACACAGCTGAATGGAAGAGAATACAGAGCTCAAAAATATACCCACATAATATAATTAGCTGATCTTTAATCAAGGAGCCAAAGAAATTACAAAAAAATTATACTGGGATAAAGGATTAACCATATGTCCCCCACCAAAGAATTAACACAGAATTTATACCTTTCACAAAAATTAACTCAAAATGAAATATACAATAGATGACTGGAGAAAGAAAATGTAATACATATGCACAATGGAATACTATTCAGCTTTATAGAAGAAATCTTGTTATTTGAAACAATACAAGATGAACCTCAAGGTATAAGTACCATATGATGTCATTAATGTATACAGTGTAAATATGTATACAGTGAACTCTTTACTTAAAAGAACAACACGGTGGTTAACAGAGGCTAAGGGGTAAGAGGCTGGCCTGCTGTTGGTGAATTTCAATTAGCCAAGAGTAAGTTTAAAAAGTCTATTATAGGGCCGGGGATTTAGCCCAGTGGTTCTGCTGCCTGCCTCATAAGCACAAGGACCTGAGTTTGATCCCCGGGGTTCCCCCCCAAAAAAAGTCTACTATACCTCATGGTGATTAATAGTTAATAACAATAAATATACTGTAATTTGAACATTTCTAAGTGAGTAAATTTTAAGTGTTCTCATCATAAAAAAGTCATGGGAAATAATGCATATGTTAAATAGCTTAATTTAACCGTTCGATTATATATATTTATATATAATCTATTATCTATATCAAGCATGTTATATATCATAAATACAAAATTTACTTCTCAATTAAGAATTTTAGAAACTGATTATAGAGCCAAATGTAAAACAAAAAATTATAAAATTCCTATTCTATTGGAGAAACTCTTGATGACTAAGGCAATGACTCTTTAGATACAAGACCAAAGGCCCAATCAATAGAAGGAAACTGTTAAGCTAGACTTCATTAAAATTAAAAACTTCTGTTCTGCAAAAGACATTAAGAAAATGGAAAGATAAGCCATTATCTGGAAGAAAACATTTGCAGAAAACATATCTGATAATGGACTATTCACATATATGAAATATCCCAAATATATTACATATATACAAACTCTTAAAACAGTGAAAAAACAAATTGGATTAAAAAAGGGCAATAGACATGCAAGACACTTCATCAAAGAACACATACAGATGGGCTGGGGATTTAGCTGGGCTTGGGTTGTGTAGCTCAGTGGCACTGTGCCTGCCTTGCAAGTGTAAGGTACTGAGTTCGATCCCAGGTACCAAAAAAAAAAGAACATATACAGATGACTTGTAAGCATATGAAAATGTGTTCAACATTATGTTATTAGGGAATTTTAAATTAAAATGAGATAATAGTACATGTTCACTAGAATACTCAAATCCCAACACTGGCAACACCAAATGCAGGTGAGGCTGTAAAACAACAGTTTTCATTCAATGCTGACAGGACGGCAGAAGGGTACAAACTTTGGAAGATGGTTTGGCAGTTTCTTCAAAAACTAAACATACTTTTGCTACACTACATGTATTTATCCAAATGGTTTAATAATTCATCCCCAAATATGTTTGTGTTCATATAAACCTGCACACAAATGTTTGTAACAGATTTAGTATAATTGCTAAAATATGGAAGCAACCGAGATGTCCTTCAGTAGGTGATGGATTACGCAGAGTGAGGTACATCTACACAAGACAATACTGTCGAGTGCTAAAAAGGAATGGAGCTACTAAATCAATGAAAAGACATCAAGAAACCTTAAATGGAAATAACTGAGTGAAAAAAGCCAATCTGGAAAAACTACATACAGTACTATATGACTCCAACTATACAATTCCAAAAAGATTATATGACATTCTGGAAAAAGCAAACGTAGGGAATCAGTGAATATGTTCAATAGCTCCCAAGATTAGTGAGGAGGGAGGATAAATAAGTGGAGCACAGAAAACTTTTTGGATATAAATGGTAGATATGTATCTTTATACATATGTCAAAATCTGTAAGATATGCAACATAGAAAGTAAACCTTAATGTAATTATGGATTTTGAGTGATAATGATATGCCAACAGAAATTCACTGATTGTATCAAATGCACCACTCTGGTGTGGGATGTTGAAAGTAGAGGACCCCGCTATTTGTGTGCTGAAAGGCAAAGGGACATATGGGAACCCTGTATTCTTTGCTTACTTTTGTTGTGCTCTAAAAATAAAAGTCTATTAAAAAAATGAGATCATCAAAAGAAGCACACGAAATACCATTTTTAAAAAACTGGCATACATTAAAAAATATGACAATATATTTTGTTGTCAAGACTACAGGGATACAGACATACAGTATTCATGTTGCTGGAAGGAATGCAAATTGGTATGACTTCCTCATCCCTCTGGATGGGAGCATAGTACTGTAAAACACAGCAAGACATACATTTATAATGGACCCAGCAATCTCATTTCTAGAAAGTGACTCTGAAGATACTCCTCCAATACTATGAAATATACATGCATAAAATTATTCAGTATAGCAGTGTTTCTAATTGGAAAATATTCAAAATAACTTCAGTGTCCTCATGTTAACAAGTGAGTAGCACAGCCACTATAAAAGAGAATGAGGGAAATCTTTATGAACTAATGTAGAGTGATTCTAGGATAAACTATAAAAAAAAAAAGCTGTATTTTGAAAAGAAAGTAGAAATTAAAAATGATATGACTATTTGGCCAAAAAGAAGAGAAGATAGACAAACTAGTAAGTCTGATTATCATCACAAAGCAGGTGAAGATGAGCTCTAAAGACAAAAAAATGAAACTGATATAACAGGGTGGAGGAAGAAAAAGTCCCACATCTTTGAGAACACATATACACAAATTTCTACTTTTAGAACTCTGTCACATTTTACATATTTAATAAAGACAAAATGGTAGCAAAAATTATAAAGTACAATCCAAACAAAACAAAGTAAGTTTATGTTTTAAATGTGTAACACAACCACTCATTAGAGGAAAAACGACAAAACTGTTTAACACAGTATTGAGATATATCTAAACTCCAAGATAAAAAGAACTATAAATAATGATTAAATTCTGAATAGGATTTTGACTTTTTTCCTCAACACTACTATTGGGGATTGATTAACTTGCTGTCTTGTGCTTATAATCTGCCTGTCTCAGCCTCCCAGGTATCTAGGATTACAGGATTACTCACCATTTCCCCCCTCATGGTGGTAAGGGTGTACCTTAGAAATGAACAAATAAGTAGATATGCTATGCATAATGGCACCTAGATTTTCCACTGTCAGACAAATCACAAATTCAGAAAAGAAAAAGGTTAGATAAGAAACCAAGATGCATCATGTAAAGGTACAAGTTCCCAACGAGAAATGTAAATATGTTGTATATCTAAAATGTACCAATAAAAGAAGTAAAAAAAAAAAAAGAAAAAGGTTAGACTGATTCTATACTGTTTAACTGTAATTGGACATATAAGAATGAGGTCAGTATTTAAAGCATATATATAGAGAAAATAGAAGTGTGTGTATGTTTTCCCAGTAACATTTGCTGAGAAGTCACAGAAATGAAACTGTGTACTAATGAGGATACCAGGCACTCAGATTTCAGGTGTTAAGTACCATTCTGTATCGAGAGGAATTAGAGCTCGTTAGAGAAAAGGCTGATTATAGGGTTTGGAAACTACAGATGTGCCTGGAACATCTTGTTGTGTAGAAAGTAAAGAAGAGCTCAAAAGTGGTGACTATGCTAACATGAAGCTGGAATTAGGTTGGAGTTGCCACTGTACAAATCGGGAATAAAGACATCAAAGTAAACGATAGTAATAAAATATTAACATGAGAAGAATTCATCACTCTGTACTCATTAGAGAATAAGTAAAAGAGAAGAAAAAATGTCTTCTCACATTAGAAAAGCCAATAACTAATTAAATGTAAAATGATGGAATTAAAAAATCACTATGCCCAATCAAAAAATCAGGCAAAAATCTAGCTAGTAAAAAGTTTTATGATCATCAAGACAGATATTTCCACTAGATAGTTAATGATTACAAAGACTAAAAATGAGATCACAGTTCACGTCACCAGCACTGAGACAAAGCAATATCACGTGCCTTCTCATATGATGCAGAGGTCATCACATCATTTTGGGTTCTTTGCCAAAACATGTAACCATTTGAAAGCAGGTTCATGAAGAAATTACAGACAAACCCAAACTGAGGGAAATGCTACCAAATGGCCCGAATTTTTCAAAAACAAGGTAATAAAAGACAAAATCTGAAAATATATTCTTCTGTAAAAAGGACACTATAATTTGATAAAATGTTGGGACTACAAAACTCCTTTTTCTCCCTTTTGCTATAAAAGCACATTAGTAGAACAAATGGTTAAATCTGAATAGTATCTATAGATTATAGTACTGTTTGAATGTTTTTCTTGACTCTTTAAATTGTACTAACAGTTTAAGAGAATATTCTTCTTTTTAAGAAATATGCAAATGAGTATTTTGGACAGTCTTTCTCAATTAGGGTTCTAGGAGAGAATTAAGCACTACAGGAAATGTATTTAAAAACTACTTTTTCAATTCTCCCAAGAACAAGAGGTACCTAGTAGCATTGTCCAAGTACAGAAGTTATGTAATTCATTATACACTTTAGGACTTAATTTTCTCATAGTTTAATAAGAAAAGGCATTATGTCTAAGACTTGTTTTTAAACGGTTAAAAAAATACATGACCATGTGTAACAGAAACAGTAAAATATTAGCACGTAGAGAATACAGATGAAGGGTATACAGACTTTTTTTGTACTCTTTTACAATTTTTTTAAAGTCTGAAATTATTTCAAAATTAAGTTATTTTATCTTAGTTTTTCAAAAACCTAGTGGCTGAAGATTGTTATATTTTGGTAGATAAAACTGAAGGTTAATTTAAATTCTGGATCAGATTTTTCTTTCAAATTTCTATTGTGTTCCTTTGTAGCTATAAGAACTTGGCTAAGTCACTTACATTCCTTCAATTTCAATCTCTCCTGTGTTAACACAGGTAAAATATATGTCCCAGGGAGTTGCTGTGATAACTGTGACACTAAGGGTAAAGAACTATGTTTAATACCTGGGTCTCAGAAGATGCTCAATAAATGACAGGTTCTATTTTCTTCTTCCTTCACATGCACAAAACCATTAACATTTATTAACTCATCCTCTGTACTTGACTCTTCTGCCAAGCCTGCTCATAGCCTATTTAAAGTGATTAAATGAGATAATTCAGCCAGTTAATGATAGTGCAAAAACTAGAAAAAATATGGAGAAACTTTAGAAGAGAATTCAAACTCAAAATCATAAGACAAGACATGCAGGCACACAGACAAAACAGCAGTTCAAGTCGGTGGATTTATGGGAATTTTGTCTCTTAAAATGTGTCTTACTGCTAACCTTAAAAGGAGAGTACAGAGGAAATAAAGCATTCTGAGTTTGCTCATGGCTTGGCGAATCAATCAGATTATTCCCTAAAGCTATCAGTCCAAGCTATCATATTTGCTCTAAACAACAAAGAAAAGTGCGGTGCACCAAAAAGGAAATTTTCTTTTCAATTGAGAAAATCATCTTCTTACATCCATGTCTAAACCTTTTAGGTGTCAGCACTTAGAAAATAAAATACAGTCTGGTTGTCAAACCCCAAAGTAGACCACAACACTTCCTGAGTTTAAAATACTGTTTCCTATCACACTCAGAAGTAAAATCCAACGTTTTTACTGCCCTATGTAATGTGGTAACCTTTGCATACCTTCAGCCTCAAAGCTCACCTCAGAGCTTTTACGCTTGCTCCTTCTGCTTACATCGTCTCTCCTCCAAACAGCTTGCTCCTTTGATTCAAGTCTCTGTCTCAAAATCACTTCCTCAAAAAGGACAATCTTACACATATAAGATAGCTAACATCCCCTTATCTCACTTTATTTCTCTCCACAGTACTTATGTCTACCCAAGTTTGTGGTATATAATGCTCAATGTACAGGCCCTAGGTCAGGGATTACCTTATTTTTCATTGATTACAGGAATTCTTTCATTTAACCCTCCCAACAGCCCTGTAAAATAGGTATTAATACCAAATATTTGCATCTTAGAGATAAAAAAATCTGATGTTTACAGCAATTAGTTAATCACTCAAGAACTCACAGCTAGGTAAGGACAGCCAGAGTTTAATATCCATCTTCTGACTCCAGAGCCTGCATAAGCATTGGGCATACTGCCTTCTTGTGTCGGAAATCAATCAAGTAGCAGTTATTGCAAGCCTACTGTGAATAAGCAAGCATACTGGAATGGAGTAGAAAACAGACAAATTGATAGAAGAGGGCCCAGTAATCTGACATTTTAGTGACTAAGGAAAGGCTGTTATTTTTTGCCATGTATCATCTCCCATTCTTTCCTGTCCTGCTTCTTTCCAAATGCACATTTATATAAAAACACAGAGCCTAGCGTGTCACTTACCATAACACAAAAGACTTGACTGAGTTCTCTTTTGGCTCCAAAAGATCTCTAGTACAGAACTATTCACACGACTTAATTCTTCCCTCTCCTAGAGGAGAAAAAAAATTCAACAATTCAGGTGACTCGGTGAAATTTATAATTTTTTAAGAGTTTGCCATTTAAATATTGGTCCTATTAACTCCAATCCGATCAATGCCCTTCAATCGTATCTTATCTCTTCTCATCTTTTACACCCTTTCTTTTGCAAGAACTGTCAAAAAGTTCCTTCCTGTCCGGCTCTACACAAAATATCAAAAATTCTTCCGGATAATGACGAACTTTAACTTCCTAACAAAGCCCTAGGCTTTTTCTTGGTTATTTGAATTTTCCTCCTGCTAATTTTCTTTGTATTATCCCGATTTGTGAGGCCAAAGATTCATTTTTTCAACACTACAAACCTCCGAGGTGCAAGGCTTACGTACACTACGAAGTTATAACATATATTTCAGCCTTCCAAAAAGAAATGGTCATGAAATGATTAAACCAACCAAATTCTGCAAACAGATTCTACTGCAATATAACTAATCTCCGTACTGAAGACTGGAGGATTTATTCAACGTCCTCGGTTTTCCCACATGCTTTCATATGGCATAAAGAAGCTATGTATGGCTTAGACAAGTGTTTATTATGATCTCCAGAAACTAGCCTGCTAAAAGGGTCTTCAACTTTTCATTGACCGCTGCACAGTCCTGGGTCCTCGGCGTGGAGGGGCCGGCTGCTCCTCTCCTTTCCCCTCTCTTCACCCTACTCCCGACCCGGCCCGCCGCGCTCACCCTGCAGCCCTGGAGCCGCCCATCGGCCTGCGGGCGGCACTTCCGGTTACTCGCGGACACTTGGATCCGGGCTTCCCGGCGGCCGCAGACTCCGCAGCAAGGGGCCAGAAGGCCCAGCTTCGGAGGGGAAGGAAAGCGAGTCTGGGAGGCCGATGAGAACTCGGAAATTCCCTTAACGCTGTTCGGCGAGGGCCAGGCCGTGCTCTCACGGCCGGGGAGCGAGGATCTCTTTCAGTCCAGCTGTGAAACCGCCGCGTAGCTCCACCCCCGCGCGCCACGTGACTGCTACACCGGCGACGATGCACTACACCCCCAGCCTCTGGGCCAATGGGGGTTGAACCCCCGGGAAGGGGCGGGACCTGGGGCGCATGCGCCCGGGGCCTTCTGCCCTTTACGAGGGGTTGTTACTGCTCCCTTGTGGCGCAGACGCTGGGAAGGAGGTTTCTCTCTTTCCCGATCTCCTACTGATCAGTGCCGATGGTTCTGTACCTTGTTGCAGTCTCCGATATCTGTGCTCGTTCCTCACGCTTGGACTCCAGTCCAAGAGTAGCGTCACATAGATGCTGCGGACCTGGAGAAAAGCACCCCAGGAGGTGTGGAAGAGATAGAAGATTCCAAGGCCCCGCGGAAGCGCTCGCCACCGAGCTGCATGGAGTGCTTTGAAAGGGGAGTAGTGGTGGCATCGTGTGGCGGAAGAAACAGCACGGGAGAAAGAGGGTTGGAGGGTCTTGCGTCTTCCCTGATTGTTTCTAGGCTGGAGTCAGTCGAGAGTAATCACTGGTGTGTGGACTGGAGCAGAGCTGAGATTTACTAAAGAGCGAATAGTATTCATTCTCCCTGCTCAATTAGTGTGAAAGAAAAGTTTTTAAAGCTCCCAAACGTTGTCGGCTTGGTGGTACACGCCAGTAAGCCCAGCCCTTGGGAGATTGAGGCAAGAGAAACACCGTGAGTTTGAGGCCAGCCTGAATTACGTGAGTTCAAGGCCAACCTGGACTGCATGGGGAGACCCTGTCTCAAAAAGAAAAAAAAAAGCCGCCCGACATCAAAAGGGAATTTATCCTTTATCAAATATAGAAGACTACAGTGTGGCCCAGGACTTAAGACTGTGAGCCACGACTTGGGGTTAGGGACCAGGTAGGTTCAAGATTAATTATGTTCCACTTTTTGGAATTCTGCAGAAGAACTGCAGCTTATTTATTTTCATGGTTTGTTTTACACGAAAACTCGTGAGGTGAAAATATTCCACTCGGCCATCTTGCTATTTAAATAATAACTTCTAATAACTTTTCTAGTGTATGGTGTGTGTGAAACACTTCTAATCACTTTACATGAATTGTCTCATTTAGCCATGACACAAATGGCATTAGATGTATGTTCCTGTCTTAGGAGGAAACTAGTGGACAAAGTTTGACTTGCCAAGATTATGTGTTTAGATACTGGTGATATTGAATTGTGTACTGTCTGGTACCAGATCTGATCCTTGCAGCCACTGTATTCGTGGCTGGCTCAGTAGTAGAATGTGTTGAGGAAAAGTATTGGAGTAAAAATTAAGCAAACTGGGTTCCAATCCTGTTTTACTTAGAAGATCTAGATAAGTATTGAACTCTTAAGCCTTTTGTTTCATGAGACACTAGCCCAAAGTACTAATTATATATATTCACTTGACATTTATTGAGCACCTCTAATTCACCTGACACTATACTGGATATTAGGAATTTAAAGGCAAGTAAGAGTCCCATTTCTCACAGTCTAGTGTAAAAACCAGAGGCATCAGATGTAGTACGGTAAAGATAGAAGTTGTTTAAGGTAGTCTGGGAGCACAGAGTGGGGCATTTAGTTAAGACTTTGAGAAAAAGTAAAAAAAGACTAGAGAAGGCATAAAGTAAAGGAATAGAGAAGCAAGGACTTGACTGAAGATGAGACTGTGGAAGACAGGAGAAAAGTTACAAATGTTTGGTATGATTTCAGTTGGTGGACTTTATCTTGTAAGAAATGGGAAGCCATTCCTGAGATTTTAAGTGTTGAACTAGTTCAGTTGTCCCTAAAGTTCAAATATTTTAAAACACTTTCTTTTCTGTTTTCAGTTTTAAGTATGAAGACAAAGATAAAAAGAAGGCACAGCCAACAAATTATAAGGAAAATTTAAAAAAGTATAGCAATCAAAATAGAGTTTCAATGAAATTGTTAGAAGTGTAAAATATTGGGAAGAAATCAGATGAGATGAACACCAAAGACTTTTGGATAATGTTCCCATGGTATATACCAGTGATGGGGAACCTTTTAGAGACAGAAGCGCAAAACCTAAAAACCTAAAACTAAAAACCCCAACCTAAAACTCACTTATTTATCACAAAGTGCCAACACTGCAATTAAGTCTAAATAGAGAGGTTTTAGTTTAGGAAAAACAACTCATACATTAACATCTTTTGTCTTCAAAACACAATAACAGTTTTCAATGATATGAACAGCTTTTAATTGGAAGGTAAAAGTTTGCATTTAGGAGCTTTTCCACACTTAATAAGATTTTTTTTGTGGGGGAACAAGGTCTCGCTATGTCATTCAGGCTAACTTCGAACTTGCTGCGATCCTCCCACCTCAACCTCCTGAGTGCTGCGTTTATAGGCATACACCACCATACCCAGCCAATGTGACTTTTGCTGTTGTAGGTATGCTGATAACTTGTCAAAACTTGGCTGGCGTGACTTGGCTTGCATACCTACAGAGAGGGCTCTGCACGCCTGCTATAGCACGCAGACCATAGGTTCACCTCCACTGGTATATACTGTGTCCCAGGCACTATTATAAGAACTCAATGTAATCGTCAATAACCACATGATGTTTAATCCTCACAACTCCGTTTTATAGATTGGAAATTGAGGTTCAGAAAGATTAAGTAATTTGAGCATGATCATACAAGTGCTAAGAGGCAGAGTGGGGATTCAAACAAAGGTTATTTGGCTTGCGAAGAGGATCTGAGAAGTTAGAAATCAAAAGGTGCCTTTTGTCTTTAATACCACAGCTTCTGTGGAGTGTAGTAAAAAGGAAAAAGGGGACACAAACAATTTCTTCTGCTTTTTCCAGACTCTTGGTTATGAAGAAAGAGTACATAACTACCATAGATCAGAATCTGCTGTGATTTGTTCTTTGACTCAGCAGTTGTTTAAAAGTATGCTGATTAATTTTCACAAAGTTGCAAATTTTTCAGTTTTCTTTCAATAGATGATTTCTTCTTTCGTTTCCTAATTGGAGAAAATACTTTGTGTGAATTCCATTTAAATGTACTGGACATGCTTTGTGTCCTAACGTGGCTTATTCTGTGAGTGTTCCGTTAGCACTTGAGAAGATTGTATATTCTGTTATGATGGGGTAGAATGTTCTATGCATGTTAGTCAAACAGGTTTATAGTATTGCTCAGGTTGTTTTATATTTCCTATTTACTTAAGTTACCTATATATGCTTCTAGATATTCTATCCATTTAAAATGATATATTGAAGTTTCCACCTTTCATTGTAGAAGTGTTTCTACTTTTAATTCTATTAATGTCAGCTTCACATATTTTAGGTCTTTGTTGTTTAGTGAATAAATATGTCTGTAACTGGTATATCTTTTTGATAAAGTAAATTTTTTATCAGTATGTAGTGTCCTTTGACTTGTAATTATTTTTTATTCAAAGCTATTTTGTCTGATATTAGTACAACTACCTTATCTATTTGATTACTGTTTCTATAGAGTATCTTTTTCTATTGTGTTATTAGATCTATTTGTACTTTTAGATCTTTTTCAACCTATTTGTGTTTTTAGAGCTAAAGTGAATCTGTAGTAAATAGCATATAGTTGAATCATTTTTATGCATTCTGTTGATTAGAGATTTTAATTCATTTATAATTAATGAAATTCTGATTTATTTCTACCATTTTGATGTTTTCTGTATATCTTTTACCTTTTTGAGCTCTTTATTTCCTCTATTATTACCATCTTTTGTTGATTTTTTTTGTGTGTTGAGCAGTTCTGATTGTCTCCTCATTTCATTTGTGTATTTCTTTTTAGCTATTTTCTTTGTGGTTACCCTGAAAATTATAGTAAAGATCCTAAATTTATGGCAATCGAATTTGAATTGATAACTATTTAACTTCAGTAGCATTCAGAAACCCTGTTCCTATGCAAGTATTCCCCCATGCCTGCTTTATGCTGTTGTCATCATACATTGATTGCATCTTTATGGATTTTGTGCCCAGTAACATATATTTATAATTGTTTTATGCATTTGCTGTTTAAAGTCTAGAAAATAAAAAAGTTTAGATATATTTCATAATACAACAATACTGTTTTCATATGTGCCCATATATTTGCCTTTTCTGAAGATCCTTGTATCTTCACATACCTCTGTATTACCGTCTAGTGTCATTTCATTTGCACCTGAAAGCCTACAGCATTTCTGATAGGGGAGGCCTAGTAATAGTGAACTTACTCAGCTTTTACTTGCCCTGTGATGTCTCAATTTCTCCCTCATTTTGGAAGGAGAGTTTTGATAGAGATATTCTTTGTTGACATATTTAAATATGTCATCCCTCTGCCATCTGGCCTCTATTATTGCTGAGAAGAAATCAGCTGTCAATTTTATTGAAAATGTTTTTTACCTGAAAAGCTGCTTGCTTTTTTATTGCTGCTATCAGGATGTTGTCTTTGTGTTTGTCTTTTGCAGCTCAATTATCATGTGTCTTGACTTGGATCTATTTAGCTTACCTTACTTGCAGTTTGTTGAGCTTTGTGGATATGTAAATTTGTGTCTTTCATCAAATTTCAGTTTTCAGCAATCATTTTTTTCTCATCTCTCCTAGGTCTCTCTTGAAGTGTCTTTTAGTATACTTGATAACATCCCCAGGCAACTTATGCTCTGCATTCTGCTCCTCAGAAAATTTGGTTTTCACACTTTCTGCTTGTCTTTAAATGTTTCTCTTGGGAGACAGGGAGTTAGTTTCCACTCCTGCCATTTTCCTCCAAATGTTTTTATAAAGCAGCCCAAACTCTTCCAAGGAAATATTTCAATGTTAATTTGAAAAGCAAGTCAATATAACTGAAGAATCCCCTTCTGCAGCTAAGGAACAATATTTTTCTGTTAATAAAAAGCATCTTAATTGTCAGCTCATCGATCAACAACTGTTGATGTATATGAGACAACAAAAGTCCTTTTTAAAGCAAGTAGGAACAATTTTGGGAAGTGAGTGGGATAAAAAATGAAGATAAAAAGGAGATTAAAAAAATACAGTCCAGCGATAACCTATGGCTCAATAGAATTGTTTTCTAAGACATTTGACTCTTCTTTATGGCATCGTATGTTAAGTATACATATGTTAAGTCATATGTTAAGTATACATCATCCTAGCCAAAACTCTGGATATGAACACACTTATGTTCACATGCTTGGACATAATTGGGCAAACAGTTTTAATTTACTCATTCAGTAGGTATTTATCACACTCTCGCTGAAGGGCTATATGTGTCAGGGAAATTGTGGCCCAAAATTTCTTTGGAAGAGAGAAGCAGTAATTCTCAACAGATGTGTATCTTTAGAACCCTCTATATATTCCAAAACTTCAAAATTGTTTATTTGTTACTCAAACTTAGTGGATTAAATAACATAAATTTATTGCTTTATAGTTCTATAGGTCAGAAGTCTCACCTGGTCTTGCTGGATTAAGATAAAAGTTTTAGGGCCGGGGATTTAGCTCAGTGGTTTTGCCACCTGCTGTGCAAGCCCAAGGACCTGAGTTCGATCCCTGGTACCAAAAAAAAAAAGAAGATAAAAGTTTTAGCAGCTTGTGTTCATTTTGTGAGAATATTTTTTTTTCTTGCTCTTTTCAGCTTCTAGGTTTCCTGCATTCCTTGGCTGTGACCCTCTTTCGTGTCTTCAGAACCAGCAATGAAAGATCAATTCCTTCTTGTGTACATCTTTCTAAACCTTTTGGCAAAAGCAGGGAAAAATTCTCCACTAGTAATTACTTGTGTGATTACTTTAGGCTCATTTGGGTAATCCAGGGTAATTGCTCCATCTTAATGCCATATTTAATGACATCTGCACAGTCATTTTGTAACCCTTTAGTTATATATACACTTTATGCTGTTATAGTTGTCAAAAATAGATCTATGAAGAGATAAGATTACCTTGTCATCTAAGAGAATCATATTTCTTTATGAAAAATTCAATCCCTTTGAAGGAGGTGAATAAAGTATAAATCTAAATATAATTTAAAGTTCTAGGGGTTTATACTTGCTATTCATTTGAGGACACTTTCTGACAGAACAGTTGCTTGTCTTTTCCTGGTCAGATATTATTACTTTATATAAATTTTTTAAATCATTATGTTGGTGTTATATAATATTTAAAATTTCTAACATTTGACTATGCCTGTCATTTCCTTTCTGCTGATTACCATGTCACCTGACTAAGCACTAACATGTTCAGTGACAATTTTGAAAACTATCACAGATAGGAGGCAATGTACGAGATCTGCAGTAAAAAACTGAACTAATAATAGCTGAAATTTTTTTGGGGGGTAAGATATATCTTCATTTTTATACAAGTGACTATCTTTTCTCTTTTACATCCCCTGCTAATGGGGTATCTAAAGTGTATTTTCAGTCCATTCAAGTCTTTCTCCCTTCATCCCCGTGTTACTTTTTAATTGGAGCTGGATGTGGAGTTAATCAAGAGTTATAAAATACTAAAGTGAGAGAGAGAGAGAGATTAGCAGGGGATGAGCATCCGTCTAATCACCAGCTAAGGTCAATTCATGTTGGCTCATGAGTGCCCTGGACACGTGTCTTCTCTAGGTGTCAACATCTGAGGTCCCTAGTGCAGCTGCCTCATCCCATCTACAGGGCTTCTCAGGTCCCCAGCCTGCTAGTGACAGCCTCACTGCTTCTGGCCACAGCAGACATCCTGCTCCTTCCTACTTCACACTAACCAGTAGTTCAGGACTTGATGTAGAATAACTGGAAAATTTCAAGTTCAGACCACCAGCTCTGAAGATTGAGTACTACTACATGGTATCCTGCTTGGATCAATTTTTCAAATAATCTTGTATGGAGATATTTTTCTTCTTTGAAATAAGCAGATTCCATGCCACATTTAGTAATACCAAAGAAGGTTCTTACAGCCACCGTGTAAATGATATCTGGGCTTTCTTTCTTGTGCTGTCTCAGGACATTCTTTACTCAGGATTTAAAGTTACACTGTACCAGAACATTCACCCGATTTCTTTTAACCTGTAAATTTGATTAAAGGAAAGATTCCATAAGTGCAGTGCACCAAAAGCTAAAAATAAAAAAACAAATCATAGTCAATTACATCATAATGAAATTCATTTAAAAAGTGAGAAAGAAATAAAGGAAAAATGAGTAAAATGGCACTTACAGACTAATAATAATGATCAAAACTTAGAAAACAGAATGCCTGCAAAAGTGATATTGTCAATTAGAAAGATAAGTTAATAGAATTTTCAAGTTGAAAAAAGAAAATATATTTGACAGCATTTATGTTGATATTTTATCCTTCCTTATTTTTCTCTATAATTTGAAAGTTATAAAGCTGTGTGTCTATTATTTTATTCAGAATCTAGATATTTTAATGCAACTACTCAAACCAAGAGAGTATAATTAATTCTATACCTCAGCTTGTTCCTGAATAAACTTTTATACTCTCTTCAAACTAAATTTTTTTTTATTTTTCAAGAGTGATAGTGACATAAAAATAATATGTGACAAACAATAACTAAGAATTTATCCCTCAATGATTCTTGATAAAGGAATCTCAGGGATGTGCTTTAGAAGAGAAGGAAATATTCATAAATACATTTCTTTAACAAATATTGCCTGAGATACAACTCTAGACTCTTGGTACAAATTAGTAAACAAAATGAAAAAAAATTAATATTCTATCTAAAGATATGCAGTGCAAGTTAAAATGAATACACAGGCAAATCTAATCACTTGTTAACTTTTTGAAAAACAGTGTTGAATATGTATACCTTGCAAAATATGGAAGAACTAATATTAGACAAATGTTGCATATGTGTTTGAACAGGGTATAAGTTTATTCAGGAACAACTGAGATATAGAATTAATTATATTATCTTAGTATAAATAGTTGCATTGAGATATCTAGATTATGAATAAAATAGTAGAGTTTAAGACAGTCAAATTATACAGAAAATAAGAATAAAATATCAATATAAATAAAGCATGAAGAAAAATACTTAGTAAAATGCTATAAACAAATGCAAAAATGACACCAGTCACAATATAAATGAACTTAATTCCTCCTGTGAAAGACTTAAGCTGAAAAAAGAAAAACCATACATGTTACTTATTGGAGATAAACTTAAAAATGCTTCAAAATTTGAAAGTATGAGGATAGATATTTTACCTAGTTAATCTAGAAAAAGAAAAAGAGAAAAGATATCTGATGACACAAGATACTGTATAACAGACAAAGCCAGTTATTCTAGAGAAAAATATAATAAAAATGGAGCAATTTACCAGAAAAAGGGATAGTGCTACCCAGACTCAGAGTGGGTCTTCCCGTTATCTACACCCAGAACCATGCTAAACCAATCAGAGGACTAATCCATTTATCTCACCCTTAATCCAATATCATACACACATAATCCATAAGCCCCATAAGCCCCACCTAAGTATGCACACATGAGGCTTTGAGGGGACATCTAATATAACCCATAACATGTGATCTGTTATCGAGTGCCTATATATTTTCAGTTGTTATAACTTCATGATTAATTGGCTTTTTTACCATTAAATATAAAGACTTTCTTTGTCTCCTTTGTACAATTCTTGATTTAAAGTCTGTTTTATCTAATAAGTATAGCTACATCTTTCTCTTTTGGTTTGCATTTGCTGATGACATCTTAGATATAGAAAATTTTAAAGATACTACTGAAAGGGCCAGGGATTTAGCTCAGTGGTTCCCGTGCCTGCCTTGCAAGCGCAAGTTCCTGAGTTTGATCCCTGGTACCCAAAAAAAAAAAAGATACTACTGAAAAGCCGTTAGAACTGATAGGCAAATTCAGTAATGTTGCAGTTTATAGAATCAACAGAAAAAACCAGTAACATGTCTAAATACTTAGTAACAAACTCTCCAAAAAAGAAACTTAAAAATGTGTCATGGTATCAAAAAATAAAACATTTAGGAGTAAATTTAGCCAAGTACATGAGAGATCTGTGCCCTGAAAACTATAAAACATTGATGAAAAATAAGACACAAACAAATGGAAAAATATCCCATATTTATGGATTGGAGAGTTAATATTGTTAAAATATTGATATTATCCAAAGTAACTTGCAGATTCCATGCAATTTCTATCCAAATTCCAAAGTCACTTTTCACAGAGAAAATGTATTCCTAAAATTTGTATGGAATCACAAAAGATGTCCAATAGCCATAGTAATCTTGAGGAAAAAGAACAAAGATGGAGGCATTACATTACCTGATTTCAAAATATATTATAAAGCTACTGTAGTTAGAACAACATGGTGCTGGCATAAAAACAGACACATCAACTAATGAAATAGAACAGAAAACCTAAAGCAAAGAATTTATGGTCAGTTGATTTTTAACAGAAGTGCTATGAATGCACAATGGGGAAAGGAGAGTCTGTTCAAGAAATGGTGCTGGGAAATCTGGATATTCATATGGAGAAGAATTAAATTGGGGTTCTTCAATTTCAGTGCTTGGGAAGACTGCATTTTTGGACCCCATTGTGAACAGCTGTTGAGAAGGTCACAAGACCACAGTTTAGAAAAAAAGAGCAGAGCTAAGAAATCAAGAAAATGCCTTCTCTTGATACCAATATACCAGTCTACAGTGATTATCTAGAATCTGTTGAACATCTTATTTATTTTTGGTACCAGGAATCGAACTCAGGGCCTCGAGCTTACAAGGCAGACACTGTACCGCTGAGCTACATCCCCAGCTTGAATGTCTTTTAACCAACTATAGAAATGATCCCTGAAAGTATAGCCTTTGAACATCTTTTGAGAGAGTTACCCATTTGGGCTTAATTATAAAGCAGGTAGTGTGTGACCACATGGAAGAGATCATGGCCTTCCACTTAAAGGAAGCACATAAGCAGTGTTGGTCACAAATAAAATCACTGAATTAAATGTAAAACGAGACATTCTCACAGAATGTAGAGGAAAAAAGCCAAAGAAATTAAGATAAGAAAAAAGAAAAAGAGAGATGTAGAGGGCCTGTCCAGAAGATAAAATTTATGTGTAATAAGAATACCTAAAACAGAGGGCAAGGCAAATGAAGCTGAAACAATAATTAAAGAACTAATTGAAGAAAACTTTTCAGAGCTGAAGAACAAAATAGGCCTGCAAATGAAGAAGGCTCATGGGGTACCTTTAAAATTTAATGAGAAGAAAGCAACACCCAGACATATTCTAGTGACTTTTTAAAATTTCAAGGATAAAGAAAAAATTTTGCAAGTATGCAGGCAGAGAAAGGTTACCTATAAAGGGGCAAAATCAGAGTGACCTCAGATTTTTCTCTTGCAATTCTAAATGCCAGAAGACAGTGGAACTACATCTTGATCCAAGAATTACTGTGTATACCCTGCCAAATTAGTATTTGTGTATGAAAACAGCTGGAAGACTATCAGATACCAAGGGGTTGAGAAAATACATTAACTAAGAATGTTCTCTGAAAATTTTGCTGAATGATTTACTGCAGCCAACAGAAAATGTGAAAAGCGTAGGAGGTAATTGCATAAAAGATTTGATTAAAGCTAGTTAAAAACATGAATTCTAAAATTGTAATAAACCTAAATGCAAAACAGATTTGTAAGCTAAATCTAAAATTTTCAGCTTATGTAGTTTTAAACTGTCAAAATGCATGCCAAATATTCAGTGTATTGGGCAAATAATTACTGTTTTATTTTTGCCATGTAATATAAAGATCCATGCTGTCGAGCCAAATGTATGTTAGAAAAGAGTGCTTTGCCACTGTGGGTAGGACAAGTACAGTAAAGACATTCCAAATATTAATCTGAAAAAATAATTAAATTGGGCCCTTATCTCACACCACATACAAATGAACTAAAAATAGATTAAAGGTAAGACTTGAAACTGTAAAGCTACCAGAGGAAAACAGGAGATATAGTGGACTCTTGCATTACAACCAGCCTGACATACAAACAATTTTGGTTGCAATTGAAATTTTAGTTTTAACTTACTACCAAAGTCTTGAGTTATGACTTGAATGATGCTTGTGCTTCCAGATGGACTCAGATACAAATTTAACCCTTAAATAGTTCTGGAAGGAACATTACCACATCCTTTCCTGTATGGGGTTAATTTAGAAATCCTGGCCCTAACACTTTGATCTTGTATTTCTAGTCTCCTAAACTGAGAAACATTTCTGTTTCACTCACTCTCTGGTATTTTGTTATGGCAGCCCTAGCAAAATAATACAGAAGAGAAGAATTGCATTATTAATAGAAAATATTTAGGAGTATATTTATCTGTAAGAATCTGGAAGTTTGCATTATTGCAACTGGGTCACTGTTTATCCTGTCAGTTCATGAGGTCAGGGTCAGCTTACTTCTCTCTGAATCCTCAAAACCTAGTATAGCACCTGAAATAGAACATGTCCTCAAATATTATGAGAGGAATGAATGTTGTAATAATGCAAAGGAAGAGATTCAAGAGCGGTTGTGCAGAAATAATGTACAGTAGTGCTCTTCAAGCTTTCTGGTCTCAGGACCCTTTAGACTCTTAAAAATTATGTGACTATGCATTCCATGCCTCTAGCACCTTGCTCAGGGGATTGTAATATAAATAAAATTATACTGATACATGAAAATAAATCATGAAACCCAAAGATCTTTGTGGCTTATAATCTGCCAATATTTACCATGTTAAAAAGTTAAAACTGAAAACTTAAAAATGTTTGTTACTGTAACAAAATTTTATTAAAAGTAATTATACATTTTTAACCTTCCATGTATAATTTTTAATGCATTGCTATTTTAAAATTTTGAGATAGCTAACATTTAAATCCCTGCTGTTTGGAAATGATATCTGAATAACTAATGCTGTGAATGCTTTTTGTTAATTTATAGCATGTTAAGATTTTCTTTGAGGGCCAGGGAGTTAGCTCAGTGGTCCTGGCACCTGCCTTGCAAGCACAAGGCCCCGAGTTCAATCCCTGATACCAAAAAAAAAAAATTTTCTTTGTTTGTTTGCTTGTTTGAAACAGGCTGTCCTTGAACTCACTATATAGCCCAGGCTGGCCTCAAACTCACAGTGATGCTCCTGCCTCAGCTTCTCAAGTGCTGGGATTACAGGCATGTGCCACCATACCTGGCCCATATTAATATTCTAAAAGATACAGCTATTTACTATATTTTGTTTAGTAATTGGTATTTGAAAATAAGTGTATTTTTCTTTCTGAGTAGGCTTTTGTAAAAAAAAAAAAAGTGTGAGGAATATAGCTTCTAGTCATGTTACTTTCCTAACTTGTAATTATTAAAAATCCCCTTAATCAGGACAGAATTAAATATTACTTGGACCAAAAGTGCAGCAAATATGACTTCTTTTTTCTCCCACTTTTGCACATCAACTGCCAGCCATCATTTTTCTGCAAAGTTTCCAGTCTCTCAAAAACTAATACTATGAAAGTTCTCTAAAAGGTTCAGCAGTTTCTTTGAGTCTCTGAATGATTATGGCGTTCCATAAATCTGCTTCTTCCAAATTTCGAGTCTCACCTAGCAATTTGAGGAAAGGAAGAGCTGTTGCCAGGAAGAAGGGAGGACTTCTCTGAGATCCGGGTAATTTTTCAGTGAAGTATTTTTTTTTTTGGTACTGAGGATCGAACTCAGAACCTTGGGCTTTCGAGGCAGGTGCCGGAACCACTGAGCTAAATCCCCAGCCCCTCAGTGAAGTCTTTGATGTGGCTTACCCTATGAGAAATATTAAATTGCTGGACAATCCTTTTCCCATTGGCTAACCATATCTGTAAATTAGTGATGGGCACCAACTTGTTCAGTGAAACAGCAAACTCTATTTTCAACTTCAACAGTCTCTGTTTTAGAAACAGTTTTTGGTGTGGCACTTTGCAATCTGTAACCCTGCTCTGAGAAGGGTTGAAATGCAGGCTTTGTAGATATACATACATCATTCTTATCTTCAATTTTAATATCCACCTCCTCTTTATAAAAAATTCCCTGTAATTCTGAAGGCAATTCTTCCTTTTTGATGGAGTTCAGAAACTGCTGACTTGCACCATCAGAATAACTTCTAAAATTATCGTTGACTGTGAATCCATTTTTCAATTTTATACTTACATCTACCTGTTTCTTCTGCCTGGTAGAAGATAAGCATTTGGCTCCAACCTTCTGAGCTTTCTAAAAGACTATCAACAAAGTACTCAGAGTTCCTCTGTCATTATCACTAAGAGGTTGATTGTCAGATCCTGTTTCACAAACCCAGTGGAATGGATCAGTGGATGCTGTGCGCTATAGTAACTGGTGAGTGACTCCAGTCCAAGCTACTGCAGTGTCCCCTGGAGAGGTTGCTTGGTTGGATGCCATTTTATTGAGGCAGGAATGCCCCCACCCCATCTTTCCTCAACCTAGAGCTCAGGCTGCAGTTCTGAGGGGTGAACTGTAATGCAGAAATGCCTTCTGCTAGCGCCAAGACAGAAACGATGACTCTACCCTGGCCAACTGAACCCAGGACTCAGAGCAGCCACAGGTTGGCTTTATCTCAGGGCTCCCAGTGTTAAAATCTCACAGTGGCTGGGTGAGGGACAACCACAGGAGATGTCCAGGATTAGGGAGCTGTGGCCAGGCATGAAACACCCAGAGTGTTCATAACTATACATTTAAAAAAATTGCTCACTTAAAAAAATTGTTTTTTGGTAGTGTTGGGGATTAAACCTAGGGTCTTGCACATGCTAGGCAAGAGGTTTTCTACTGGCTACACCCCCGGCCTTTTTTAAACCTTATTTTGAGATAGGATCCTGCCAAGTTACCCAAGGCTGGCCTCAAACTTGCAGTCCTCCTGCCTCAGCCTCTTGAGTAACTAGGATTTTTTTTTAAATTTTCGGTACCAGGGATCAAACTCAGAACCTTGCGCTTGCGAGGCAGGCATGGTGCCACTGCACTAAATCACCAGCCCAGCTAGGACTTATTATTAACTCTTTAATGACTACCTGATTGGAAAACAACTAGATATTTTATATCTGTTTCCACATTCAAACTGTTAAGATGTAATGTTTTGGTTTAAGCATATGAAGAGTCTGGCTTCACACACATGTGGTTAGAAAAAGAAATCATATTTTAATAGCCCTTTCAGGTAACTGTAGACTTTCTTTGATTTTACAACAAAATTTGACAGGTATTAGTTTTTTTAAGGATTGGGTGATAATGCAGAACCTGAAGCTATAACACTTTGAATGGGCCTTTTGACGATGTGTGTGATATTATGACAACTTTGTGAAATTTAGCTCTTGCAAATGTTGAAATGTTTCAGTATATAGTATCAAATGACCAGAAAAGAACATTCATTAATACCTTCCAGGAAAGTCTTTCCTCATCAGGAAAATCTTCAGTGATTCAGAAGATGAAACCTCATGAAATTTTTTAAATGCTAATTTTCACATGAAAGCTAATATTTTTTCACTGAAATTAGGTACTGTCATTTTTTTTGAACTGATAATTTATCTTGTTTTTTGAAAAATGTTTGCCAGTAACCAAAGTTTGAGTGTAGTGTATCATACTTTTGACTGTGACTTGTTCTTTCAAGCAAAAGTGGTGATCTGGAGAGGACCATAGTATTGATTATGCCCAAAGCAGGCTGTGAAGAGTTAACCCTAAACTGGCTTGTTTATAGAAGTATCCTGGCTGAAGCCTATGTGCTGAGGTCAGAGTAATTTGCACCCAAATTCCATTCCCACAACTAAAATCTTCTTACTAGAAGGACAATGTTCTAATTACAACCATATATTTTGCCTATTCTGTTCCTAATTTGACAATGCTTTGTCTTATCCTTTATAAGCCTTGTTTACAGTAATTTCCATAGAAACTTCACATAGCTTCCCTTTACCCCAATTGATTGCCAGTAAAAGTCAGTGCCTGGGACTGGCCAGGGACTTTGTCAGTTGCACCAGCATTGGTCGTCTTGGCACCCAGCTTTCTTTCTCTTAGTTCTGTCTCTTAGTGTATTTATTTTTCAGGCCTGTGTTGTATACTGGGCAGGGTACTGAACCCTAACTGCAGGGGTCTCCAGTAGTGATCAATGAAAAAAATATTTAAAAAGACAACATGAACAGTTCACAACTCAAAAATCACCCAAGCACATTTCCTAGACACATCCATTTTATTTTGGTGCATAACAACAGTGCTTTGTCATTTATCCACACAGAATATTAACAGTTTGTGTACTCAGGGTAGAGATTCAATAAAACAAACATATCGTAAGTGCTTCGTCAGTGATACAATGTAAGGTACCCCTGGGTGGTTGCACTCATTGTCGTTTTGGCACCATCAGCTTTGTTCATAGCAAATAGTCTTGACAGTATTATGAAAACATTCTCCTCTTTATTGCTTTTGGAGGTTATTCTTGTGTTTTTGTTTTTGTTTCCCACTAAAGTGCTAGGGATTGAACCCAGGGCGTACTACTTTGAAATTCTGAAAAGCTTCTGAGGCTTCTACTAGGGACTGCATCTCTTCCTCTGCTGCGTAAATTTATTCTCTGTAAATTCCTCTGATGCTTTGCTGTCAGCGGATTTCCCAAGCTGGGCTCCACCCGGACAACAGCCCTGGCGTCCTCTCTCACTTCGGCTTAGGTGAATCCTCACACAATGGCCAGCTGTCGTTGTAATTAACATCTCCTGTGATCTGGAGCCCGGGCCAATTCTCCATGCGCTAGAGCCCCACCTCATCTTCTTTTCCTCCCTCCCCCGAGTCATCCTTACAGTGTTTCTGTTGGAGCGCCGGGTAATGGGGTCGGTAAAATCCAGATAGACCGACTTACTTATTTTGAATAGCCCAGGGTCTGCTGCACCTTCTTCCGTGTTATAACTCTACAATTCAAGTACCGCTAGGGACGCGGGTCCACTGCCCTGCACCCTTGAGACCCTGGTCCTTTGGGCACGTGGTTAAACCGCTTTATCAGAGAAAGTGAACTCAAGTATAAAAACTGCCCTCTCTGAGGCTCGAACTCAGGACCTTCAGATTATGAGACTGACGCGCTGCCTACTGCGCTAAGAAGGCTACAACCTCCCATTGCTACTGGGAAAAAATTCACTGGGGATGACGTGAGATGAAGACTAAACGGTGTTTAGTTTTCAGAAAAGTCTCACACCAGGGCAGAAAAAACCCCGATAATTTAAAAACATTTTCAGAAGGAGCCAATGTGAAGAAGATAGAACAGAGTGGGAGATCTTGTGGAAATCACTTTAGCTGTACTTTTTTGAAGAAGAGAAAGTCGTTGGGTATCTACAAATGCCAAGCTCTACAGCAGGAGTGGAAAGTGAGAGACGCTGGGCGGGTAGGCGAGAGCCTCAGTGCGGAGCGGTCGAAAGGTCTCTGCAGAAGCCCTGGAGGTGCTTTATCGTCGTCAAGGTGAGAAGCTTGGACGTTGTCAGTAGGGGAAAACTGTGCATTACACAAGCAAGCGTGAGTAACAGAGCAATCCGCCCCGGCCGGCGGGAGAAGGGAGATGTCGAGTCATCCGCCAAGCACCCGAAAGGAGCGCGCCTCCCCAGGGCAAAGCCTGTGCAGGTCCAAAGGGCCTGCGCCGACCCCACCAGCGTCCTTGTTCCGGGGCCTTACGCAGAGGCGGGCGGAGCTCCTGGGACACTGCTTTGGGCAAAGTCCCACAACCCTGGGGTACACAGAATAGAGGGGGCGCCCGAGCTGATGTCTTGGAGGTAAAGAAACCCAGCCTAGAGCCCTTCCTCTTCCCCCTACAGAAGCCCTGGTTTCTTGATGACCTAGTCTCAGTTTCCCCAAGACAGATAACCGCAGCCCCTGGGCAGGAAAAAGATCAGCGGCTGGAAAATATTTTTAAAGGTCTTTGGGCCTAAGTGAAACTATGGGCTTTACCTCAGCTGAACTGAAGAATAATCATAAGGAAAATTAGAAAATGAAGATGCTGGTGTCGGCCCCTTCCTGGAACTGAGTATCTGTTGGAATATTGAATATGAAATAATCATTTCTCTTTGTCTTGAAAGAACGATCAAGTTTTGTTTTCTCTCTTTTTCCTGAGATCAGCAAGCAAGAACTCATTTCCATATTCCTAATTGTGGACATGAAATCAACTTGTTTCACCCTCCCATTTTCTCTACCTGAGTCCTTTCTCTAGGGTACAAGTATCCTTTAAAGATCTTAACCTCCTCACCGCCATCTCACCTTTGATGTAGGCATCAGTATGGTCTCTAGATTTGTTTGTCCACAGTGGAGAGTTCTTGGATTTCCCAGAGAACACACAGGATTTCCTGAGGCCACACACAGCATTTTCCTTCTCTAGTACTCAGGGAACTTTAGAGGTGCTGAGAAAGAGGAAACCTGAAAATTTTAATCTCAGTCTGGAGATTTGTTCCTGATGCATTTTACTGAGCACTTGGCATGGTGGAAGTGGCCAGGGATCCATACAGAACATTGCAACAGCTGCAGCAAGCAAGATTATAAGCAATTACTGTGGTGTAGACCTGTTCTGGATGGTGAATGTGTGTTGACACAGGTAACATGCGTTGGGATAGTTTGTAGTATGAAAAACTGTAATTTATCACCACTGACTTCAAGGATCTCCCAGCCTAAAGGGAAAATATATTGTCATGGTTTGGGTCTAGATGTCCCCCTAAAGTATTATGTGGTCATAGGTGGCTTTTTTGGAGGCGGCTGAATCTAGAGTGTGTGATACTGGGATTAAGGGCATGTGATTACTAATCCAATACACTCATTGGTTTGGCACTGCCCTAATCCTGGTAGTCTGGATAAGCTAAAAGGGGCAGAAAGATGTTGTCAAGGTCCTTTGTTGCTTTTGCTACCTTCTGGCCACTGTGAATGGTTTCTCCTCTACAAGGCCTATTTGCCACACCACCTTACCTTGGAGCCAGCTGATTATGGACTGAAACCTCTACAAACTGTGAGCTAAATAAACCTTTCCCCTTTAACTTTGGGTGTTGGGTACTTTGTCTCAGCAACAAGAGAAAAGTAATTAACACACATGTGGAGGCTATAGTGCCTGCTCTTGGGGTGATCTGCTGCAATCTTTCCACACCCCACCACCATTTCTCTTTGTGCACTGACCCCTGGACTCTGCTCTGTCCTCCTGGCTGTCTAGACCATCACTTCCCCAGGTCAATAGAGCCGCTCTTTCTTTTCTGACCCCAGTGGAGACTACATTAGCTCAATTATCCCAGAGTTGCAGTGGATTCCAAATCTGTTTCTCATCCAGGCAGATTTCTCATTTAAGATTGGAACACAGTCATTTTCTATGAGTGTAACTATCATCAGGTAGAGATTTTACCTAATTAATATTTATGGAATGAAGAAATGCTATACAGATGATTTAGATGATAAAAAGGAGAGAGTGATTTCAGATAAGTGAAGACTGAACACAGGATAAGAACCTTGAGCCAGAGTGTGGCACATCCATGGCATTTCCATTCATAGGCATTCCCGGAGAAGGAAAAGTGGTTGGGGCAGAGCTAGAGGGCATATTCTCAGAGAAATTGGGGGATGCAGATATCAGCCACTGGCCCTCATGGAAGCAAGCAGTTTGAGATACCTCTAGGGCCCTCTTTCATGGTCCCAGTTTATAAGGAGTATATATCTTAAGAACAGAATGGGAGAGACTGCATAAATGGGACACAGACCATCAATAAAGTTGTTTTTCACTTGATCTTAGCCCAAAGACTGAGAAGTGATAAAGCTGTTTTTCTATTACGATCAATATAAGGCAGTGCTGAGAGGAACTGAGTGGTGTCAGTTGGGCTGATGGAAGAAAGAGAAGGAGGAAGAGTAGGGCAGACCCCACACTGAAACCAACGTGCACAAAGACCAAACAGCTTGTTGTTTTTTGGGGGGGTTACCGGGGATGGATCTTGGGTCCTTGAGCTTGCGGGGGTCAGGCAGAGGCACCACTGAGCTAAATCCCCAGCCCATCTTGTTCAGTTTTAAGCTGTTTGTCCAACTGAGCTCAATGTCACACAATGTGTGATTAATACAGAACCTCATGGAGTTTCTTCGAATAGTGGCTATTGTTGAAATTTCAAAAATAGCTTTTAATGTGGTTCATCTTAGAAGTTAGAAGAAGATCTGGTTCTCAATTCATTTTGAACATGTTTTCATCAAAATAGGCTCTTCAGGGAGTTGAATAGATGGATGCAAGGTCACCTTCTTTAGCAAGAGATTGTTGACCACCTGAGTTAAAAGGTTGGCTCCTATGTCCCTCATCTTCCTTCCAAATTGCTTCCCTGCTTTATCTTACTGCTTAATACCTGGCCAACTCTCAGATAATCTATAGATGATAATCACATGTTCATACTATACGAGACCATGGTTTTCCTGGTGAAGTAAAAGGTCCACACACCCATGCTCTGCTTCCTGTGCCTTTTGATACAAATCCCAGGCTATTCCTCATTTTGTTTCCAAAAGGCTAAAAGTGTGGCTTTCCCACAAAAAATGCATTTTATTAACTCAGGGTTCAAGTCCTGAAAAATTATAAACTTGTATTTTTAACAGTCATTTTGACTAATTTCTTTTTTGTCTTTGTATATAGTATATAATTTTCTTTTTGTGATCATAATAAATTTATTTTTTATTAGTACATGTTTATAGTACATACAGTTTACAATCATCTTGAAGTGTGTGTACATACATAATACAGCTTGGTTCTTTTCATTTGTTTGTTTCTAATCCCCTTCCTTCCCACCTCCTCTAAATCTCTTTTTCCCATTTTTTTTTTTTTTTTTTTTTGGAACTGGGGATTGAACTCGGGACCTTGCGCTTGCGAGGCAGGTGGCAGAACCACTGAGCTAAATCCCCGGCCCTTCTTTTCCCCATTTTTTTCTTGTTAATCTTATCTCATGTTTTAACCTAGCAAAAAACTAAGGTACAGGGCAACATTGAGCTAGAGAGATAAGTCTGATGAAGGTGGGGATGCAAATTTGGAAAATGCAGGAATCAACCCCTCTGCCTCTCACATGCTAAGCTTTGCTCTTTTTAGATCTGTTTTGTTTTGCTTTTTTAAAGACAGAGTCTCACTGTGTAATTCAGGCTGGGTTTGAACTCACTGTGTATCCCAGGCTGGTCTTGAAGATGCAGCAATCCTCCTGACTCAGCCTCCCAAGTGCTGGGATCCCAGGCACGTGCCATCGCACCCAGCTCTTTAGATGTGTTTTTGTAACTGGGATGCAAAGAGTATTCCATGTTCCTAGAAACAGTTTCTTTCAGTTTCCAGACTGTTCAGACCCACGTGGAAATTTCTGTTGGGGCAGAGCCAGTACAAGAGCTTCTCTGTCAAAAACCCTCAAACGTGGAAGATGGTGAGAATCCTTTGTGCTGGGAGGTTGGGAAAAGCCAGACCAAGAAAAGATCACCATAGGAAAGCTCCAGTTCAGGTTCCACTTCACTTTCCTGATTAGCTGAAAGAAAAGGGAATCCGGTCCTTGATCAGCACAGTTGCTGCAAATGTTCTGTTAAATGCATTGCATTATAACACAACCTCAAACCAATACCACAAATCTGGGGGAAAAACATATTCGTTCAAATATTTTTTTTAAATCCAGCATCTATCTTACTAATTGTTTCTCTCTTAGGATATTTTATTACCCAATTCCCTCTTGAATCTTGTTTGTAACTCTTGTCTGTTGAATCTCAGATCATTGAATTTAGCAATCCCCAGGAATCACTACAAAAAGAACTCACGTATCTTAATTTATTTTACATTGTGCAGTATTGTGGTGCATGTTCAAAAAACAAATCAAACTTCATTTCCACTGTATTACTTTCCTAGGGCTGACATAACAAAATACCTTTAGTGAGGTGTCTTACAACAACAAAAAATTGCTGTCTCAATTCTGGAGACTAGAAATTAGGGTTTTGGCAGGGTCCTCTCTTTCTGATGCCATTAAGAAAGAATCTTTCCTTACCTCTTCTGGCTTCTTGTGTCATCCTGCGAGACTTAGAGTCCCTTTGTGCAGACGAATCCATCCAGTCACCTGGCCACCTTCTCTCTGTGGTATCCATATCATCTTTCTTTGTGACTTTGTCTATTGTCATATCAAAATTTCTCCTTTTTATAAGAAACCAGTCACATCTGACTACAGCCCAGTCTAGTAACTTCATAGTAAATTGATTACCTTTGTACAAACTCCATTTCCAAATGAGATCACACTCTCAGGTACTAGGGTTAGGATTTCAGAAAATCTTTTTGGAGAGATATAACTCAACTCAAAACATCAACTCAAAGAGCTTTCTTGGGGTTCTTTCTACTAAGCTTCCCCACTTACCTGCACCACACTTCTGGGTAACCATTGGATAGTTTCTGTCAATGTGAGTGAATTTTGTTTGTTATTGAGTTTCACACAGTTGGTACTATTTGTGTCTATTTTTTGCAGTCAGCATGCTTTGAGTATCCATGTTATTTCAGTTATCAGTTATTCCTTGTTTTATTTTTGTAGTACTGGGGATTGAACCCTGAGCTTTCACACTGGGCTACATCTCCGAGCCCTTCTTATTTTTTAACTTTGAGACAGGGTCTCCCTAAGTTCCTCAGTTGCTCAGCTGGGCTAGAACTTGTGATCCTCCTGCCTCAGTTTCCCAGAGTGCTCAGGTTGCAGGCATTGCCACCATCCCTGGTTCAATTGTTCATTTTAAATTTATTTTATTTAATTAATTTATTTTTTTACAGATAATCAAAATTTTATTTAAAATGATAAAACATTCAAAAATAAACAATATAGTATGCTTGCATTGTTATTGTGTAACTTGAAAAACTGCTTTGGATGACATTTAAAATCACCAGGTTCTACCCCAAAGTATGCAGTACAGCCAGCTAGTATCTGCTTGATAAGCACTGCTCTCCACAGCAGGCTGGGTAGGAGTTAGGCTGCTGATTCCCGCGGGCAGGAGGCTCTTTCCTACTCAGAATGACGATGTTTCTTCTTGTCATGGCTCTCAATCGCTCTCCTCAGGGCTTCATCCTGGATGAGGTCAAACACTCATATCTGTGTGGCTACAGCCAATTTTAGGGCAACAGGCCTTCTTCCGCTTGTGCTTGGACTCGATCTTGCGGAGAATGGCCTCCTCGTCGTAGGTGTGGCCGCATACTTTGTTTTTCACTGGCTTCTTCATTTCCAACTGTGTAATGGGGCAGATGAAGTTGGTCTGGCTCTGAGTCACGATCATGTCTTCATCAACTTCTTCAGTCCCATCAGCCTCTCTGCCTGGAGACCACATTGCTTTAGTTCTTTCAACTGTTGTTTAAATTACACACATTTTTCATTATTTTGAAAGTCTGCCTCAGAATTCTTACTCTGTAAAGCCAAAAATTTCTCTTCCACTAATGATTTTAAGTCAGGTTTTTTTTTCTGGCTGTTCTTCTTTTACATGATTTATTGCAGATTGAACAGCCATAACATAATGGTTTAGTTCCCCATTCATTATGACAAATTCAACCATTGCCTTGTCCATACTATATTCACTACTCACTTCAGTCTGAGTCTCCACAAGGTCAAAAGCCACACTAGAAACTGTGTCCATTGCAGAGTCAATACAGGACTGGAAGTTTTTTAAGAGAGAGCAGACTCTACACCACTGAAGGATATGAAACCAGTTGAACCTGAATTTGAACTGGAACATCCTGGCATCTTGAAATTATTACCTGGACACCCAGCCCGTCTCCACCCGGTGCACCCTGACTGGGGTTGCCAGGACCCCGCAGTTCTCCTCAGTCCAAGTCAGCGGCAGTAGCAGCGCGGGCTCTCAGTTGTTCATTTTTTAAATAGCTGACTACCACTCCATTGTATAAGTATGCCAAAAAATTATTGTTCACTCACCTGCTGATAAACACTTGCCTAATATAAAGTGGCTATGAAAATTCATGAAGAGGGCTTTGGTGTACATATGCTTTTATTGTACTTGGGTAAAAAGGACATAGGAGTGATATGTAAGGATATGTTTAACTTTATAGCAAACTACACGTATTTTCCCCAAATGGGTTACTCAAATTTACATTACCATCAGCAGCAAGTCAGAGTTCCAGTTTCTCTGTATGCTGCAGCACTTGACATCAGTCGTATCAACTGTAGGGACTCTAATTTATGTGTAGTGTTGATTTGTATTCGCATTTAATTTGCATTTCCCTACAGATGAATGTTAAAGTGCCTATTGGCATGCACATATTATTTGTGTATGTGCACCTCAAATACGTATGTTACCATTCATTCATTCATTCACTTCTTTTTCCCCTCACTGGCTGAGGATTCAAGTAAAATGTAGATTAGTGAAGAAAAATTTTTTTGCCTCTCTTCCACTCAGGCTTAAGGGGTACATATTTATTCTTTCAAAGTACGCATGTTGTTAGTTGTAGAAGTTTTTTAAATGCCTATTATTCAGTTGAGGAAGTTTCTATTCTTAGTTTATTGAGATTTTCTCTTTTTTTCCTCTACCTTGGGAATTTTCTCTTTTCAAAGTAATGAATGGATGGTGAATTTAGTTAAATATTTTTCTGTGTCTAATGAGATGACCTGTTAACGTGGTATATTACATTTGACTGACTCTCCAATGCTAAACTAATCTTTTATACCTTAGGCAGCCTCCTCTAGTTCATGGTGTATTATCCTTTACAGATAGGGCTGAGTTCAGTTTGTTAATATTTTAAAAACTTTTTTTGGTACTGGGGATTGAACTCGGGTCCTTGTGCTTGCGAGGCAGGTGGCAGAACCACTGAGCTAAATCCTTAGCCCTTTTAAAAACATTTACCTTTAAGTTCATGAAGGTTACCAGCCTATAATTTTTCTTTCCTGTATGACTTTCTCTGCTTTTTGTATCAGTTATGCAGGATTCATAAAGCAAGACAGGAAGCATTCCATTCTCTTCTATCTAGAAGATGTTATGATTGATTGTATTCCTTTTTTCCAAAAATATTTAAGGAACTGCATCATTGAAATCACCAGTGGCTTTGGGGAAAGTTTTAAATTTATAAGTCTTATGTCTTTAAAACATACAATATTTTTATTTTCTCTTGTGCATGTTTAGGTAGTTTGTGTCCTAAGGGAATTTTTCCATTTTGTCTAACATATTTTTTGCCAAGAAGTTGTTCATAGGTTCCCATTTCTTTTATTATTCCATATACAATTACTTAGGATTCTTTTTAACCTTTGTAGTATTTTTAGTGATGTCTCTCTTGTTTTGGGGAAATTGTATCCTTTTTTATTGATCTAGCTAGGATATTGTGTTGACCTTTTAAATAATCAATTTTTTTCACTGATTTTCATTATTTCCCATCTATGTCCAATTTCACTGATATATGCCCCCTTTTTGGTGATAATACTGGGAATTGAACCCCAGCTACATTCCCAGACCATTTTAGCTTTTTAACTTTGAGACAGGATCATGCTAAGTCACTAAACTGCCTAGGGGAGGCTCAAACTTGTGATCCTCCCAGTATGTTTGGATTACAGGTCTGGGCCATTATCCCAGCTGATTTGTTCCTTTTATTATATTTTCTTTTTTAATTTTTGGATTTAACTTTTTATGTTATATCTAGTTTATTAAGGTGACGTCTTTCATCATGGTATTTAGAACTTTTTCTTTGCGAGTATAATTATTTTCAGCTATAAATTTTCTTTTATCACTGCTTTATTTGTACTCCAGAAAATTCATATTTTTTATTATCACTCAGATCCAAATTTCTTTTATTGTCTGTTGCTTTAATATTTCTCCTTTGGGGCCAGGGATTTAGCTTAGTGGCACCACGCCTGCCTTGCAAGCGCAAGGTCCTGAGTTTGATCCCTGGTACGAAAAAAAAAAAAAAAAAGATTTGTGCTTGCTTCGGCAGGACATGTACTAATATTTCTCCTTTGACCAATAAATGATGTAGAAGTATGTTAATTTCAAATATTTGGAGACTTTCCCAGATACCTATTGTTGTTATTAAATTATACTTTAATGTTACTCTATCATAGATCACACTTTCTATAACAGTAATCATTTTACGTTTATTGAGACAGCATATTATCTATTTCAGGGAATGTATCATGTACCTATCTAATTGTCTTGTTTCTTTGATGCCCCCTTAGCTCAAATTTCCTATCTTACCAGCAATATTTTAACAATCCTTTTTACTTATCACATTACCCTTTTCAGATTTTTCTTCATAGTACACACTCCAGAGTGTTGTTTCAATTACAAATCTAGTTCTGTGATTCCTTCTTTACCAGTGTTGAATGATATTATCTCAATGTTTAATACATCAAACATCATTTTTCCTACTAGGATTCACACATAACTGTTTCTCACTTTTCAAACTAAATCAAAAACCAGATTCTGGATCTACCATAGGCCTTGTCATTTGTAGTATTGTTTCAACTACCATAAACACTATAATTTGTGTGGCTTATAAAGAATGGAATTTTTTTTCTTGTAGTTCTAGAGGCAGGGAAGTCCAAGATGGAGATGATGTCAAATTCTGTCTGGTGTGAGCTTGCTCTCGGCTTCATAAATGGTGCCTTCCTGCTGTTTCTTCATGTCATGGGAAGGCAAACAAGTTTTTTTGAGCCTCTTATGAAAGGACACTAATTTCATTGATAAACGCACCACTTCCACGCCCTAATTACTGTCCCAAAGGCCCAGCACTTTGTACCATTGCTTTGGGCATTAGGATTTCACCATGTGCATTTTAGGGGGACACAGATATCCAGACCATAGCAGCATTATTTCTGTTTCTGAAACACAGTTTCACCATGCCCTTCCTACACTGCCTTTACCCTTCTCTGTATTCAAAGATGGGAAATCCTTTCAGATGTCCGTGCTCACTATCAATTTCTAGACTGTCTTTTTAATTTTATTTTTATTTTTAAAATTTTTTTTGGTACCAGGGATCAAACTCGGGACCTTGTGCTTGCAAGGCAGGCGCCGGAACCACTGAGCTAAATCCCCAGCCCTAGACTGTCTTAAAATTGAAGTTTGACTGAACTGTTTATCTCCTTTACTAGGCTGCAGTTCCTGAAGAAGTTCATATTACTTATCGCCTATTACCTCAATTCCAGAACTAATAATGGTTCAGTTTCAGCTAATCGAATTTAGCAGTTCTTTTAGAGGCAATCACTAGAATTTAGTGCTTTTTAAGAGATTATCAAATTAGGGAACTCCTTTACACTAAGTAATCATATAATGATGGAGTGGGAATATCTATTTATTTATAAATACCTAGAGGCAAGGATCAGTCAATATTTTGCACACCTCCTTCCCTTTTCCAAAAAAGACCCAGAAACAAAACAAAAGTTGTAAGTGATCCCGTTACCCCATTATCCCGCCACTATCCTGGTAGGCTTCTTCCCGTCTCTATCTCAGGTTAAGTACTCGGACAGGCTCGGCTTTATCCCGCCACTATCCTGGTAGGCTTCTTCCCGTCTCTATCCCAGGTTAAGTACTCGGACAGGCTCGGCGGAGGAAAACGCGCCGCCTGTGTACGAAGACCACGTCCAGTCTGAGCACGGCGCGCAGGGCAAGGAGGGCACAGCTCCGAGGGGACCCGCGAGGAGAGGGGAGCAGAGCTTCCAGCGCGGCGCGGCGGGAAGAAGGGTCGGCCCAGACAAAGGACTGCGGGGGGAGGTCTTTTTCTCTGCAGGGCGCGGACTTGCTTCCCTGCTCCGTCCACTGCTGCCCGCGAGTCCCGAGGACCCCGGGATCCCTGCGCGCAGACGCTGGGGAGAGGACTCGCCGCTCGCCGAGAGGAGCTCTTTCTCCCGGGACCGAAGGCATCCAGCTCCGGAGGCCGAGCAGCTTGGGCGTCAGAGGATGCTAGTAAGGGCTTTAAAGCAGAGTCTTCTTGTGCATAAATAAGGTGTCAGCAGCCAGAGCCAGTTTCGTAACGAAGAATGGAAATGCGAAGTGGAAGACTGCAATGAACACATTTGTCTAAAGGGTCTTCAAATAGAAGCATGGGAGTGGCTTTCCAGTTTGGTGAACACGAGTTCACCAGGGAGTGTTTGTGGCGCTATCAACAAAAAACGCTGTGGGAATTACACCGAAGCCACAAGTCGATTTCTGTCCATCCACCTCGACGGAGGGAATGACTCGGTCTTACGGCAGTCCTTCTGTGGTGGTCATGAATCAGAAGAAGGTGACTTGTAAATGCTCCCGTCTAGAGAACTCTCTTTTACCGAGATGCTAGGCTTAGAACAAATGGAGAATCCTACCTCAAGACAAATTTGAAAGAACGTTCATTAGATTGCATTATTTATCTTTAAATATCTGTTAAGAGATAAGAAGACCTTTTACACATCTGGCTGGTTAGCTCAGTTGGTTAGAGCGTGGTGCTAATAATGCCAAGGTTGTGGGTTTGATCCCCATACAGGCCATAGATAGACTTTTTTTAAAAAGACAATTGAAACTGTCATAGTAACACGAATGAAAATTCAAGTCTAGCAGTGTTCTTGGATCCCTATCGTGAATGTCTGCTTCTTGGCGGTCTTCCTCATTTGATTACAAGCTTCTCCTGGGTAGGATGCTTGAAAGACTGAACAAGAAAATGAAGATTGTGAAATATGTGTGTGGAATGAAAGAGTATGTTTTATGCTCCAAATGGGCTTCTCAACTCTATGGAAATCCATGCTGTCTACACCCAATAGTTAGGTCAAATGACGACAATATATAGTGATTAGTTCCATTTTTATGAGGCTCAGAGAGGTGCTATATATCTCTAGGATCAGGATGTTGGGGAGGGCAGGGCATGCCTAATAGATCAAAGTCAGGAAAAGTCTGAAACTCTGAACTTTGCTGAGACTAATACGGGAGAGAGCCCTTCCAAGTAATTCCCACCCCACACTGATCTGCAGTGAATACAGTATCGAGCCATGTACATCTCAAATTCTTATTTTCTATAGAATCAAAGTGACTGGTTTATTTACAATAAGTGGGATTTATGATTGTACCCAGTAATAATTATAGAGGGAAAGAAAGCTATAGGGCTGGTTAATCGACTGGCTCTATTTTCAGGTAAGGGCCTCATGCCCCAGCTGCTTCCTGTGCAGTCTTATAATCGCAAGGCAAACCCCAGAAGCAGAGAAATGGATGATTAACTGCTGATACATAGGAATACAATTGATTTTTTATATCTTGCAGCCCTCAAAGATTCATTTATTAGATTTAACATTTTTAATTGGATTTCTTAGGGTTTTCTATACACACAGTCATGTTATCCACAAAAAAGATAGTATAACTTCTCCCATTCTGACCTGGATGCTTTTTGTTTAAGTTTATTGCCCAATGCCCCAGCTGGAACCTTCAGTAAAATGTTGAATAGAAATACTAATTATCTGTGTGAAAATAATGGAATCACGTTTTGTTTTTGTTTTTTAATTACTGAAAGGAACATATTTTGTTTCTTTCTATCCTTCTTAAGGATTTTGGCCCAGTCAAATTGTAGGTGTGAAAATTACAAATTTAGATTGTTTCTCTCCAGGATAAACCTTCCAACCTGGTTGGCTTTACTGGTTAACCATCTCGGCTTTCTGAGCACGTCTCTCGACTGAGACCCTGATGTGCTCAGATTAAGGCATTCCTTGGAAGGAAGACAGTTTGCTCTGTTACCTTCATCAGAGGAGTCGGAAGATAAATCACACATTTTCCTGGTATAATCTAAATTTTCCTCCTACCCTTTTTACCAAATCATTGGGAACTGTAGGAACTGATTTCAACAGTTCCATGGTTGCATTGTTCTCTGCCTTCTTTTTCTTTTTTTTTTTTCCATGTGTCCCTGCACAACCAAAAGCCTTTGCCTTCTCTGAGGCTCAAACTCAGGACCTTCAGATTATGAAGCTGATGCACTGCCAGCTGTGCTAAGAAGGCACATGTTAGCTCTACTTTTCTTTCCTTTTAAAGTATCAAATCTTATTCTCCAATCTACTTTATTAATTTACAGCTTTTAAAGAAAAAGATCAGTACTGCTTGGAAATCACGCCGCATCAGCTGATGCTACTATTACAGGATTCAATACCCAGAAGCGACCGAGTCCAAGCCTTTGCAATATTTGCTTAACTGTCTGCATGTTAACAACCAGGGACAGCAGCACCCATCTTTTGCAGCTTTTTTTCTCTTGTGTTTCAGTAACTTGGTTTTCCCTTCCCTTCCTCAGAAGTTTTGTTCATTCTTACACCTTACATAATCTCTTCTGGTTTTTAATTAATGTGTTTAGGTCATTTACATTTAATGTTATTATTAATATGTTTGTATATAGATCTACTATGTAATAATTTATTAATAGTTTTTTCCTTTTGTTTTTTTCATTGTATCTTCCCCTTCCTATCTTCTGTTGGCATCCTCTCTCTCTCCAGTCAGCTCTGTTATGCTTTCTGATTTCATGAATTTGCTTTTTCTAGTGTGAAAGTTGTTACTATCAAGATGAAACTGTTCTTCTCAGACACAGTTAGAGCTGGGAAATAATGAAGGAGGAAAACTCATGTGTGGCTGTGTAAGAAATAACAATTTAAAGGACACCTAAAATTGTATCAGAAATTCCTATATATCATTGTCTACACTTTTCAGATTAAAGGGCAGCTCAGAAAGGTTAAACGTCATTTCTAAGTTTCAGAGCCATTGCCAAATAGCAAAGCTTGAACTGGGAAATAGAATATTTGGATTTGAAATGTGCACTTCCTCTGCTCCAGCTCATTGTCTCCTTGCTTCTTCTCCACTCAAGTGCATTTATCCACACATCAAATATTTACCAAGGGTGGATTTGAGCTTCCGGTCACTCAACACTAATTCTCACCCTTTCTTGAACCTGTCGTCTGAGTTTAGCCCTTTCTCTTCCCCATCTTCATATCCAATGACCTGCAGAATACTGTTCTTCACTTCTGATCATCTCTTTGGGATCTTTTGCTTCCTTTCTAGTCATTCTGTGCATAATTATTGGGAGCTTCCCTGTGGCAGTAAGCTCAAGGGATTCAGAAGAAATCATGCTACTCTGGTCCGAAAAATTTGGACAGGTAATGCTCTAGTTCCAGATTCACCATTTTCTGTCTCCTGCAACGTTTTCATCTAGGAAATTTTAGAGCACATGTAATGATGTCACTCTTCTAACCCTAACCATGCCTGACTCCTTAGTTCTAGTGTGTGCTTCTTTATTTCTCAATCCCTGGCCTGTGTTTCTACTCACACTGGAATATTTGCTCTGTTGAAACAGTCCCATTGGTTGACAGTATTGTTCCGTTCTTTAATACCTTTTCCTTTTCTTTTTTGGTCCACTGATCTATCAATTTTTGAGAGAACTGTTGAAATGTGCAACTATAATTGTGGGTCTTTTCAGGTCTATTATTTGACAATTGGGTTTCATGAGCTTTGAAGCTGTGTGGCCAGAGGCATGTAGCTTTAGGACTGTTCTGTCTTCTTGGTTATTCGACCCTTTATGATTATGTAGCATTCCTCATCACTCCTGGTGAATTTCTTTGCCTTGAACTTTGGTGCATGTTGTGTCTTTCTCCATCCTTTTATTGTTAACCTGGCTATATCATATTAGGAGTAAATTTCTTAATCACTTCTCGGCCTTTTGGCTAAGATCAAGTGTAGGAGTAAATTTCTTATAGTTAGCATATAATTGGGGTTTTTTTATGCTTAATCAATTCTAATAATTTATGGCTTTTAATTGATATATTTAAACCCTTCACCTTTATGGTAATTATTGATATTTTGAAAGATATGTTTACCATTTCATAATTTGTTTTCTGTTTATTTCCAATATTTTCATCCTTTATTTATTTCTTCCTTCCTGCCTTCTTTTGGGTTAGACTTTTTATTTTAGTATTCTATATCATCTACTGTATTGTATTTTTATTATGTTATATGTATAGTATTTTTGTAGTGTTTTCTGTAGAACTATAAAATATTTATTCAAGCACATGGTGAAAATATCTGTTGTTTTGTCATTTCTGATGTTCCAAGTTTCCTGTTGGTATCATTTCTATTCTGTGTAATTTCCATTAGAAAGTCTCAGTTTACTTTCAAATGAGAATGTGTTTATTTTACCTTCATACCGAAAGTATATATTTTTTTATTGCAAAAAGAATTCTGGGTTGATGGTTATTTGCTTCAGCATTTAAAAAAAATGTCATTCCATTTCTTCTGGCCTCCATGATTTCTGATGAGAAAATATAACCATTCAAATGTCTTTAGTTTATCCAGATTAAGGTTTGCTTAAATTCCTGAATCCATAGAGTTGTATGCTTTGCTAAATTTGGGAAGTTTTTAGCTACCTACTCTTCAAATTATCCCATCCCCTTTTTCTCCCATTCTTCTCTTCTGATACTGAAGAGATATGAATGTTAGATCTGTTGGTTTCTGAGACTGTTCACCTTTAAGGACACTTTCTGTTTTTCTGAGTGGGTCATTACAATTGTTTTCTATTCAAATTTACTGGCTTTTGCCTCTGTCCTTACTGTTCTAGGGTTGAGTGCATGGAGTGCTTTGGTTTATCTTGTTTTGTTAATGCAATAATAAGTTCTAAAATTACAACGTGGTCTTCCCTTATCTTTCATTTATTTACTGACACTTCCTAGATTTCTATTCAATTAGAGTATTTGTCCTTATTTTTTGAGGTGTTATTACAACTGCTTTAAAATATTTGTTAGAAGATCTATGCCATCTAATCACAGGTATTTATTGTCTTTTCCTATGGGAATTAGGATTTCCTGTTTCTTCATAAACTGATTTTAGATTGTATCTGGTTATTTTGAGTTTTATGTTATGACCCTTTCTTCTTAAATATGTTGAATAATATGGCTACTTCTGTTTTTGCAGACAATCCATGGATGTTTTCAGCTTGCAAGTATCAACCATCTTTCTGTGTGCTGTGGTTTTAGTGTCAGTTCTATTGCCAAACTTTTCTGGAGTAGGTACAGCCCAGTGGTCTATGCAGATTTGGTTTATTACTTAGTTCAGTTCTAACAGGCTATAGTGTGTGTGTGTTTTGTATAATCTGTGAATTAGAGCCACATCCTCACAACTCAGGAGTGCACCCCAGGAATTCATAGACCATTTTGTGGGTTTGCTGTCTAGTCGGCAGCACTTCTTGAACACTGGGAACTCCACTTTACAGTCCCTCACCGGAAGGAAGGCTGGCGGCTAGGCCCTGCAAGTCCCGGAACTACACTCATATTTTGAGTCGAGCGGTAGGTGGAAGCAGAGAGACAAAGAACAAATGGATACGGTCTGCCATCTTGGGATTAGGGCTCCGCGCACAAAGAGAAAACAACTAATAAAACACACACTCTTCACTTTCTTGCGGCCATCGACATTCTGTCTTCCTGTACCACAAGTCGTTAATTAGTGCGCTTCCAAGTGTTCAAAAATTTCTCGTTTTCTTCAAAAACGTCTTCAATTATTTAAATGCAAGACCATGGAGGACGTGGGAATCGATCCCACCACTTCTCGCATGCTAGGCAAGCACTCTACCACTTGAGCTAACGCCCCACTTACTAGTGACTCCACAAACCTTAGATTTAGTCAGGGACATGCTGGTCACCACTTAATTATCTTTAAGTTTCAGCTGACACAGTGACTGTCAAGGCCATGAATGAGTATCCGAGCGCATCTAGTGAAAAAAGAACTCCATAGCCGTTCCTCTGTAAGGGGAAAGTAGGAAAACTCTGGTACCGCCAGTCTCACTTTCCGGATTTCTTGGGAGAGAAGAGAATACATCCTCCTCTGGGACGGCCCCTCGGTCGCCGGTCGCCGTCTCTGGAGAGCAGGCGGCCTGTCAGCGCTTTTGATTCTTGAAGAGAGCAAAAACAGTCAACTGTTCCCGCCCGGTTTCGAACCGGGGACCTCTCGCGTGTTAGGCGAGCGTGATGACCACTACACTACGGAAACCCCCGTAAGAAAGTGTCTCCCTTAAGTCATAGATATGCTTAATACTTAAAAAAGTTGAGAATCTTGTATATATTTATAATGTACATTAGGTTTTGATAGCTGTATATACTGTGGAATGGCTAAATCAAGCTAATGAACACACTCCTTAACTTTCATGTCTGTGTGTGTGTGGTGAGAATACTTAATATCTACCCCTGCAATTTTCAAGCATTGTAGTACATGTTATTAACTGTACTTAGCATACTGTACAGTAGATCTCTTGCACTTACTTTTCCTGTTTAATTAAAATTTTCTTTTCTTTGACCAATATCTTTCCACATGTTCATTTCTAGCCCTTGGTAGCTGAACAGTGTACTACTCTCTGCTTTCATGAGCTTGACTTTTTAAGATTCCACCCTATAAGTGAAATCATGTGTTATTTGTCTTTCTGTGCCTAGAATATTTCTCTGAGCATAAAGTCCTCCAGGTTCAACTATATTGTTGGAAATAACAGAGATTCTTTATTTTTAAAGGCAGAACAGCATTCTACATACCATGCTTTCATTCCATTCATCTGCCAATGGACATTTAAGTCTGTATCTTAACTACTGGGAATAATCCTGTAATGAATATGGGCATGTAAGTATCTCTCTCTGCATCTGATTTCATTTCTTTTGAATATGTACCCACTGGTAAGAAGGCTTGATCATATGGTAGGTCTATTTTAAATTTTTAGGGAATTATACTATTTCCATAATGGCTGTACTAATTTACATTCCAAGCAAAAGTGTGTAAAGGTTCCCTTTTCTCCATAGCTTGCCAATACTTATCTTTCTGATAAAAGCTATTCTAATAAGTAAGACCTCATTATGGTTTGGTTTTGCATTTTCCTGATGATTAGTGATGACATATTTAAATGTTAAATGAGGGAAAATGCTTGCATCTGGGAAAGGTTAACTTGTGCCTCGTAAGTGTGTGATCCTATGCTATTCCAATTCATGTGTTTAAATGGAAGAGCTGTGGACTGCTATATTCAGAAATGGTATTCTGGTTTCTTGAATAAAACAACACTCACAGTGGTTATCATGTTTCTGGGGCCAGGATAAAGTTGGTGCTGGTCCCTCATTTAACTCTTAACTCACACAGGCAGACTTTTAATATAAAACCGCTCTGGTAGACACTGAAGAATATGCAGTGGGATGGAGAAGACAGCTAAGAAAACTGCTGTTTTCAGCAAAAAATCACAATGAGTATGTCACTTAAGTCTAAAGCCATTGAGACAGATAGCAGGGCTAGGCTATGGCCAGGAGCTGAGAAGCAGTTCTCCTAAGGGAAGAGAGTATCTAGTTTGTTGATATGAATGAAAAAACTTAGGAAAGCAAGTGCATGACAGGCAGAAAACTTTTAAATATTTTAATATTAATATTAATATTTTAACATTTTATATAATTTCTATGATTGGTTTGAGTTTTTCATAATGCCAGTAATCAGAGATACTTAGGACATAAAGTTTATAAAACTCGAAGATTCCCTCCTAAAGATAGGAAACTTTTAGCAATAGCTTCACAACATTAAAAAACGCTTAACTGGCTTAACTAAGGGAGATTATCACACACAGTAAATCCAGTGGGTAAAGGAGTTACATGGCTGGTTAATCCAGTGGTTTCACGATGTCATCCTAGGTTTTTTTTAAACTTTGTACACTATCATTCTTAATACATGGTCTCACACCCCAGCTGGATACCCAAAGTGCCTCAAATGTTCAGAGTCTCATAATAAAGTTCAGAATAAAAACAAACAGAACTCTTCCTTGTGTCTGTTGTTGAGGAGAACTTCTATGTGCTCCCTAGTAGATTTTTCCCTCACACAGCTAGATTTGTATTACATATGCTAACCTAATCCAATTACAGCCAGGCAAATTGGAACCAGTATAATTAATTTAATTAAATTGTGTTTCTGCAGCTGTGAATAGAGCTTGCCTCATTCAAATCCAAGACAATATACAGAAAGTTATATGAACACAATAATTTTTCTGTTGGAAAAAAGGAGTAGGGGCAGTAGTATTGGTAAATGAGGGTGATAGTGGCATACTCCATCCCCATATCTGAATTAAAAGCAGAGCACTATTCCTTATACTAACCCACTTTTGGCTGACACTAGATTTTGAGACACTACCATCATAGAAGTTAATCTACATCTTATAGTGGGTGCTAGAGTTCATTAATGATGAAACCAAAGGCATTAATTGTACATGATTACATATCATCTTATAAGTCAGGACTGCCTAAGTTTGACTGCTAGTAATGCTTTATATGACAGATCTTTATGACTGATAGCAAAATGATAAGGCAGCTTCTGAGCCTGAAGTGCAGGCAAACAAGTGTCTCACAATGAAGAGACCTGAAACTCACCCTGATAAAGGTAAAAACAGCATGGTACTGGATCAAAAACAGACACATAGATCAAGAGAATGGATTTGAGGATACAGAAACCTCCCCAGACATTTTCAACTATTTGATTGTTGACAAAGGGGCCAAAAACATGGTACAGGAAAGAGCCTATTCAACAAGTGGTGTTGAAATAACTGGTTATCTGTTTGCAGAAGAATGACACTGGACCCTTATGTATCACCATATACTAAATAAAAATCAAACTAGATCAAGGATCTAAACATTAAAACAGAAGCATTAAACCTTCTGAAAGATAAAATAGATAAAACATTTGAAGACATAGGTGCAGGAAAGGATTTCCTAAACAGAATCTCAGTCACACAAGAGAGGGCAGCAAAAATCAACAAATGGGATTATATGAGACTGAAAAGCTTCTGTATACCAAAAGAATCAATCAGTAGAGTGAAGAGACAACCTATAGAATGGGAAATTTTTTTTTCCAGCTACTCCTCAGACAGAGGGCTAATATCTAGAATATACAAAGAATTTAAAAAATTAAACCACCTGAAATTAAAGACCCAGGCAAGAGAAATAAACAGATACTTCACAGAGGAAGAAATACAAATGGTCAACAAATAGAGGAAATAATGTTCAACATTTCTGGCTATTAGAGAAATGGAAATTAAAACAATGCTAAGATTCCATCCTACTCTGGAAAGAAAGGCAATCGTTAGGAAAACAAACAATAACAAATGCTGGTGTGGCTGTGATGAGAAAGGAACCCTCCTGCATTGTCAATGGGAATGCAATGTAATACAACCATTATGGAAATGAGTGTGGTGATTTCCTAAAAAACTGAAATTAGAAATTCCATATGACCCAGCTATCCTCCAGCTAGGTATCTTCCCCAAAGACCTTAAGTCATCATACTATAGTAATGCATGCATACCAATGTTTATAGCAGCACAATTCATAACAGCTAAATAATGGAAGCAGCCTGTATACCCAACAGATGATTGGATAAAGAAAAGGTCATATCTATATATAATGGAATACTACTTAGCTATAAAAATGAGACCTTTGAGACATTGTGGGAAAAGAGATGCACCTGGAAAATATAATGTTGAGTGAAATAAACCAGGCACACAAGCTTAAATACTGTATAGTATCTCTCATTTGAGTAAGGCAAAGCACAAACACTGAAAATGATAAAGGATGGATAGAAAAGGACAGGGACAGATCTCTTGTAATAGGTGATAGTCAGAGGGAACAAAGGTGAAGGGTGAGGAGAAGGGGAAGGGGAAATAAGAATAAAGATATGTATAGAATATGTACAGGAGCCTAATAGCCTAAATTAATGTAAACACTGTATGCCGTAACATGAGCTAAGACAAATAGTATCAACCAGTATGAGATAGGGGAACCAAAAGAGGAGTTGGGACAGAGGGAGGGAAAAGGAAGAAGATTAAAAAAAAAAAGCTGTAATATGAATGTGTAGTCATTCTCCAAGATGATTGTAAACCACATGAGTTGCAAACATGTACTAATAAAATTTTTAAAAACATAAAGGTAAACCAACAGGAAAAAATTAGCCTGTTCAAGTATTCCATTATAGTAATGAAAAACAAACTAATACAGCACACTTTCTGACCCCAAGTTTATTGTTTAGCACATTGCTTGGCCAACAGTGGATACTCTGCATGCATGTCTGTTGGTGAAGGAATTACTAAATGTAGGAATAAATGAAAATAAGGAGCTGAAAAAGCAGAGGGTTGTTAGAAAATCTCTTTAGAAGTTTAAGAACCTCTATTTAAAAGAAATGAAAGCTCCAGAAAGACAGGGATTATGTTTGTCTGTTTTATTCACTATGTATTCTGTACAGCTAACAAACTGCCTAAGGTGAGTGCTACATAAATATTTGTGGAATAAAAGAATGACTGACACAGGAACAAAAGGCCCATCCACAGAAGGACTCCATCATCTGTCAGTTTCCTTCAGTTGATCACTGCTTTAGTATTCATACTATACTAATGTATTTCCAGGGTTAACTTGGGTTTGCATTGTACAGCAATGATACATCTCTAGCTTAGCACAGGAGGTTTATTTTGTCAGCCAGTTGTAGTGTTAAAAGATGGTAGCAGGGAAGGAGAGTTGGCCAACAAAGGAGCAGGGAAGGAAAGTTTATTCTTGTAGGAATTTAGAGATAATTCAACAGGTAAAGGTTGCTTTTGCTGACCATATGCACATGGAGATCTGTCCTGACAAAGAGATATCTGTAAGTCTCAGAGATGGTGGGTGCCCCACTCAGAAGAGCTCCCCTTTTTCCTGTGCTTGAAACTGAGTCAGGAAAACAAAGTAGATGTGTAAATGGATTTCTACTGATGTAAAAAGAAAAAGAAATAAATAGAAACTATCAATACAGTAAAACCCTGGTTTGCAAGCATAATGTCTTCTGGAAACATGCTTGTAATCCAAAGCAGTGTGTATCAAAGTGAGTAAAAAATAAAGGAAACTCAGATAACTCATTCCACAACCAAAAAAATTCATATAAAATTATTATAATACTGTAATATACAAAGCAATAAAAAAGTACAAATTAAGTTTTACTTACCTTTGAAAACCTTTGTTGCTGGTGTGAGGGAGGCAAGAGTGAGGACAGTTATTGTGAATGATGACTTTCACTATCACTAATAGAGTAACTACTATCTATTGGCTCAGTGGAATCTTTTTCTTTTCATGCATCTCTAACACCTGTCTAATGACACTTGCTTTTGTGGATTTTGAGGAAATGTGACATTGAACACAATCCTGCAGAAAGATAGAGAGCAAGAGAGAGACCATTGGCTCAGGTGTGATCATGTGATATTTCGTGTCATGTACTACTTGTATTATAGGACTCACTTAAAATTTACTCATTTAAAATTTATTAGAAATGTTTGCTCATTTTGTGGAACACTTGCAGAACAACTTACTTGCAATCCAAGGTTTTACTGTTTATTTATCAAAGTGCTCACTCTCAACAAAAACTGTGACTCTTTCTCACATATATAGAACCTCTCAGTCCATACATTAAAAATATTATAAATTAGTCCACACTTTCTTTGAGGAATGTACTTAAAAAGAAAAGTGTTCATTTTTCAAAATGATTTGGGAAAAAATAAAGTAGCAGAAGCTGGAGCCAGAGAAGCTGGATTCAAGTCTTAGTTCTGGGCCGGGGATTTAGCTCAATGGTCCTGGTGTCTGCCTTGCAAGCGCAAGGTCCCAAGTTTGATCACCGGTACCAGAAAAAAAACTTAGTTCAGCACTTACATTTGGCCAAGTTACTCCTTTCTATAAAAGATTACCACTGTTTGTTGATTGGAATAATAGTATTGCACTTATACAAATAAAATAAAACAAAATAAAATGATAATATAAAATGAAAGAGTCCTCATTTTTAAGACATACAAACTAATGAATTTAAGGTGTTAATATGTAGGAACCAGCCTACAAGTTTATCCCTGACCTGGAAGGATGAACAAGGATTAAAGACAAAAGACACAAAACCAATTTGGAGGAGCAGGACCAGGGGACTTTGCCTCTAGTGGACAGAAGAGCACAGGCAGTCTGAAAAGTCCCATTTTTATTAGTAGAACAAGGCAATGTAGCAAACATGTGATTTAAGGAACAAAAAACAGTAGATGATTAACAAGGAACATAACAACCTCTTACCTGGATATGTAATTTTCTTTGTTCTGCTCCAGGGGTATCGCTCCAGGGGTATTGATAACAAGGGAGGCAGCACCCTTCCACCCCCTCTCTTGTCCCTGGGAGAGGTCAGTGAGGCCTCAGTATCTGTGGCTCATGCATCCTGGTCTCCTATGTTAAAAACCAATACAGAGTCAAGGAAAATGAAGAAAGAGGGAAATGAGGTCCAAATAAAAGAAAAAGGCAAATCATCAGAAAGTGATCCTAATGAAATAGAGATAAGTGATTTCCACACAGAGAATTAAAAATAATGGTCACAAAGATGCTCATTGAGGCCAGGAGAGCAAGCATGAACAAAGTGAGAAATTCAGCAAAACAATGGAAAATATATAACAGCACCAAAGGGAAATCATAGAGCAGAAAAACAAAATGAATAAACTGAAAAAGTCAGTAGAGATTCAAGAGCTGACTAGAATATACAGAATAGAGGTCAGCAAACTTGAACACAGATCATTGGAAATTGTGCATCACATAGAAGCAAAAAAAAAAAAAGTAAAAAAGAAAAGAAAGAGTGAAGATAGCTTACGGGCAATATGGAACCAATTGAGAGTAATACTCCAGTATTCCACTTTTGATAGTGAAGAGAACATCCAGACAGAAAATGAATAGTGGACTTGAACAATGCTGTAGTTATTACAGACATATACAAAACTCTTTAACCAATGGAAGAACACACATTCTCAAGCTCCCACAGAATATTCTCCATCACGGTTACAGACAGACCTGTGCACACTTGCTGTGAAGCTGTTTTGTGTGTTTTTTAGTACATACAATACTGTACAGTATTATTCAATCCAGTATGGCTCCAAAGAAAGTGCAGAGCAAGCATGATGGTAAAAAGAGTGGTAATAAAGGTGAAAAGAATGTCACAGAGCAATAATGAGTTAAGTAAGATTAGTGTTTTCACTCTACATATGGTACTGTACTGTATTTTGTTTCATATTTTGGTCGTTAAAAATACACATGGTTCAGAATGGATTAACCTTATGTACATTGAACCTTATGGGGAAATTTGATTTGGTTCATGACCAGTTTGGTTTGGGAGCAGAATCGTGGAATGAATTAAGTTTGTGATCCAAGGTAGCATTGTAAATACCTATGTTAAAAAAGAAGAAAGCCCTCAAATAAACAGCTTAACTTTATATTTTGAGGAAGTAGAAAGAATAAACAAAACCAATAGTTATCAAGAAGAAAGAAGTTATAAGAATTTAAGCAGAATTTAAAATGATAATGGAAAAATCAACAAATTTGTTTTTGAAATATAAAAAATTTATATACCCTTAGATGACTAAGAAAAAAGAGGAGATGCAAATGAAAACAGTGGTTAAAAAGGAGGTCTTACAAGTGCAAGATCCTGAGTTCGATTCCTGATACCGAAAAAAAAAATGAGGCCTTATAACAGATGTTGCATAAATAAAAAGGATCAGAAAAGACTACTATGATAAGTACATGTAAACAAAGTGGATAACCATGAAGAGATGAGTGAATTCCTAGAAAGGTACAAACTCCCAAGGCTGAATCAAGAAATAGAAATCCAGAACAGACCAATAACAAAGGAGGCTGAAGAAATAACCAAAACCTAACAAAGAAAATCTCACAACCATATAGATTCAGAGCTGAATTCCACCTGTAAAAAAGAGTTAATATAAATTCTTCCTAAATTATTCCAAAAATCAGGAGTGGAGAGAATACTTCTAAATTAATTTTATGAAATCAGCATCACCCTAATACCAAAGCCATGCAATGATGCCTCTAAAAAAATAAACAAAGAAAAAACAATCAAAATACTACAGATTAATAACTGCAAAAAACCAAAAACATTTGACAAAATTCAGCATTCATTTATCCATTCAAACTCAGGAAAATAGGTATAGATGAAAATCACCTCCACACAGTAAAGGCTACTTATGAAAAGCTACAGCTAACATCATAATCAACAGGGAAAGATAGAAAGCTTTTCTTTTAAGATTTGGTACAAGGCAGATGACCATTCTCTCTACTTCTGTTCAACATGGTATCAGAAATACTAGCAAGAGAAATTAGGTAAGAATCAAACATAACAGGGATCTAGATAGAAAAAAAGGACTAAAACTATTCATAAATGATACATGGAAAATCCCCAAAACATCACCATAAACCTATTAGAACTAATAAATTCAGTAAAGTTGGAAGATACATAATTGACATACAAAAATCAGTTGGTTTTTTTTACCCACAAAATCTATCTGAAAAGATATCAAGAAAACAATTCCATCTACAATCATTACCAAAAATCCCATTAAAATATTTAGGAGTAAAGTTAACCTATTATGAAAATGTCCTATTCAAAATGATATAGATTAAGTGAATCTGTATCAAAATTCCAATGACATTCTAAAATTCATATGGAACCACAAAAGACCTCAAATGGCCAAAAAAGTTTTGAGAAAGAGTGAAGTTGGAGGCATCATCCTGCTTGACTTCAAAATATACTCAAAACTTCAGTGATCAGAACAGTATGGTAGTGATATATACACCAGTGGAATAGAATAAATAAATAAACCTAAACATAGTCAATTGATTTTTTCACAAGGATGCCAAGAATACACAGCAGAGAAAGGATAGTGTTCTCATTAAGTGGTGTTTAAAAACCTGGGAATTCATATACAAAAGAATGGCATTAGACCCTTATCTCACATGCAAACAAATCAACTAAAATGGATTAAATACTAAAATATAAGACCTGCAACCATAAAATTCCTCAAAGAAAAGAAATGTAAAGGCAAAGCTCCTTGAAACTGGCAATAATTTTTTGAGCAAGAGACAAAAAGCTCACGTAATAAAAGCAGCAGTAAGATTACAAATAAGATTACAACAAACTGAAAATGTTCTGTACAGCAAAGGAATCAATCAGCAATATGGAACGATATGGAAGAGCATATTTGCAAACAATATATCTCATAAGGGTTAGCACCAAAATAAGTATTAAGACACACATAACACACTAGCAAAGCAAATGAACACAAACCCCCAAACAAATAAGAAATTTGATTTAAAAACAACAAAGGAACTGAACAGATATTATATAAAGGAGACACAGAAATGGCCAAAAAAGTATGAAAGAACACCCCACGTCACAAATCATCACAGAAATGCAAGTCAAAACCTACAATGAGCTATCAGTTCACCATTATGTTGGTTATTATCAAAAAGATAAAAGAGGTATTGGTGAGGATATGGACATAAAGAAATCCCTGTACTTGGCTGCTGGAATGCAAGTTAGTAGAGCTCATGTGGCAACAGCAGGGAGGTTCCTAAAAGAGTAAAATTAAAACTATCATGTGATTCAGCAATCCCACTTCATGATGTACACCCAAGTAAGTAAAAAGTCATAATCCCTGAAGGTTATCTGCACCCCTATGTTCACTGACAAATTACTCACGATAGCCAAGATAGGGAACCAGCCCAAGTGTCACCTGACGTATTGATTAATAAAAAAAAGTACCATGGAATGGTATTTGCCCTTAAAAATGGAGATCTTGACATTTCCAACAACGTGGATGAAGCGCTCTCCCACATCTCCCAACCGCAAGACAGAATCTAAAATTCCACGTAAAGTTTACACACTTTCGTTTCTAGAGCCAGCTCTTTACCCATCCTCGGCACCTCAAAGCACTCCCAAACACGAGGTCTTTAACGCAGTCAGACACTTTGGAAAACGTAGTTTAATTTAGCACTGAGACTTTCATAATTTCAGAGAGCCAATCCTGGCCTGCTCAGGTTCTTCTCCTCTAGACACGTTCCACTTTTAGGACCCGGGCAGGTGGCAGAGGGACACTCAGAGCTGCATTCTTGTGTAGGTCATTCATTGGAGACAGCGCGGGCGGCGCAGCCGGCTCTCGACAGTTCTATTCTCGGTCCCGCACAGTCATGTGGCGCTGAGGACCAGCATAGGGCTCGTCCCGGTCCCCTTCACCCTTCACCCGAGACGGTCCTGTCGCTCTGCAGCAGACAAGACTCCAGGCGACCTGAGAGACAGCGTGGCCGCAGGGCGTCCTCGGGGGACCTGCGAGTCCGCGCTGTCCCTGTCGCCTCAGCAGAGGTGTCCGCCTGCGTCTGGGGGAGAAGGGCGCTGGCGTTTTCGGGACGGTGTGACTCGCAGGGGGCCCGGCCGCCTTCGACCTTGGCACAGGCGCCGAGGTCCCCGGGGAACCACGTAAGCAGTGACCAAAGAAAAAGGTTGGGTGCTCCAGTAGTGCAATCGGTTAGCGAGGGGTCCTTATAGGACAGTATGTGTGTGAGTGATGCCGAAGTTGTGAGTTCGAGCTTCACCTGGAGCACCATTTTATCCTAAGTCCAGACCCTTGTGCTTACTGACTTATATGGAGACACTACTTCACCATCTTCAGTGTATTTAGAGTTTTTATGCATTTATTCTAATCAGTTTCCTTAGCGTTTTTGGAATTCAACAAAATGAAGCAATTGCCAAGTGATTCCGTTGTGCTGCGATTTCTTTCTCACTGGTCAATCACCACTCAGGCAGATGTCAGATAAAGGATATAACCTCATATCCTTTATCCTCATTTTTCTTTTAGTCTCATGTTTTCTTGGAGAGTCTTGGGCAAATACTTAGTAAGTGCTAAGTAGCTCCCCTGACAGGTTCAGCATTGAACTCCACTTGAGAGAACACAAAGGTGGGGACTAAATTGTCCTGGGTTCTTGTTTGATTAAAAGATCTGACCTGGGAGCAGGGGTGGGAGGGTGAGTTGGGAGTAGGGTGTGTGTGTATTACGGATACAGAACTGTATCTGACAACAGTGTTGCTTTGAAGAAGCTAAAACCCACGAGATGGGGATGGTGGCATGGGAGGCTGGTAAGAATGTCTTTCCACCTTCCTGAAACCCTGGAACCAGCCTTAGATTGCCTAGTGCCAGATTTCTTAAAACAAAAAACATAGGTATTATAATAAATGTTGATTAATGTAATATTCAGATACATTTGGACATTAGGGAAATTCCCAGTGTATTTAGCTCACAGACAAATAGGTGTAGAAAGTAATTCCCTGCACTTCTCAGTGAGCACTGCAGTATTTAACCACAGGGATGTCCCTGCACATCAGGACAAAGGGGCTGATAATTGCATGGCCAGGTACTAAAAATATTTTAATATTTATTATCATGGAACCATGTAGCAAACACAATCCCTATGTAGAAGGAAAAAATGAAATCTTCCCAATAAAAGAAAAGAAACAGGTCATAAGAATAAGAATACTTAGGGTAGTTCTGATTTCTGAGCTGGCAATGTTTACAAGCCCAGAGGATAGGCTTGTGATGTTTATACAGATGGAAAGTGGCATGCCCTATGCCCCAGTGATAGGGAAAAGTTTTAAAGTAAGGTTAGCAGATTAGCTATTAAAGTGTTGTGAAAGCAAAATAGGTAGTGTATCCTTTTAAAAGCTTGCCTTAGCCCATTGCTTTTGTTGTTTAAAGTGAAGGTTATATAGCTCTTTTGATCTGTAGCTCCACTATAGATAACATCCTAGCTCTGAAGAACAAAGTGGGAATCCTTGAACAAACTCGTGATGTATGTGCCTTACCTGTCATGTGTTTAGGACTGTAATCAGTGACAGAAACCACCTGTGTCTAACCATTAAACAGAAATTGGAACTTTTCTTAACAAAGACCACTAGGGATGAGATAATGACTGACAAAAATATAAAAGGTGATGGACAAAGAACACAGGGCACGGACTCTGATCAGACCAGTTTCTGGCAGTCCTGCCTGCTTGTGAGTAAAGCCTTTGTTTTTTTACCCAACTTCTGTGTCTCTGTGCATTTCTTTCCATGATTCTGGAACACCAGCACATGAGACACTGGAAGATGAGATCCCAAAGAGCCATGAGAGAGAGGAAAAGTGATCTATTTGCCTGGATGATAGAATACAACAATACCCAACATATATTCCAACTTCATATTTGTTCACACTACTGACTATTGTACAGTGGAACAAGTTGGAGTTTATCAGACAGTTAAAGATCCAAAAGAAAAGGAGACAGGGAAAAGCTTGTTATGCAGTCTGTGGTTTGAACTTTATTCACAGAGTGGTTGTGGCCTTGGACCACACTGAGGATATGGGTAGTGCAGATGGAAAGGGCTTGGGTCCCTCTTCAGGAACAAATCACAGTTTTACAACCAGTATTACCCAGGAAGTTTCTGAAATAAAAAACTGGCCATACCTCTCTACCCTGTGGTACAGATAATGATTGCATTTGACAAAGCCAAGTGAATAAGGATACAATGTACAAAGTCTGCAAAAAAAAAAAAAGTATACATCAGGAAAAGAAAAACTTACATAATAGTTTACTGCTAAATTTATTGAGATATTATGAGATTAATACAAGTTACCTTTGGCCTCTACAATTACAAAAGGTGCTCAAAGTGGTGATCATTAACTTCCAGACATTTATTAGTACAGCAAACTGCTGAAGTGTGTATAAAATTTTTTGATGGCTCTGTATGTTCCTTTTCTCAGAAACTATGACAAAAATATATATACATGTCTCACGAATATAAAAATCATGCCCACAATTTCAGATCCAGTAAGATAAAGGAAGATGAAGTTAGTCCAAATCATCTTCTGATTTCATAGATAAGACTAGAAAAATCTTTTGAAGAACACAAATGATCAAAGGTAACTTATTTCAGGTCTCTGGGTTTTCTTTGTGTTAACCCTAATGAAAAGAACAGTTCCTGAAAGATGTAAGTGTACATGGTTCTTTCTCAGCAGGTGCCTGATTGCCTGATTTTATTATTTGCCTCTCTGTCACTGTCTCTCTTCTGCTGAAATGGAGATAGTGATAACTATACTTGGGCATAAATTCCATGATAATGCATCCACCTGCCTTTCCAAAAAAGATCTTTCCTTATATCCCTCATATCTAAACTTTATATGATGATTTTCTTCCTAGACAAATGCTAAACAAAGACCAGTATCACAAATCAATTTCTAAGCAATGATCCTGAGTATCAACTAACATGTCTCCTTCCTTTACATTATTTGCACCCAAGAAATTGCCTCATGTTAGTGTGTTTATCTGTACTCCACACACATCCTCTTTGCCATCCTATACACACTCATACCTCAGGTGAGTAGTGAGCTAGTAAGAGATTGTACCCTCTTATACATTTTTGTCTTTCTTAATTTCTTTCAGCAATGTGTGTTTTCAGGACACATGTTTTGCACCTTTTTGGTTAAGTTTTCTCTCAATATTTTATTTTTCTATTGCTATTTTAATGGAATTGCTTCTTTTAATTTCCTTTTCAGATTCTTCCATGTTAGTGTAGAAATATAACTGATTTTTGCGGGTAGAGTTTGTATCATGTATATTTGTGGAATTCATTGATTCTAAAGTTTGTGTGTGTGTGTGTGTGTGTGTGTGTGTGTGTGTGTGTGTGTGTAAACTTCATGCCCTAGGGATTTGTGGCCAAGGAAAGAAGTTTCTGGAGAATGGTGCCAGGACAGAGAGGAGCCCTGATTATAGCCATAATCCTGACAACCTTTCAGTCAGGAAGTGGCCCCTGAATGGTTGCAAGGAGGAAGATCATGGCTTGAGGAGACAAATCACCAATCTGCTATGTGGCTGGTCTCCACCAGGGCTAGAGTGGGGAATTCCAGTTCTCAAACTTGTTTGGGATTTACTTTTTTTTTGGTACCGGGGATTGGACTCAGGACCTTGCTCTTGTAAGGCAGGCAGAGGAACCACTGAGCTAAATCCTCGGCTTGTCAAACTTGTTTGGGACCCCTAGCTCTTCAATAAGCTCAGTCTCAGAAAAAAAAAATGAGATTGTGGGAGCTCTGGGATCCATTTCCTGATAGAGAGCTCATTACAGAGGCTTGACCCAGAGGTGAAGGAGTACATATTTTTCCTTTGATCTACTCTCATCTCTTGAATTTGTGATGAGTAACCACTTCCAAAGCTGGAAAATGAGAGTTCAGCTTTGAGAAAAGGAGAAGAGTGGGAAGTGACATGAGATGCAGTGCCTGACTCCAGACTCTCAAGCTCATCCTGCTTCTGGGAACTTGCTACACTCAACCTCCCCAGGCAGAAGACAGTATTCCCATCAGATGACTTTTAAGCTCTTTCTTTTCATAGGTCCAGAAGGGAAATTCCTATTGTTTTACTGTAGTTGGTGAGGGTTGTAGTGGATGGAATGCAGAGAGCCTGGTTTGAGTGACAAGCCATTCATCTGGCTTCTGCCATCTAGGAAAGGATACCCAGCCTTCCAACACCACTTGTACAGCTCTTGTTCTGTGAGTCCCGAGCCAAGGGGATATACAAGACCTCTCATCTCCTCTCTGGATCAGGTATTATAATTCAATAACCTTGAAAGATTTTTTTGATCATCGAAGTATGAAAAAGGTTCAACCCAAGGATGCTTTGAGTGAATAGCAATCACACTTTATGCTTGCCTAAGTGGACTAGTTATTAGTTATTATCTTCCAGGTCCAATCCATCCTTCTATACTCTGTTGTGTGATTCTAGAGCTGGGGTTGTAAAAAGTGTGCTGTCAGTCTGCTGGTCACACTCCAACAGTAGGCCATGGAGTGAGCTAGGAGACAGGAATCTCCAGTCACTTGCCTATACCTTCCCTCTCTGCAGCATCAGGTGGATCTACTGGACAGCTTTTCCAGCCCTGCAGAAGTAGCTCCTCCATGTTACCCACAACAGGCATGTATTAGTCACCTTACCTTTGCTCGGTCAAAATACTCAACACTCACCACTTAAAAGAGGAGAGGTGTATATTTACTACTGGTTTCAGAGAATTCATTACATGGTTGCTTGGCTCCAAGGCAGAATGGCATAGTAGAAGGGTCTGATGGAGGAAAGCTGCTATCCCATGGCAGCCAGGAAGCAGTGAGAACAAGAAGAGGTGCCAGAGACAAGAATACACCTTTTCAGGTCATTCCCCCAGGTAATCACCTCCAACCAGGCCCCACTTCCTTACAGCACATTTACCTACTGAACTCATTAATGGATGAATCCACTAATGAATATAGTGACTCAATGATCCAATAACCTTCTAAATACATGAGACTTTTTGAGGGACATTTTAAATCTAAATCCTAACATTCTGCCTCTTGCCCCTCAAAAGCTCATGTCCATCTCATGCAAAATGAATTTAATCCATCTCTATGAGTTACCAAAGTCATAACTGTTCCATCACTGCTGAAAATTCCAAGTCCGAAGTATCTCCGAGATTCAAGGCAAACTATTAGCTGAGAGTCCCTATAAAAACCTAAAAGAAAGCTAGATACTTCCAACATACGATGGCATGGGGTAAATATTCCCATTCCAAAATGGAAGAACAGTGGAGTAGAAATGAATCAAAACAAAGCAAGACCAAAACCCCACAGGACAAATATTAAATTCTGTAGCTCTATGTCCAGTGCTATGCACAGGTTGTGGGAGATATGAGCCCCGACGGGGTTAGATGGTCATACTCTTATGGCACTGCCAGTTGTAGCCCACGTGGCCTCTCTCTTAGGCTGGTTCTTCTTGCTGCCTCTGCTTTCCCTCAGCAGATGTTCCATGTTCTTGGAATCCTCAAGTTCCTGGTGTCTCTACTGCACCTTTGGCTCATTCACAGAGCTTCTTGCACTTCTCTCTTAGTGACTCCTTACTGGGCCTTCCAGATCATCCTCTGCATTCTAGGTGGAAGTCTCCTTAACCCCACAACGCTTGCATTCTCATGCTGGTAAAAGCAGCATCAAGTGGATGATGCCAACATCCGCTGTCAGCAGAAGCAGTAGCCAGGCACTCTTGGGCCATGACTTCAGTAGCCTCTGAGTTCCTGGATGGGTGAGCACAGTGAAATAAATCCCAGTGAACCAAATCTTTAGGATGTCATTCTTTTTTTTTAACTGCTCTTTTAAAAATTATTATTCATTAAGTTTATTGGTACATTTTAGGTATACATTGTTGGGAGCAATGCTACATAATTCCAGGGATAAATCATTTGGTTAGCCTAGTTCTCTTGCCTACAGCCCAGCTACAGAATAACTCCAGTTTGGCCTCCGGTCACAACTGAGACTTCAGTGATCCAGTGATGCTGTGATTCTCCAGGACAAGAAACATCCTGGGAGAACAAACATCTGCTCAGTTCCTCATTGTTCTTGGACTGATTAACATCTTGTTTGCCGGAGATGTACTGAACTCTCTGCAAGCCTTCCGTTACACCTTGTTTATCCCAATGTGAACTATTGAACTCTCTGCAAGTCATTTGTTACATTTGTTTCTCCCGATGTACTGAATAAAAGGTGTGGTAAGCTGGGGGCTTTTGTCTTTGCTGTCCAGAGCAACACTGATCAGACCGGAAGCTCAGCTTCTTCTCAGTCTCATTTTTCTACCTTTCCTGTAATTCGCCGTGTGCTGCCGTGGCTCGCAGGAGACCAGGACTCACTGCAGAGGTTCTGGTAACGTCTCCTTCCCCTGTCCCCTACATACATTATGATCACATTCATCATTGGGAATTTGTACCCGTACATGATATATCTTGATTCTTATTTTTTCCCCATTCTCCTTCTCTCCCTTCTACCTCTCCACCCCCTCCCTGTTTACAAAAACTGTCTTTTAATTTTTTCTCTTTTTTCATATATTTTTCTTTCCCCCACCCCCTCCCTACTTCCTCTTCCCCTTTGAACCTTTTCTTCCTATTTCACTTTATCTATTATACATTTTGGTCCTCATTTACACTTTCAGTTTCTCACGTCAGAGAATTTGATATTTACACATGTGCATCCTTTTATTTCACTTAAGAGTATGGTCTCAATGTGTATCTATTTAGCTATAATTGTCTGTAGTTTATCATTCTTTATGGCTGAGTAGTACTCCATTTTATACAAAAACCACTTCTTCTTTATCCAGTGACCAGTTGATGGGTAGGATGTCATTCTTGACCAAGGGTCCCAGCCTGCAATGCATGGGGTCTTACAGATTCCTGAGATGCTCTCAAGGCATCTTTCTTTTTGTCTCTGTAAAAAAGTATTTGGTTTCTTTTTAATGGTACTAATTTCTTCAGCAGCCATACCTCCTCTGGCCCCAACTTTACACTTTTCCTTCTGAGCCAAAATTTAAGTTTTTCAAATTTGTCTACTTTGCCTTTTGCCCTAGATTCTTACTATAAATCTTACTAAAAGCAGCCAGCAGTACCCATGCCACAGCCTGAATATTAGACTGTCTTGAAATTTCTTTCAGTTTAATTAGTCCGCTGCCCATAATCTTAGTCTCCCACAGTCTCAGGACATGGGCAAAATGTAGCCAAATATTCTGCCAGAGTATAACACGTATGGCCTCTAGTCCAAATGCCAATGGAGTCTTTGTTCCCAACTAAAATCTCCCAAGCGTGGCCTTTACTGTCTACATTTCTATCAGCATTTTGGTCTTTTGAGATGTGAATTGAATCACTCATTAAGCTCTGCTTATAGAATTGTAAGGCTTCTGTAGTCTGTATCTTCAAACCTTTCCAAACTCTTCCCATGAACCAACTCCAAAGGTTTCTATACCACCTGGTTGGATGCAGTCACAGCAATGGCCCCACACCTGATACTAAATTCTGTATTAGTCACTTTTCCATAGTTGGGCCAAAGTACCTTGGTACCTGCAACTTGATGAAGGAGAGATTTATTTTGGCTCACAGTTTCAATGGATTCAGTCCATGGTTATGAGGCTTGCAGGCAGGAATGACATGGTGAAAAGGTATGGCAGAGAGAAGTTACTTATGTCATGGCAGCCAGGAAAGGAAAGGAAAGAAAAGGAGAGAGAGAGGGAGAGAGAGAGAAAGAGAGATTAGAATATATGCTTCTAGGTCACACCTCCAGTGATACACTTTCTTTTTTTTTCTTTTTTTTTTTTTGTGGTACCAGGGATCAAACTTGGGACCTTGCAGTTGTGAGGCAGGTGGCAGAACTACTAAGCTAAATCCCTGGCCCAATGCACTTTCAAAGAGGCCCCATTTTCTAACAGTACATTTAGCTACTGAATTTATCAATGGGAGACTCAATTGATGATTACAGTGCCCCCACAATTGAATTGCCTTTGAAATACATGAGACTTTTCTGGGACATTTTAAATATAAACCTTAACAAGGCCCTAGAACTGACCTGCTCTTCTGCACAAGTCAGTATCCAGATTCCTGTGTCCCTGTTCCAATATCAGAGACCCCAGCATTAGCAAGCAGCTCCTCTTGAGTAGTCTGGAGTTTCAGCTGGAGGTGCTTCTGCCCTAACTTTGTGTTTCAGCTCCAGCCTTTTCTTTTTTCCTCAGCCCTAGAGGTGACAGATGCCTTCTCCATTCTGGAGAAATGGAGCAGATGATGTCTCACCCATATTCACCAGTCCTGTGAAAGCTCAACTTCTGTCCCCAGTATCTTGTTCATGTGTGTGCAGACGGCCATCTCCACATGTCCAGATGTCTCCAACACATCTTCTTAGCATCCTTCTGTAGGAGTTCCAAGTCTATATAACTTGTGAAATGAGGTACTCAGAAGCAGTGGCACGCTGTGAACTTGTGTTTGGTGATGAAGGTAATGGATAATCAGGCCATTGTACTCTGAACATGTGGGTCTGAGTCCACCTTTTGAGGTGTCCACTGTAAGTTCTCACAAGGGTCTTTTTTTTTTTTTGGTACTGCGGATCGAACTTGGGTTCTTGGGCTTGTGAGGCAGGCAGTGGAACCACTGAGCTAAATCCCTGGCCCTGACAAGGGTCTTCTCTGTGTACTAAGTTCCTCATGCAGTCTCTTTCCACCTAGCTTTTCTCAACTCATTTTCTTTTTTTCCTTTCTTTTACTTTCCTTTTTGCTCTTGTAAGCAAGAGTAATTTTGTACTTATGGTATTAAGTTTTTAAATCTTACTGGAGCATCTTAAAAAATTTTTACCTCATATAACAAATTGTTCTAATATTTAGCAGACTTCTGAAGAGGCATTTAGCTTCAAATTATTGAAATGTCTATGGAATTCTCCCTTAGGTCAATTTTATAAAGCTCTAAATGTTAGAAGAAAGAGGTGAAAAATAAACAGAGAATGCAGAGAGGAAGAGGGAGAGAGAGGAACAAGAGAAGGAGAGTGGGATTGTGATAATAGGCCAAAATAGTTCATGAAAAGGGGATGGAAGATATAACGTTTCTTGTCTATAACTGTGAACAGTAAAATGAACTCTTAAGAAAGAAGTGAGACCAACAAGTCAGGCAGAGATCAAGGTACTACTTTATTGGATTAGATACTGAACAATGAATGTCTTTAAAATTGTTAACATACATTTTACCCAATCAAGATAACATTTAGTTTGATTAAAAAGTAAAGCTATGTTGTCCATTGCTTCTAAGTTTCAAGCACAGCAACTTTTTAAGGGATTTTTTAACAAGAGATACTTGAAGTATTAATTTTTTTGTCTAATATCTTTATTTCCATAGATTATGTAAAATTATTTTTAGAGACAAGTACATTTAAAAAATATGTATTATAAATCTTTGTACCACCTGAGTAATCAGTTGCTAAATGTAAATTTTAGTGTGTTGTGCCCAGATCGTGAAGTCTCAGAGACCACCAGGAGGCCGTTTCCGATCTAAGCACACGAGGGTCGTTTATTCAAGCTTAAGCAGGGACTCTCAATTGTCACCGACGCAGCGGATCGAGATTGAGAGCCCCGAGCCTCAAAACTAGCAGGGTTTTTATTGAGTATACAACAAGCTTTGGTTGTTAGTAGCCAGGTGATTGGTTAATACTAAATACATATGAAGTGTAGGGTTTTGATTGGTTAGGCTTAGGGGGGGTTAAGGGGGTTACGTATAGATTTTTGCAAGGGAGAAGGGGGGCAAAGGTTAGTGGTCGACTGTCATAAGCTGATGGTTAGCAGATCCACTGACTAATGGTCACATCTATCTTTTGTGGGCAGTTAGCCATTAACTGCTTATCCCATAGATAGTGTGTCCGGAATGTTTTTCCTGAGTACACAGATGGCTGGGTAATAAACTTAGGAATTTTGAGTGGATAAGCACAAATTTGAGAGAACAAAGGAGACGGCTCCAAAATGGAGTCATTTTGGTCCCACATTCCCCCCTTCTCATGATGCTATAGAGGGCCAATCATGGGCCTCTGGGGGTTAATTTTATCAAGTCGGTAGGAATTGGCTGGTATTGGGACCTGAGCACCATTAACTGAACAGCGTTAATTCGTTTTTTGATGAACAAAACTAGTCTATTGAGTATACAAGGTCTAAAGGTCAACAGTAGTAACACGATAAGCAAGGGGCCTAGCAGGGTAGAGATTAGGGTAGTTAGCCAAGGGGAAGAATTAAACCAAGATTCGAACCAGTTTTGAGATAGTTCTCTTTCTCGCTTACGTTTGGCGATGTCCTCCCTAACTTTAGCCATGGACTCTTTGACCACTCCTGAATGATCTACATAGAAACAACATTTTTTATCTAAGGCAACGCAGAGTCCTCTCTGTAGAAGGGGGTGTCTCGTAATATTGCCCTGCGAATTACATGGTTGTAACCCGGTGTTTGTGAATCGACCGGGGGGAGGGTACACCCCTTTTTTGTTTTCCCACATTCAGGCCTTCCCCGTGACTCTAGGCTCCAGTGTCCGATATCCCAGCTGCCAGTGGCTAGCCGACAGAGATCAAACTCTAGAGCAGGCCACCAGGTTAATGGTGGGCTCACTTTGGACGAGCTGTTAATAATGTCACCTGTGGCGGTATTGATGATCATCCAGGTTAAATTTAGGGGAGCATGTGGGTTCTGTCTTCTTAAAATCGGTGTCAAAAGTACAGTTATCACAATCATGACCGTCGACGACGCAGCTTGAGTTTGAGGGGATTGTCTTGGTCTTTGGACACCTGCCATGATGGAACGAAGTCCTCTAGGACAGCGTGAGGATCTGCAAGGCGAACGTGGGTGTAGTGCACCCACGAGGCAATCCCGTCGACCTTGAGAGCGGTGGGCGTGGTCAGGACTGTGCCGTAGGGTCCTTTTTAACGGGGCTCAAGGTCCTTTTGTCGGTGTCTCCGGACGAAGACTCAGTCTCCTGGTCGATAGCGATGGGGCTCGGGAGGCGGTCCAGTTTGATATAAGGCTTTTAATTTAGGCCAGATATCCTCATGCACACTTTGGAGGCTTTTTAAAGAAAGTAACAACTTTTGGTCATCAAATTTAACAAGCACATTTGATTGAAGGTTGGGAATAATGGGAGGGGGAATTTCAAACATGATTTTAAAGGGAGTTAATCTCATCTTATAGGGTGAATTGTGTACCCTATAGAGGGCGAAGGGAAGGAGAGTCACCCAGTCACCGCCAGTCTCTAAGGTTAATTTAGTTAAGGTCTCTTTTAATGTTCTATTTATCTTCTCTACCTGTCCTGAACTTTGGGGTCTGTATGCACAATGTAATTTTTAATCCGTCCCCAATATCTGTGCTAGGGTTTGACTCACCTTGGAAATAAAGGCGGGTCTATTATCTGATCTTAGCATTACTGGAAAACCATACCTTGGCAGGATGTCTTCTAGCAGTTTCTTAGTCACACTTCACGCTGTTTCATGTTTGGTAGGAAACGCTTCTGTCCATCCTGAAAAAGTGTCTACAAAAACTAACAAGTATTTATAACCATACCTTTCAGGTTTTACCTTGGTGAAGTCCAATTTCCAATAGGCTCCAGGTCGGCTTCCCCTCAGCCTATTTCCTGGGTTGGCCCTATTGTGGGTGGCATTTGTCAATTGACAGGCTTTGCAGGTAGCAACAATATGTTCAATTTTAGAATTAGCATCACGGATCTTAATTTCAGCATGTCTCAGGAGATCTTGCATTTTTCGAGTGCCCATGTGGGTGGTCCGGTGTATCTTGGAGAGAACTTGTTCTCCCAGTGTCTTAGGCAAGATGACTTTACAATCAGAAGATTTCCACCACCCGTTGAGGCACTGAGGCATAGGTAATTGTTTTATCCAATTTAAATCTTCTTCAGTGTACTGGGGTTTTTCTGGTAGGGCTGCACTTCCCGGATCGGGCAGCTGAGTGGCCAGTGTCAGATTAATCTTTAAGGCTATTTTTCGGGCTGTCTGGTCAGCTAAATTATTTCTTCTGGCAATTGGAGTGTCACCTTTTTGGTGTCCTGGGCAATGGATAATGGCTAATTTTTTAGGTAGCCAGAGGGCTGTTAAGAGGGCAAGGATCTCTTCTTTGTTTTTAATAGTCTTTTCTTCAGCTGTCAGGAGTCTCCTTTCTTTGTAGATGGCCCCATGGACGTGTGCAGTGGCAAAGGCATACCGGCTATCTGTGTATATATTTAACTTTTGGCCCCGTCCTAAAGTCAATGTCTTGGTCAGGGCTACGAGCTCTGCCCGTTGTGCTGAGGTCCCGGTGGGCAATGGTTCTGCCCAAATGACCTCAGTTTCTGTCACCACAGCTGCCCCAGCATACCTGTGGCCCTCACGAACAAAGCTGCTCCCATCAGTGTACCAGGTGTTGTCTGCATCTGGCCATGGTTGGTCACTCAGATCTGCTCGAATTCCGTGTACCTGGGCCAGGATGTCTGTGCAGTCGTGAAGCGGAGCCTCTAAGTTCGGGTCTGGCAACAGTGTGGCTGGGTTTAAAGCAGCCGGGGCCTGAAAGACAACTCGGGTTGGATTTAGGAGTAAGCTCTGGTAGTGGGTCAGGCGAGCATTACTGAGCCATCGATCCGGAGGCTGTTTTAGGACTCCCTCAATGGCGTGAGGGGTGGTCACGCATAGTTTTTGGCCTAATGTCAACTTGTCAGCGTCTTTGACCATTAGAGCTACTGCTGCAATCATTCTTAGGCACGGGGGCCATCCTGACGCAACTGGATCAAGTCTTTTTGATAAGTACGCCACTGGGCGGCGCCATGGCCCTAGATGCTGGACCAGGACGCCCTTAGCGACTCCTTTGTTTTCATCAATGTAAAGGTGGAATGGCTTAGTAATATCGGGCAAGCCCAAGGCTGGTGCCGTCAGCAAGGCTGTTTTAATTTGATCGAAAGATTTTTGTAGCTTTTCTGTCCATTGAAAAGCCTGATTGTCTTTGGTTGCCTCATAAAGGGGCCTTGCGAGCTCTGCGAACCCCGGTATCCATAGGCGGCAGAAGCCCGCCGATCCCAAGAACTCTCTGACTTTCCGAGGAGAATCTGGTGTGGGTATCTTAAGAACTGTCTCTTTTCTAGCATCCGACAGCCATCTCTGCCCTTCCCTAAGCATGTACCCCAAGTAGCTTACCTCGGGTTTGCAGATCTGGGCCTTTTTGGCGGACGCCCGGTACCCCAGTTCTCCTATGACTATCAAGAGTCTCTTGGTTCCACTTAGGCAGTCTTCCCGCGTTTCAGCTGCTATGAGGAGGTCATCTACATATTGTAACAGAGTTAGTTGGGGGTTCTGGAGGCGAAACTCACCCAGGTCTTTATGTAGGGCCTCGTCGAAGATGGTGGGAGAGTTTTTGAATCCTTGGGGTAATCGGGTCCATGTCAGCTGTCCGTTGAGGCCTTGTTCTGGGTCACTCCATTCAAATGTAAAGATGTGTTGGCTTTTGGGTGCTAGCGGAAGGCTAAAAAAAGCATCTTTGAGATCCAAGACTGTGTACCATCGATGGCTTGGGGGAAGTGAACTCAAAAGGGTGTATGGATTAGGCACTGTGGGGTGGATGTCCATAACCCTCTTGTTCACTTTCCGGAGATCCTGCACTGGCCAATAGTCATTAGAATGAGGTTTTCGCACTGGCAACAAGGGGGTGTTCCAGGCTGATTGACAAGGCCTAAGAATCCCCTGAGCAAGCAACCTCCTGATGTGTGGAGTTATTTCCTTCTGGGCCTCTAGGGGCATAGGATATTGGCGAACTTGTACAGGATCTGCCCCAGGTTTTATTTCTACAAACACTGGTGCTCTGTGTGCAGCTAACCCCATGTCTCCAGTCTCTGCCCATGCTTGTGGGAACATGATGAGCCATTGTTCCATGTCAGGATCAGGAGGGGCCCTCTTCTGATGTAGCAGATATTTATCTTCTAGGTTTATGGTTAGTACCTGAATGGGCCTTCCCTCTTGATTAAGGACTTTTGTGCCCCCGGGTTGGAAATGAATTTGAGCCCCTAATTTAGTCAGTAAGTCTTTTTCCAATAAGGGGTAGGGGCAGTCTGGTATAATCATAAATGAGTGGGTTACTTGGCCCACTCCCAAGTCTACTGTTTTTTTTGGGTTGTCTATGAATACTTTTTCATGCCTGTAGCTCCTTGAACCCAGGAGGTCTTATCAGAAACATGGCCACATGGTTTAAGTAGGACCGAATGTTGAGCCCCTGTATCCACTAGGAACTCGATAGGTCTCCCCTCCACTTTTAAGGTTACCCTGGGCTCGGGGAGGGGTGCCGAACCCCGTCCCCCCTAATCATTTAATTCATCCATAGCCAGGATAGGGGCCTTGGGGCGTCCTTCCTGTTTTTTTTTTTTTTTTTTTTGGGACAGTCTCTGGCCCAGTGTCCATATTCTTTGCAATGAGCACATTGATTTTTCCCCAACTGGGGGCGCTCTCTGTGTCTCTCTTTGTTTTTTCCTTTTATCACAATCTTTCTTAGTCTACGTTCACGTTCCTTCTGTTCTCCCGCAGTGGCAGCCAGAAGGATCCGAGCTAAGTCTCGGGTCTGGCGGTCATCAGCTTTTTCTCATTTCTCCTCTGCGGTTTTTCTATTGTTATACACTTTCTCTGCCACTGCCACTAAGTCCTGAATACTCTTTTCTCCTAACCTATCTACTTTCTGTAACTTTCTCTTAATGTCTGGCGCCGCCTGGTTGACAAAATGTATTATTACAGCTGCCTTTGTCTCAATTGCTTCTGGGTCCATAGGAGTGTACCTACGAAAAGCTTCCTGAATTCTTTCTAGGAAAGCAGCAGGGCTTTCATCTAACTTTTGTTGTACATCCCCTACCTTAGCCAAATTTGTAGGCTTCTTCGCTGCTGCTTTCAGACCTTTTAATAGAGCCTGGCGATAGACCCAAAGCCTCTCCTTACCTTCTGCCGTGTTGAAGTCCCAGTTGGGTCGGGACAGAGGAAAAGAAGTGTTGATAGTGTCAGCATTGGTGGTGGGTTGACCATTGTCACCAGGAACCAATTTCCTGGCCTCATTCTGGATCCTCTCTCGTTCCTCAGTGGTGAACAGGACCTGCAGAAGCTGTTGACAGTCATCCCAAGTGGGCTGATGGGTAAACAAAACGGTTTTTAACAGGTTAATCAAATCTCTAGGGTTATCAGAAAAATTGGCGTGTTGTCGGCGCCAGTTATAAAGATCGCTGGTAGCAAAGGGCCAGTAATGATGAGGCTGGTTTTCATGTTCATCAGGGGGCCCTATTGCTCGCAGCGGGCAGACAGTTGAGTCTGCCGGTCCTGCCGGCGAGGCGGCGCGCCGGTGACGAGTATTTTGGGCGGGACCATCACGGTTGTCGGCGGCGCCCGGGGCGGGCTCCCTAGCCCCGGCTGGGACTGGGTCACCTCCTCCAGCCTGCTGTGGCGGAAGAAAGGGGAGGGAATAGGGGGGAGGAAATATAAGATCTTCTTCGGTCCCTCCCTGGAGGACAGGGTAAAGTGGCGCGGTTGGCTTGGTTTCGGTTTGTTTTTCATCCGCGCGCTTTTTAGGAGCCTTTTCATTGGCCGTCAGGATTAACTCCGGTTGCTGCTGCTGTGAAGGCAAAAAGAGCTTAACCCATGGGGGCGGGTTAGAAATCAGAAATTCCCAAACGGCGATGTAGGGTATCTGATCGGGGGGGAGGATGGCTTTACGAACTCTGCGAATAATCTGCAAATCAAAAGTTCCCTCGGGGGGCCATCCTACCCCAAGGGTGGGCCACTCCGAGCTACAGAGGGTGATGAACTTAGCCTTTTTAATTTTTAAACTTAGGTTACGAGCGCTCTCCCTAACTTCCTTGAAATGATCTTTCATGAGGGAAAGGGGGTAGTCACAGTCTGTCCCATCGTCTCAGTCCAAGTCAGTACAACACACAGACAAACACAACAGAAAAACACGAGAGACAAAATTGTCCTCCGCCTGATCGGAGGCAATGCAAATGGGACGACGGCCTCCTGCCGTGCCGCGGGAGCGACCCGCACCGTCCCTCCAGGAGTCTCACTGACTCGTACTCTTGGGGCACTCCGTCCCCACCAGCGGAATCCGGAACGTCTTCCAGGATCCCGGGTCGGCGGCCCTTGCAGCGCGTCCGCCTAGACCGTCTGCCGACCTTCCCAGAAAATAGGCCCAGACTTTACAAACACAAAAAACACTCACCAGCCGGCGTTGACCCTCCGGTACGGGAGTCCTGAAGGTCTTGGGATCCCGGACGAGCCCCCAAATGTTGTGCCCAGATCGTGAAGTCCCAGAGACCACCAGGAGGCCGTTTCCGATGTAAGCACACGAGGGTCGTTTATTTAAGCTTAAGCAGGGACTCTCAATTGTCACCGACGCAGCGGATCGAGATTGAGAGCCCCGAGCCTCAAAACTAGCAGGGTTTTTATTGAGTATACAACAAGCTTTGGTTGTTAGTAGCCAGGTGATTGGTTAATACTAAATACATATGAAGTGTAGGGTTTTGATTGGTTAGGCTTAGGGGGGGTTAAGGGGGTTACGTATAGATTTTTGCAAGGGAGAAGGGGGGCAAAGGTTAGTGGTCGACTGTCATAAGCTGATGGTTAGCAGATCCACTGACTAATGGTCACATCTATCTTTTGTGGGCAGTTAGCCATTAACTGCTTATCCCATAGATAGTGTGTCCGGAATGTTTTTCCCTGAGTACACAGATGGCTGGGTAATAAACTTAGGAATTTTGAGTAGATAAGCACAAATTTGAGAGAACAAAGGAGACGGCTCCAAAATGGAGTCATTTTGGTCCCACAAGTGCTCTTGGGTTCTTAAGATTTATAAATAGACAAGATATTTTGATCTATTAATTTTTTTTTTAATCTGGAATTGAACTCTGGACCTTGGGCTTGCGGGGCCACTTGTGGTCCTTGTGCTTGAGCAGCACCATTGAGCTAAATCCCCGGCCTGATCTATTAAATGTGTTTATAAATTATTTATACATAAGTTTTAAGATTGAATTTCTGAAGTTATTAAGAATTAAAACTGTAATATATAATTCTATATTAAAATTATAGATATATATACATGTGAAGAAAATTTCCCCTAAGGGGAGCCCCTTGGGCTTGAGGAACTACCAGACAAAACTGCTTGTCCATGCCTGAAAAGGGAGCTGCATGAAACAATTTGCTTCAGTTTTCTCTACTAATAGTCCACTAATAGTCACCACTCTAGTCTTCCCCAGAGCCTTATTGTGTCCCACCCCAATACATTTAATAAAAATTATTACATGGTGCTATGCTTGTATCTAGATGTTCCCTCAAAGCCTTATTTGCTTATAGGTGGAGGTTTTAGGAAGTGGCTGGATTCAAGGTGTGTGAATATGAATGAAGGGTGTGATGTCTGGATTAGTCCCCTAATTGGATTAGCATAGTTCTGGGTGTGGCTGAATGGATTTACTGAATAGGGAAGCCCCACCTTGAGTGGGTGGCACTATGGGTTCCTGGACCATTGTGACTTGAGCAAAGGAGCCACCGTCCTGGAGAGGCTGTGCAATGAGTCACAGGAAGGGGAAACCAGTTAGCTTGCAAGGTTGTGGATTTCCAGCCTCATCTGGAACATTATCTTCAAACTGCAGAACTTCTACCCTCCATGCTTTACTACGTATTTTGTAACTCTACCTGACAATGATGCAGTTGGGATTATCCTGCTGCATTTATTCTCACCAGTTTCTTTAATGCTTTTGGAATTCTGTTGGGAAACAGCTACCAACTGAATCCCTAGTGCTGCCAATAACACAGGTAATGATATTAGGACCTCCAAATATGATATAAGGGAAATATAACTCCTAACCTGTTAGATGTCTAATATGTTGTTTGTGTTCTCTAAAACTGAAGAATGAATTCTAGGAAAAATGGAAGTTAAGAGTAGGAAATATATATATTTTTTTCTTAAATTCTTTTATTGGTACATTTTAGGTATACAATACGTTTACGTTTATCATTGGGTGCTTGTACTTGTACATGATGTATCTTGGTTCTTATTTTTTCCTCATTCCCTGTGCTCCCTTCATCCTCTCCCCATTTCCCTATTTACAAAGACTTTGTTTCCATTTTTTCCTTTTCTCATAATTTTTCCTTTCCCATCTTAAGAGTAGGAAATATTTATTGAGGGGGAAAGATACAGCTCCTGAGAGGCAGGAGGGGCTCTGAAAGTGGGTTGCTGAGGATCCCACTTCTCAGAGGAAGTTTTACAGAGCACAACCACTCGGGTACAATGTGGGTTACAACTATGATCAACCAATAAGATTATAAGGATAGTTGCTCAGGTAATATTGACGCAATGTGGCAGCAAGTCACATAGCAAGTGCACATGGAAAGAATAAAGAACTTCTCAGGAAGGCATGAGTCTGAGGGTCTTGGTTACCCACGAGGTGACTGATGTCTGTCTAGATTTCATTAGACCAAGTGTTAGCACTTATCTTAGGCCTGGTCATTTTGTTTTTTTTCTGAGGCCTAGCCTCCAAGAGATGTGCCTCCAGCCACAGTTGTAATGTGTTTTTACTTTTTTCCTGACTCTCTCAAGGGCCTAGCCCTGGCTGACTTCCTGTAATATTCCTACCTAACTTAGCTGTCTACGATACCATGAGTTAACAGCTTACCGATCATCCCCACTTTGTCCTGCAAGTCGACCTCAGATAAACGATTTGGCCTGAAATCCTTTCTACCCATACTTCTCTAATGTTCATGGTTCCTTGGAAGCTCCTGGCACACATTTAGTGTTAAGTGACTTCTGGGAGGTGATAAGCTTTGAATTCCATTTGAGGGAACACTAGATAGATAGCAAAACTGGGTAACTTCCTGGAGCTTTGCTTAAGAGATCTGACTTGGGGATTACTGACAACAGCATAGTTTTCAATATTTTCCCCTGTGCAAACAAGAAGCTAAAATCCACATGATAGGGATGGTGGAATAAGAGATTCCTAAGAATGTTTCCTTTCCCCTTCCTGGAACCTGGGATCCAGCCTTAGATTGCCTTGTTCCAGGCTTCTTAAAACAAAAAGAAATCTATATTAATAACTATTATAATAATGCTGTGATACATTAGATCATTAGGTCAGAGAAGTTCCTGTTATGTATACCTTTAGTTTATGGAGGAAGGGTATAGAAGTGAGGTTCTCAGCATGTACTCCTGTATTTAGCAACATGAATGTCCCTGCTCATCAGGACAAAGGGGCTGACACCTGCATAACCAAGTGCTAAAAATATTTTAATATTTAATGTTGTGGAACCATGTGGCAAAATAGATCCCATGCAAAAGGAGAAAATGAAGTCAGCCCAGTAAAAGTAAAAGAAGCAGATCATGAGAATGACAGTCCTTTGAGTAGCTCTGACTTCCGGGCTGGAAATGTTTGCAAACCTGGAGCTATGCAGGTAGAGGACGCACTTGTGATGTTTGTACAGATGGAAAGCCATGTAGCTACTGCTCCAGCCCATGAGACTCTGGAAGATAAGATCTCGAAGAGCCATGAAAGAGGAAAATCCATGTAACTATTTGATTAGATGGTAGCATGTAACAATGCCCAACATACATTCTAAGCCCAGATGGTTCATACTACTGACTGCTGTGATGTAGTGGAGCAAGTTGGAACTTAGCAGGACGTTAAAGATCCAAAAGAGGAGAAGACAGGGAAGAACTTTCCATGAAGTCTGTGGTTTGAACTTTCTCCACAGGGTGATCCTGGGATTGATGGTGATCATCTGGATCACACTGAGCAGACAGGTGGTGCAGATGGAAAGACCACGAGCCACTCTTTCAAGATAAATCACAATTTTACAACAAACACTACCTAGGAAGTTTCTGAAATAAAAAATTGTGATTGTACCTCTGATCCCTGTGCTACATATAATGATTGTGTTTGAAAAAGCCAAGTGGATGAGGATAAAGTCTATGGGTCTTTTCTCAGTAATCATGACAAAAACATATATGTGTTTTACAACTATAAGGATGTTCCCAATAATTCCAAGTCCACTAAGAGAGAGGAAGATGATTCTCTGGATGAGGTTACTCCAATTTGATGTCATGGATAGGACTAGGAAAAAAATGTTTTGAGAAACACAAATAAGTAAAGATGACACATTTCTTGTCTGTGCATTTTCTCTGTGTTGACTTTAATGTAAAGAACTGTTTCTGAGATATGTAACTGTACACAGCTCTTCCCTAGCTGGTGCTTGAACTCATTCTTTGCCCCTTTCCCTCTTCTTTTCTTGCTTCCTCTTCTATGGAAGTGACAACTACAATGACAACTACACTTTGGGTATAAATTTCATTCTAATGCATCTGGCCATCTTCCTAAAAGGGCTTTCTTTGTATCATTCATCTCTAAAATTTATATGACTATTTTCCTGCTAGACAAAAGCTAAAAGCAGCACCATAAAATCAATTTCTAAGCCTTGATTTAAATATCACCTTCAATGCCTTCTTCTTTTTCACACCTAGTCAATCACATCATTTTATTGGGTTTGTATTTCACTTTAGATCCATACACACACATCCCTCAAGTGAGTAGTGAGCTAAGAAATCACTGCAGCTTTTCCAAAGAATTATTACCCTTCTCCTCGAACCCTGTGGTAAGTCTTGAGCACAGGTGACACAGAGGCTGTTAGGTAGGAGAGTAGAAAAGTCAAACCTTCTTGCTTCCAGGTGGGGCTAAATCAGTGGTAAAATTTGTTGCCCAGTCTTCTACACAGGTGGGCTCAATTGATGCTGATTTCTTTATTCCCCCTACTTATCCTGCTCTTACTCTCCATTTCTCTTGAGACCACTTTCCCAGTAAAGCATCAGAGAGAAAGTTCCCTCTTAGGCCCTGGTTATGTGGACTGCAACAAAGACATGTATTACTTACTCTAACTTTTTTTTTTTTTTTTTTGTACCAGGGATCGACCTTGGGTCCTTGCACTTGTGCAGCAGGCAGTGAAACCACTGTGCTAAATCCCTGGCTCTAACTTTTAGTATTTGTCAAATCTTCTGATTTTCTCAGTTCCATCAGGCCCATCTTGTAGATCAAGCCTCCCTAATGTCTCACATGTAAGTTGTATAATTGCTTTACAAATGGTATGTATGCCCTTTCTTGTCTCATGGCATTCTTTATTATAGCCAAAGTGAGCTTTTGAACAAGAAATCTTTTGTTTTACTTTTTACATATAATAGAAGCTTTGCATGTCAACTACAACTGTACTTATCCTTCATAATTTGCCATCCTGTCCTCCTTACTAAACTATCTCTTACCCCCAAAATATGTAACACTGGCACTTCTCTCACAAGAATATGTGCAGTACCTCTGGGTTGCTCTTTGCCTACCATTATCCTTCATAGCTAACTGCTGCCCACTGATCACAAATTAGTTTAGGATTTTGTTTCTTCCACTTTCTCTTATCTCTAAAATGTGCTGCCTGTGCTGCACACTCTCTATTCTGTGTGTCTGCTTCCTTCCTGCATTGTACAGAGCAAAATATGAGAGACACTGCCTTCCTAGCTGGTGTCTAAATTGCCTAGCACAGCACCTACTAATAAAGGTTCCAATCTAGTTTATAAATAAATTATGAAATGAGGTTTATTGTTGCAAAACTCTACATTAGTCACAGCGATGAACTGACAAGCCAGTTTGGAGAGATATTTTAATGTGTTTCCTTGTGAATGTCAAGACTGAATAGCCTGGAAGTGTCAATTCACTTTTGTTTTTGTTTTTGGTACCAGGGATTGAACTCTGGGTCTTTGTGCTTGCAAGGCAGGTGGCGGAAAATACAGAGAAAAGAAGGAAGCAGACTGCAATACTAACCTCAGTTCCCAGGGAGAAGAGAAATTGGTATGTTTTACTGGCATTATCATTTGATTCTAGGAACTTCATGTCTTTGTTGACTTTTTCTGTGACTCATTGATCATGTAAGAGTATTTTGTTTGATCTCCACGTGTTGGCATAATTTCAGTGGCTCCTTTTGTGATTGACTTCATTTTTTACTTTCATTGCACTACAATCTGAATATATACATGGAACAGTTTTGATTCATTTGTTATTTAAGCATGCTTATTTAAACATGCTTCATGGGTTAGTATGTTGGCTATTTTGGAGAAAGTTCCTTGTGCTGCATGCACATTCTATTTTTCGGGGGTGAAACATTCTATAGATATCTATTAAGTCTATTTGGTCAAAGATGTAGTTCAACTCTGCTATTTCTTTATTGAATTTTGACTAATTATCCTGTCTCTTTGTGATTGTGGAGTATTGCCCCCCCCATAATTGTGCTGTTATATATCTGATCTTTTATGTCCAGTAATGTTTGTTTTATGTAATTGGGTAATTGATACTATATATTTAGAATTGTTATTTCTTCCTGCTTAATTGTTCCAATAATTAATATATAAGCACTTTCTTTGCTTCTTCTGATACATTTTGGCTTGAAATTCACTTTATCTGGAAATAAGATAGCTCTTCCTATTTGCTTTTGGGTTTTTATTGCATGGAATATTTTTTTTCCATCCTTTGACTTTTTTAGTCAATGATTTCTTTTATATAGCTGTCAGGGAAAGGGTTAAAAGTGATGAGAGTAATAGAAATGCAAGTGTTCACTGAATGAGCTTGGCTTGCATGTCTTTCTGCAAGGCTATCTCCTGAAAAAGAAGTGTATAGTGATAACTGTTCACACACATGCACACACACACACACACACACACACACACACACACCACACAGTACTGACCATTGCCAGGCTTTGGCCAATGCTGGGAACAATCCCTTCCAGTTATGCAGCCTGTTGGCATCAAGCCACATTTGTCTGAGTACAGTACTTAAGAAACTAATAAACTGGATATAAGGTTGATATTTTTTCTCTTGCCTGCTGAAAGCTTCATCTCATGGAGGATCCTTCTCCAGAGGATTCTCCTTTATCTTTTGGTTCTGTCCCTTGCTTCAAGGTGTTGTGTAGTAATATATTATTGGACTATGCTCATATCTGCTGTACTTTCGTAATAAACTTACTTTATCTAAATAAAATCATAATATGGCTCTTCACCGTTGGTGCAGATCCAAATCTCAACTTTCTGTGGCCACATGTATGTGGCTCCCTGCTGTTACAATAGCATACTGTTGGAGGGCCGGGGATTTAGCTCAGTGGTTCTGCCACCTGCCTCACAAGTACAAGGTCCTGAGTTTGATCCCCAGCATCAAAAAAAAAAACAAACAACAAGAGCATACTGTTGGGTTTTGTATTTTGATCCATTCTACCAATCTGTGTCTTTTGATTGGGAAATTGAGGCAGGGCAGGGCGCGAAGTGAATAATCTCCCATATCTGGCAGATTCCATTACTGCAGGCAATGAAAAATACAACTCATTCAAATACATAAAAGAGGTTTTGGAGCTCACATCTCTTCTTCTTTGTTAATATTTAGGGGTTTGGGTTTTTTTTTTCTTTCTTTCACTCTTTGCTTTATTCTTTTTCTCATTTGTTTTTCCCACCTATTTTTACCTAATTCCACTAATTTTTAATTCTTTAATTGTATCCTTTAATCTCACTTTCACTCCTCTTCCTCTCTCTTTCTTTCTTTCTTTCTTTCTTTCTTTCTTTCTTTCTTTCTTTCTTTCTTTCTTTCTTTCTTTTTGGTACCAGGGATCATACTCAAGATCTTGCACTTGCAAGGCAGGCACAGCACCACTGAGCTAAATCCCTGGCCTTCCTTTTCTTTTTTAAAACTATCTCTTCCTTCATTTTCCCTTTCCTTCCTCCTTCATTTTTATAGATATTATTAAGCTTTATTAATTTTTAGACATTTAGTTGATTCTGTGCTATTATTGTTGTACCCTTTTCTATTGTTAATGATAGTGTAGTTTTTGCATTTAGAAGACATTTACTGTGGGTCAGTACTATTTGGTTTGTCTTTGTGTGTATACTATTACTGTTGATCATTTTTCTATTGTTAAAGTTGGTACAATGGTAGCTTCAAGTGGCTCTTTTGGTATGTCAAAAGATAGTCTGTCTTTCACTGTATTATTGTTGCTCATTTCTTTGCTATTGCCAAGGGTGGTATATTTGTTACTATTAATTGGATTTTACTGTGAAACTATATGTGGTTTGTTTTGTGTTATCAACATTGCTGCAGCTCAGTTCCAGATAACTGGGTGCTGGTCCAAATACATTGTACCTGCCCCTCCCCAAATAAATGGAGGTGATCTATCTTGGGACAGAGACAAAAGCCTACAGTTAGCCACATCCAGAGTACATCACTACAAAGCAGACATTAACTAAAGTAATCTCCACATCAGCAACAAAATCTTTCCACTATAATTAATCACCTATTCTCAGAACACGTACACAAAAATAGAAACATGAGTTAACAAGGCAATAAAATGGCTCCAAAAAATGCCAGCTGTTCCAGGGCTAATCCGTGGAGCTCTGATGGGGAGGAAATCACAAGCCAAATGGCCGAATTATACAAAATGATAAAAGAAGAAACATAAAAGTAGGTTGATAAGGTGCTCAGCAAGTTAAAAGATGATTTAGCTATTCAGGTATAGAGTTAATACACAAAATGATCAGTGAGCTTGCAGAAGACATAAAGAAAAAGCTAGCTGACTTACAAAATACAGCACAAAACCTGAATGACTAGTTTAGCAAAGAATTAGTGTCCACAAAAGATATCAAGCAGAAAAGCAGAAGACAAAAACTTCTACTGAATGTATGAGTGACAGAAGTGACCTGTGTGAGAACAGAGTGCCAGAACTAGAAGATAGGGCTGAGGCAATGCTTATATACTCAGAGATACCTTCAAGACAATAAGAGACACAAACACTACCAGAGGCTGTTTGTTTTGTCATGTTGCATCCTGATGGTTAAAGTAAAATAATCATGCCAGAATATGAGATATAAATATAGGATATTTGATTTTAGCAAGACTCTTGGGAGTCTTCTCTAATATCTTTGTGCATAAGATTGCTAAATTTCACTGCCTAACTAGCAATTAGGCAAATTCACAGTTGCTTGAACAGCTGATTCAGTTCAACCTGAGGAAGATGTTTTAAGTAAAAAAACTACAGAATGATTTTCGGCTCTTGCTTAGGCATTCTTTCATTTCATAAAATATATGTAAATTAAAGAGAAAAATGAAACATAGATAATGGGAAACAGGGAAGATAGGTCTTTTGCAAAAGGGAAAGGGATGCAAGAGATAGAGTGCAAGGGAAGGGAAGCAAGAAGAAAGGGATGGAAAAAGAATTAAGGTGTGTCATATAAATGTATCAACTCCCTCTGATGAATATAATCATTATGTACTGCAAAGATGTATTAATAAAAATAAAAATTAAAAAAGAATAGGAGAACAAGGGAAATGGACCCAACAGCTGCTAGAAGGCACAAAGAACACTAATAGAAGAGTAATTGGTCTTAGAGAAAACCCAAAAGACAGGAAAAATGGCTTAAAAATATGTTCATAAAAATTCTAGTAGAAGATATTTCAAATATGGGGAAATAATTCAACATATTTGTAAGCAAGGCATACAAAATCCCATGTAGTCAAATTTTCAGAAGTCCAACAAAAGGACAGAATCATAAAGGTTATTAGAGGGAAAAAACCAGAGCATTTATAAAAATAAACCAATTAGGATTACAATAGAGTCTTCAACACAAATTTTGAAGACCAGGAGAGCTTAAATGGAAGTGTTTCAAGCCCTAAAAGAAGACAACTTCCAACCAGACTTATATATCCTGCTAAACTATCTATCAAAATTGATGCAGAGGTAAGGACTTTCTGTGACAAAGAGCACCTTAAAAAATTTATGACCACCAATTCAGGATTACAAAAACTCTCAAGGATATTGTAGGCAGAGAAAATGAAAAGAATAACACCAAAAGATCTAATGGAATGAATACTGTGGGCAGGGTGAGCAGTTCAACAGAAGGGAAAAATAAAGGAATCAGCTACAGAAAAATAATGACAATGACAGGAATAACTCAATACTTCTCAGTAATAACCATCAATGTAAGTGGCCTCCATTTATTGGGGGAAGGGAAGGTATAATGTATTTGGACCAGCACCCAGTTATCTGGAACTGATAAAGCAAAGAGCGAAAGAAAGAAAAGAAAAAATCCCAAACCCCCAAATATTAACAAAGAATAAAAGAAGTGAGTCCCAAAACTTCCTTCATGTGTTTGAAAGAGTTGCATTTTCCAGTGCCTGCCATATTGGAATCTGCCAGATATGGGGAATATTCACTATTTGCCCTGTCCCACCTTCCCTTATGGGTGGGATCAATGCTGTGGTGTTTGCCCTGGGGCTATATTCACTTCAGCCACTCTCAGTGTCCCTTTCTCTGTGTGCCCCCCTGTCAGCCCAGCTTTGTGGCTGTCGTACTGAGGTGCCTCCCTTGCTCCAGAGGTCCCTTTGTCCTTATACCCCAGTCTGTGACAACCATCCAAGCTAAGCCATATCCCTGATCACATTGGCAGATGGGAGATATAAACAGACCACTGAGCTCTGTGCTGGATGTAGGCATTAGGGTGGGAATGAAGGAGTCAAGCAGTCTGCTGGACTTAATGCCAGCACTTTCAGACACAGCTCACTCTGATAACAACACATGGCTGACCTGGCTTTCTCACCACATAAGTTGGGTCCACTATGTTCTCAGAGGTTAAATTTCCCAGAGGGTTTATATCTAGCCTGAACCTTCTCTGTGACTGTCTCTTGTGTCCATCTCCCAACCAGTCACTATGGCAGGGTAACCCCCCAAACCAAAAAAATATGGTTATTTTTTGGCTTCTGATTCCTAGAGTAACTCAGTCTTAAACAATTAATCTCCTCCCAATATGGTTCCTGATTAATAATTTTCAAATATGGCATGCATTGGAATGGATTTCTTCTTCAATTTTAGGCTGTGTGCAGAAGGAATCATTTTCAGAATATAACCACATGCTGTATTTGTAGTTTACAGTATCAATGGCTTTCCTTGGGGCTAGGGTTAAAGGTTTGGTCCTTTTTTCCTCCCTGGGCTGGCAACCCTTTCTGGGATTACTTTGTGTTTGTAGAGATTTCTCTTCTCCCTGGGAACTGAGGTTATTATTGCAGTCTGCTTCCTTCTTTTCTCTGTGTTTTCTTCATTTTCTCCAGTTCCTTTATTATTTCTATTTTTTAGATCAGCTCTTTCTTGCTTCCCAGAGCTTTTCTTTCTTTTTTTCTGTCCTAACTTGTTTCCCAGTTTTGCAAGTCCAGGTTGTGCAGAGATTGGGATATGCTGCTGAAATTTAAACTGCCATCTAGGAAAAAATCCTAGGTTGTTAATATCTATAAAATTCTCATTCTTTTCAAAACATCTGATTCCATTTAATTCCTGAAGAAATCAGGACATTTTGGGAGTTGAATTTTTTAGATCTAAAGTTTATTCATTCCTATATGATAATTAAATACACTTATATCTTATATTTTCCAAAAATTCACCAGATTTATAGGTTTGATAGGATTAAGTATGATGTTTTGGCTCTGATCCCCAAATTTTCCACTAGGGAATGAGGACTAGATTATCCAATTATGATCAACAGGACAGACATTTCATGATGTTCTATGGACACATGAAAATCCTGGAATGGATTTTAGAGCCGACAGTATCTAGAACAAAGCCATATAAACTGTTGAAAATCATTCAGGAAAAGTTCCTAGACTTTTTGTTATTCCATCCAGGGGCATATGTGTGAAAATGTATCAAAAATGTGTGAAAGTATTGTAATGAATCAGATCACAGTGATTGATATGAGAACACTAAGCAGCGATTATGATTTTCATATTGTAGGTCAAGGAGGTAGGATTGTATTCAAGTTTTTCTAGGTTGTGTGAACCAAATTTGCTATACTGAATGAAGGTGAAACTTTAGGACCTCTTCAGTGTACCCTAGAGGAAATTATCTAAAGCCTCAGAAAGATTGAAATGCTGTACTGATTTCTCACATAAAACCTGCTCATTCAAATCAGGAGGCTTTCACCTTGGCTGTGACAAATAATCTCTCGAGGATAGTCCAGCATCCTAGATCCACTCTCTGGTGGATATTTTTTATTGAAATGAAATCCTTAAACTCAATGAAATGGTGTGATTCCAAGGTTACAGGGCACAAGTTATAGGATTTAATCACCATAGACAAAATGGATATGGTTGTGCTCATCGCCAGTCCTTAGAATGGCTTGACTCATAGGTCTTGGGCATTAGCCCATTGATCATGGAGTCTGGCATGTTTAGAACTGAATTAGATGAGAGCTGTAAAAGTGCCTTTCTTGATCTATAATAGACAGAATCAAGTGAACAGAAATATGACTCAAATTACTAGATTATCAATCAGTTCTAATATTTGAATCAGTTACAGTCTCTTAATCCCTTGAATTAAGGGGAAGCCAGAGCCCTTCCCACTCCAGTAATCAAAGTGTACAGCATTCATCTCCCTTCTTTTTGTGTTAGATCTTCACAAAAAGGCCTATGGTCATTTACTATGATGTTGTGTAGTGGGAATGGAAATTCATTCGTCCTTTTCAGAGATGAATGGACACTGGTATGAATTTCTAGAGACCCACAATGTCATTGTGCATTCAGAGTAGGGATTTAATGAGGAAAGGTGATCATTCAGTTCTAATTTTCTCAGCTTCATAGTTTCATATGAGAAATACAATGTTATTTGAGAACGTTTGTTCCCTTACAAATAATCTCTCGTTTCTCATAGGATACTTTCAAATGCTCTACCATTGAGCAATACCCTAATCTTTGCTAATTGAGTTTTGTGATTCTTATTTATCAATCCCTTATCAGTCATATAGTTTAAAATATTTTCAGCTATTATTTAGGCTATCTTTTCACTCTGCTGACAGCTTCCTTTGGTGTGCTGTAGTTTTTTAGTTTAATATAATCCCATATGTCTACTTTTGCTTGTGTTTCTGCCCTTTCAGTGCCTTATTTTAAAAATTCTTGCCAGGTCCAATATCCTGAAGTCTTTCCCTTATACTTTCTTTTACTAGTTTTATAATTTTAGGTCTTACGTTTAAAATTTTAATTCATTTTTAATATCTTTGTGATTGGTGACAGTTAGTGGACTAGTTTTTTTGCATATGAATATCTGTTTTTCCACTACCACTTATTGAAGACTGTCTTTTCTCTAATGCCTGTTCTTAGCACCATTGTCAAAAATCGGTTGACTGTGGGTGTGTGGGTTCCCTCACTGGCTCTCTGTTCTATTCCATGAACTCTTATGTGTGTTTTTCTGCAAATAACATATTTTGATTATTACCACTTTGTAGTACATCTTGAATTTAGGTACTGTAAATAATGTCTTCTGCTTGATTTTTTTTTTAAAAAATTCTTTTATTGGTACATTCTAGGTATACAATACATTTACATTTATCATTGGGTGCTTGTACTTGTACATGATGAATCTTGGTTCTTATTTTTTCTCCATTACCTGTGCACCCTTCACCCCCTCCACCCTTCCCTATTTACATAGATTTCATTTCCATTTTTTTCTTTTCTCATATTTTTTCCTTTCCCTTCTTTCCTTTCCGCTTCCCCTCCCACCACCCCTACACCTTTGGACCTTTTAATATTTCACATTATCAATTATTCATTTTAATCATTTTAATCCTTATTTACACTTTCAGTTTCTTACACTAGAGAAACTATTCGGTATTTACACATGTGTGTCCTATTTATTTCACTTAAGAGTATGGCCTCAATATGCATCCATTTAGCTATAAATGTCTCTAGTTTCTTGTTCTTTATGGCTGAGTAGTATTCCATTTTATAAAAAACCCACCTCTTCTTTATCCAGTTTCCAGTTGATGGGCACTTGGGCTGTTTCCAAGTTTTAGCTATCACAAACTGTGCCGCTATAAACATTTGTGCACATATATCGCTGTGGTATGATTCTTTTATTCTTTTGGGAAGATACCCAGCAGGGGAATAGCTGGGTCAAATGGGACTTCCAGTCCTAGTTCTTTGAGGTATCTCCATACTGATTTCCACAGTGGTTGCACCAGTCTGCACTCCCACCAACAATGGAGAAGGGTTCCTTTCTCGTTCTGCTTGATTCTTTATGTGAATTATTTCTTTGATCACATTTTAATTTTTCGAGGAAAATCCATACTGCTTTACATGAACAGTATAATAATTTATATTCCCACCAAGTGTACAAAATATATCCAAAAAGCCATTTTCTGTATCCAAAAGTTACTTTTTCTCCTTGCTTGGCCTAACATTTGTTATCAATTATCTCTTACATAATTCTTATCCTAACAGGTGCAATGTGTTATCTCACTGGGGTTTTGATTTGCACTTCCCAGATGATTATTGATTTGAGCACCTGTACATGTGCCTGGTGGCTGCTTGTATGTCTTCTTTGAAAAAATCACCTTTTCAGGGCTTTTGGCCATTTAAAAATAGGTTATCTGGGTCTTTAGGTTATAGATTTATATGAGTTCCTATATATTTTGGGTAATATTTACAAGGCACATCGTTTGAAAATATTTCTCTTATTCCACAAGCTGCCTTTCATTGTTCTGTTGGTTTTCTGTGTCTGTAGAAGCTTTTTAGTTTTGTTTTATGCCACTTGATAATTTTTTCCATTGTTCATCTGCTTTTTGTACCATATCCAAAGCACACATTGACAAGTCTAATATGAAGGAATGTTTCCCATATTGTGTTTGAAGGCCTCTATAACTTTGAGTCTTATGTGTAAATGTATAATCCGTTTTGAGTTGTGTGCGGTATGTGTAAGATATGAGTCCACTTTCATTTTTTTATGTGGATATCCATTTTCCTCAATACCACATATTGAAGAAATTTGTGAGAATAGTTTAAGAGACTATAAAAACTCCGCTGTAACTTCTCTATGGATGAAACATTAAATTAGGAACTGCTACCATTAAGCTGGAAGGCCTAAACATAAGAGGGGTAATCTGTTTCTAAGGTCACATGTGTGCTACATAGTGGCAGTTATTTACCAAGTTTAAGGTGGCCATGGTAACCATAATGAAGAATAATCTAAATTGTGAGACTCAGGTCCTTCACAGTGATTAGCTGATCATGGTGTATATAGAAATGAAATATCTGAGAACTGTCAATATCTTGCTTGATCTGTGTAACGGGTAAAGATCTATGTCTGAGAACAGAAATCTGATTATATTACTAGAACAGATAATCATGGCTCCTCAGTAATTCTCATTAATGAGTCCACTTGCAGACCTGGAGTTCCTTCAATGACAGAAATGTGGATCCTTAGATGGAATCTCTACTACACAGACAAAAATGTACACTGTGCATTCATCATCTTTCTCCTACTCTTCTCCAAAGAGACATGCAATCATTTACTACAGTGGATGGTTAGTTGGGGAAAGGGTAAAACTATACATTTCAGAGGTTTATGGACACTGAATACTAACTGACAATATTTGCTGGAGATCCAAAGTGTCATTGCGAACAGCCAGTCTGAGAAGAAATTCAGAGATCAATTGAGTTTTGTCATAGGTCCAGGACTTCTAATGTGAAATGCAGTCACATTTAGGAATCATTATTGCATTATATGTTGTGGGCACACTATAACTTGGCAGCTGTCCTTAAGACCCCAAACTGCTTCTGCTACATTTCTCTGTAGCAGAAGGCTAAGCACTGGAAATGGCACATGTTGAATATAGCAAGCTGTTCTGCTCAGGGTTATAGGGCAGAAAGAACATACGTGCAGAGGACAGAACAAGATGGAAATATCAGTTAATCTGCTCAGTTTAGTTGAGCAGAACAAGACTGCAGTGTTACTTCATCTTGTTTCAATGAGTGCTGAGATTAGCACCAGCATGCCTCTAGCATGCCTGTACTCTGTCCCTTGAGTGATCATTTTCTTCATTTGTCCTTTTGCTCTCATTTCCTAATATTTTGAATAAAATCTGAACTGGTCTCACTCTGGGACTGCTCTCCATCCTTTGGAGCAGTCCCTCTGGCCTCTCAGCATCCTTGCAATCTTGGACTCTTGAGTAATTTGTTCCGTTCATCTCTAGCATCCCAGGTGGCATTCTGCCACAGTATGTAATGCATTCTTTTTGGTTGATTTCATGATTTTTTTCTCTTTTCAATTTTTAAAAACTTGATTATTACTGGTCCAGATTGTTGTTAATTCCATGTAGGGTCTTTTGGGGTCTTTGAAATTGAAGGTTTATCTTTTCATCAAATTGGGGGAGTGTGCAAGTATCTTTAAATGCTACATAAGATCTCATTTGAGTAAGGCAAATTACAAACAAAGAGCACAATAAAGGATGGCTAGAAGGAGACAAGGTATAGATCTCTTGCAAATGAGAAGGGATCCAAGAGAACGTGGGTGAGAGGAGAGGGGGAGAGGAAGAGGAAATAAGTAGAATAATGACATGTCATGTACAGGAACCTAATAACCTCAATGAATGTAAGCATTATGTCATAAACATGAAATAAGAGTAATAATATCAACAAGAACAAAAATAAGGAAAGGAGATTTAAAGGATGAGGGATGGAGGTGGGAGGGAAGAGGAAGGGGATTTAAAAAGAGAACCAAGCTGTATTATGCACATGTACCCATTTCCCAAGATGACTGTAAACTGCTAACAGGTGCTAATAAAAAAATCATGTAAACTTCAAAGGGAAAACTGATGCAATTTACCTCATTCTCTTTTACTAGTAAAAATCTGTAAAAATACAAGAGGTCAAATCTAGTTGATAAGCTACCAGCCATGAAAGTGTTTAACAATCATTACTTACAGTTTTGGTTTCCTATCTTCCACTCCTTTAGATGTGCAGTAATTTTAAGCTTATGCTTTTCTATTTTAATTATTTTCAGCTTATAATTCTAATGGTGATTTAAATTTTTCCAGACAGAAATCCTGCGTTTTAGAGGGAAACAGAATATTGCTTAATCGGGGAAGCTAAACCAAAGACAGACTTTAACCATTTTGGGGGAACAGTCACAAAACATCTACTTATTCATCTAGGTACTTTCTATCCACTCTTACTGCTCCACTATCTGTTCTTCATGATTAAATTTTCCAATGTCTTTCCTAATTGCATTTCCAGAATTTACATTCTTTTCTTTCTAATAGATGGCTAATTATTTACTCAGAGATTGCTAACTTTATCTTCTTCTCTGTGTTAGATATTACAAAAAGGCAATCACAAGAAAACTGAAGCTAAGATAAAGAGTGTACTGTTGTCTTCAAGCAGGTCATAGTTATATGACAAAGATAATTCTCTAAACATTTTAGAGTGTGGCATAATAACATTAGTTACCTCCTTAAAATCTGTATAAACATGGAACAGCCTAACAGAAAAATAAATGTTCACCATTGTTTACTAGATAAGTAAAACATCCTAATAAACGGGCCCATAAAGGGCATTTTTAGGGGCATTTTTAATGACAGAGTAAGAGTCTCTCCTTATGAATTCTAATATTTTCTTTTGTGAATGTGTGAAATCCTCAAAATATCATCTCAGATTTTTCAAAATGTTTTCATATAGAACTTCTAAACACGATTATTATTTCTACACAAACATGTATTTTTAATTTCAACCTAAAAAAATGAAAACCAAATTCTTTACTAAATAAAATCATAGTATTCTGTGGATGTATAAGACACAGAGATTGATGGCATTAGACAGTGTAAAATCACTAACAGATTATGTCTTGAAACAAACCACAAATTGTGTTCATCATTAATATTTCATTCACTAGTTTCAAAACACATTTAAGAGATAAAAAAGGGGCCAGGGACTTAGCTCAGTGGTGCCGGCACCTGCCTCGCAAGCTCAAGGTCCTGAGTTTGAGTCCCGATACCAAAAAAAGAAAGGTAAGAAAATTAGAAAATATGCAAAGTAAATAGTGAAATTCTAAAATTCAAAACAGGCAACCTCACTTTAAATGGCATTTGTGTTCTTTCAGAGGTTCATAATAAAGATGACACAAAGTTAAATATATTATTGTACTCCATTTTTAAATACTATTAGTTTGCATGACTTTTAAAGTTAAGTATAAATACACCTTAATGCAATTTGAACTTGCCCCTTTTTCTCACAAACTCAATTAAAGAAAAACCCCTTGGGTAAATGAATATATTCAAAGTCTTTAAATACCAAGCAAAATGGATGTTTAGTGGATATTTAGTTTAATCTTTAAAATAGCACCACAATAGATATTTTTCACTACATGAGCCATCATATCTGCACAACTGGATCCTAGAATGAAATTCTTGGGTCAAAGAGTGAATATGTAAGTAAATTTGACATAATTTACTAAATTGTTGTTCTATCACATTTAAATGGCTTTATTTTAAAATTGTAATCATGTATATATGTTGATTGTACAAATTAATGGGGTCACTGTGATATATCCAAGCACCAGACATTATCCCTTGATCATGACCTTCCCCCTTCTTCTTAACTACCAGCAGCGCTGGTAGTGAAAGAGCCATATATTACAGGCTTAATGATAGTCTAAGAATGCAGGCTGTGAAATTAGAAGATAGTTTGTCTTATTTCTATGACCTCTGGGTTAGCTCAGGATTGTTGCTAGCTCCATTGTGTGAAAATGTAACTATAATTTTCAGCTATTCTCACTTGAGTTTTTAATTACATATAATACAAAAAAGACACTATTTCAAAATTACTTGCTGAAAAGATCAAGGAAATAGGATTAATGTTTCTCCCATGGAGCATGCCAACATGCAGCCAGGTGTCCATCTCTGTGAAGCAGTACAAATGGGCTGATAATTATATAACCAAGGGTCAGAAATTCTCGAATAGTGAATATCATGGAAGTATTCTTCAAGAAGATATGTAAAAGTAGAAAAACACAATCTGTCCAATAAAAGAAAAGGAAACAAAGCATCAGCAGGAGAATGCTTTGAGCAGCTTTGATTTCAGGAGGAGTTTTGTAGACCAACTTGGAGTTCTGCAGATGGAGCACATGTTGATGGTGCTTATGGAGAAGAAATACCATGTAGCCACTGGCCCCACCCATGACACTTTGAAGCACACCATCACGTAGGACCATGAGAGTGAGAATAATCCACCTTATTTTCTGACTTTCTGGTTGAAAATCACAATAGTTGTCAATCTTATTACCCTGTGATGTATTCATGCTGGTACTTTTGGTATAAAGGAGTATGTTGATGGTCATCAAGAAATTGAATATCCAAAGGAAGAGAAACAAGGGAAGAATGTGCTGTGCAGATCTGGGCTTGAGCCTCCTCCACCAAGAGTGCCTAAGACTCATGGTGATGGCCTGGACCACTGTGAGGATACTACTTGTTCAGATTGAGAGGCCCCGTGCCACTCTCTCCAGGTAAACAACAATCTTACAGCCTGTGTCATCTAGGAAGTTTCTCAAACCAAAATTTGCTGTTGTCCTTGGTATTCCTTTGCACTGAAGCATTACAAGATTTGTAAAAGCCAAATGGATGAGAATAGGATGTATAGATTTCATCTCAGTGTTTCTAAACATGAGCACATAATTTACAAAGACACAGATATTCCCCACAGTGCCAAGTTCAATTACAAAGGCTAAAATTGTTCCCTTGACAAGGTTCAAAGCCATTTCTTACTTCATAGGCAAAAAAGGTTGGATCCAGCAAATGTCTCTTTGAAGAAAACTTTAGTAATAATCATATGTATCTATACAAAATATTTTATGGCACAATTCCCTGGAATGTAAGGGACAGTCATGATATATGATCTTAGCCAAAAAGCTGAGAAATGGTACAGTTGTGATATATATAGTGTACAAATTTTTGTTTGAAAGACTCTATCCCCTTTTTCTGTGGATTATTCTATGAAGTCTCAAATGCCAGCTTGAGAGATGGCATTTGGAAATCTAAGTTTTCAACCCAGATTGTTTTTGCTCCATACTAGAAAGTCCACACACTTGTTTAAATCCTTATAGGTCCCACCTATGTTCAATTTCAGTACAGCTAAATTGAACTCCCAGTTCTCCAACCAGAATTTCTCCCTGTGATTTTTATTTCATTCTATCATACTTTTATAATCTAATTCCAGTACCCACTGTCTTCTGCTTAACCCGTTTGCCTTCCCCAAGCCCTATATAAGACACTTGCAAATCCTATTTCTTCAACATCATTAATATGTTTCAAATTTAGCCACATTTCTCCTTCCATAGTGTCTCATTTTGTTCAATATTTCTTTCTCTCTATAATTCAGCGAACATAACAACTTGCTGGTTTGTGTTTGTTTGTTGCTTTTAGTTTTCATATCTTTGATACACACTATATTGATGTTTCTATTCTTCAAAACTCCAAATTGATTCCATAATTTCACATATAAATATTTATTTTGTTTTTCAGTCTTCAATATCAAGTCAAACTGCCTAGCTCTCCAGAAAGGACTCAATGGTTAAAGTTGAATCAGCTAAAGACAATTAGAAATAAATGTCTTATCTAAAAAAATCAGATAATTGAACTGCTGTAGCCAGGGAAGAAGCCCTAGAGCAACAATGAAATGACTCTCCATAAGGGTCTTAGGCGAGATCTGAGTTTTCAGTGAGTGGCCTCAGCAGCCTGTCAGGGGGCCTGGATCAGTTTTGCATGTGCTGACATTTGTGAAAGTGGATTAGGAAAAGGGGATTAATTAGATGTTATTGCTGTCATTAGGCACTAGAATTTTATGAATTAAAGATCTCTGATATTGGTTGTATGTAGCAAAACTGGTTGCCACATCACTGGTATAAAAGTATAATCAGTCAAATAGGGGGTCATGATGTCCTTGTATAGCTGCATGACAAATGTAGAAAAACCATTTCAGCGAACTTTATAGCCTGTTTTACCTGTGTCTTTCTCCCAACCTAGTTAATAATGGGACCACTTTGGTCTTTGTCAGCTCAAAATGCTTTTCATGTTTAGAACTGGATAGGATTTTACTCTTTAACATCTAAGAGCTCCAATATAATTTACCACTTGTAATATATGTGAAACTATGGACAATTTCTCCAGAATAAAATAAATCAGGTTATTTTATCTAATCTGTAAGATTTGCATTTGTTTTGTATACTTCTGTTATGGCTTATGTCTAGAAGTCCTCCCAAAGCCTCGTGCAGCCATAGGTGGGGTTTTTTCAGAGGTGGCTGGATCTAGAATGTGTGAAGCTGGAATTGATTCATGATGCAATGCTAGGATGGAGGGCACTAGGATTAAGGATGTGAGTGCTACCCACCCTAAGTAGCCTGAATAAGATATAAGGGGTAGAAAGAGATCGTCTACTGCTTGCTTTTGCATTGCTACTCTCTGGCCACCTTGAACTGTTTCTCCTCTGCAATACCTGTCTGTTATGTCATCTTGCCTAGGAGCCAACTGATTATGGACTGAAATATTTACAAAATGTGAGCTACATAAACCTTTCCTCTTTTAACTTTGGGTGTGGAGTATTTTGTCTCAGCAATGAGAAAAGTAACTAAGACAACTTGGAATGCCATTCTGTAAGCCTTTCCCCCTGCTTCCTACAAAATATTAAATTATTGTTTAGATTTCTTTGTTTTGAAAGTTTTCTGACACCATGAAATACATAAAACTATGTTTTGAATATCAGTTCTTGCCTTCCAACCATTAACTGACAAGTGGAAAAATCACTGCCTATACCAGTGTATCACAGAGACAGGACACATCCTAAATGCCCAGGACATAATGAAATATGATACAGGTTTGTCAAGCACAGCAGCACTGACAAATAATTCTTCAGTAAAAGGATTAAGTATTTAACACAGATTGGAATTTGTTAAAAATTGCTCAGTGTCCTGATACGGTTTTCAAATCTTCTCTTGTCTGTGTTTTATTTGTGCATGTTCATTTTAAGGGCTATGATTTTTTCCATCCCTGTTTTTCTTTCCTAAAATTTCAAATCTCTGAGCTCAGTTTGGGACCAGCACTCAGAAATCCACTAAGTGACATTCCTTACTTTCTGACTGAAGTGAAAATGTCAGAGGAGAGAGATGTGGTTAATCTTCCAGACCGTCTTGGGAACTTGTTCAGTAAACCACTTAAAAAGTCAGACTTTGGGCTGGGTATTTAGCTCAGTGGTTTCACCACCTGCTGTGCAAGAGCAAGGACCTGAGTTCAATCCCCAGTACCAAAAAAAAGTCAGACTTTGCATTTAAATAGATATAAAATGGTCCAGTGACTCTAACACCAAATAGGTTAGGCAGGTAAATGCATTCATCTCAGGTTATTTCCTCAACTAAAAGATAAGATCATTTCTCTTTGCTGCATATCACCAGAATAAAATTTAAGTGGTTTATTTCTTATTATAGTAACTCATACCTTTGATATTTCATGGTAAGAATTCTCCAAAGAGCAACATAATTTTTATTCTTAATAGTTTTTAATAGCTCCCCTATTGAACAGGGATATAATGAAGTAAGTTGCCTTAGCAGTATGGCACATTATTATGTGTCATGGAGAATTTCTGTATTGATGCAGAGAGGAAACCTTAAAATTAAACAAAAGGTCATTAGAGAATTCATGATAATGATTTCTCATAATGAAAAAAATTTAAAATACAAAAATGCACCGAAAATCAGATGTTCAAATTTTATAAAAAGAAATAATGCTGACAAAATAATGGTGCAAATGAAATTAGAGGTGGAAGAAAATAGAATTTGTCATGAAACCATGAAAATTTTCTGTTTTCTTGAAGAAGCAAAGAGGAAAGCTTGCCCCACCCCTGTGCTCACTGATGTTATAAGGTCCTATATACAGGGAGACAGATGCCTAAGCATTTTTTAAATCTTCCTTCCTGGAACTTGTCTCCATCTTTTCAGCCTTGGATATTTACATTGTAAAGGCCAACAGAAGAGTGAACATCCTAAGCCTTACAAACCCTCCCATCAAATCCCTTGCTTAGCCAGAGATATTAAATCTAAGCTCCTGAGGAAACAGTACCTGGCATGTGTGAGTAAGCCAAAGATTTGTCAGTTCCACATACCTTGGCATCAATGTGCAGACAAGCATTAGGTTAGTCCTTGTGACAAGGTGACACTCCTCAGGTTCTATTTGTACCTTCAGGATCTGTAGAGCTCTTGGCTACCATAAGTTGTCACAAGGACTTCCATTTTTAAAGTTGTCACCCTCCCAGGAGAAGGAAACCCTCTGCAAAATCTCAGTCCCTGATGTACCTCTTTCCCTCTCCCTCCACAATTATAGCATTTGTTTGTCTTAGAAGTTATCTCAGGCTTAATTGTGATGTAATTATTTTAACGGAAAGATGTGAAGTAAGACTGTGAGTAATTAGCAAAGTTTCTTTATCTAGAAATTCCCGTTTCTCCAGACCTCTCATTACTTTCCCAGAGTTGCAAACCTGTAAATCAGAAGAGGAAACAGCTTTTGAGACACAGAATGAGTCACCTCCCTATGCTTCTTAGGCCTTCTTGAAATAAAAGGACATAGTAAATGATGATCAGCACTATGGACTTGTTTTCTGAGCAGGCACCAACCATGCACCTGGGCAGAACAATAGTCATACTGATCTCCCCGTGCATATTGACTGTTCATGTCTTTTGCCATTGTGGTTGGTTTATTCCATGACTGTTAGGAAACAAATGGGATCAAAAACCAGACAGTTTCCTGTTATTACACAAATTCTGCCCTCTAACAACAGCATCCTCATTATGTGAAAGTATACCTGAACCTTAATGTACAATAAATACACTTTTGCCAAAAATGAATAGCCTGTTGAAATAAGTACTATTTTTTAATCCCAATTTTGAATAAGAAAATCTAGGTACAGTTACCTAATTAGTTTGCCCAGTGATACAAGTAACTAAATATAAACAGAAAAATGAAAAAAATGAGATTTATCCTCTTTTCTCTTTTTTTGAACATTTTCTGTAGAAGTGGGGTAAGTTTAGTTTTTTGGGTTTTTTTTTTTGGTACCGGGGATCAAACTCGGTGCCTTGCGGTTGCGAGGCAGGCACCGGAACCACTGAGCTAAATCCCCGGCCCAAGTTTAGTTTTTTTAAAAAATAACTTTATTATCAAACACACACACATACAAAAAATTAAAACCATTCAAAGAAGAACAATGCAAGGGGAAAAAAACCAACAGTAATATTCAAATACAGTAGAACTCAACCAAAACAAGACTGAAAAGCACTTAAACATTTTTCCATATAACTTAAAAAAGCATCTCAAGCACCAACAAGACACCAGGGGATGTAATTTGTTTCAGAAAGATCCCCAAAACCCCCCAAATTAAGGATACACACGGGTAAGTTTTGTCTTTCCTAGCCCTTTTGCATCATATGGAAATCTTTCTGAATCTAAGTAATGTCCTTTCCAGTTCTATACCCCAGGAATCCTTTCTCAATGCTCTGGAGCCCTCGTTCACAATTCAGTCATCCAAGAACATCCTTCCCAATCTCCAAGTTTATGAAGTCATGCGGGAGTTCCCTGGCACCTTGTTCCAAAACACTCCTCTCAGTCAGTTATGAGAAGTTTATTCATTCGTATTTTGATACAGCCAGGAGAATCAGCCAGCCCTGCAGCTGATTTTATGGTGAACTATGTGTGACAAATGATATAATCAAGTCTTCGTACTTCACCTGTAGGTATAGTTGAGAAGATAAGTTTGTTGTCTTACTTTTGCAATGTCTCTAATAGATATCTTAATGTACTTAATATTCTGTATTAATGTTTTTTGATAAGAAATTTTTTTCTCTTTTACTTTTTAATTAGTGCATCATAGTTAAACACTGTAATGTACTTTATTTTGGCAGATTTATACCTGCATATAACATACTTTCATTATTTCTACCCCATTACCATTCTTGTTCTCTCTTCTTCCTTCTCCTTATTCCCTTCCTCCTTTTTAATAGTTTCACTACTACCTTGACATCATCATTCTCTGTTTGTATATATTTATTTATTTATTTATTTATTTAAGATTTTATTTTTTTAAATTTCTGTGACAGATTTTTGGTCAAGTTGTTTCCATTAAAAAGTTTTGATTTTAAAAACGAATAACTTAAGACTGTCACACACACAAAAACCAAATGGTCCCCAAAATATTCTCCTTTCCTTCTGAAGGTTTTATGATGCATTGTTATCATTAACCAGTCTTTTACTATTAAACTTAAATGGCCAATTGAGAGAAACAGTTCTGAGACTAGTCTTCCACCACTAATTATGGCTAGGGTGGTAGGTGTTAGGGGTAATATTTATTTAGCCTTCTGAGATTTCTGGGCAGACTTGGTGACCTTACCAGCTCCAGCAGCCTTCTTGTCCATTGCTTTGATGACACCCACAACTGTCTCATATCACGAACAGCAAAATGACCAGAGGTGCATAGTCAGAGAAGCTCTCAACACACATGGGCTTGCCTGCAACCATGTCATCTATGGCAGCATCACCTGACTTCAAGAATTTGGGGCCATCTTCCAGCTTCTTACCAGACTGGTGATCAATCTTTTCTTTCAGCTCAGCAAACTTGCAAGCAATGTGAGCTGTGGGGCAATCCAGTACATGGGCATAGCCAGCACTGATCTGGCCTGGATGCTTCAGGATCCTGAGCAGTGAAACCAGCTGCTTCCATTGGTGGGTCATTTTTTCTGTCACCAGCAACATTGCCATGACAAACATCTTTGACAGACACGTTCTTGATGTTGAAGCCCACAATGTCACCAGGAAGAGCTTCACTCAAAGCCTCATGGTGCATTTCAACAGATTTTACTTCAGTTGTGACATTAACTGGTGTGAAGGTGACCACCATGCCAGGTTTGAGAACATGTCTCCACTCGGCCCACAGGGACGGTACCAATACCACCAATTTTGTAGATACTGTGGAGGGGTAGCCACAAAGACTTTTCAGTTGGGTGAATGGGTGGTAGGATGCAATCCAAAGCTTCAAGCAATGTGGTTCCACTGGCATTGCCATCTTTACAAGTGACCTTCCATCCCTTGAACCAAGGCATTTTAGCACTTGGCTCCAGCATGTTGTCATCATTCCAACCAGAAATTGGCACAAAAGCTACTGTGTCATGGTTGTAGCCAGTTTTTTTAATGTAGGTGCTGACTTCCTTAACAATTTCCTCGTATCTCTTCTGGCTGTAGGGTGGCTCAGTGGAATCCATTTTGTTAACACCAACAATTAGTTGTTTCACACCCAGCATGTAAGCCAGAAGAGCATGCTCACGGGTTTGCCCATTCATGGAGATACCAGCTTCAAGTTCACCAACACCAGCAACAACAACAGGACAGCACAGTCAGCCTGATACGTGCCTGTAACCATGTTTTTGATAAAGTCTCTGTGTCTTGGAGCATTAATGATAGTCACATAATACTTGCTGGTCTCGAATTTCCACAGGGAGATGTGAATGGTGATACCACGGTCACTCTCGGCTTTCAGTTTATCCAAGACCCAGGCATACTTGAAGGATCCCATCTCAGCAACCTCCTTCTCAAATTTTTCAGTGGTCAGTGCCACCGCATTTGTAGACCAGATGGCTGGTAGTGGTGGACTTGCCTGAATCCACATGCCTGACGATGATAATATTGATATGAGTCATTTCCTTTCTCATATTGGCTTTGATTTAGTGGTGTAGTGATTTCACTACACCTGTGCTCTTGTGGCTAACCTGTTGTGAAAAAGCTCTTTAAGATATTATATATGAGAGACATCTGTCCTAGTCTTGCTGATTTAGTTTAATATAATTACCAGTTTTTTAAAAAAATAACTTTATTACCCAAAACACACACATACATAAATTACAACCTTTCAAAGAGGAACAATGCAAGGGAAAAAAACTACAATAATGTTCAAATATAGTAGAACTCAACCAAAACAAAACTGAAAAGCACTTAAACATTTTTCCATATAACTTAAAAAAAATCTCAAGTACCAATAAGACCCCAGAGGATGTGATTTGTTTCAGAAAGATCCCCAAAACCAACCTTGAACAAATAGTGGTCTGGAAAAAAGAAACAACCTCCAATTAGCTAGCATACTCCACATAAGCAAAACTTCTCCCTAATTTAAATTTCAATACAGTCATATGACATGTGATGGAAACACAATCCGAGAAATATGTTATCAGGCCATTTCATCAGTTTGTATCCTTAATTACACTTTCAGTTTCTCACACTAGAGAAACTATTCGGTATTTACACACGTGTGTCCTATTTATTTCACTTAAGAAGATGGCCTCAATATGCATCCATTTAGCTATAAATGTCTCTAGTTTCTCATTCTTGATGGCTGAGTAGTACTCCATTTTATAAAAAACGCCCACAGCTTCTTTACCCAGTTTCCAGTTGACGGGCATTTGGGCAGTTTCCAAGCTTTTGCTATTAGGAACTGTGCAGCTATAGACATGAGTGCACATATATTTCTGTGGTAAGATTCTTTTAATTCTTTTGTGAACAAACCCAGCAGGGGGATAGCTGGGTCGAATGGGGCCTTTAAGCCTAGTTCCTTGAAGTATCTCCATACTGATTTCCACAGTGGTTGCACCAGTCTGCACTCCCTCCAACAATGGAAAAGGGTTCCTTTCTCCTCACACCCCTGTCAGCATTTGTTATTAGATGATTTCTTAATAGCAGCCACTCTTTCTGGGGTGAGGTGGAATCTCAGTGTTCTTTTCATCTGCATCTCTCGAGTAACTAGTGATGTTGAACATTTTTTCGTATACTTATTTGCTGCTTTTACTTCTGTGTCTGAGAAATGTATGTTCACTTCAGATGCCCATTTTTGAATTGGATCTTCGAATTTGGGGGATCTGATTTTTTTCAGGTCTTTATATATTCTAGATAGTAGTCTTTTGTCTAAGGTACGGTTGCTGAAAATTTTTTCCCACATTGTAGGTTGTCTCTTAACTCTGTTGGTGGTTTCTCTTGCAGTGCAGAAGCTTTTCAATATGATGAGATCCCAGTTGTTGACTCTTTGTACAAGTTCCTGTGCCACTGAGGTTTTGCTCATAAAGTCTTTTCCTATACCAATGTCTTCAAGGGTTATACCTAACTTACCTTCCAGCAAATTTAGTGTTTCTGTCTTGATATTTAAATCTTTAATCCACTTCAATCTTAGTTTAGTCCATGGTGATAGGTATTGGTCTAGTTTTAATCTTTGGCAGGTTGAAATCCAGTTTTCCAACACCATTTATTAAATAGGCTATCTTTCCTCTAATGAGGATGGTTGGCTCCTTTGTCAAAGATGAGGTGGCTGAGCATATCTGTAGTTGTTTCTGCATCTTCTAAACTATTCCACTAATCCTTGGGTCTGTTTCTTTTCCAGTACCATGCTGTTTTTATCACAGTAGCTTTGTAGTATAGTTTCGAGTTGGGGATTGTAATACCCTCAGCAGTATCTCTGTTGCCTAAAATTTCTTTTGCTATTCTAGGTCTCTTCTGGTTCCAACTGAATTTTTGGATTGTTTTCTCTAGTTCTGTGAAATTTATTGTTGGAATTTCAATCAGCATTGCATTAAACCTATATAATAATTTAGGAGGTATGGCCATTTTCACTATATTGGTTCTTCCTATCCAGGAACAAGGGATGTCTTTCCATTGCCTTATATCTTGCTCAATCTCCTTTTTCAGAGTGCTTTAGTTTTCAGTGTAGAGGTCTTTTGCTTCCTTTATTAGATTGACTCCCAGATATTTCATTTTTTTTGGATGCTATTGTAAAATGAATTGTTTCCCTAATTTCTCTCGCAGTGAGTCTGTTATTTGTATATAAAAAGGCTACTGTTTTTTGAGTGTTAACCTTATATTCAGCTACTTTACTGAATCTGTCAATTAAGTCTAGAAGTCTTTTGGCAGAGTATTTTGGGTCTTCTATGTAAAATATCATATCATCAGCAAATAATTACAGTTTAACTTCTTCCTTTCCTATTTGTATTCCTTTTAGTTCTTTCTCTTTTCTAATTGCTGTGGCGAATGTTTTGAGAACAATATTAAACAGGAGTGGTGATAGTGGGCATCCTTGTCTTATCCCTGATTTTAGGGTGAAAGTTTTCAGTTTTTGACCATTTAGTATGATATTGACTGTTGGCTTTTCATAGATAGCCTTAATCAAGTTGAGATAAAGACCTTCTATTCCAATTTTCTGTAGGGTGTTGGATTTTGTCAAATGCCTTTTCTGCATCTATTGAGATGATCATATGATTTTCGTCCTTGACTCTGTTAATATAGTGTATTACATTTATTGATTTATGAATGTTGAACCAACCTTGCATCCCTGGGATAAATCTGACTTGGTCAGGGTGTATGATTTTCTTGATGACCCTGTGTATTCTGTTTTCCAGTATATTTTTGAGGATTTTTGCATCAATATTCATTAGGGAGATTGGCCTGTATTTCTCTTTTTGGGTTGTCTCTTTCCCTGGTTTTGGAATCAAAGCAGTTCTTGCTTCCAGGAATGAATTTGGGAGCTTTGCTTCCCTTTCAATTTCCTTGATGAGTTTAAAGAGTAATGGTGATAGTTCTTCTTTAAATGTCTTGTAGTATTCAGCACTGAAGCCATCAGGACCTGGGCTTTTCTTTGTTGGTAAATTTTTAATTACATTTTCAATTTCACTCATTATAATTGGGGTAGTTAGAATTTCTATATCTTCTTGACTTAACTTTGGCAATTCATATGTATCTAGGAATCTGTCCATTTCTTCTGTGTTTTCCATTTTATTAGAGTACAGGTTCTCAAAGTAGGTATTGATGATACTTTGGATTTCTGCTGGATCTGTTGTGACTTCACCTTTTTCATTCTTGATTGCATAGCTTTGAGCCTTTTCTTCCCTTTTTTTGATAAGGTTGGCTAAAGGTTTATCGATTTTATTTATTCTTTCAAAAGCCAACTGTTTGATTCATTAATTTTTTGTATCATACTCTTAGTCTCCATTGCATTGATTTCTGCTCTGTTCTTTATAATTTCCTCTCTTGTATGAGCTTTGGATTTGTTATGCTCTTTTTCTAGGAGCTTGAGAGTCTGCATTAGGTTATTTATCTGAGTTCTCTCTGTTTTCCTAATATGGGCATTAACTGCTATGAATGTCCCTTGTAGAACTGCTTTCATTGTGTCCCATAGATTCCTGTATGTTGTACTGGCATTATCATTTACTTGTAGAAACTGTTTAACTTCTTCTTTAATTTCCTCTGTGATCCATTGGTTTTTCAGGAGGATGTTATTTAATTTCCATGTGTTTGTGGGAGTTTTTCAGTTTCTTATGTCATCGATCTCCAATTTTATTGCACTACAGTCTGAAAATATACAGGGGGTAACTTCATTCCTTTTACATTTACTTAGACATGTCCTATGAGTTAACGTGTGGTCTGTTTTGGAGAATGACCCATGTGCAGCCGAAAAGAATATGTATTCTGATTTTGTGGGGTTGAACACTCTGTAAACATCTCTTAAGTCCATTTGTTCAATAGCTTGGTTCAGTTCTAGAATTTTGTTGTTAATTTTTTGTCTAGATGATCTGTGTATTTGTGATAGTGGGGTATTGAGGTCCCCCACTACAATTGTATTAGAGATCATTTGGTTTTTCATGTCCATTAATATTTGTTTTTTATAGTTGGGGCCATTCATATTTGGTGCATATACATTTAGTATTGCCATCTCTTCTTCTTGGACTGTTCCCTTCATAAGGATGTAGTGACCATCTTTGTCTCTCTTAATCAGTTGTGGTTTGAAATCTACTTTGTCTCCAAATAAGATTGCTACCCCTGCTTTTTTTCTGGGTTCCCATCTTATGGAGAACTGTTTTCCATCCTTTTACTTTCAGTCTATGAGTTTCTTTTTGAGTTAGGTGTGTTTCTTGTATACAGCTTATTGCTGGATTTTGCTTCTTAATCCATTCTGTCAGTCTATTTCTTTTGATGGTGAATTGAGGCCCTTAACATTGAGAGTTATATTTGATAGATATTGACTCATCCCTGTCATGATGTTTTACTGTCGTTGGCTCTTTTATTTCTTGGTTTTGTCCCCCCCCCCCTTTCCCTTTAGTTTCTTACCTTGCCTGCTGGCTTCCCTCTGTTGAGCCTCATAGAGTTGTGATCTTCATTGTCTTTTTCTAGGATATTGCTTAGAATTGTTTGGAGTGCTGGTTTGGTGTTCATGAAATTTCTCAGATGTTCTTTTTCTGAAAGTATGTAATTTCCCCATCGATTTTGCAAGATACAACAGTCTAGGTTGGAAGTTATTTTCTTTTAAGGCTTGAAATACTTCACTCCAGGCTCTCTTTGATTTGAGGCTTTGTGTTGAAAAAAATCTGCTGTGATTCTGATGGGCTTTCCTTTGTAGGTGATTTGCTTCTCTTCTCTAACTGCCTATAGGATTTTTTTCTTCTATTGGGTTTCTGGGATCTTGATTATTGTGTGTCTAAGCATAGATTTTTTTTTTGATCATGGCTAGTTGGAGTTCTATATGCCTCACTTATCTGTATGTCCAATTCTCCACTTCTGTCTGGGAAGTTTTCTACTATTACTTCTGTGAACAGTTTTCTATGTCAATTGTATTTTTTCGTGGACTCCTATCAGTCTTATGTTATTCTTCTTTGCATCGTCTAGTAGCTACTGGATTGATTTCTTGTGGTCCCTTACTATTTTTAAGAAATCTCTGTTTTCAAGGTCCTTAACTGCAAACCTGTCTTCTATATCTGATATTCTATCTTTAGATTCCCTTAGTCTGCTATGCATGCTTTTAATGATGTTTTTAATCTCCTAAATATCTGTTTGAATCTATTTCATGGATTCCATTTCTTTCTTATGTTGGGTGGTCATGGATTCCATTTCTTTCTAATGCTGGGCATTCATGACTTCCAGCATGTTTCTGAGCTCATCTATTTTTTTTTTTTATCTGTTTCTGTTCTAGACCCTCTAATTATGTCTTTCATTCTGCTCACAATCTCTGTAGTTCTCTGGGAGATTATTTCTGCTTTGAATTTTTCTAGAGTTTCATTCATCTGTTTTGTTACTTCCTGTGCTATCAGTTCAGGGTTTCCAGGTGGTTGATTATCACACTTTTCCACTTGTTTCCCCCAGAAATTGCCTTTTGTGGGGTGGAAGTCTGAGTTTGTGCCTTGCTTAAATATCTTCTCATTTTTGTTTTTGGTACTGTTAGTTAGAAATCAATGAGTCTCAGTAAGCCAGTCACATACCCGTGAGATTCAGGCAGATTTCTGGCTGCAAGTCCCAAATTGAGCTTCCTGTCCTCCTGCAGGATTAAACTCTGCAAGGTTCTATTACAGGTTCCAGCTGTCTTTCCCCTGAAAATAGTCCAGGTTCAAATGGGAGGTGATTGTGAGACCAGGATAAATCCAAGAAACGCCATCTTGGCTGGAAGATGAACTCCCCTCATACCCCTCCCCTTATAAATTAGATGATTTTGTAACTGCTTGTTCTGCTTTTGTAAACTTGCTTCATCGCTTCTAGGAAAGAGATAGTGCCTGGTGCCTCCCTTTACTGTACCTGACACAGCAAGATAGCTGAGTTGTGAAAAATTACTTTTTCAACTAGTCAAAAACATGTTAACCTCCCGTTGAACTTCTCTTCTTAAAATAGCACCTATAAAAGCTATGCTGCTATAACATCCTATATAAACTGTGCTGTTCCTGGACTCAGGGCTTCACTTCACTTAGGGAGTAGAGTCCACACACAGGAATAAACTCCTTTCAGTTTTAACTTTGTCATTTGTCCCAGTGTTTGGTGATTTACCAGTTTGCTTGGTACAACATTCTTGGAGGCCCCAGTGAGATATCACCATCACTCGCTGACTTCTGTCCAGCAGATGGCCCCTGTCTCAGGCCGCTGTGGCCCAAGAGAGGCCCGGGGAGGCCACCCTGACCATTTGGTCAGGGCCCTGGGGGCTTGGGTCTTGAGTGGAGGATTCGGGTCATTCTAGCCATACTGAGAGGAGTTTATCTGGAAAACCTCCGGAGGTCAGGTAAGAATCTTATGAATCTCAATCATCAGTCAGTGGATCCAGAGGAGGGTGAAAGGACAGTTGGACGCGATAGTAATTCCCCCACCCAGGGCTTCATTGTGAAGACAGGAAGCCTTCTGGTCAGTTTACCCTGGGGCTTGGTTTGTCTGTCGAAATATTTGTGGGTATAGTTTGTCTAAAATATTTGTGTACCTGTTGTCTGTTTGTTGTCTGTCACCTTGCGCTGTGTGCCTTTTGCTTTCAGTTTTGTTCTACAGTGAGCCATGGGATCCGGATTGTCTACCCGGTCAACCCCCCTTAAGTGTGTTTTACAACATTTCTCACAAATTTATACCCCACAGAAGGCAGATGAATATGGCATCAAATTCTCAAAAAAAAGGACTCCAGACCGTATGTCAACTAGAGTGGCCATCATTCTGGGTGGGATGGCCGAGTGTGGGAAGTTTCGATATTCAGACTACCCAGCAGGTTTGGAACAGGGTCACAGGGAAGGGAGAGCCTCGTCATCCTGACCAGTTTCCCTATATTGATGTATGTATGGACCTTGTAGAGGACCCTCCTCCCTCCCTTGATTGCCCAGGACTGAGACACAGGAGGTTTGTGGAAGATAAGATTCACAACAGACGAGGACAATCAGTAGTTCTTGTCACCAAGCCCCTTCCAAAGTGCAAGGTTTTTCAGGCTTCACAGGATGAGGATGACTTCCGGCCTCACCTGCCCCCTTATCAGGCTCATGGAAAAGGGCCTGAAGAAGACCCCGACTCTCCCTCTGATTCTGCGCCCTGTGATTCCTCTGTTCCCTTTGCACCACCTGATTTCCTATCCCCTCCTCATACCCAGTCAGGACAGTCCTATGAGTCTCAAGGGGCAACCAGCCAGGTAACGTCCACTGTCCTTCCTTTAAAACAGGTTGAACCAGGTGGAGGATTCATCTATGTTCCTTTCACTACTAGTAACCTTTATAATTGGAAAAATCAAGTTGCTCCTTTTTCAGAAAAACCCCAGGCTTTAATTAATCTTCTAGAGTCTGTCTTCCATACTCATCAGCCCACCTGGGATGACTGTCAACAACTTCTCCATACCCTCTTCACCATAGAGGAATGGGACCAAATTTTTCAGGAGGCCATCAAAGCAGCCCTAGGTCCCAACCCCGATCCCAGCCCCGGGTACTCTGGCTTATCTGCAGAGAGCAGAGGCTAAAGTGCCGACCCAACGACCGGATTGGGACTCCAACACCGATGCAGGTAGGACAGACCTGGCCAGTTACCACCAGCACCTTTTACAGGGACTCTGCCAAGTGGCTAGGAAGCTGACTAATCTAACTAAAGTGAGTGAGGTAAAACAGAAAAAGACAGAGTCCCCCGTGGCTTTCCTGGAGCGCCTCCTAGAGGCATATAGGGTGTATACACCCATTAATCCTGATGCTCCAGAAAACACAGCTGCGATAAATCTGGCTTTTGTGTCACACTTGGCCCCAGATATTAGAAAAAAACTTCAGAGATTCGAAGGGCTTGAGGGAAAAAACAGGTCTGAGCTCCTGAGTATAGCACAAAAGGTTTTTAACAACCAGGATTCCCCGAAAGAGACAATCGCCAAGTGGCTAGGAAAAATTACTATTGCTGCCCTCAAAAACTATGAGACAAACAGACTGGGAGACCTAAGCCGGAGAGACCCCCCCCATGGCCTAAGCTTAGAAGGGACCAATGTGCCTATAACAAACAGACTGGGCATTAGGAAAAATGAGTGCCCCCTCAAGAAGGAAAAAGAGGGACAGGACCAGAAAAAGACACAGGAGGTCCTGACCTTTGAAGATATGGAATAAGAAAGTCAGGGCTCATTCAAACTGAGCCCCCGTGAGCCCATGGTAAAATTAAAAATCAGGGGCACACCAACTAATTTCCTGGTAGATACTGGGGTGGCCCATTCGGTACTGACTAAACCTTTGGGAAAATTGACAACACAAGAGTCTTTGGCACAGGGGGCTACTGGCAAGGGTGCTCAAGATTATAAATGGACAACTGCATGAATGGTAGACTTGGGTCACAGGCAAGTGACCTACTCCTTTCTGCTGATTCCAGAGTGTCCATACCCCTTGCTTGGTAGGGACCCACTAAGGAAATTGGGTGCAACAATTACCTTTACAGAGGAAAAGACAGACCTGAGACTAGGTATCCCACAGGGGACCATCAAAGTTATGGTGACTTGCCCATTGGCCTCCAAATACCTGATGCTCTCTGAGCCAGAGGACAAGTCAGCTGGGCTGATTGGAAACCTACAAATGGAGTTTCCACATGTGTGGGCTGAGACTAATCCCCTTGGGTTAGCTGGCCATCAAGTTCCAATAGTGGTAAATCTAAAGTCCAATGCCCAGCCCATTTCTGTCCGACAGAATCCTATCAGAAAGGTGGCAAGAAAAAAGATTGGGACACACATCAACTGACTCCTAGATGCTGGAATCTTAAAGCCATGTCAATCTCCTTGGAACACCATGCTCCTGCCTGTTCAAAAGCCCAGTACTTCTGACTACAGGCCTGTCCAAGACCTCCGAGAGGTAAACAAAGAACTGAGACTGCACACCCCACTGTGCCAAATCCCTACACCCTGATGAGCCTCCTGCCCCCCCAATGACAAGTCTACACTGGGCTGAACCTCAAAGATGCCTTCTTCAGTTTGCCATTGGCTGAGGTGAGTCAGCCCCTTTTTGCCTTTGAATGGGTGGATCCTGAAGGAGGGTACTCGGGACAGCTGACTTGGACGAGATTGCCACAGGGTTTAAAAATGTTCCCATCCTGTTTGATGAGGCTCTAAATAAGGACTTGGCTCCATTCAGAGCGTCTCATCCTGAAGTGACCCTTCTCCAGTATGTAGATGACCTTGTAGTAGTGGCTGATAATCAGGACACCTGTATGGCAGGTACGAAGGACTTGCTGGGATTGTTACAAAATTTGGGTTATTGAGTGTCAGCCAAAAAGGCGTAGATCTGTGCCTCCTGGGTCACTTACCTTGGGTATGAGATTGATGGGGGCACCCGACGACTGTCTCAGGACAAAAACAAGCTATATTACAGATCCCAACACCCACCACAAAGAGACAGGTGTGAGAGTTTTTGGGAACTGCTGGTTACTGCTGACTCTGGATTATAGGGTTTGCAGAGATTGCAAAGCCCTTATATGCAGCCACGGCTGGAGGAAACACACCCTTAGTGTGAATAGAGACTGAACAGAGGGCGTTTGAGACCCTGAAACAAGCCCTTGTTCAGGCACCAGCTTTGCCCCTCCCAGACATTGAAAAACCTTTCCAACTGTTTGTGGCTGAAAAAAAATGGAGTGACAAAAGGGGTCCTTACTCAAACCTTAGGACCCTAAAAAAGACCTGTGACATACTTATCCAAAAGACTTGATCCTGTGGTCACTGGCTGGCCACACTGCCTCAGAGCCATCACGGCAATAGCCCTCCTCATGAAGGAGGCAGACAAGCTAAGCTTGGGTCAGGGGCTCACGATCAGCGCCCCATATGCAGTCTCCTCCATGTTGTGAGGAGGCTCTGAGCGATGGATGTCAAATGCCAGACTGACTCAATATCAAGCACTCCTGATTGACCAGCCCTGGATCAAGTTCACAGAGGCCACTACCTTAAACCCCGTGACCCTGCTGCCTGCCTCAGACCCGACAACCCCTCTACAAGACTGCCAGGAGACCCTCCAGGACATAACCGTGACCAGACCTGATCTGCAGGATGTGCCCCTAAAAGACCCTGAGGAGATGTTCTTCACAGATGGAAACAGCTTCATTGAGCAAGGAGTCAGGTATGTGTGGGCAGCAGTGGTGGATGGCCAGAGAGTGACAGGGTGGGCTGCTGCTCTGGGATCTGGAACTTCAGCCCAATGAGCAGAGCTGATGGCTCTTACTCAGGCCTTAAACCTGGGTGAAGGGAAGGTTGTCAACATGGTATGCCTTTGCAACTGTACATGTTCATGGAGAAATATATAAACAATGGGACCTGCTTACATCAGGAGGGAAAGACATTAAAAACAAACATGAGATTCTAGCTCTGCTAAAAGCAGTATAGAAGCCTAAATTACTGGCTATAATACACTGCAAGGGTCATCAGTGGCCCAATACACTGGAGGCCATAGGAAATCAGAAGGCTGATCTAGCTGCTAAATTGGCTGCCAGAAAACCAGTGGGGACAGCCCCCACCCTGAAGCTTTTCCTGAGCTGCCATCTATGCCACACCATTCATCAGAAAAAAAAACAATACGCCCAGGCAGGGGCTGTATGAGATAAAAATGGATGGTGGAGTCATCCGAGTTTGCTTGCCTCAGGCTCTTGGCTGACAGCTAATTCAACAGATACACCAGTTTACTCACCTAAGAGAAAATAAACCTCAGACAATTGATAAGTTTCAGGTTCCTAACCCCTAAACTGGCTGCCATGATCCACGATGTTTGTGCCCGATGCCAGACATGTGCCCAGGTAAATGCCAAGACAACGCTTGGAGGCAAGAAAACCCGACATTAAGGTGAGCATTCTGGGGAAATTTGGGAATTAGATTTTACTGAAGTTAAGCCCAGCCACAGATATAAGTACTTGTTGGTTTGGGTAGATACTTACTCTAGATGGCTAGAAGGCTTCCCAACTAAAGGAGAGACAGCTACAATAGTTAGTAAAAAGTTATTACAGGAGCTCATCCCCTGATGGCTAAGGTATCCCAATTGGTGGCCAAGGCCCTCAACATTGATTGGAAACTTCATTGTGCCTACCAGCCACAAAGCTCAGGGCAAGTGAAAAAGATGAACCATACCTTAAAAGAAACATTAACTAAGTTTGTTTTGGAAACTGGAGGAAGCTGGCCAGACCTCCTCCCTCTGGCCCTCTTGTGGGCTAGGTGCACTCCTTATATAGAAAAGCTAACTCCTTATGAAATCATGTTCAGGAGACTACCTCCCTTACTGCTGAGGGTAAATTTGGAAAATGTATCAGAATGTAAAAAAATCATACTTTGTTAAATTCTTTAAAAGCCCTCCAGGTAATCCAACAGGAGCTACAGAATCGAGTTCGGGAGGCCAGGCCAGCCCCTCAACCTGAGGTCATCCATCATAAATTTCAGCCTGGAGATCTGATACTGGTAAAAAGACATTCATCTAAGGCTTTAAAGCCACATTGGGAAGGGCCTTTCCAAATGATCTTAATGACGCCATCTACAGTGAAGGTCGCAGGAAAGACACCATGGATACACCACTGCCACATTTAAGCAGCTCCTGAAGACACCCCAGAGGTCAAATGAAAGATCATCAGTCAACCAGGTGACAAAAAGCTAATACTGAAAAGGGACAAATAATGCTTGCTGTATTGACCCATAATTCAACATTTGTTGTGATCATTATTTTTAAGTCGTTATTTTCTGAAACATTGGCAATATTACCCCAAAGACAATTGGATGTTACTGGTAATGTTTGGATTCAGCTGACACAATCACTTAATCTGTCTGAGTTCTGTTTAAATATAGATGTAAATTTCCATTATATACTAGGGAGTTGTGTCATCCTGGTGTGTACTCCCTTAAGTCTGATACAGGCTTACACTCTATTTAAAGACATCCCAGGAAAAAATCTTATGTATAAAGATAGTTACAATTGGGGAACTCCCTCTTATTTTAAACCAAAAAATGCTATTTAGTTATATACACCTCAGGTGATTCTGTTAAATCATACTCAATGTGCTTTATATAAAAATTGTACTACAAGATGTCTAAGGTTAAAAAGATCAGAAAAATTGACTTGTTATGAAAAACAAGAGATCATATATGGTGAGGGTTATATACCCTTACCATTAGGATGGTTTTATACATGTAAAGGAGTAACATTTAATTATATCCCTACCCACTTGTCTGAGCTCCGATGCTGCTTAAGTCGATTGGCCATAATATTGCCATATCGAACTGATTTGATAGTGCCCAACAGAGTTAAATGATGGTCACCCTATACTGAACCAGGATGTGATGATGACGTAGGTCTTTTAACAAATACTGAAGTAATATCTATGATAGAATCTGTGGTTGCTCTGCCTTCCATAGGGGTTCATGCTGAAAAGGTAGTACAAAAATTGAAATGTAAGGTGGTCAAAGGTTTAAATGCTGCCTCATCTGCATTGATATTAATTAATCAGAAATTACAAAAACACCAACAAGCCATACTAGACAACAGGGCAGCCATAGATTACTTGCTCCTACTCCATCATCAAAGATGTAAAACAGTAAAAAATATGTGTTGTTTTAATATGACCAACAATAGACCAGGGATACAAAAAAACAATTAAAAATTGGCAGAAAAAGTACACAATGAAAACTTAGGATGGGATTTGCTCCACTGGTTAACCCAATGGTTGTCTGACATACAATGGTTAAAAGAGCTTTTTTTTATGGTCATAGTTGTGATTGTGTGCTTATTATCATGTTTCTGCATGCTAAAGGTTATAACCAGGTATGTGTCCAAACACATAAACAATGTAAAAATCATGTTGTTAAGCCAGATATATAAACCATTGCTTCAAAAAAAAAGATTATGTTAAAATGAGATGTAGAGATGAGATGATGAATCAAAGGTTCGATTTTGTACAAAAACCAGTGAGGGGCTGCCATCCCAGGCTCCTAGGACAGAGAAGGTGAGCTGGTCCCAGCACCTGGAAGGAAGCTCCCCACTTCCATCCCAGGCTCCTAGGGCAGAGAAGCTGAGCCGGTCCCAGAACCTGGAAGGAAGCTCCCCTGCTGCCATCCCAAGCTCCTAGGGCAGAGAAGGTGAGCCGCATGAGTGCCAGAAGCACCCCCCTCTCCCCGTGGAAATGGGAACACATAAGCAAGCCTCAAAAACAGACTTCTGGATCACCTACAGCAACCCCAAAGGGAAATGAGGTGGAACAGTCTGATACTCAATCACCTGGACTACCTGAACTGGCAACAAAAGAGGATCTGGGAAAAATGAAATCAGAAATAATTACTCAGATAACAGCAAAGATTTTGCTCATGGTGCAAGACATGATTAATAAATCTAGAGAGGACACAGATAAAAAAATAGAGGATCTGAGGAACATGATGGAATCCCAACATAGGAAACAAATGGAATCCATAAAATAGATACAAACAGATTTCCAAGAGATTAAAAACTCCATCGAAAGTCTGCACAGCAGAATGAACCAATGTGAGGATAGAATTTCAGATATAGAAGATAAGATTGCAATTAGTGAGGAGGAAAAGAAAAATTGCTTTAAAATTGTAAGGGAACACAAGAAATCAATCCAGCAGCTGCTAGACGATGTAAAGAAGAACAACATAAGACTGATTGGAGTCAATGAAGAAAGAGAAGAGAGTGCAGATGACATAAGAAAACTCTTCACAGAAGTGATGGCAGAAAACTTCCCAAGGAGGGGAAAAGAACTTGACATACAGATAAGTGAGGCATATAGGACTCCAGCTAGCCTTGATTAAAAAAAAACTACACATAGGCATATAATAGTTAGGATTCCAGAAATCCAACAGGAGAACAAAATTCTACAAGCAGTGAGAGAAAAGAAACAAATCACATACAAAGGAAAGCCCATCAGAATCACAGCAGACTTCTCAATGCAAACCCTCAAGGCAAGAAGAGCTTGGAGTGATGTATTTCAAGCCCTAAAGGAAAACAGCCTCCAACCCAGATTGATGTACCCTGCAAAACTATCTTTCAAAATTGATGGAGAAATAAGATACTTTGATGATAAAGAGCACCTCAGGAACTTCATGAATACCAAACCAGCACTCCAAAAAATTTTAGACTATACCCTAGGAAAAGACAATGAGGATCACAACCCCAGGAAACCCAGCAGAATGAATCCATTGGGTGTGACAAATGAAACACAAAGGGGGAGAATCCAACAAAAAGAAAAAGTCATGACAAGGCTTTTTAAACTTCTAACTTCATCTCCCTAATGAGTGTATAATTCAATCTTATTATTGTACTGATTAGAATTTTTCTGATTCTAGAGTTGCACACCATTCCTTGTGCTATACTGGCTATTTATCATCTTCTTATGTCTACATTTTAATTGGGCTGTCTATTAATGAACTCCAAGAATTCTTTATATATTCTGGTCATAGGTTATATGCATTGTAAATATGGTCTGTTTAAGGACTACTTTTCATTTTAATGATGTCATTTAAAGTTCTAAATTTTGATGGAATCTCATTTATCAATGTTTTTCTTTTATACATCAAGTTTTTTGTATCCTAGGTAGTTCTTGCCTACTCTGAATTCATAAATATTTTCCCTTATAATTTCTTCTTAAAGTTTTATACTTTTAGGCTTTCTTATTTAGGTTCATAGATCCCTTCAAGTTATTTTCATGTATGGAAAAAAAGGATTGAAGTTAATTTTTTATATATGGATACCAGGTGTTCTAGTGCCGTTTGCTGAAAACACTGTCTCTTCCTCGGCTCTTGAATTGAATTTATATTCTATAAAATGCTAATGTTAAATAATCTTTCAAAACTCAGTGGACCATATATGTGTGGTTCTACTTCTAGATTCTCTGTTTTAGTCCAATGATCTATATGTCTTTCCTTACACCAACACTGCCTTTATTACTGTAGCTTTAGAAGAAGTCTTAAAATTGGGTGTTAAATGTCTTCCAACACTGTTTTTGTTTTTGTTTTTGTTTTTGGCTTTTCTGGGTCCTTTGTACTCCTACATAACTTTAAAATTTCAATATCCAGTTCTTCATTTATAGCAAGTATACACAGACCTGAATTTTTATATATACCTTGTGTTTTCTAATCCTGCTAAATTCAAGTACGAGTTCTAGGGGCTCCTAGAGATTTCTTAGTATTTTCTCTGTAGATGATCATTTCATCTACATATAAAGGTTTTGCTTCTGCTGTGCCAATCCTATCCTAGTTGTGTCGTTTTATTGCCAGACTATTTTGGTGGGGACTAGGTTTCAAAGTTTAATGGACAGATAAAGAGTAAGCATATCTGCCCTTGTTCACCACCTTAAGGAGAAAGCATTGTATTTTCTCCATTCATACAAGGCATTCTCACTGGAAGTATGGAGTACATGTCTTTAATTTGTTGAGAAGTTTCTGTTCTACTTCTGGTCTCCTGATAGTTTTTCCATGAACAGCTGTAGAATTTGGTCCAATACTTTTTCTCCAACTAGTGACAGGATCATATGGCTTTTTCCTTTCCTCTGTTTAAATGATGACTTTTGGGGGTGGATCTTCCAATGCTGAACCAACACTGCCATCCCTATAACAAAACCACTTTCTACATCCTGCCAGATCTGACTTCCAATAGTTTGTTTTGTTAAACAAATTTCTATCTATGTTCATACTTTTTTCTTCTATTGTCTTTATCCAGTTTTAGGATTAGCACAATGTTGAGTTCCTAGAATGAGGGGAGAAGTGTTCCTTCTTTTTTCTGCTTTAATTGTTTGATATAATTGATCAGTTAAAATGTTTATGAGCCTGCTGTTGTCATATAGGTAGGTCTTCAAGCTAGGAATATACTTTCTTTAATAGGTGCTATTCAAATTTTATATTTCCTCCAGAGTTAGTTTCATTAATTTGTCTTCCAAGGTACTTCTTAGAAGTTGGCAAATTTATGTCAAAAAAGATTTTTGTAGTATGCTTTCTATATCCTTTTAAATTCTGCAAAATCTGTGACAATGTCTCCTAGATCTTAATATTGTAATTTAAAAAATGTATAACTGATATTGTGTAACAGGAAGAAAAGGTCTAAAAGAGCAGGGGAATTGGGAGGGGTAGGGGAAGGGGAAAAAGGGAAAGGAAAAAATATGAGAAGAGGAAAAAAATGGAAACAAGTTCTTTGCAAATAGGGAAGGGTGGAGGGGGTGAAGGGAGGGCAAGGGAAGGGGAAGAAAAATAAGAACCAAGATACTCATGTAATGGTACAAGACCCCAGTGATGAATGTAACTGTGTTATATACTTAAAATGTACCAATAAAGTTAATGGGGGGGGGGGGGAAGAAAGTATATTCCTAGCTTGAAAACCCAACTAACCCTCTTTACTTTTAACTGCATGGATTTGAGTCTTTCCTTTTTTGATAAGGTTGGCTAAGGGTTTATCAATTATATTTAGTCTTTCAAAGAACCAATTCATTGATTTATTCATTGACTTCAATTCATTGATTCTTTGAATTGTTTTCTTAGTCTCAATTGCATTAACTTTTGCTCTGATCTTTATAATTTCCTCCCTTATATGAGCTTTGGGCTTGACTTGTTCTCCTTTTTCTAGACATTTGAGGTTCAACATTAGGTTGCTTATTTGAGCTCATTCTGTTTTCCTGATGAGAATTCACCAGTATAAATTTCCCTTAGGACTGTGTTCATTGTGTCCCATAAATTTTGGTATGTTGTATTGGCACTATCATTTAATTGTAAATACTGTTTAATTCCTTCTTTAATTTCATCTATGACCAACTGGTTGTTCAGGAGGATGTTATTTAATTTCTATGTGTTTATAGAGTTTTTGTGGTTTCTTTGGCCATTGATTTTCAATTTTATTGCATTATGGTCAGATAATATGCATGAGATAATTTCATTTTCTTTGTATTTACTTAAGCATGTTCTGTGGACTAGTATGTGGTCCATTTTGGAGAATGTTCCATGGGCAGCTGAGAAGAATGTGTATTCTAATGTTGTGGGATGAAATACTTTGTAGCTATTCACTAGGTCTTTGGTCTTTGTTATCACTCTCCAAAATATCCTTCAGGGCATTTTGTAGAGCTAGTTTGGTGGTCATGAATTTCTTCAGTTGTTCTGTCATAGAACTTTCTTTTTTCTCCATTGATTTTAAAAGATAGTATTGCAGGGTACATCAATCTGGGTTAGAGGTCATTTTCTTTTTTCTTTTTTTGTACTGGGGATAGAACTCAGGTCCTTGCACTTGCGCAGCAGGCGGTGAAACCACTGAGCTAAATCCCCGGCCAAGAGATCATTTTCTTTCAGGACCTGAAATACTTCACTGCAAGCTCTCTTTGACTTAAGGGTTTGCATTGGGAAGGCTACTGTGATTCTGATGGGCTTTCCTTTATAGGTTATTTGTTTCTTTTCTCTAACAGCTTTTAATATTCTGTTCTTATATTGAATTTCTGGAATCTTGATAATTATATGTCTTGGTGTAGATTTATTTTGGTCATGGCTAACTGGAGTTCTATATGCCTCATTTATTTGTATATCAAATTCTTTTTTCATGTTTGGGAAGTTTTCTGCCATTACTTTTGTGAACAGGTTTTTTATGGCATTTTGCTGTCTCCAGCTTTCTCAGTGATGCTGATCAGTCTTATGTTATTCTCCTTTGCACCATCTTACAGCTGTAGGATTGATTTTTCATGGTTCCCTTGCTATTTTTAAGATATCTTTCTTTTTGTAGTCACTAACTGCAATCCTGTCTTCTAGATCTGATATTCTATCTTCTCCTTCATTGAATAAATTGCATATACTTGCAATGGAATATTTAATCTCCTGGATGTCTGTTTGAATCTATTTCAGGGATTCTATTCATTTCCTATGTTGAGAATTCATGGTTTCTATCATTTTCCCAAGCTCCTCTATTTTTTAAAATCTATGACTACTCTAGATTCAGTGAGCATGTCCTTTATTTTGATCATCATTTGTTTTTTTACCTGAGAAATTATTTCCTCTATAGCCTCATGCATCTGTTTTTAACTTCTACTCCTATCATTTCAGAAAATTCAAGTGGGTGTCTTCCAATTTCCTCTATCTCACTGTCCCCTGGACTTGTCCTGGGTGGGGTGGAGGTCTGGGATTACATTTTGCTTCTACATCTTGTCATTTTCTATTTTAAAATTTTTTTGTTTTCTGTGTTGATGCCTGTAAATTTTTTAAAAGGCAGATAGCTTTATCACTAGCATTGAGGCTTCCCTAGTAAATGTCTATTCCTCAGAGATGTCTTCTGGGTGTGTGTGGTTCTTGGTCTTTGTGTCTGTTTCAAGATCCTACCTTCCTAATTTGTTAAGTATGAGAATTTACTATCTATTTGGCTAAGGACCCAGTCCTTTGGTACTGGACCATGGTGATAGTTATGACCCCAGACAATTTCAGTGTTGTCATAAAGGGAGATCAACTGATTACAACAGGTATGATATCCTAGTTAAAGTAGTACAGTTAGCAATAACAATAGCATCAAATACAGCCTAGAAACTGATAAATTATGATAACTATTAATTTGGCACCTTTAACCAAAGGAGCAAGATCTACAGTAATATAACAACATCCAACATAAACCTGGAACTTGTATGCAATGAGTTTCCCCTTAGTGGAGTGATTTTACCCTATGGGGGGAAATTTAAGAGGGATACAAAACAAAACAGAGATAAATGGAGGGAAGTATAGTAGAGGCAAGGCTGGAGGACAAAGGATAATCACCCAAGCTTTTGGAAACTGGAGAAGAGGGCAGGAAAGAAAGAATGAGGGATAAAGCAAAAGAATATCAAAGTGAACCAGAAAGACAAGATATAATTTTCATTCACATGAAAATATCACAAAATTAAAAGAGATAGTTGAGGAAAGAAAGATGAGTAGAATAAAATAAAAATAAAGGTAAACACCTAAACATTTAAAAAAAACCAACCAGACAGAAAAGGAAAATGAAACAAACAAGAAAAAATATTCCTCTGGTGTCCATAGGTCTGAGGTACTGTCCACGGTAGGTAGTGTCCCAAAAGTGTTCGTGTAACCCTCCGAGTCTGGAGTAGGATTAGTGCTGGGTATGGGCCTGATCTTGGCCTCCAGATGTGGGAGCTTGGGCCAGTCTTCAGCAAGCTGATTTTTGGATGTTCCTTGATGGCCCACCCACATCTCCTTGCCATGAGATGCTGTGGCACCCTCAGGCAGGGACAGCCTGGGGCTGCTCCCAGTCTGTGTAGAGTTGGCTCCTCCTGGGCTTTGCACAGTCTCCTCTGTTCCACCCCTACTGGCACATCTCAATCCTGTCCCAACAATTGTTGTAGCATGGCAGAGGGGTGTGCTACCGCTGCCTCAAATACAGTCCAATGTTGATCAGTCCTCCTCTCCAGTGGGTTGAATGCTGACCTTCCAAGGCTATTTAAATCTCTCTTGTCTGCACCATCTCTGCTGCACTGTGGTCCTTAACTTTGCTGTCACCAGGGTTTTCAGTTAGCCACTAGGATGCATGACAGAGAAAAAAACAAACAAACAAAAAAACCTGCCAGCCTGTTCACCAGGGAGGGAGCAGTTTTCTGGTTGCTTGCCTTTGTGTGTGCCGGCAAAATTTTCTGCCAGGAAGCTTCTGGGTTGAAGTGCTACAGCTCCCAGCTCAGAGGAGGATGCTTCTGGGTCAACATGCCACAGCTCCCAGTGCAGAATAGGAGGCTTTCAGGCTAACCTACCACTGCTCCCAGCACAGAGGAGGTGAAACCACCCTCCATGCCCACCGTCGAAATGAGAAGATACATAAACAAGCCTCAGAACCTGACTTACAGATCACTTACAGCAACCCCAAAGGGAAACGAGATGGAACACTCTGATACTCAACCACATGGACTCCCTGAACTAGCAACCAAAGAGGATCTGGAAAAAATGAAATCAGAAATAATTTCCCACATAACAGCAGAGATTGTGCCCATAGTGCAAGACATGATTAATACATCTAGAGAGGACACAGATTAAAAAATAGAGGAGCTGGGCCGGGGATTTAGCTCAGTGGTTCTGGTGCCTGCCTCACAAGTGCAACGTCCTGAGTTCAATCCCCAGTACCCCCCCCCCCAAAAAAATAGAGGAGCTGAGGAAATGATGGAATCCCAACATAGGAAACAAATGGAATCCATAAAACAGATGCAAACAGATTTCCAGGAGATTAAAAACCCCATTGAAAGTTCACACAGCACAATGAGCCAGTGCAAGGATCGAAATTCAGATATAGAAGATAGGATGGCAATTAGTGACCAGGAAAAGAAAAATTGCCTTAAAATAGTAAGGGACCATGAGAAATCAATCCACTAGCTGCCAGACAATGCAAAGAAGAATAACATAAGACAGTGCGGAGTCAATGAAGAAACAGGAGAGAGTGCAGATGACATAAAAATATTGTTCACAGAAGTGATGACAGAAAACTTCCAAGCAGCGGAAGAGAACTTGACATACAGATAAGTGAGGCATATAGGACTCCAGCTAGCCTTGATCAAAAAACATCTACACATAGGCATATAATTGTTAAGATCCCAGAAACTCAACAGAAGAACAAAGTTCTCCAAGCAGTCAGAGAAAAGAAACAAATCACATACAAAGGAAAGCCCATCAGAATCACAGCAGACTTCTCAATGCAAACCCTCAAGGCAAGAAGAGCTTGGAGTGATGTATTTCAAGCCCTAAAGAAAAACAGCCTCCAACCCAGATTGATGTAGCCTGCAAAATTATCTTTCAAAATTGATGGTGAAATAAGATACTTTCATGACAAAGATCACCTTAGGAACTTCATAAATACCAAATCAGCACTCCAAAAAATTTTAGACAATATCCTAGGAAAAGACAATGAGGATCACAACCCCAGGAAGCCCAGCAGAATGAATCCACTGGGCACAACAAGAAATTAAAAGCATAGGGGGAGAATCCAACAACAACAAAAAAGTCATGACAATGATAACTCGATATGTATCGGTTATAACCATAAATGTTAATGGTCTTAACTCATCAATCAAAAGAAATAGATTGGCAGAAGGGGTCAAGAAGCAAGATCCAACAATATGCTGCATACAAAAAACACACTTAATTCAAAAAGAAACTCATAAATTGAAAGTTAAAGGGTGGAAAACAATACTCGATGCAACAGGAACCCAAGAAAAAGCAGGTGTAGCTATCCTCTTTGCAGACCAAGTGGATTTCAAACCATCACCAATTAAGAGAGACAAAAAAGGACACTACATCCTTGTAAAGGGAACAATCCAAGAGGAAGAGATGACAATCATAAATATCTATGCACCAAACACTAGAGCACCCAACTATATAAAACAAATACAAACGAACATGAAAAATCATATAAGCACTAATACAATACTAGTGGGGGACCTCAATACCTCATTGTCAAAAATAGATAAACTAGACAAAAAACAAGCAACGAAATACTAGAATTCAATCAAACTCTTGAACCAATGAACTTAACAGATGTTTACAGAGTGTTCCATTCCACAAAATCAGAATACACATTCTTTACAGATGCACATGGGTCATTCTCCAAATTAGACCACATACTTGCTCATAGAACATATTTAGGTAAGTGCAAAGGAAATGAAGTTATCCCCTGTATATTATCAAACCATAGTAGAATGAAATTGGAGATCAATAGCAAAAGAAACCACAAAAATTTCACAAACACATGGAAATTGAACAACACACTTCTGAATAACCAATGGGTCACAGAGGAAATTAAAGAAGAAATCAGACAGTTCCTTCAATTAAATGACAATGACAATACAACATATCAGAATCTATGGGCCACAATGAAAGCAGTCTTACGAGGGAAATTCATAGCAGTGAATACTCATATTAGGAAAATAGAGTGAGCCCAATTAAAAAACCTGATGCTGAACTTCAAGCTTCTAGAAGAAGATGAGCAAGACAAACCCAAAGCTCATGCAAGGGAGGAAATTATAAAGATCAAAGCAGAAAACAATCCAATGGAGACTAAGAGAACAATACAAAAAAAATCAATGAAGCCAAGAGTTGGTTCTTCGAAAAAATTAACAAAATTGACAAACCCTTAGCCAACCTTATCAGAAAAAGGAAAGAAAAGGCCCAAATCCATGCAATTAGGAATGAAAAGGATGACATTACAGTGGACCCAGCAGAAATCCAGAGGTTCATCAATACCTACTTCAAGAACCTATATGCCAATAAGATGAAAAACACAGAAGAAATGGACAGATTCCTAAATAAATATGAATTACCAAAGTTGAACAAAGAAGACCTAAAAATTCTAAACAACCCAATATCAATCAATGAAATTGAAAATATAATTAAAAACTTACCAACTAAGAAAAGCCCAGGTCCTGATGGCTTCACTGCTGAATTCTACAAGACATTTAGAGAGGAACTACTGCCACTACTGTTTAAACTCTTCAATGAAATTGAAAGGGAAGCAATACTCCCAAATTCATTCCTGGAAGCAAGCATCATCTTGATCCCCAAAGCAGAGAAAGACCCAACTGAAAAAAGAGAACTATAGGCCAATCTCACTAATGAACATAGATGCAAAAATCCTTACTAAGATACTGGCAAATAGAATGCAGAAGATCATCAAGAACATCATACAACCTCACCAAGTGGGATTCATCTCAGAGATGCAGGGATGGTTCAACATACACAAATCAATCAATGTAATACACTATATCAATAGAGCCAAGGACAAAAACCATATGATCATCTCAACAGATGCAGAAAAACCATTTGACAAAATCCAACATGCATTTATGATAAAAACCCTACAAAAAATTGGAATAGACAGTGTCTACCTCAATCTGATCAAAGCCATCTATGAAAAACTAACACCCAATATCATACTAAATGGTCAAAAACTGAAACCCTTCATAATAAAATCAGGAATAAGACAAAGATATCCACTATCACCACTCCTGTTCAATATAGTTTTGGAAACATTAGCAACGGCAGTTAGACAAGAGAAAGAAATAAAAGAAATAAAGATAGGAAATGAAGAAGTCAAATTGTCATTCTTTGCAGATGACATGATACTCTATATGGAAGACCCCAAGAACTCCACCAAAAGTCTTGTAGACTTAATAACCAAATTCAGTCAAGAAGCTGGATACAAGGTCAACACACAAAAATCAATAGCTTTCCTCTACACTAACAACAAACTCACTGAGAGAGAAATAGGGCAAAGAGTTCATTTCACAATAGCATCCAAAAAACTGAAATACTTAGGAATCAACCTAACAAAAGAAATCAAAGATCTCTTCTCTGAAAACAAAGCACTCTGAAAAGAGAGATGGAAGATGATATCAGAAAATGGAAAGACATCTCCTGCTCCTGGATAGGAAGGATCAACATAGTGAAAATGGCCATACTTCCAAAGCTGCTATATAGAGTCAATGCAATCCCAATTGAAATCCCAGCAGCACACTTCATGGACCTTGAGAAAAAAATCCAAAAATTGATTTGGAACAAGAAGAGACCTAGAATAGCCAAAACAATCCTAGGCAACAGAGACATGGCAGTGGGTATCACAACCCCCAACTTGAAACTAAACTGCAAAGCTACTGTGATAAAACAGGATGGTACTAGCAAAGAAATAGACCTGAGAACCAGTGGAACAGATTTGAAGATGCAGAAACAACCCCAGACACATTCAGCCACCTCATCTTGACAAAGGAGCCAAACACCCTCACTGGAGGAAAGATAGCCTCTTTAATAAATGGGGTTGGAAAATTTGGTTTCCACTCCCCAAAGACCGAAACTAGAGCAATATCTCTCACCATGCACTAAACTAAAATCTAAATGGATTAAAGATCTAAATATTACAACAGAAACAGTGAACTGGCTGGAACAGAGGTTAGGTAGAACTCTTGAAGACATTTGTGTAGGAGAAGATTTTATGAACAAAATCTCAGTTGCCTGTGAACTAGCACAAACAATCAACAAGTGGGATCTCTTCTTACTAAAAAGCTTCTGTACAGCAAGAGAAACCACCAGCAGTGTGAAGAGACAACCCACAATGTGGGAAAAAAATTTCACCAGTGGCCCCTCAGACAAAGGTCTACTATCTCGAATCTATAAAGAACTTAAAAAAATCAGCCCTCCCAAATTTAAAGACCCAATCTAAAAATGGGCATCTGAAATAAACAGACATTTCTCACACAAAGAAGTAGAAATAGCAAATAAACATGTGAAAAAATCTTCCACATCACTGGTCATTTGAGAGATGCAAATGAAAACAACGCTGAGATTCCACCTCACCCCAGGAAAAATGGCTGCTATCAAGAAATCAACCAATAACAAATGCTGGCAGGGCTCTGGGGAAAGAGGAACACTGCTCCACTGCTGGTGGGAGTGTAGACTGGTGCAACCACTATGGAAATCAGTATGGAGATACCTCAAAGAACTATGACTGGAAGTCCCATTTGATTCAGCTATTCCCCTGCTGGGTATCTTCCCCAAAGAATTAAAAGAATCATACCACAGTGATATATGTGCTCCGATGTTCATAGCAGTACAGTTTGTGATAGCTAAAACTTGGAAACAGACCGATTGCCCATCAGCTGGAGACTGGATAAAGAATATGTGATCGTTTTATAAAATGGAGTACTACTCAGCCATAAAAAATGAGAAATTAGAGACATTTATTGCTAAATGGATGCACATTGAAGTGATACTCTTAAGTGAAATAAATAGGACACACGTGTAAATACTGAATAGTTTCTCTAGTATGAGAACCTGAAAGTGTAAATAAGGACTAAAAGGTATAATAGATAATGTGAAATAGGAAGAAAAGGGCCAAAGGGGAAGAGGAAGTGGGAGGGGCAGGGGAAAGGAAAGAAGGGAATGGAATTAATATGAGAAAATGAAAAAATGGAAATAAAGTCTTTGTAAATAGGGAGGGATGGAGAGGTTGAAGGGGGGGCAGGGGAGTGGGGAAAAAAATAAGAACCAAGAGAGATTATGTAAAGGTGCAAATTTCCAATGGTGAATGTCATTATATTGTATACCTAAAATGTACCAATAAAATAAAATTTAAAAAAATTTTCTGTTAGGCTGCAGTATCCTCTGTGGAGGAAGACAAAAGAGATAGAGGGCTTTATATCCCAAATTTATCTTGTGCAGCTTGAATTAGCCACAGTTTTTCAGTCCATCAGTTTCTTAGAGACCCTCCAGTATGGTGATTCTTGCTCAGCATGCAGGTGGCAGTGCCACTGGTAGCCCCGTGGGCTGGTACACTGTTTTATGAAGCTTGTGCCTATGTTTTGTTTGATCTACAAGTTTCTTATTTCAGATTGATTTTGGCATCAGGATATATGTCCCTCCCTTTCTTCCAATTGCCTGTGTTTTTAGTTGATTTTCTCTGAGTATCTCCAACTTGGCTCCTCCTCTATCCAACCATGTTGAAATGACCCTTATTTATTTTATTTTTATTTTTGGAGACAAGATCTTGCTATGTTGCCTCAAACTCCTGGGCCCAAGTGATTCTCCTGCCTCAGCCTTCAAAGATGGGACTTGAGATGGATCCACCTCACCTTGCTCTTGTCCCTTACCTTTTAACAACAAAGATTTGAGTTTTATATATACAAAAATTTGCCATATTCCCTTTCTGTTTCTGGGGGTTTTGTGAGGCATGATTATAAAAGCAGTTTCCAGTATTTTCTTCTAGTTCTGCTATAGTTTGTGAATCACTTATTTTGTTACATTCATTTAAATTTTATCAAAAAAAATTTGGAGCTACTACAGATTGAAACAAGGGCCTCTGGTCTAATCTATGTTCCCAATCTTTTTTTTTTGAGATAGACTTTCACTGAGTCTGTAAGTTGCCCAGACTCATCTTGAACTTGTGATCCTCCTGCCTTAGCATCTCAGAGTACTGGTGAGATCAGGAGATAAAAGGACAAAGTGCAAGGGCCTGGTTAAAGTTAAGGCAACGTGAGATAAGCCTCTGGAAACTGGAGAACAAAAGACAAAGAAGTCTTAAAATCTGCTGCTGACCACAGCAGGATCTGGCTTCCTTCATTTTTGCACATCTATTTGCCCTTTTTGTGTGCCAAGAACTGCATATAGCCCCTAGATTTAGGTGTTTCCTTGACATCCTCCTTTAGAGCCCACCTTGTATAGCAAGGGCTTCTCTTTGTTCTTTCTAATAAATCACATCTTGTTCATTCCCCACTGCTATCCTGTCATCTTCATTCTTTGTCATACTCAGGACAAGAGCCCAGAAAGAAAGTTGGTTGCTCTAGGATTACAGATGTGTACCATCATGCCTAGCTTTAAAATAATTTTGGTGCTTTCATACTATGTGCACTCTACAACTATTTAAAAAAATAGGAAAAATAGCTGGGCATGGTGGGCCATGCTTCTAGTTCCAACAATAAGGGAGGCTGATACAGAAGAATCACAAGTTTCAGCCCACCCTGGGCAATTTAGTGACTTAGGATCTTGTCTCAGTATTTTTTAAAAAGTCTTGGGATAGGGATGTAGCTAGGTGCAAAGGCACTTGTATAATCTCCAGTACCACAAAGAAAAAAAAAAGGATTACCCAGACTGAGCTCAAACTTGTGAACCTGCTGACTCAACCCCCCAAAGTGCTAGAATTACAGATGTTTATCACCATGCCCAGCTTTCTTTTGTTTTTTGTCTTTCTTTCTCTCTCTTCCTTCCTTGCTTTTTTCTATCTCCTTCCTTCTTCTTCTCCTTCTCCTTCCTCTTTTTCCTTCTCCTTTTCTTTTTCTCCCCCTCCTCCTCTTCTTCTTCCTCCTCCTCCTCCTTCTTTCTTCTTCTTCTTCTTCTTCTTCTTCTTCTTCTTCTTCTCCTCCTCCTCCTCCTCCTCCTCCTCCTCCTCCTCCTCCTCCTCCTCCTCCTCCTCCTCCTTCTCCTCCTCCTCCTCCTCCTCCTCCTCCTCCTCCTTCCTCTTCCCCTCTCTCTCTCCCTCCCTCCCTCTCCCTCTCCCTCTCCCTCCCTCTCTCTTCCTTGTACTGAAGATTGAAGCCAGGGCCTTTGCCCAACACTTTACTTATTTTTTATTTTGAGACAGGGTCTCATTAAGTTACTAAGTTGCCCAGCCTGGGCCAAAAATGGCAATCCTCCCCCATTCTGCCAGAATGCTGGAATTATGAGCATGTGCTGCCATGCCTGGCTCTTTCTTTTTCTTTTTCCTTCTTTTTTCTCTTGGAAAAAGATTCTTCTTATCTTGCTCAGGCTGGTTTTGAACTTTTGATCCTCCTGCCTCAGCTTCCAGAGTAGCTTGGATTATAGGCATGTGACATGGTGGGGCTTCCTCTATTTTTCTATGAAGGAAGAAAGCATATGGAAGCATGTGATACAAGGCCAGGTGCTCTCAGAGCTGGGTGAAGACAGGGGAACAGTATGAGGTGGATCAAAATCATCCCTGGCTCCTTCTTCAGCCAGTCCCTGGTCCTCAGTCTCACCTGCTGAGGGACCCAGCTTCTCTGTCCCTTGCCTGCTCTGTGCTGCACGCCTTCCTCCAGGACTCATTAATGGGCAAGTTTCTAATAAGCATTTAATGAGTACTCTTGGGCTACTCAAGGAAGCACATCCCCCTGGAAGCCTCCTAAGCCTGAGTCAGCTTGAGGGAGTCCCTCCCCTGGATGATTCTGGATGAGCACACTTTCTCTTCCCAGTGGGAAGACTTGGGAGTGCCCAGAGCAACCAACTGCCTTTGGCTGGAAGCCAGGTGTCCCTTCTACCATCTCAGAAACAACTCCAAGGAGACCTGCTAGATACTCCAGGATGCAGGGTAGCAGTGCTATCTCCATTGCACAGGCAGGAACTTTCTGTAGGACTTTTCCTCTGTGTGTGTGTGTGCATGTGCGTGTGTGTGCATGTGCGTGTGTATACTACTCCTTTAGCAGCTCCTATTTGTGCCCTATATGCCACCTCCTCCTTCACTTCTGCCCTGGTATGCTTTTTTTTTTCTTGGTATGCTTTTTAATGGGGAGCATCATCCCCTTTCGGGGCTGGGGATGGGAGAGAGCTTAGTATGTTCACTAGTTTCCCAAAACTTAATGGAATGTAAACACAGTATCCTTGAGATGGTGAAGCAGAAACGAAAAGGGACAGAGAAGATGCTGAGAGCTTTGCAGGTGGTGGGGGCAAGCTTTCTGGAGGAGGTGGCTTCTGAGGAGATAAAAGTCCAGCCCCAGACCATGTGACCACCAGCTAGCATGGTACCCCCTTGAACTGTGCCTGAGATGTGTGCTAGGCTCCAGTTCTCTTGAGGTTTCACCCTGGGAATGAGTCTGACAATGCTTAGTTCTCTGTGGAAACACCTGTTCTAGTTTCATAAAACTGCCAGAAGAAAATGCCACAGACTGGGTGGCTTCTACAAAAGACATGTTCTCATAGTTCTCCAGGCTAGAAGCCCAAGGTTAAGGCATCAGTAGATTTGGTTTTCTCTGACAGCTATGCAGTGGGTCTGTAGGAGGCAGGTAGATAAGCCCCCCAGGAGATGCAGACATGGTGCTGGCTGTTGAGAGCCTTGGCCAGATATGACATTCTCATCCTCAGGGGGCCCTCTGCAGTTTCCCCATGGCAGCTTCCTTTCCACTAGCCTGAACAAGCTCCTTGTGTGTTTCTTTCTTTTGCAGTATTGGAGATTGAATCCAGGGCCTTTTGCTAAAAAATTTTAAATTTTTCCTGGCCCATGTTTGTATACATTCTAATGACATTCATAATGGGGAGTCCATACATGTATATGACATATCTCAACTCTTCTTTTTAATATCCTTTCCTCCCTCCCTCTCATTGTACCTCTTGGACCCCTTCATATATGTTTGTAGTACATGATGATCACATTCATCATAAGAACTTGATGCATGTGTACAGCCCTTCACAATCTCCCTCCTCCTTTTTAAATTAATCTCCTTTCTCTCCCCTCCCTTCTCTCCCTCCATCTTTCAGTTCCCTTCCCATATACCATATAAAGGTCCATCTTGCTGTTTCCTACTATTTATTGCTTATTTTGCACTTTATTCATGTATTAGGGTTCTCAAATAAGAGACACCACACACTATTTAAACTTGTCCTTTTTGATTTTGAAACAAAGTATCACTAAGTTGGTAAGTTGGCTAGGCTGGGCTCTAACTTGCAACCCTTCTGCTTCAACTTTCCAAAGTGCTTGGTCCCCACAATTGTGATTCATTCTATCTGCCTACGTTTGTTTACCACTACCTCCCAAAGTGCCACTTTCACAGATATACAAATACAACTATTGTACCTTTGATAATGACAGACAGTTCCAGATTTATGAAGGTTTCACTTACTGTTTTTTTCTTTTCTCTGATACCAGGGATCGAATTTGGGAACTTGCGCTTGTGAGGCAGGTGGCGGAACCACTGAGCTAAATCCCTGGTCCTCACTATGTTTAAAATTAAGTTTACAATGGTATAAAAGTGACATCCATTCTTTAGAAATAGTACTTAAAACTTGAATTTTGACCCTTTCCCAGGCTACTAGTGCATTGTATGAACCTTTCAAGATACTGGTAGCCACAGCTCTGGGTCAGCCATGTGATCATGTGGGTGCACAGTTGTTTGTACTATTGCCAGCATTTTTACATGAGATCTGAAACATTTTATTATAAATTAGGCTTTAGGGGCTGGGGATTTAGCTCAGTGGTTCTGCCGCCTGCTTTGCAAGCGCAAGGACCCAAGTTTGATCCCTGGTACCAAAAATAAATAAATAATAAATTAGGCTGTAGGTTAGATAATTTTGCTCAACTGGAGGCAAATGTAAGTTAGCATGTTTAAAGTGGGCTAGACTATTGTGTTCTATAGGTTAAGTATATTAAACATATTTTCTTTCTTATGTGGTAATGGGGATTGAATACAGGGCCTTCTCACTGAGTTACATCCCCAGTTCTTTTTTATTTTTTTATGTTGAGACAGGATCTTGCTAAGTCCTTAAGTTGCCCAATATTGTCTCAAACTTGTCATCCTCCTGCCTCAGCCTTCCATAGGACTAGAATTATAGGTGTGCTCCAACAACCTAGCTGTAAATACATTTTAATTAGTATATTTTCAGTTTACAATGGGTTATTAGACATAAGCCCACCATAAGTTAAGGAGCATATGTATCTATAAAAATAGATAGGACTGGGGACATAGTCAGTGACAGAGCACATACTTAGTATGCACAGAGCCCTGAGCTCAGTCCTCAGCATCAAAACAAACAAACAAGCAAACAAAACAAAACAAAATACAACTACAACATAGAGTTTCTGTGTGCTGGACCTATGCTTACATTCGTAGGCTTTGCTTTTATTCTCATGTCAACCCTCTAAAGTGGGTACTACTACTGCTGTTCCTTACAGTGCCCATGCATACCTGGTGAATGCACCAACACTGAGCTACACACTCATCCCTGGAACTCCTAGTAACCCAGCTCTACAGATAAGGACATTGGCCACAGAGATATTCTGGAACTTGCCAAGGGTAGCGGATAAGAAAGGTAGACTAGTTTAGGCTGCCCTCCTCACTTTTCCACCTAATACAGCATCTATTTTTCAAGGTCAAGCTCTAATCTCTATGAAAATTGCCCCTGCATATTTCAGAGATAAGTGTCATATTTTAATATCAGGTTTAAAAATCAAACGCAAACTTCCTTTCTTTTTGTTTCACATCTATTTTTTTAATTAGTGCATATTGATTATACAGATTAACGGGTTTCATTTTGGCAGATTCGTATATTCAATATAACACACTTTGATTGTTTTCATCCCCTCATCATCCCGCACCCCCCCCCCCGCCCAGTTGCAGACGTATGGATTTCCATAAATACGTTTTATTTTAAAGAAATGCTTATTGGTATATGTTTGTGATGCATAACAATTATGTTCAGCTTGGAGGACTGATACAGATACATATCACATCATGTTTATTTTTGGGTTTTTTTTGGTTTTGGTGTCGGAGATCGAACTCGGATCCTTGAGCTTGCGCAGCAGGCAGCGAAACCACTGAGCTAAATCCCCGGCCCAACATCATGCTTATTTTTATTGCCCCTACCCCACACCCCTCTTCTCCCTCCCGATTCTTTTTCTGTCTTGCCAGTGTCTGCCTCTCAGTTTGTTAACATGTCTTTTTATTTTGGTCTTTAAATTTTTATACTTTTGATCTCTCATATTAGATAAAATATATATTTAACAAAAACTCTATTTCTGTGTGTAATATTACCCTTAAACCCAAACCAGATCTTTTTTTTTTTTTTTTAGTTCTTTTATTGGTACGTTTTAGGTATACAATTTGTTAGGAGCAATGCTACATAATTCTAGGGAAAAATCATTTGAGTAGGCCTAGTTCTCCTGCCTACAGGCCAGCTATAACACTCCAAGACATAATTCCATTTTGGCCTCAGGTCACAAGGGAGATCTCAATGATCCCATGATGCTATAATGCTCCAGGACAAGACCACACCTGCGGGAGACGCCCTGGGAGGAACCAAATCTTCATCTGTGTAGTTCCTGGGAGGAACTAAATCTTCATCTGCAGAGTTCCTCATTGTTCTTAGATTTCCGCCGCCCCCACCCAGTCTTTTGTTACACCTTGTTCATCCCAATGTGATACTGACATCTACATTATTCATTTGTTACATTTGTTTCTTCGGATGTACTAAATAAAAGGTGCTGCAAGCTAGGGCTTCTTGTCTTTGCCGCCCAGAGCAGCACTGATCAGAACCAAAACTCAGCTTCTTCTCAGTCTCATTTGTCTACCTTTCCTGTAATTCGCCGTGTGCTGCCGTGGCTCGCAGGAGACTAGGACTTACTGCAGAGGTTCTGGTGACGTCCCCTTCCCCTGTTCCCTACAACAATTCATTTACATTTATCATTCGGTGTTTGTACCTGTACATGATATATCTTGGTTCTTATTTTTTTCCCCATTACATGTGCGCCCTTCGTCCCATCCACCCTTCCCTATTTACATAGATTTCATTTCCATTTTTTTTTCTTTTCTTATAGTTTTTCCTTTCCCTCTTTTCCTTTCCCCTTCCCCTCCCTTCACCAAACCAGATCTTACCCAAACCTTACTGTCTGGACAGGTTGTGCGCTTGGCTCTCTGCTGCCCTCCTGTGGCTATTTGTTTTTCTGAGTGGGAAAGGTTAATCTGATTCTCTGAACTCCACTACAGCAGATATTTTTCCTGGAAGGCCAGGTTACGGGATACTATGTGACTTTAACAGATACAATCCTTATTCTTATGACGATTTCACTTTAGCTTTATTAAATTACACAAATACATATACAGTCTTTGCAACTGCAGGTATAAAGCAATTTAAAAAATATTCATTATAATTTGACCTGGGTTGACATGATTACAATAGAGATTTATCACATGTATGTACAAAAATCCCCCAGTGAGCTGAGCTAGAAAAATATATAATAAAGTAGTTGGCAAATAATAGTGGCCTGTCAGAATTTAGTACATGTGCTACCGAAGCTAGCACGGCCTGTCAGAATTTAAACTGCTTATTATAGAAAATTTCAAGCATATACAAAACTGAAACAAGTATTACAAACTTCTGTACATCTTGGCAAGATTCTTATTTCTTCTATTTTCCTATGCATTGATACATATTATATTTCTCTCTTCTTTCCTTACTTTAGCAAATTCCTAAGGTTTTAATTCTATATATTAACACTAGCTATGAAATTAACACAAATCTTATTTCATAAGGATCATTGGTTAGGCAACTAAATTATGGGCCTGGACATAGGGAGATCTCTTTTGTGCTCAAGAATGCACTACATTTCTGAGCAGTAGCAGGTGCTTCACAGGTATTTGCCAATTGAAACCTTGGCTTTGGGCTGGGGGTGCAATTCAGTGGTAGAGCACTTTTCTGGCATGCACCAGGTCCTAGGTTTGATCCCTAGTATTGCCAAAACAATAAACCCTGGCCTTTGTTCAAGAAATGAGTTAAAGACACAAAGTCCATGCCAAAAAACCCCAAATAAAATCAAACATGGATGTGCTATCTTTGGACTAATTAAGGCAAAGGAAAGTAAGCATTTGTTTGTTGGGTGCTTACACTCAAGTCTTGATTTCCTCAGTCCCAGTAGTGAGTAAGTTAGTAATGGTATTCACTACAGAGTGTCTGTTGTGCAAATTAAACTAAGTTAACTATCTAAAGTCATCACCTATTGTAAGACTCTCTCTCTCTCTTTCTTTCTTTCTTTCTTTCTTGCAGTGCTGGAGGTTGAACCTAGGACCCCATGCATGTTAAGCTTGCACACTTCCACTTAGCTACAGCTCAACAACCCTCCATGGTAAATCTCAAATCCTGAAACCAAGTGAACACCTTCCTGTGGCTTAGCCTAATTCCCAGGACCCAACTCTGCTCCTCCTTTTCTCTAGGCTTTCAATGGAGATAATTTTTTATCTAAGAAAAGGTAATCTTATTGGAATTGTGCATGAAAGACTGTTTCTAAGCTTAATGGGTTACATACAAACCATATAAATGGTTTGAAAACAAATATTTGAAGATAACTTTTCAAATAAAAGATTAAATTCTGTTCTATATTTCAGTCTTTTTTTTTTCTTTTGGTACTAGAGATTAACCTGGAGCTTTCACACTGAACTATATCCTCAGACATTTTTGACTTTTAAATTTTGAGGCAGGATCTCATTAAGTCAGTAAGTTGCCAAGACTGGGCTAGAACTTTTAATCCTCCTGTCTCAGCTTCCCAGAGTGTTGGGACTAGAGGCATGTACTACCATGCCTAGTTTTATGTTCCAGTCTTAATACCTGAGAAGATACACCTTATCTCAGCTATTCTCGACCCTGAGGCAGGAAGATCACTTGAACCCAGGAGTTTGAGGCCAGCCTGGACAACATAGCTAGGCCAGATCTGGAGAAAAGAAAAAACATAAACTAACCAACAAACTAAAACCCAAGTGATACAGAATGGCAAACTTTCCTAGAGTATTGTATGTATACACAGCTCTCATGTGTATTTCCAGTGTGCCAGACACTGAATATACAAATAAATAAGCCTTTATCCTGTTCCTTATGAATCTAAAGGACTTTTCATTTCTATTCTTGAAAGTAGTCTTTTTCCCCCTCTACTAAGAATTGAACCCAAGGCCTCTGCACCTAGGTACATTCCAGCCATTTTTTGATTTTTATTTTGAGCTAGGGTCTTGCTAAGCTGCCCAGACTGGGTTTAAATTTGCAGTCCTTCTACCTCAGCCTCAGTGTGCTAGGATTGCAGGTATGCATCACTATGCCTGGCTTAAAGTAGTCTTTATAAAGTTTCCAGATTCATGGCATAAGAATAGGAACTCATCAAAGAGAATTATGTAGGCTGATTTTATTCTATCTGGAATCTTTTCATCAAGACACTAGTGAGAGTCTATATTAGCGTGAGACATGATATAAATAAAAGGTAAGTAATATCTGTAAAAATAAATAAAGCACATAGCTTTATACAGTGCCTGAACATGATACACTCTGAATAAATGGTCTACATTAGTAAGAAGAATCAGCAAGTTCTGCTCAGAGACCCATCTATTAACGAAAGTAATTCTGATTTTACATAATAAGTGTTAATAATCCCAGTCTCTTATTTCTGCACAGTACTTAAGTTTAAAAATTCCTCCATTCTTCTTTAATGTATTTTACAAGATAGTCTGAGGCAGATTGAAGAAAAAAGCTTGTTTTTGAGAGAGAGAGAGAGAGAGAGAGAGAGAGAGAGATTGGTTTAGGGTTTTAAAGAATTTCCCCAGCCCGCAGGTGTCATGATTCTTACTATTGATAAACCTCAGTCCTAAAAAGAGTGAATTACCCAATGCTTATGCTCCCCTCTTACTGCCCAGGGGATGTAGCTTATCTCAGTTATTCTGGAGGCTGAAGCAGGAAGATTACTTGAACCCAGGAATTTGAGACCAGGCCCCAATTGCCCTGGTGTTTAGTGCTTGTTGCTGATCCTGCAGTGGTTCAGCCCCTTCCTCAGTGCACCCAACACCTCCCTGTTCCTCAAGCTATAAATGAGAGGATTGAGCATAGGAGTAAGAACTGTGTAGAAGATAGAGACCACTTTGTCCTGGCTAGGGACCCGGTAGTATCTTGGTCTCAGGTAGATGAACATGGCTGCACCGTAGAAGAAGCAGACAGCTGTCAGGTGAGAAGAGCATGTGGTCAGAGCCTTCTTTTGGGCCTGAGCAGAGTGCATACGAAGCACAGTCCCCAGAATTCGACCATAAGAGGCCACAATGATGGAGAAGGGAAAGAGTAGCATGAAAACACAGCAAACAAATATCACTGTCTCAAAAATGGATGTATCTACACAGGCCAGTTTCAACAAGGATAGCATCTCACAGAAAAAGTGGTTCACCTCCCTCAAGTCACAATAAGGGAAGTTCATTACTACCACCATCTGAATCAAGCCATCTAGTATCCCAAAAGCCCAGGAGCTCACAACAATCCAGAGGCAGACCTTCTGATTCATTAGGATGGGATAGTGAAGTGGATGGCTAATGGCTACGTAACGGTCATAAGCCATAAGTCCAAGCAAGAGCCCCTCAGACCCCACAAGACAGACAAAAAGGCCAATTTGTATACCACAACCTACAAAGGAGATGGACTTCATTCCAGATAGGAAGTTGAATGCCATCTTTGGAACATTGGTACAGAGCAACATTAGGTCCATGAGGGAGAGCTGACTGAGGAAGAAGTACATGGGAGTATGAAGTTGTGGATCAATGTAGATGAGGAAGATGAGGAGAATGTTCCCACATAGGGCCACTGTGAAGATTATCATGACCACAGAGAAAAGAACAAGATCAGTTAGGCTGTGGGAAAAAATGCCCACAAGGATAAATTCATCTGCTGATGATTGGTTTAACCATATCTCCATGGCTCAGTTCTTAGTCACCTAAAGAATAGGGATAAAAATATATTGAATTGAGTGACTTTTTTGACGTTGTCAGAATCAAACCCAAAGCACTTGTCATGCTAAGCAAGCACTACCATTTAGCAATATGCCTAACCCCTTTTTTGACATTTAAAAAATATTGCACTCTGTGTTCTACATTTTAATTCAGCTACTCATCAAACCTCAACAGTGTAAGCATTGGGACATAGATGAGGACCCACCTCAATGTTTTCATGACATAGTTATAGGAGCCCTCTTAGCTAATAGAATTGTACCATATATCTGTATTGGTTTGTATCATTACCAAGAAGTGAATAAATGGAGTGTTTTTTATGTGTTACATGAACTTTCAACAATCCCATTCAGCAGTCAAAGTCTTGGCTTTAATATATATATAAAATGGGATTGAATCCAGGGCCTTTACACTGAGCTACATTCCTAGCTTTATTTATTTTTTTTTACTTGTTATTTTTGAAACAGGGCCTCACAAAGTCACTAAATTGTCCAGGCTGGGCTTGGACTTTCCATTTTCCTGCCTCAGCCTCCTGAATGCTGGAAATACAAGTATATGACACCATACTCAGCAATACTGTCTTTTACCTGGGATCATACAGATTTGGTAAATTATCTGTAACAGTGTTTGAATGATTTTATTCCCAAGAGTTAATTTATATATGTTCCAAAAAGAAAAGGAATGATTCATGAGTTACTTGTTAGTCTGTATGTATTTAGATTCTGAGAGTTTATCATGGTAGCCTCTCTGTTATAATGTGGATAAAGGAAATGTTCTTTTAGTGCCCCACATTCACAGAGCTGACGGAAAGAAACAATGACTTGGGACTTCAGCCTTCTAAAACAATGAAGTACTCAGTTATACTGAGACTTTATTTTTTATTTTATTTTATTTATTCATTTGTATTCACACTTGTTTGTAGTACATAATGTTTATACTCCTTGTGTGCAGTTGGTACGTGGACATAACACAGCCTAATTCCTTCCCTACTCCTTCTATCTCATGGTCCCCTTCCCATTTGAGAAAGATGTATCTCCCTATTTCCTATTATCATCTATCTTTTATTTTGCTCCTTATTTGTTATTTGGGTTTCTCACATAAGAGAAACCATGCAACATTTAAGCTTGTGTGTCTGAATTATTTCATTTAACAGTGTGGTCTCAAGATGCATCCCTTTTTCTATAAATGACTCATTTATCTTTTTAATCTCACAATCATGACCACAGTAAATATGGCTTACAAACCAGTGTAAGTATGCTATGTTTAGTATAAATTAAAAAGCATCCTTTTAAAATCCTTCTAACTGATATTTTCTACCCTTTTAGAGGACAGGGTCTCACTGCACAGTATTGTCCAAGCTGGCACTGAATTCATTAGCTCCAGTGATCCTCCTGCCTAAGTCTTTCTAATTACTATGATTATAGATGTGCATCACAATGCCTATCTTCCACTTGTTTTCGTAAATCATTTACTCATTGTCTTATCAAAGTTCTAATTGATTTATTTGAGGCTTGTCAATGAAGAGAAATTTCTCTTAATGTTTGGCCAAGAATTTGTTCTAAACACCTTTTTATGGAAAGAAGTCAAAGATAAAATGTAATTTTACATGGGCAAAGCCAAATCAGATATAAATCTACATATTTAAAGTGCCAAGCTCCCTTGATCATAGTCAAAATATCAGAACTCAAGCCAAATACAAGAATAAATATTTATAAACAACTGGGTGGAAAACATCACCATACTCTGAAAACAACTCTTTTATCATTGGCCTTATAAGTCACCTGGCTGAATCTTGTCATCCCTCTCACAGGCATTTCAAGAGTACTACTCTGCCATAAGGAGGGAAATTTGATTCATTTGTAGGAAAATGGATGCACATTGAGACCATAATGCTAAGTAGAATAAATCAGACACAGAAGGTTAAATATCACATGGTTTTTCTTAAGAGAAACTCAAAATAGAAATAATTTAAAGAGGAAAAATACAAGACAGATGAAATGAAATAGGTATGTAGAATTTGTGGAGACTGGAAAGCGATCTGGGGATGGCAGGAGATGAGAGGGGGGAAGAGGAGGTAAAAGTAAAAAAGATTTGGATGCAATATATGTAGGTACCATTTCTCAAAGATGAATGTAATTACTGTATATCACAAACATATACTAATAAAAATAAAATACAATAATGAAAATTGTAAAAAAAAAAAAAAAAAAAGAAGAGTGGAAAGGTTTTGACTCATACCTCCAAGTTTTTCACAGGCCTCTTGTTCTATTTTCCTCACCCATCCAGTTTCCCTCCCTTCTTCATCTCTCCAAGGCTGTAGTGTCAAGCATTTCTGTGCTTCTGCAAGTAGCACAACAGTGTAGTATTTTTCCCATAAGTTTGAATCAGTTACATGTTGCTATGTAAGTTATTGTTCCAAAAGTTAGCAGCTTAAAATACAATAATACTTATTATCTCAGTTTCTGTGGGTCAGGAATCCCAGGGCAGTTTAGCTGAAACCTCTAATTTAAGGCCTCCCATGGGGTTACTGTCCAGCTGTTGTCCATGGCCAGTCCTCCAGAAGCATGACAGGAAGAGACTCCCCTTCAAGATCACTCATGTGGCAGTGGAAGGCTGCTCTCCTCACAGCATGGAAGCTGATTTCTCCCAGGGCGAATGATCCACAACTGAGGGGAAGCCAAAGCAGCCTAAGCAGAAGGGGAAGTCTCTTATCATCTAATATTAGAAGTAGCATTGCATCACTTCTGCTGCCTACACACAAGGGGATGGGAGCTCAGTGAGGGCTGTCTTGACCTATCACGTTTCCAGTCTCAAATCCTAATGACTGGAATAAAGTGGATTCTGAGGAATTTTAGCACGTATTCTCATAATACAGGATAGGGATTTGCAGGGAGCCTAGAAAGGTAGAAATCAACTACTTTGAGTTCATCAGTCTATCTTTAACCTACTGAGAAGAGGCAGGGATCCTTGCTTTGTTCTAGTAATGAACAGTTCATAATTGGTAAACTGGCATTTTACCTTCCAAGCTCTACAGTCCTAACATTCATTATTCTACTTTACCTCATAGTAATGCAGATTAAAGACAGAGAATATGCTGGTACATAAACAGAAAAGGGGAAACAAACCAACAACCAGCATTAAGAACTACAAGGAAGAGAGAAAAATGGAAGTGACAGGAAAATGACATTCACCTTTGGGTGAGGCCCTTGCAGGAAGTCAAATTCAGCAGAGATGTCCTATGGAGGAGATTCTAGCATCAAAGTAACTCCATTGCCCTTTTCCTGTGATTCCACCTACTAAGTCCTCCAGATAAGATCTCATTCTGTAGCCTCCACCAATCCCTTCAGCCCGTTTTAGATGTTCATGTCACCCTTGGTTTCCCTGGAAACTCTCACAACAGCCTCCTCCAATAGACAATAGCCTCTTTTCATGGGAAGGAGAAAGTAAAAAAAAATTATGAATGTTTGAGGTGATAGGTATGCCAATTATTCTGACCTGGTCATTACATATCATATATATATATATATATATATATATATATATATATATATATATATATTACAATATCACAATATACCCCATACACATCTATAATTATTATGTGTGTCAGTTTAGAACAGGATGGCAAGGGCAAAAGGAGACTTACGCAAGGAGATGGTGGGGATAAATGGGGTCATAGCCAGCATCTGGACACCCGCTCTGCCTACTCACCTTTCATAGTGCACCTTCCTCTCACCCATGTGTAGAGCTCCTCAGTGTCCACGCAGATACTTAGCATGGACACCGAGGGAGGAAGGTAAGGTTAACAACTCCCAAGGGAGCCTACACACACAAGCAGTGGAACAGGAGCTCCCAAGCTTACAATTAAAGAGAGCTCAGGAGGGAGCTTTGAGATATGACCGAGATTGAGGCCAGTGGAGACAGAGTGAAGAATCTTGGTAAGAGGAGTTCCACAGAGCCAGCCAGAGGACAGGAAGACAAGAATTTGAGGAGACTTTACCCTGAGTCTCCTACCGCTACATTTTAGCACTTCCTTTGTGACCCTAAGGTCCTCGTGGGTCTTTTTATATTTTCTTAAATTCTTTTCTTGATACATTTTAGATACACAATACATTTACATTTATCATTGTGTATTTGTACCTATACATGATGTGTCTTGGTTCTTATTTTTCCCCTATTCCCTGTTCTCCCTTCAGCACCTCCACCCTTCCCTATTTAGAAAGACTTTGTTTCCATTTCTTCACTTTCTCATAATTTTTCAAGTTATCAATTATTCATTTTAATCATTTTAATCCTTATTTAAACTTTCAGTTTCTCACACCAGAGAAACTATTTGGTATTTACACATGTGTGTCCTATTTATTTCACTTCTGAGTATGGCTCAATATGCATCCATTTAGCTATAAATGGCTCTAGTTTCTCATTCTTTATGGCTGAGTAGTACTCCATTTTATTAAAAAACCACATCTTCTTTATCCAGTTTCCAGTTGATGGGCAATTGGGCTGTTTCCAAGCTTTAGCTATTAGAAACTGTGCCGCTATAAACATGGGTGCACATATATCGCTGTGCTATGATTCTTTTAATTCTTTTGGGAAGATACCCAGCAGGGGAATAGCTGGGTCAAATGGAACCTCTAGTCCTAGTTCTTTGAGGTATCAGCATACTGATTTCCACAGCAGTTGAACCAGCCTGCACTCCCACCAACAATGGAGAAGGGTTTCTTTCTCTCCACACCCCTGCCAGCATTTGTTATTGGTTGATTTCTTGATAGCAGCCATTCTTTCTGGGGTGAGGTAGAATCTCAGTGTTGTTTTCATCTGCATCTCTTGAATGACCAGTTATTTTGAACATTTTTTCATATATTTATTTGCTGTTTTTACTTCTTTGTCTGAAGTATGTTCCTTTCACATGCTCATTTTTGAATTGGATCTTTAAATTTGGGGGGTCTGATTTTTAAAAAGTTTTTTATATATTCTAGATAGTAGTCCTTTGTCTGAGGTACAGCTGCTAAAAATTTTTTTCCCCATTGTAGGCTGTCTCTTAGCTCTGTTGGTGGTTTCTCTTGCAGTGCAGAAGCTTTTTAATAAGATGAGATCCCAGTTGTTGATTCTTTGTGTAAGTGCATGTCTACTGAGGTTTTGTTCATAAAGTCTTTTTCCTATGCCAATGTCTTCAAGAGTTCCACCTAACTTATCTTCCAGCAAATTTAGTGTTTCTGACTTAATATTTAGATCTTTAATCCACTTCGATCTTAGTTTACTGCATGGTGATAGATATGGGTCTAGTTCTAATCTTTGCCAGTTGAAATCCAGTTTTTCCAACACCATTTATTAAATAGGCTATCTTTCCTCCAATGAGGGTGGTTGGTTCTTTTGTCAAAGATGAGGTGGCTGAGTATGTCTGGAGTTGTTTCTGCATCTTCTAATCTATTCCACTGATCCTCGGGTCTGTGTCTTTTCCAGTACCATGGTGTTTTTATCACAGTAGCTTTGTAGTATAGTTTCAAGTTGGGGGTTGTGATACCCCATGCCATGTCTCTGTTGCCTAGAATCACTTTTGCTCTTCCAGGTCTCTTCTGGCTCCAAATGAATTTTGGATTGTTTTCTCTAGTTCTGTGAAATATACTGTTGGAATTTCAATTGGCATTGTATTAAATCTATATAATAGTTTTGGAAGTATGACCATTTTCACTAGATGGTTCTTCCTACCCAGGAACAAGGGATGTCTTTCCATTTTCTTACATCCTCCTTGATGTCCTTTTTCAGAGTGCTGTAGTTTACTGGGTAGAGGTCTTTTGCTTCCTTTCTTAGATTGATTCCTAGAAATTTCTTTTTTTTGGATGCTATTATAAAAGGAATTGTTTCTCTAATTTCTCTCTCAGTGAGTCTGTTATTTGTGTACCAGAAGGCTACTGTTTTTTGATTGTTGACCTTGTATCCAGCTACTCTACTGAATCTGTCAATTAAGTCTAAAAGTCTTTTGGCCGAGTTTTTTGGGTCTTCAATGAAAAGTATCATATCATCTGCAAATAATGACAGTTTAATTTCTTCCTTTCCTATCTTTATTGCTTTTATTTCTTTCTCTTTTCTAATTTCTGTGGGTAATGTTTTCAGAACTATACTGAATAGGAGTGATGATAGTGGGCATCCTAGTCTTATTCCTGATTTTAGTGTGAAAGTTTTCAGTTTTTGACCATTTAGTATGATGTTGGCTGTTGGTTTTTCATAGATAGCCTTAATCAGGTTAAGATAAAGACCTTCTATTCCAATTTTTGGTAGTGTTTTTTATCATGAATGGGTGTTGGATTTTGTCAAATGCTTTTTCTGCATCTATTGAGATGATCATATGGTTTTTGTCCTTGACTCTGTGAATATAGTGTATTACATTTATTGATTTATGAATGTTGAACCATCCTTGCATCCGTGGGATAAATCTGACTTGGTTAGGGTGTATGATCTTCTTGATGACCATCTGTATTCTGTTTGCCAGTATCTTGTTGAGAATTTTTGCATCTATGTTCATTAGGGAGATTGGCCTGTAGTTCTCTTTTAGAGTTGCGTCTTTCCCTGGTTTTGGAATCAAAGTAACACTTGCTTCCAGGAATGAATTCAGAAGTATTGCTTCCTTTTTAATTTCATTGATGAGTTTAAAGAGTAATGGTGATAGGTCTTCTTAAATGTCTTGCAGAATTCAGCAGTGAAGGCATCAGGACCTGGGCTTCTTTGTTAGTAAATTTTAAATTATGTTTTCAATTTACCCATTGTAATTGGGGTGTTTAGAATTTCTATATTTTCTTTATTTAACTTTGACAATTTGTATGTATCTAGGAATCTGTCCATTTCTTCTGTGTTTTCCATTTTATTATAGTACAGGTTCTCGAAGTAGGTATTGATGATTCTCTGGATTTCTGCTGGGTCTGTTGTGACTTCACCTTTTTCATTCTTAATTGCATGGATTTGAGCCTTTTCTTTCCTTTTTTGATAAGGTTAGCTAAAGGTTTATTTATTCTTTAAAAAACCCATTTTGATTCATTGATTTTTTGTATTGCTCTCTTAGTCTTCATTACATTGATTTCTGCTCTGATTTTTATAATTTCCTCTCTTGTATGAGTTTTGGGTTTGTCATACTCTTCTTTTTCTAGAAGCTTGAGGTTCAGCATTAGGCTGTTTACTTGAGCTCTTTCTGTTTTCCTAATATGGCATTCATTGCTATGAATTTCCCTCATAGAACTGCTTTCATTGTGTCCCATAGATACCTGTATATTGTCCTGGCATTATCATTTACTTGTAGAAACTGTCTAATTTCTTCTTTAATTTCCTCTGTGACCCTTTGGTGGTTCAGGAGAGTGTTATTCACTTTCCATGTGTTTCTGGGGTTTTTGTGGTTTCTTATGCTATTGATGTCCAATTTTATTGCACTATGGTCTGATAATTTACAGGGAGTAACGTTAATTCTTTTGAATTTTCTTAAACATGTCCCAAGAGCTGGCATGTGGTCTATTTTAGGAATGACCCATGTGCAGCTGAAAAGAATGTATATTCTGATTTTGTGGGGTGGATCACTCTGTAAACATCTCTTAAGTCCATTTGTTCAATAGCTTGGTTCAGTTCTAGAATTTCATTGTTAATTTTTTCTCTAGATGATCTGTGTATTTGTGATAGTGGGGTATTGATGCCCCCCACTACAATTGTATTAGTGCTTATTGGGTTTTTCATGTCCATTAATATTTGTTTTGTATAGTTGGGGCATTCATATTTGGTGCATATATATTTTTTTTCTTTTAAATTCTTTTATTGGTACATTTTAGGTATAAAATACATTTACATTTATCATTGTGTGCTTGTACCTGTACATGGTGAATCTTGCTTATTTTTTACCCCATTACCTGTGAACCCCTGACCCCCTCCACCCTTCCCTAATTTATATAGATTTCATTTCCATTTTTTTTCTTTTCTCATAATTTTTCCTTTCCCTTCTTTCCTTTCCACTTCCCCTCCTACCACCCCTACACCTTTGGACCTTTTAATATTTCAAATTACCAGTTATTCATTTTAATCACTTTAGTCCTTAGCTACACTTTCAGTTTCTCACACTAGAGAAACTATTTGGTATTTTCACGTGTGTGTCTTATTTATTTCACTTAAGAGTGTGACCTCAATATGCATCCATTTAGCTATAAATGGCTCTAGTTTCTCATTCTTTATGGCTGAGTAGTACTCCATTTTATTAAAAAACCACATCTTCTTTATCCAGTTTCCAGTTGATGGGCAATTGGGCTGTTTCCAAGCTTTAGCTATTAGAAACTGTGCCGCTATAAACATGGGTGCACATATATCGCTGTGCTATGATTCTTTTAATTCTTTTGGGAAGATACCCAGCAGGGGAATAGCTGGGTCAAATGGGACCTCTAGTCCTAGTTCTTTGAGGTATCAGCATACTGATTTCCACAGTGGTTGCACCAGCCTGCACTCCCACCAACAATGGAGAAGGGTTTCTTTCTCTCCACACCCCTGCCAGCATTTGTTATTGGTTGATTTCTTGATAGCAGCCATTCTTTCTGGGGTGAGGTAGAATCTCAGTTTTGTTTTCATCTGTATCTCTTGAATGACCAGTTATTTTGAACATTTTTTCATATATTTATTTGCTGCTTTTACTTCTTTGTCTGAGAAATGTATGTTCCTTTCACATGCCCATTTTTGAATTGGGTCTTTAAATCTGGGGGGTCTGATTTTTAAAAAGTTTTTTATATATTCTAGATAGTAGTCCTTTGTCTGAGGTACAGCTGCTAAAAATTTTTTCCCCATTGTAGGCTGTCTCTTAGCTCTGTTGGTGGTTTCTCTTGCAGTGCAGAAGCTTTTTAATAAGATGAGATTCCAGTTGTTGATTCTTTGTGCAAGTGCATGTCTACTAAGGTTTTTTCATAAAGTCTTTTCCTATGCCAGTGTCTTCACGAATTCCACCTAAGAGTCACGCGGAAGACGCCAAATCACCCTGCTGCAGACAGGCAGGTCTGCCCATGCCCTACCGAGGTCCCCAGTTGCGCGGAATACACCGAATCAGCCCACTGCACACAGGAAGGTCTGTGCACGCCCTACCGAGGTCCTGACTAGTGCGGAAGACACCGAATCACCCCGCTGCAGACAAGCAGCCACCTGGTTCCACACTACAAAGGCCCAGAGGACACCAGACCACCAGACCAAGGTACTGAGTCCCGCTGTTCCCGGCCCAGTTGTAGGGGCTTCTGAGCCATCGTCCCACTGCTCCTGGTCCAGAGGAAGGGGCTTTCTGGCCACCATCCCAGCGTCACACACCATAGATCCATCCACTTCTGAAACTTTCCATCTGTGAGCACATGAGGCTTTGGGGCTATCTAGATACAAGCCATAACAAGTGGTAAGATTAAAGCTCATTTATGTGCTCTAAAGTCAACTCATGTTGAAAATCAAAGCATGAATCTCATACCAAATTTAATCATTTCTCCTTTTGACCTTGCTTAAATCAGGTCTAACTTAGGTCTTGAAGATTCAAAGTAGGGGAAAAAAAATCTGTGAATAGCAGTTTCCTTGTTTATCCTTTAAGATTTTAAAAGCCTTGGAGATGCTCTTTGAAATTTCTGTTTTTCTCAAAAAATTTCCTCCTACATCTCAACTTACACTTCTTTTATTTAAAAACACACTATCTGTATAAAGTTTTTAAATATAATGTGCAAGTCTAATTTATTAATTTCCCAAGTGGTTGAGGGTATTTAAATATTTTTTCGAATATTTAACACTAGGGCTGGGGATTTAGTTCAGTGGTTCCTGCCCCTGCCTTGCAAGCACAAGGTCCTGAGTTTGATCCCTGGTACCAAAAAAAAAAAAAAAAATTAACACTAAATGAAAATAGTAAATATCACATACATGTTCATGAGATTTAATATTTTTCTGTTAGAAATTCTTTTTAAATGTCCATCCAACTCTTGTATACTGGGGATCAAATCCAGGGCTTCACACATCCAAGCAAAATGCACTACCACTAAGCTACATTCCCAATTCCTTATAATTTTTTTCCCCTCATTGTTTAGAGAAATGCACTAAAGTATTCATTCATGAAATTATATTATTTTTACATAATATGATTGTGAATGGACAGAGCTAAAAGAAGGGGAGTATAAATGAAATGTTATTGGCCCTGAATTGATAATTGTTAGAAGTAGATGATGACTACATGAAAAGTATATAATGTTTATGCAAGGTACAGTGTACACAGTATTCTATTCCTTATATATAAGAAAGGAAAAAAAATTGATGAAGTTTGTAATTGAATCCAGAATTTCTGCATGCTAAGAAAGCACTTTAATACTATGTTATAACCCTATCTCTAGAAAAGAAAATTTTACACATATTTCTTTATATTTATTTATTTATTTTATTTGGTACCTGGGATCGAACTTGGGACCTTGCGAGGCACGTGTCGCAACCACTGAGCTAAATCCCCAGCCATATTTGTTTATATTTAGAAAACCAAACAGCAGAAGATTAACAAAACCTCGTAAATGTGGTTATATAAAATGTAGGGCAGAAATATGAGGGAACAGAGATTAAAATTATGCACATTTGAGTATAATTTATTTCACAGTTTGGACTTTTATAAATATTTTATGAAGTTAAAAATGAAAATTAAATTAAAACGAATTTCCAGCTATTTTGAACTAGTTCTTATCAGAACAACTTTCACAGTTAGAAAAATTAAGTTGCATAAAATTCAAGTAAAACTTTTTGAAATCATCACAAAGATTCCACAATGTCCATGACATGAGAGGTGGCAATCCCAAGGAAGCCTTTTGAAGTGAGTTGAGCATTGTGTAGTGCCTTTCCTTTCAAGAAATTTACTGTTTCATAAGTGACACAGTGTTTCCTAGCTGCAAAGCTGAAGCATGGGAAACAAAAATTAGAATTCAGAGCCCTCAAAATATTCCAGATTTCCAGCTATACCTCCAGAAAAACTATACCTAAGAGTAGTTATTAATCAGAAATAATACACATGGCCTCTACAGTGGAATCCTTCCCAGCAGAAATCTCCCGAGCCTGTCCTTTGTTGCCTCCATTTCTATCATCATTCTGGTCCTCTGAGCTCTGATTAGTATCATGCATCAACTACCGCTTGCAACATTCTAGGGCTTCTGGAGCCCAGTTCTTCAAACTTTTCCAAACTCTCCCATGACCAAGTCCCAAAGGCTTCTAAACCACATATTAAAGTATAGTTACAATGATTCCACTTATGATACCAAAATCTGTCTTACATAGAGCTAATCTAAGAAGAGATGCCCAAAAAAGGTATAACTGGTTCACATGGAATTTCTATTATTAATATTTTGAGCAATCTCCATATTGATTTCCATAACAGTTTTGCTAGTTTACATTCTCGCCAACAAGTGGAAGGGCCTCATTTTCCCAACAACTGGACAGCATTTGTTGTTTTTTCAGTTTTTTGACAGCTCTTCTCTCTCTGGAGTAATGTGAAATCTCAGTGGTGTTTTGATTTGAATATCCCTGATGGGAAAAAAGGCTAAACATGTTTTCATATACCTATTACCCATTTCTATGTCTTCTTTTCTATTCATTCAAATTTCTATTTTTTATTGGGTCTTTTATTTCAGGGGGATCTTGGGGGTTTTTTTGAGTTCTTTATATATTCTAGATATTAGTCATCTGTCTGCGGAGTAGCTGTAAATTTTTCCCCCATTTTAGAGGTTTTATCTTCACAAGATTGCTTGGGGAAAAAAAGGTGTGAGTGTGATACTGCCTGTCACCTCCCCCCCATTCCTCTCTTACTTATTGGCACTATTTCTGGATTCCTGAAGCAGCATTCATGCTTCACATCTTCCCTTGGCCTCTCCACCTGAATGATGGCCTTATGAGGTCTTCTGCTTTCCATTCCTGCTCAGGATCGATGTTTCCCCGCTGAAAGCTTGTAACTGGTCTTGGAGCCTTAGCTCACTCACACCAAGGAGGGGGGCATGGACCAAGAGTTCAGGTTCTGCCCCAAATTTATCTTTGCAGACTAAGATTACGGCACAAAGAGCCTCAGGAGGGGTGGCAAATGACCTGTTTACTTGAATCAAGCTCTGCCAAGACAGGAAGAGATGGCATACAAAAAGCTTCTGGATTGTGGCAGGGCATCTGTGATTTCTGCAAGTCATGGTTGTATGAGAGAATAAGCCACAGATGGGTGCAAGGGGGACCATAGAACCATAGCCAGTGCACATGCCGGGGAGAGGGTTGAAGGAGCAGTGCTCACCATGTGGATGTGCAATTTCTGAGGCTCCAAACCACACATGGACGTTGGAGGGCCAAGGCCGCTAGCCTTGTTTTTCTGGGGTGTGTATGTATTCATGAACTCCAAGGAAGGAGGGGACTGCCAGCATCCACACCCTGAACCAGAAGAGTCAGAAACCTGTGCCTGTGTCTGTTCTGACCTCCTGGCCATCTAGCTCACTGGGAGGCATAGACTATAGGGCAAAGGAACGAGTGCTCTCTGGAGAATCCTTCTTGTACATCAGGGTTTCATGTCCCCATTATCCCATGAGAGAAGTGAGTTGGGAATCCAACATTGTGGTATGAAATTCTGCTAGACTGCCCTTTCATTCTGCATGTCCAGGTCCCTCCATGAGCCTCCTTTCTGCCATGTCACCAGAACCTGGGAACTGAGCACCTGGAGCCTCCTGGAGAAGATGGAGGCATTCACCTGGTCTTCAAGTCTCAGGTCCCATGTGCAATGCTGCTGCTGAATTCCTTTCTCTGTGGCTGAACTTGACTCATGAGTCTCCATATCACCCAGCATGAGAAACTTGATCTTATCATTTCAAGGCATTTCTGCTTTCACATTCAGCAGCTTTGGGGTGTCTGTTCAATCAGTTCAGATTCCTCCCTCCCCTTCTTGCCTGCATCTCCCAGGAACAGAATCCAAGTTCTTAGAGGTCTCATGTCTGATCCAGGGTAGAAAGTTTCCCTTAGGTTGTCACTGTCCTTCTTGCTGCAGAGTAGTCTCTAGGCCAGCAAACAAGTTCAGGGAGAGGTGTGGCAACGCGGTCACTCTGATCTTTTATTGAGTGTGAGTCTTGTCTCCTCCATCAAGGACCCTATGATCTCCTTCTTGAGGGACATGGGTCTTGGTTGCGCTTGGATTTCTTGAGCAGCAAGGCTCCCTAGAGCACCCAACAGGGCACTTGTTTATGTTGTGGACTCTGAAGAAAGATTGATGCTTGGTCTAGGCAGCTGAAATTCCTTTCTCGGCTGCAAATGTTAGAATTCCTACAGTCTAAAAGAAATAAAAGCAGCAAGTAAATATATGAAAATATGTTCAACATCACTGGTCATTTGAGAGATGCAGATGAAAACAACACTGAGATTCCACATCAGCCCAGAATGAATGGCTGCTATCAAGAAATCAACCAATGACAAATGCTGGTGGGGGTGTGGGGAGAAAGGAACCCTTATCCATTGTTGGTGGGAGTGCAGACTGGTGCAACCACTGTGGAAGTCAGTATGGAGATACTCACAGTTGCCACTGAAATATATCTGCCCTGTCCATGTGGGGTGTGCAGTCAACAGGATGAGTCAAGCTGAATTTCTATGTTTTACTACATTTTCTGTAGAATAAATGTATCCAGATTCTCTGGTATATATGAACTGCCAAAATTGAACCAAGAAAATGTAAAAATTTAATCCAATAAAAAAGGCAATGAAATTGAAACAGTAATTTAAAAAACCCAACCAACTTAAAAAAAACCCAGAACCAGGCTGGGGATTTAGCTCAGTGGCACCATGCCTGTCTCACAAACCCAGAACCCAGTCAAATGACCACTGAATTCTACATAAACTTCAGAGAAAATCTAATACCATTATTCCTCAGAATCTTTAATGAAATTGAAAGGGAAAGACCACAGCCAAACACATTCCTAGAAGCTTGATTACCTTGATTCCAAAATCAGACAAGAATTCAAAACAAACAAACAAACACCCAAACCAAACTACAGGCCAGTCTCACTCATGAACATAGATGCAAAGATTCTCAACAAGATACTTCCAAATATAATGCAACAAATCATCTAAAAGTTCATACATCATGTTCAAGTAGGCTCCATACCAGGGATACAAGGCTGGTTCAACATACTCAGATCAGTAAATGTAATACATACCATAAATAGAAGCAAAAACAAAACCCACATGATCATTTCAGTAGTTATAGAAGGAGACTTTAACAGAATCCAACATCCATTTATGATGAAATCTCCACTTCTCTTCAGTGTAGTACTTGAGATTTAGCCAGAGGAATCAGGAAAGAGAAAGAAATAAAAGGGATGTGTATGGGAAAAAAAGAAATCAAACCCTACTTATTTACAGATGACATTATCCTTTACATAAAAGACCCCCAAAATTGAACCAAAATACTCTTAGAACTTATAATTCAATTTAACAAGATAGCAGAATACAAAATCAACAAACAAAGGTCAATAGTGGTCCTGTCCTTCAATAAAGAACCTAGTGAGTAATTAGGAAAACAATACCATTCAGAATAGGTTTAAGAAAAAATTAGTACTTAGGAATTAGCCTAAAAAGAAAGCAAAAGCTCTCTATAATGAAAACTATAGCATAGTTAAACCTTGGATTGTGAGTAACTTGTTCTGCAAGTGTTCTTCAAGATGAGCAAACACTTGTAATAAATTTTAACTTGATAAACAAGTAACGTCTTGCAATATCAGTAGTATGTGACACCAAATGTCACATGATCACAACTGAGCCAATGGTTCTCTCTTTTCTGTGGGATTGTGGGTGATAAGCAAGAAGCTATAGAGAAAATCTCATGTGCAGAGGAGGTGGAGAAAAAGGAGGAGTTCCTCACTTCAAATGAGATTAAGCAGATGTGTAAAATGTGGGAAACAGTACAAAATTTTGTAGAAAAGCACCACTCAATAAGGCTATGACTGTGCAAACAATTTGTTTAAAGACAATGCAATGCCATAGTTCCACAAAATCCTCAAAAGGAAGCAAAAGCAAGTGTCATTGGATAAGTTCATTGTTAAAGTTGCACCAAAAGAAAAAGATTCCATTGAGCCAACCAATAGCAGTGATCCATTAGTAATAGTAAAAGTCGTCCTACACAATAACCAACCCTCTTCTGTCTTGTCTCTCTCACACTAGCCATGGAAGTTTTCTTTATATTTTGTATCATGTTACAAGGTTGCAATCATTTTATATGAATATTTGGGGGTTATGGAATGAATTATCTGAGTTTTCATTATTTCTTAGGGGGAAATTCATTTTGATATACAAGTGCTTTGGATTATAAGCATCTTTCTGAAAGATATCCCTGTTCCAGAATAGGCAGAATGAATATTTTTGAAATGGCCATACTTCCAAAACTAATATATAGATTTGATCCAATCGCAATCAATATACCAACAGTATTCCTCACAGAGCTAAAGAGAGCAATCCTAAAATTCAAATGGATGCTGAAGAGACTCCAAATAACAAAAGGAATTCTAGGTAACAAAAGTAAGGCAGAAGGCATTACAATCTCAGATTTCAAGTTATATTATAAAGGTACATGATAAAAACAGCATGGTACTGACATAAAAACAGACATATAGATCAATGGAGGAGAATATAGGATGCAGAAACAATCCCCAGCACATTCAGGCTTTGACAATAGGGCCAAAACTTATGCTGAAAAAAAGATAGCCCCTTGAATAAATGGTGCATAGAAAACTTGCTATACACATGCAGAAGACTGAACCTAGGCCCATGTTTTCACCCTGTACTAAAATAAAATCAAAATATATCAAAGACTTGAATATTAAAATAGAAATACTTAATTTATGAAAGATAAAGTAGGTAAAATTCTACAAGACCTAGGCATGGGCAAGGAGTTTCTGAACATAATTTCAATTGCACAAGAAATAATATTGAGTCTGGGCATGGTGGCTCATGCCTGTAATCCCAGAACTCGGAGGCTGAGGCAGGAGAATCACCATGAGTTTGAGGCCTGGGGTACATAGTGAGTTCAAGCCCAACCTGAACTGCATATTGAGACCCTGTCTCAAAAAAAATAACATTGATATGTATATGTAATAATTTTCCAAGATGATTGCTATTATTATGTATCACATACATATACCGATAAAATATATGTATTAAAATTATAAGAACTAGGAATTTAACTCTAAACTCCCTGGGATCAATTTCCAGTATTGCAAACACACACACACATGTGCGCATACACACACACCAAAATAAGAAGAAGAACAACAACAATAAAAACAAAAAGTGGAAAAGCCATTAGAACAAAGAAACCAGAAATAAATACCTGCACTTACAGCCAACTGACTTTCCTGAGGGGACTGAACCCATGGCTTCATACATGCTACTATTAATCTATATTCTCAGCCCTAATTTTAAAAATGTATTTTATTTTTAAAATTTTACTGATACCCCAAAACATGAAAATTGTACATACCAATGAGGTGTTATGTGATGTTTTGATATGTGTGTGAATTTTGTAATATTTAAATAAGTTTCAATATATTTACCACTCTGAAAATGTATCATTTCTTTATGATAAAAACATTAAAAGTCCTTTCCTCTAACTTTTGAAATATATATCCTCTACAGCCACTCAGTGTGCAATAACATGCCAGAACTTCTTACACCCACCTAATTTTAACTTAGTACCTCTCCATAAACTTTTCCTTATATACTACCTCCAGCATCTGGTAACCACAATTCTACTCTCAACATTCATGAGATCAGTTTTTTCAGAATCCACATGAGTGAAGAGCATGCAGGTTTGTCTTTCTGTACCAGGCTTCTGTTGCTTAACACAATGATCACCAAAACTAGAGCTTTATCTCTCAGCACTTATAAATATCAACTCAAAATGGATTAAAAACTTAAAAGTAAAACCTAAAGCTATGAAACTATATTGATTATTTTAATTTAAATTAAATTAAATTTTTTTTCCAGTACTGGGGATCAAACTCAGGACCTTACAAGTGCCAGATGGGCTTGTTGCCACTGAGCTACATCTCCTGCCTCTGATTATTTTTATATTTAGGAGTGTTCAGATGACTTTTAATATTTAAATTGCTTTCATTATTAAGAAGTTAAATTTCATGTTAAGGGTGATTATAACAATAGAAACGTTTCTTACAGGGCCTAGGATTTAGCTCAGTGCTTCTTCCGCCTCCCTCGCAAGCGCAAGGTGCCGAGTTTGATCCCCAGTACCTAAATAAATAAATAAAAGAAATGTCTCTTGCACACTCATAAGTATTTAAAAACTGAATTTATTTCCATTGAATGAAAGTTACACATTTAGGGGACTATTAAAATGAAGGCTTGATATCAAATTCTGAGTTGTTTTAGAAAAGACATGGTTTTTGGATGAAGCTTACATGAGGCTTATACAAACATGCATGATTTTAGTAATGACTAGTGAATGAAAAAATTCTTGGTACAGAAATCTGTGAACTTTATTGTAAACAAGTTATGAACAATATTCATTTTCTCTATGAATACATAAACTACAAGATTTAGTTAAACCAAGACAATACAGTAATTAACTATTTTCCACTGATGCAATTCCTTGAGGGATAACTCAATAAAGCCCCATGCTTTGAATTTCTAATATTTATCTGAACCACCAACTTCCCAGAAAACATTATTCCCCAGTGCCTGGAAAGTGCTGCCTTCATTTCAGTTATTATGGACTTAATGAGAATTTAAAATATCCCTGGGTCTATGCTACCTGTTCAATCTCATATAAAAAAATCATACTTCTTTCCTTGCATAAAAACTTCTCAGCTAGATTCTAGACCAAGATACCCAATTTCACAAATCAACTGAGATTTTTTTTTTTCCTACTCAGAGAAACTCTGGTAAGTGAGACTTCTCCAAATTTTATAGGATTCGTATGACATTTAAGTGATGCCTGCTAAAGTGTCATAGCTTATGTCAATCTTCATAGCTATAACTCCAAGTAAGATATATAATTTCTTACCCTGAAATTAAGAATAGTTTAAATAGACTGGGGAATATGTGCATATAAGTGAATATAATAAAATCAAATTATTTTTAAGAGATCTTAATGAATTCAATCTGGGCTCCAAAGAAGGATCAATCTTACTTGGGTTGACAAACTCAGAATATTTTATTTTATTTTATTTTATTTTATTTTATTTTATTTTTTGGTACCAGGGATGAACTCGGGTCCTTGTGCTTGCAAGGCAGGCAGCGGAACCACTGAGCTAAATCCCCGGCCCTAGAACATTTTAAATAAGAAGAAATAATCTGTTTCAAATAATAATTAAATATTTGTCAAGGAAACGAGGAGAGAGACTATTGGGAGAAATTCCAGGCAAAAGAAAATGTATGACTGGAAAAAAAAAAGAAAAACCCAGAACAGCATAATGATACACTGTGATTGGTTAATTGAAGGTAATCAAAGTAATTTTGCATTATTGCATGTGGAGTTTGACATGGTGTTGGAGAATACATGAGAGAATACAGGGAAGGTAACCAGTCAATCTATTGTGGAACATACTGTTTGCTATCCTAAGATTTTGGACATTATATCATAATAAAAATCAACAGAGTTACAAGCAAAATTAAGAATGTTGCAAGATGTCATTTGCGTCATTGATCATCCTAGCAACCGTATGAAGGTTGAATTGGAATTACATAAAGCTAACATATAAAATATTGCCAGAGATGATGGTTTCCATTAATCTATTAGTGTAATAAAAGTAATAATCACAAGAGATAGCCCATAAAATTTGATGTTTGATTTGACAGCAGATGAAAGAGAAGTTGTGCCTTCTTTGATATAGATAACAGTGATAGGAAGATAGTTGAAAAAAGAGATGTGCTATAAAGAGAAAGCCACAGTTGGAGGTAGCTGACTGTGGAGTTGGATATGAGAATCATGCACTCAGAAGACCTATGGTAGTGCTTTCAACTCTCTCAGTTTAGTGAAAATGTGTAAATGTGTAGAAAAGCTTTTAAACTATCTCCTTTAAATGTCAATTACAAGAATTATTTTAGTAAAACATGAAGAAAGGAAATCTGAGGACAGGTTATTTTAATATGATCAAAGTTCAATAAATGTGCAGAAAAGGAACTAGATAAGAATAGAAACTAAGAAAGAATATTTACCACTCACACACACACACAACAGCGAGTGGCTTAGAGCCTATGGAAGAGAGAAGTTTTAGAAGAAAAATTGTGTAATATGTCATTTATTGAGAAAGGTAGTCTTAAATAATGATGAAGTAACAAGAGCACACTGAATTTACCATTGGTACAGTGATCTATGGGTTTGGTAGAGAGGACTGGGTAAACTCATGGGATAAGCATAATAACCATGGTTCACAAAATGAATGAAATGTCAAAAAATACACAGAATTGTAGGTTATTCTACTCAGAAGCATGGTAATAAAGAGAAAGGAGACTATATGTAAGTATTAACTGTGGAGTAAGTGCTTTTCATTTCTTAAGTGGGTGAGATTTAAAACAAATCTATATCTTATATATAGATATTTATTTTGTGTGTTCATATATAAACAATATAGCGATCAATATAATTGGCTCATTGAAAATAAACTCAGTAAATCAAGTTTCACATGAGTTTTTATTTATATACACATATGTATAAAAAAGCAGTATGTAGTAAGAGAGAGAAAGAAGGGAAGGAAGGAGAGAGGGAGAATTAGTGTATAATAGTGAAGCAGCCATTTGAGATAGAAGAGTGGTGAGAACAAGGATAGTCACTGGTTTGGAAAGGAAAAAAGATATAGTTTCACCTCTATGTAGGTAAAAAATTGAGAGATTTGACAACTAATTATCTACATTTTGTCATTCATCCCAAGAGATAACATGATGGATACTAAATTTGCAGATGAGGTTCTGTAAGGAATTAGAAGAGCTGACTTACAGAAAGTAGGAGAATGACTTCTAGGAAAATACAGGATTTCAACAGTTGAGAGGTCAAAAACAGACGGAAAAAGTTTAGAAATATTTTGTAGAATAAAATAAAATTTGTGTATGTGTGGTTAGTGGAGGAAAAAATATTTAGGGAAGCAAATAGCATTGAAAGAATCACTATGCTCTGCAATAAATTTAGTTCTGTTACAAAATAAAAGATTTAATACAAGATGACTTTAAAGGATTGAATGCAAGTATAATATGGTCTCACAATACATATTCTCCTTCCTTCCTATTTGAGAATCAACACAACTGGCAAATAATGAAATTTAAATAATAAAATTATCCAGTTCTTATTTTTTTGTTGTTGTTTTTGTTTTTCTGGTACCTGGGATCGAACTCAGGACTTTGCGCTCGCAAGACAGGTACCGTGCCACTGACCTAAATCCCTGGCCCTTAAAATTATCCCCTTCTTAATCAAGATATAAAAATTATATTCTACTTCAAAAAGGAAAAATATTAAAATATATTGATGTGAGCTGCTGAGGGCAGATTATTATGCATGCACGTGTGTGTGTGTCTGTGTTGTATTAAATTTTTTTCTGATAGTCTTCCCCATTCCTCCTCCTATGAAGAAATATTTTGTGTAGAGGGAAAAAGAAGAAGATAATGCTTTTGGTTTAAAAGCCAGTGACAATTTTAAATATAAGTGAATTGCCTTAACATATTTGTATTTTATTTTAAATTCCAAACCTACCATCCAATGTTTGGAACAGGTTAAGCCATGTGTTAGCAGTAGTTTTTCATGCTTAATGGAAGAACAGGAAAATAGTAAGAACAAGAAGCTCTTTGAAGAATAGAAGCCCTACCTCCCTCAAATCCCTGTTGCCATTTTGAACAAGATGGACCCTGGGGTCATAGGCGATGAATTTAGGGAACTTTTTGTTCTAAGATTTCCTTGTGGAAAAGTATGTCTCCTTAAAATTACTTAATTATTTTTAGTGAGTTCTCTAAATAAATCACAGCAAAAACAGTAATATACCAGTACAAGTGATTTTTAATAATTTCACTTTAGTTAGAGATTAATAAATGGAAGAAATCACAATATCTGATAGAATAACTCATGTAATTTGATTGCTAAGTTGTCTGTATGGAATTGAAATCAAACATATAATTAATTAAGTAAATAGTTATTTAGTGCCTATATATTAGGCACCATTGTTGAGGTTGGAGAAAAGGATTGAGATGAAGAATATTCCTGTTGGTCAATTCAGTGATAAGGATACTTACTGAATTTTCAACAAATTTAAAACAAAATGAAACAAAACAAAACTGAACTAGAGTGATTCTGGTACTCAGACTTCTATAATACAAACACATTTAAATTAGAGTAGAAAAAGTAGCATTACTCAAACAGGACAATTACGTTACACCTGCTATCAATGTTTGTTTAGTTGGCTGCTTATTTTTAAAATAGACTCCTATACTAGAAGGAGAAAATAAATGTTTTTTTTCTCTCTTTGAAGAAACAACAATGAGGGATAATAGTGGAAATGTATAAACACCACCATTCTACTTATCACATAGAAAATAATAAATACATTTCAGAAAATTTTATTTTTTGCTTAAATGAATTTAATGGAAAAAAATAGCCCATGTCCTCCTAAGGGCTTTTAAAGTATTCTCTAAGGACAAGGTACTGCCACTCAGTTGCAAGATCTGTCAGTGTCCAAAGTTCGTGATTCATTGCCTGGTTTTCCTGGCACATGAATTTTACAAATTTTTTCTTGACACAATTAACTATTTATTTATGGAATGCAATGTGTTGTTACAATTTTGACATTTATTACACTCTTCAAGATTTTTCGGGAAAGCTCATTCCAACCAAATCTTTTTTAAATGTTAAGAGCATTTCAGAGGCAAGAAATACGACTGATCTGACATCCATCCTACATTTGTCTCTAGGTTGTTCTTAGATCCATTTACAAGGTCATATCATTAACTTCATTTTAGTATATCAGTATCATTTTCACAAACTTTATTCAAGGCCAAGACTTTATCATTTCCACCAATTTCTCCAACTTTGACAACCTAAACTCTTTTCCAGGAAATTCTCATGATTAGTTGATTACATTCAAGGTCTCTATTTCTGAATAATAGCTAACTTTTTTCTGAATTAAATGTTAACTAATTGCAATAATGAAAAATTCTTCTTGATATTAATATTTCTGGGGTATGGATGCTGATTTAGTTGACATGCAAACATATTAAATATCACACATTCTTTTCCAACTCTTCTTAAACAGAATTAAATTTGGTACTTTCAGAGTATGGTCAACTTGACCTCAAAGAATGGCTTCCTCCTCATGGGTTTTTCTGATGACCGTAAGCTTCAGATTGTACATGCGCTACTCTTTTTGGTAATATACCTGCTGGCCTTAACAGGTAACATCCTCATTATTACCATCATTACCTTAGACCATCATCTGCATTCTCCCATGTATTACTTTTTGAAGTACCTCTCTCTTCTGGACATCTGCATCATCTCTGTCACAGTCCCACAGTCCATTGCAAACTCACTTACAGACAATAATTACATTTCCCTTGGTCAGTGTATTCTTCAGGTTTTCTTCTTCATAGCTCTAGCCTCATCAGAAGTGGCAATCCTTACAGTAATGTCTTATGATCGGTACGTAGCCATCTGTCAACCACTACAGTATGGGACTATTATGAATCCCAGTACTTGTCAGCATTCAGTGACAGCTGTGTGGGTGGTGGGCGGCATCTGTGGGCTCATGCACACAGTAGTTAACTTCTCCATTCCTCTCTGTGGGGAGAGAGTTATTCACCAGTTCTTCTGTGATGTTCCTCAAATGTTGAGACTAGCCTGTTCTCATGAATTCATTAATGAAATTGCAGTGGCTGCATTCACAACCTTGGCAGCATTTATCTGTTTGATTTCCATTGTGTTCTCCTACATTCGCATCTTCTCAACAGTACTGAGAATCCCATCAGTAGAGAGTCAGACCAAGGTCTTCTCCACCTGCCTACCACATGTATTTGTAGTCACCTTCTTCCTCTCAACAGCAGGCTTTGAGTTTCTAAGGCCCCCTTCAGATTCCCCATCAGCTATAGACCTCATGTTCTCAATATTCTATACTGTGGTACCTCCAACACTCAATCCAATTATCTATAGTTTGCGAAATGAAGCCATGAAGGCAGTGCTGAAGAAGACACTGTCAAAAGAATTTTTTCAGAGAAAAATGTATTTAAAAACCATGTTTAAACGTTAAGTACCCACACGAATTAAAAATCATGTTATTATGCTTTAGATTGGCAGAGGAGTGAGTGTGATTTCTTCCCAGGACTCCTTCACATTTTTCAATTCTTATGTTCCTCAAATATAATTCTGCAAAATGTAAGATATCTTGCTCGTATAGATACTGGCCTTCCTTCCTCCAATTCAAGTGTTAAGACATCTTTTAGAAATTTCTGTGAAATAAAAGTTGGTTTTAACACATGTACACTAGTTTACCATCAGTTGACACTAAATTTAAGAAAAATTAATTTTCTTGAAGTTACTTAAAAAATGGTGATACTGTGATTCAAATTAATAATTTTCTGTCAGCTCCCTCATTTGCCTCTCAATGCAAATGCTTTGTGTCTCTACTGTGGGTTTGTGTATATTTATCTGATAAATAAGAATATATGACCATAATCTACTAATGAGAAAACCCTCAGATATTCTTCTATTCCATCATTGAAAATGTTTGTATTAATTCTCTGTACTTATACATAATGATTTTAGCAAAAAAATTTTGTAGCTGGGCAGGGATGCTTCTTGTGTCTATGAGACAGTATAAAGATGAATGGTACATGAACAGCTCAAACCAAAGTGTGTATAAGCTCAAATATTTGTGATTCCAATGTTTGATTCATTTTCGGATAATGTTCCACCATTTTTAAAAAGTCTCTGAGGTCAAAAAGGGGTAAAATTAGACTGTTTCCTTCTATTTTGAAGTAAAACAAAGTACACGTTCTAATGATGACATGAATGAGCAATTACCGAGTAATGGGAGAGGGGAATATTTTATATGGCTTTGGATTAATGATTCAGTTATAATATTCACACATGCATACACACGGATGAGAGGTTTTGCTTCTTTTTAAATGTTGTGCATTTCTTCTCTTTCATTATAAAGTTGGAATTTATGACAAAAATTTCATTAGTGCCATATTTTGTAGTCCTGAAGCTTAGTCAACAGCCATTCCCCTTTCTCTCTATATATGCACATTTCAAAAAAATACATATTATATAAAGAGGTTACATATTACTTGTAAAAAATTCTAAATTGGATATTAAGAAAAGTTTTTTAAATAAACCATTAATTCATTGGAATATATATTGTACTATTTATAAATGTACTTCTTGATGGTTTTTATTCAAGTGTATACATTTTAAAATATATTGTTATAACACCATACATAATGATTGATAAACTCTTATTATAAAATGTCATAATATTTCTAAATCAATATGTAAATATGTAAAATCTTTTAAACAGCTATGTTATATTTAAACCACTTCCTATTTAGAATGCTTAGTTTTTATTGTGATTATTATAAAAATAAACATCTGAATTCATAATGACTTTTGTACATGTGTATGGTTAATATTTTAGACCTCAGGCTTCATAGTAGAACTGCTTCTTCTGCAGTCTCCCATCTCCTACATGTGTTCAATAAATCATTGCATATGCCTGAGTGCTCACTGATCTTTTGGTTTGCCTTCTCTGAAATAGATAATCTTTTATGGAATGCATTATTAATCTTAAAATTTATTATGTGAAGTGTTTTTTACTCAGAAAAAAATTAAAATCTCAAGGGCAACAGAAGAAATGGTATGGTATGTATTTTTCCAATCTTCTTGCCTTGTCTTCTCACCTTTTCAGGTATATTTAGAGAAAAACCTTTTTACAAATTGTTATAATAGTTTATTGACATTTTATGATTCATGTTTTAATGTATGTGTGACAGTCACAAAGATGTTTTCTTTTAGAAAGTCATACTTTTAGCTTTTACATTGTGTCTGATCCACATTGAGTTAAATTTTGTGTATGCTATAAGTATTTTGCATGTTCATTATTTTAGTTTTTCTAATTTCTTCTTGAGATTTGTCTCTACTGAGTGGCTATAAACTCTAGCTCTGCATTGTGATGGCTGAAGGGGAAGGTGGTCATGATGTTTATAGTGATATATTTTATTCTGATGGACGGCCTCATGCCCCATGACCACTTGTCCATCTCACAGGAGACTTATTTGTACTAACAGTATGCCCTATGTTCTTGTCTGATTTGGGTCCACTTTATTCTTGTCAAGGTAGTCACTCTGCAGGAGAGCCCTAATGAGAAAGAAAATCAAGTTCTGTGTATCTCCATCAAGTGAGACAAAAAAAAGAGGCAACACAACAAAACACCTGAAATAACGAGTTTATTGCTTATAGGTCTGTGAGAGGAGACATATATTGATGGTGACTGAAGGCAAGTATGGAGATATCAGGGTGCTCAATCAATGGATAGGAAGTAGAAGAGAGAAGACTTACGTGTCATGTCCTTTGTTGAAGTCCAGATTTACACAAGCAGGTTTCCCATGGAAGTTCAAATTAGTGGGTAGAGCAAGCAGGGGTGAGTTCCAAAGAGTTATACTATGACTCACAGTTGCCACTGAAATATATCTGCCCTGTCCATGTGGGATGTGCAGTCAACAGGAGGAGTCAAGCTGAATTTCTATGTTTCATTGGAAAGAGGTCACTAGAAGGCCTCTTGTGTAAGGTAGACACATGATCTGCCACATTTAAAAATTGGGAGGCGATAGAAAATTGTAAACTCTATTAAAGGTGAACACATCCTTTTAGTATGTGAAAATTAAACTTAGACAATGTATGCCAAGACAATATAAAATTATAAAATTTACTGCTTCCATTCTCCCATTAATGAACATCTGGACTGCTTCCAGTTCTTCAGCACAACCAATGCTGAAGTGTACGTCTTCATTATGGGTCTCTGAAGATTAATTTGGGAAATTTACCAGAGAGCACAGCTGCTTATCTGCAATGTATAAAACATTCAATATAAATATTTATAGCCAAAATGTGATACAGGATGATTCCACCAGGCCACATTTCCACCAGCACAGTAGCAGTGTTTCCACTGTTATCTTTCTTGTGCTGCCAACTCCTGGCACTACACTGCATTCGACTATTTACTGCTCATATAAAATAAAATACTATGTCATTTAATTTTTAAAATTCAAATATAATTTGTAGAGATTATATTATCAAATATAATATGTAGAAACTCTGAAGAAAACTTGCAGATAACACAGAGACTTTTCACCATCCTCCCGCTGCTTTTCCTATTGCTAACATTTTGGATAATCACAATATTTCCCTCTTTGTGAACTAGCTTTGTGAACTTGTTTTATATACACTTATAACATCTTGAATATTCTTTTGTGTATATTTCTTGCTCATGACTAAAGGTTTCACTTACATATATATATATATATATATATATATATATATATAATGCACAATAACAACCACTAATAATAATACTGTTATTCTTTTAATAATCGCTAATGTCAAACATTATTCAAGTATTCAAATACATCATCTAATTTAATCTGCACAATAAATATTTTTGAAGCAAATGATATTATTATTCTTATTTTACAGATAAGAATTAAAGCTTGCCATTAATCAGTTTATCCAAAGTCATCAGCTAATTAGTAGCTAAGGTAAAATTAATGCCAAAGCAATTTGGACCTAAAATCACCATGCCTTACCTGTTTAATATTTTAAAATAAAAATTGTATATAATTCTATGAATATACTTCTAATATTTATAATTTAAATAGACCTTGGGCATTTTGGTATATAAAATATATTGATCAAAACTCTTCAGGAAAATGTTAACTTAGCAGAACTATATTGCTCATATCCTGCACATTTCCATTGGCAGTCTCCCAGGAGATGAACCATGTGCTCTTGGAATAGTCTACTCTACCCAAAAAGTGTTTGTTTAACCCTGAGATCTTAGATCATGTGCACCAGTTTGATCAGAAGTTTATGCAAACAAGTTGACTTATAGGAGATACTTGTTTTTGCTTTGATGTATTGGAGTCTTAGTACCTGCAGTCAACCATACAGGTGTTACAGGCTTACATGACTGACTCCTAGTTAAAGCCTTGGAAATCAAGGCTTACATGAACTTTCCTGGTTTACTTTATACATATGTCATGCATCACTTCCTGGGAAAATTAAACACATCTATGTGACTCCACAGGAATAGCCTCTATGAAAACTTGCATCTAGTTTCTCCTTGACTTGTTCCCATGGGCCTTTTCCCCTCATTGAGTTTAGCATGAGAAATGGTTAGTAGTTTTGTGGAAACAAATAAGTATATATAGATTCCATCCCGTGTATCTAGAGGCAAAGGCAAATGAGGGAAGCTCAGATTACATGCAAAGGGAAGCAGAGATATAGTACTTAGAAGTGGAGAAAGTAAACAAAGCCAGATACAGAAGGCAATCTGAAGGAGAAAACCAAAATATCAAGTCTAGCATCAGAGATGATTTGAAAGGGAAACCGGGCCACTCCTGGATTGTGACACCTCTTTCACTTCATATGTAGTCAACATACCATCAGAGGGCTGAAGAGTCTGCAATGGAAGTGAGGAGATGGATGTCCAAAGGTGGTAGTGAAGACTGGTGCTCCTCTGAAGAAGTAGAAGTAAGACTTCTTGCTTTTTTATTCCATCCAGATTACAAATTCATTGGTTGGTGCCACCACACCCCGGGTGGGTCTTCTGCCTTCAATAAGTTAATCATCCAGACAAACCCAGAACTGTGCTAAACCAATCTGCTAAATGTTTCTTATCCAAGTCGACACCACAACTATCACATCATAGAAAATAATGGGAGTTCTGAGATAGAAGTTTATAGTAATGAATGCATCAAATCAAAATTGATATCAATCAAAGACCTAGATATAAAAACAGAAACACCGAACCTGCTAGAAGAAAAAGTTGACGAAACTTTTGAAGATACAGGCAAGACAAGGACTTTCTGTACAGAAACCCAGGGCTGGGGATTTAGCTCAGTGGTTCCAGTGCCTGCCTTGCAAGCACAAGGACCCAAGTTTGATCCCCAGTACCAAAAAACAAAAAAAAAGTGTACAGAAACCCAGATGCACAAGAATAATATCAAGAAATGACAAAGGAGATTATATCAAATTAAAATCTTCTGTTCAGCAAAGGAAATAACCAACAGAATAAAGAGATAGCCTACAGAATGGAAAACATTTTCCTAGCTGCTATCCAAAGAACTAATACCTAGAATATCTATATCTATAATTATATATATAAATAAGCAACATACTAATACATATAATAGAATATATATTCTAGGTGTTAGTTCTCCCTTGTATACTCCCTTTTAATTCACCCCTGATGCTAGACTTGATATTTTGGTTTTGTCCTTCAAATTGCCTTCCTGTATCTGGCTTTGTCTTAATCATTTTTATTCTTACTGACCTCCACTCCCCTTTTCATCCATCTCCAGATCTTCATCCCATCTCTACAGAGTCTATCTGACTCTTTCTTAACATGTCTCTTTGATTTTGCTCTTTTGATTATTTTATGTTGGATCTCTCATATTAGGAAAATCATGTGATTTTTAAAATTTGTGAATAACTTATTTTACTTAGTATTATGATCTCTAAAGATCCATCCATTTTCCTACAAATTACAAAATTTGTCCTTGGTTAAATAATAATAGTTTGCAAAAATATGCCACATTTCCTTAATACCTTCATCTGTAGATGGACATAAGTACACATTCATGATGTAGCTATTTTAAACTGTGCAGTTATAAATATGGGTATACATATATCCCTGTAATTTGATGAATTTAACCCCTTTGGAAGTACACCCAGAGGAAGTGTAGCTGGATTAAATGGAATTTCTATTTTTAAATTTTTTAGGAATTTTCATAGGGTTTTCTATGATTTTACTAGTTTACATTCCCACCAACAGTGTAGAATGGGTTCCCTTTCCCCCCAAACCCTGCCAGCATTGTTTTGGAGTCCTTGATAATATCCATTCTTACCTGGAGTACAGTGGAATCTCAATAGTCTTTTAATTTGCATTTCTCCAATTGTCAAAGATGCTGCACATTTTTTCAGGCACTTATTGGCCATTTGTATTTCTTTTTTATTTCTTTTCCTTAAATTCTTTTATTGGTACATCTTAGGTATACAATACATTTATATTTATCATTGGGTGCTTGTACCTGTACATGATGTGTCTTGGTTCTTATTTTTTTTCCCCATTACCTGTGTGCCCTTCACCCCCTCCACTCTTCCCTATTTACATAGACTTTGTTTCCATTTTTTTTCTTTTCTCATAATTTTTCCTTTCCCTTCTTTCCTTTTTCCTTCCCATTCCACCACCACTACCCCTTTGGACCGTTTCTTCCTATTTCAGATTATCAATTATTCGTTTTAATCATTTTAATCCTTATTTACATTTTCAGTTTCTCACACTAGAGAAACTATTCAGTATTTACACTTGTCTCCTATTTATTTCACTTCAGACTATGGCCTCAATATGCATCCATTTAGCTACAAGTGTCTCTAGTTTCTCGTTCTTTATGGCTGAGTAGTGCCCATTTTATTAAAAAAAAAAACCCACATCTTTTTTATCCAGTTTCCAGTTGATGGGCAATTGGGCTGTTTCCAAGCTTTAGCTATCAAAACTGTGCCACTATAAACATGGGTGCACATATATCGCTGTGGTACGATACTTTTAATTCTTTTGGGAAGATACCTAGCAGGAGAATAGCTTGGTCAAATGGGACCTCTAGCCCTAGTTCTTTGAGGTATCTCCATATTGATTTCCACAGTGGTTGCACCAGTCTGAACTCCCACCAACAATGGAGAAGGGTTCCTTTCTCCCCACACCCCCGCCAGAATTTGTTATTGGTTGATTTCTTGATAGCAGCCATTCTTTCTGGGGTGAGGTGGAGTCTCTGTTGTTTTCGTCTGCATCTCTTAAATAACCTGTGATGTTAAACATTTTTTCATATATTTATTTGCTACTTTTATTTCTTTGTCTGAGAAATGTCAGCTCATTTCAGATGCCTATTTTTGAATTGGGTCTTTGAATTTGGGGGGTCTGATCTTTTAAAGTTCTTTACATATTCTAGATAGTAGTGTTTTGTTTAAGGTATAGCTGCTTAAAATTTTTTCCCATATTGTAGTTTGTCTCTTATCTCTTTTGGTGGTTTCTCTTGCAGTGCAGAAGCTTTTTAATAAGATGAGATCTCACACAAAAAAACAAGATGAGATCCCAGTTGTTGATTCTTTCTGCTAGTTTGGTATGGGTCTAGTTTTAATCTTTGGCAGGTTGAAATCTAGTTTTTCCAACACTATTTATTAAATACACTATCTTTCCTCCAATGTGGGTGGTTGGCACCTTTGTCAAAGATGAGGTGGCTAAGAATGGCTGGAGTTGTTTCTGCATCTTCTAATCTATTCCACTGATCTTCAGGTCTATTTTTTTGCCAGTACCATGCTGTTTTTTTTATCACAATAGCTTTGTAGTATAGTTTCAAGTTGGGGATTGTGATACCCACAGCCATGTCTCTGTTGCCTAGAGTTGCTTTTGCTATTCTAGGTCTCTTCTGGTTCCAAATGAATTTTTGGATTATTTTCTCTAGTTCTGTGAAGTATATTGTTGGAATTTCAATTGGCATCACATTAAATCTATATAGCAGTTTTGGAAGTATGGCCATTTTCACTATATTGATTCTTCCTACCCAGGAACAAGGGATGTCTTTCCATTTTCTTACATCCTCTTGGATCTCTTTTTTCAGAGTGCTGTAGTTTTCAGTGTAGAGGTCTTTTGTTTCCTTTGTTAGATTGATTCTTAGATATTTCCATATTTTGGATGCTATTATAAAAGGAATTGTTTCCCTAATTTCTCTCTCAGTGAGTCTGTTATTTGTGTACAAGAAGGCTGATGTTTTTTGAGTGTTGGCCTTATATCCAGCTACTCTACTGAATCTGTCAATGAAGTCTAGCAATCTTTTGGTTGAGTTTTTTGGGATCTTCTATGTAAAGTATCATATCGTCAGCAAATAATGACAGTTTAACTTCTTCCTTTCCTATTTTATTTCTTTCTCTTTTCTAATTGCTGTGGCTAATGTTTCCAGAACTATACTGAACAGGAGTGATGATAGTGGGCATCCTGGTCTTGTTCCTGATTTTAGCATGAAAGTTTTCAGTTTTTGACCATTTAGTATGATGTTGGGTGTTGGTTTTTCATAGATAGCCTCAATCAGGTTGAGATAAAGACCTTCTATTCCAATTTTTGGCAGCATTTTTATCATGAATGGGTGTTGGATTTTGTCAAATGCCTTTTCCGCATCTATTGAGATGATCATATGGTTTTTGTCCTTGACTCTGTGAATATAGTGTATTACATTTATTGATTTATGAATGTTGAACCATCCTTGCATCCCTGGGATAAATCTGACTTGGTCAGGGTGTATGATCTTCCTGATGGCTCTCTGTTTTCTGTTTGCCAGTATCTTGTTCAGGATTTTTGCATCTATGTTCATTAGGGAGATTGGCCTGTAGTTCTCTTTTAGAGTTGGGTCTTTCTCTTGTTTTGGAATCAAAGTAACACTTGGTTCCAGGAATAAATTTGGAAGTATTGCTTCCCTTTCAATTTCCTTGATGAGTTTAAAGAGTAATGGTGATAGTTCTTGAAATATCTTGTAGAATTCAGCAGTGAAACCATCAGAACCTGGGCTTTTCTTTGTTGGTGAATTTTTTATTACATTTTCAACTTCACTCATTATAATTGGGGTGTTTAGAATTTCTATATCTTCATTTTACCTTGGCAATTCATATGTATCTAGGAATCTGCCCATTTCTTCTGTGTTTTCCATTTTATTAGAGTACAGGTTCTCAAAGTAGGTAGGTATTGATGATCCTCTGGATTTCTGCTGGGTCTGTTGTGACTTCACCTTTTTCATTCTTAATTGCATAGATTTGAGCCTCTTATTTCCTTTTTTTTATAAGGTTGACTAAAGTTTTATCAATCTTATTTATTCTTTCAAAAAACCAACTCTTTGATTCATTAATTTTTTGTATTGTTCTCTTAGTCTCCATTGCATTGATTTCTGCCCTGATCTTTATAATTTCCTCTCTTGTATGAGTTTTGGATTTGTTATGCTCTTCTTTTTCTAGGAGCTTGAGGTTCTGCATTAGGTTATTTATCTGAGTTCTCTCTGTTTTCCTAATATGGGCATTAACTGCTATGAATTTCCCTCATAGAACTGCTTTTATTGTGTTCCATAGATTCCTGTATGTTGTATTGGCATTGTCGTTTACTTGTAGAAACTGTTTAATTTCTTCTTTAATTTCTTCTGTGACCCATTGGTTGTTCAACAGGGTGTCATTCAATTTCCATGTGTTTGTGGGAGTATTGCGGTTTCTTATGCTATTGATCTCTAATTTTATTGCACTATGGTCTGATAATATAATTCGTTTACATTTACTTAGATATGTCCTATGAGCTAGCATGTGGTCTATTTTGGAGAATGACCCATGTGCAGCTGAAAAGAATGTATATTCTGATTTTGTGGGTGGAACACTCTATAACCATCTGTTGAGTCCATTTGTTCAATAGCTTGGTTCAGTTCTAGAATTTCATTGTTAATTTTTTCTCTAGATGATCTGTGTATTTCTGATAGTGGGGTACTGAGGTCCCCCACTACAATTGTATTAGTGTTTATTTGGTTTTTCATGTCCATTAATTTTTGTTTTGTATAGTTGGGGACATTCATATTTGGTGCATATATATGTAGGATTGTCATCACTTCCTCTTGGATTGTTCCCTTCACAAGGATGTAGTGACCATCTTTGTCTCTCTGAATTAGTTTTGGTTTGAAATCTACTTTGTCTGCAAATAAGATTGCTACCCCTGCTTTTTTTCTTAATTCCTGTGGCCTGGAGAACTGTTTTCCAACCTTTTACTTTCAGTCTATGAGTTTCTTTTTGAGTTAGGTGTGTTTCTTGTATACAGCATATTTCTGGGTTTTGCTTCTTAATCCATTCTGTCAGTCTATTTCTTTTGATTGTTGAATTGAGGCCATTAACATTCAGAGTTATAATTGATAGATATTGACTCATCCTTGTGATGATGTTTTACTTTTGTTGGCTTTTTATTTCTTATTTTTCCCCCTTTCCCTTTAGTTTCTTACCTTACCTGGTGACTTCCTTCTGTTGGGCCTTATGGAGATGTGACCTTCATTGTCTTTTTCTAGGATATTGCTTAGAATTGTTTGGAGTGCTGGTTTGGTGTTCATGAAATTTCTCAGGTGTTCTTTGTTTTGGAAGTATCTAATTTCCCCATCAATTTTAAAAGATAATTTTTCAGGATACAGCAGTCTAGGTTGGAGAATATTTTCTTTTAGGGCTTGAAATACTTCACTCCAGGCTCTCCTTGATTTGAGGGTTTGTTTTGAGAAGTCTGCCATGATTCTAATGGGCTTTCCTTTGTAGGTGATTCGTTTCTTTTCTGTAACTGCCTGTAGGATTTTGTTCTGTTGCATTTCTGGGATCTTGACTATTATATTTCTAGGTGTAGATTTATTTTGATCATGGCTAGTTGGAGTTCTATATGCCTCACTTATCTATATGTCCAATTCTCCATCTCTGTCTGGGAAGTTTTCTACTATTACTTCTATGAAGTTTTTATGTCAATTGTACTTTCTCCTGCTTTTTTGTGGACACCCGTCAGTCTTATGTTATTCTCTTTTGCATCATCTAGTACCTGCTGGATTGATTTCTCGTGGTTCCTTAGTATTTTTTAAAAATCTCTTTTCATGGTCCTTAACCACAATCCTGTCTTCTATATCTGACATTCTATCTTCACATTAGCTTAATCTGCTCTGCATGCTTTCAATGGAGTTTTTTAAAATTCCTTTATTGGCACATTTTAGCAGTATACAATATGTTCACATTTATCATTGGGTGCTTGTACCTGTACATGATGTACCTTCATTCTTATTTTTTTCCCCATTACCTGTGTGCCCTTCACCCCCTCCACCCTTCCTTATTTACATAGATTTTGTTTCCATTTTTTTTCTTTTGTCATAATTTTTCCTTTCCCTTCCTTACTTTCCCCTTCCCCTCCCACCAGCCCTACACCTTTGGACCTTTTCCTATTTCACATTATCGAAGGAGCTTTTAATCTCCTGATTATCTGTTTGAATCTGTGGCATGGATTCCATTTCTTTCTTATTTTGGGCGATTATGGTTTCCATTTCTTTCTTATGCTGGGCATTCATGGCTTCCAACATATTTCTGAGCGCCTCTATTTTTTTTATGTTTCTGTTCTAGAGCCTCTAATCATGTCTTTCACTCTGCTCACCATCTCTGTAGTTATATGGGAAATTATTTCTGTTTTGAATTTTTCTGGAGCCTCATTCATCTCTTTTGTTACTTCCTGTGCTATCACTTCAGGGTGTCCAGGTGGTTGATTATCAGACTTTTCCACCTCGTTTCTCCCAGAATTTGCCCTTTGGGGGGGTGGAAGTCTGAGTTTGTGCCTTGCTTAAATGTCTTCTCATTTTTGTTTTTGGCACTGTCCTTGGTTTAGTTTCTGGATTGATACTTTGAAGTTGCTTATTGTAAGTATCTTTGTTGATGTATTTAGAACTCTTATGGAATGATTGTTTCTCAGAAGTGTCTTCCAGATATAGCTGGTCTTTAGGTTTTGAGTCTCTAATGGCTCTGAGGCTGTCTCCTTTTCATTATACCAGGAAGGACAATTGATTAGATCAATCAAAACACCTTAGCCAAAGTGATACACTCCACAACACAAGAGCATCAAGTACCTCTTAAAAATGCCAGTCTGTGGTAGTTATTCATCTATCATCTTTAACTGTGTGAATTACATAAAAAAACAAGGACCAACCAAACATATGTTTATAATGAATAAACTCTTCATTACAGCAAATTTACCCTTTGGGATGGGGAGTTAGAAGTAGTTGGGGAGGGAGGAATAATTAGGTACAAAGACAGGGGAAGGTTAGCAGTGACACCAGAGGACACAGGTGAGAGAAGGAAAGAGACAAAAAGAAAAATAAAGAAGAAATATGAATTAGGGCCAGAACAGGAACACAAAGGGAGATGAAGAACAATGTGGGACAGCAAGGGAGTGAGAGAGAGAGAGAGAAAGAAAAGAGAAAAGAAAAGAAAGAAAAAAGAGAAAAATAAAAATTTTAGAGGTCTGGAGACACCCTACCGAGGTTGCAAGTCACGCAGAACATGCCAAATCAGCCCACTGCAGACAGGCAGGTCTTCGGCCACCCTACCTAGGTCACGAGTTGCATGGAACATGTCAAATCAGCCTGCTGGAGAAATATTGTGAGAGTCAAGAAATTTGAATATGGGATGCCCTACTGAGGTTGCGAGTCATGCGGAACATGCCGAACCAGCCAGTGCCCTGGCAGCAATCCACTGGACACATCCCCTCTCCCCGCTCCTCTGTCCTCTTCTCTGTACAGACACCTGGTTCCACACTACAAAGACGCAGAGGACACCGGAGCACCAGACCACTGCACTGGGTAAGTTGGAATCATCTTCACCTCCCATCAGGACCGAGTCTATCTTCAGGAGAAGGGCAGCTGGAACCTGCAATACAACTCTGCAGAGTTTAACCCTACAGGAGGACAGGGAGCTCAACTTGAGACTTGCAGCCAGAAATCTGCCTGAATCTCATGGGTCTGCGACTAGCTTGCTGAGACTCATTGACTTATATCTGCACACTGCTACCCATGTTGTCTATTGTGACAGTAGAGACATAACCTGAAAGAGGCCCTACATTTTCACTGTTTTTTTTAATTCCCAAAATTAGTATTATTAGTTTTTTCTCTTTTCTTTTCTTTTGCTCCTCTTATCTTTAACTTTTTTTCTGACTCTTTGCAAATATTTGTTTTTCTCTCCTTTTTCTTCTTTCCTTTTCTTCTTTCTTTTCTCTTTCCTTTCTCTCTGTCTTACACTCACTCTCTTGCTCTCCCACATTGTTCATCTTCCCTTTTTGTCCCTGTTTTGGTCCTCATTCGGAGTTCTTCTTTATTTTACTATTATTCTCTTTTTCCTTCTCACCTGTGTCCTCTGGCCACACTGCTAACCTTCCCCTATCCTTCTTCTCATCTGTCCTGCCCTCCCCAACCCCTTCTAACTCCCCATCCCAAAGGGTAAAGTTGTTATATTGAAGAGTTTATTCACTATATGTTGGGTTGGTCCTCAATCTCAATTTAATTCACACAGCTAAAGGTGATAGATTAATAACTACCACAAAATGTTATTTTCAAAGATGTACTTGATGCAATGGTGTTGCTGATTGTATCACTTGGGCTAAGGTGTTGTTATTGATCTAGTCAATGAACCTTCCTAGTATAAGGAAAATGAGATAGCCTTAGAGTCATTAGAGACTCAAACCTTAAAGACCAGCTATATCTGGAAGACACCTCTGAGAAGCAATCATTCCATAAGGGTTCTAATTACAAGCAACAAAGATAACTACAATAAGCAATTTCAAACTATCAACCCAGGAGTGAAACCAAGGACAGTATTAAAAAAAATGAGAAGACATTTAAGCAAGGCACAAACTCAGACTTCCACCTCACCAAGTGTAAATCCTGAGGGAAATGAGGTGGAAAAGTCCCATAACCAACCACCTGGATACCCCGAACTGATAGCATGGGAAGTAACAAAACAGATGAATGAGGCTCTAGAAAAATTCAAAGCAGAAATAATCTCCCAGATATCCACAGAGATGGTGAGCAGAGTGAAAGACATGATTAGAAGATCTAGAACAGAAACAGATAAAAAAATAGATGAGCTCAGAAACATGCTGGAAGCCATGAATATCCAGCATAAGAAAAAAATGGAAAAAAAATTTTAAAAAAGAAAGAAATGGAAACTATGATCGCCCAACATAAGAAAGAAATGGAATCCATGAAACAGAATCAAGCAGATATTCAGGAGATCAAAAACTCCACTGAAAGTATCCACAGCTGATTAAGGGAATCTGAAGATAGAATATCAGATATAGAAGACAGAATCGTGGTTAGAGACCAGGAAAATAGAGATTTCTTAAAAATAGTAAGGGACCACGTAAAATCAATCCAACAACTGCTGGACGATGCAAAGAAGAATAACATAAGATTCATAGGAGTCCAGGAAAAAACAGGAGAAAGCACAATTGACATAAAAAAACCGTTGACAGAAGTAATAGTGGAAAACTTCCCAGACAGGTAGAGAGTTGGACATACAGATAAGTGAGGCATATAGAACCCCATCCAGTCATGACCAAAAAAAATCTACACCTAGACATATAATAGTCAAGATCCCAGAAACCCAACAGAAGAACAAAATTTTACAGGTGGTTAGAGAAAAGAAACAAATCACCTACAAAGAAAAGCCCATCAGAATCACAGCAGATTTCTCAACACAAACCCTCAAATCAAGGAGAGCCTGGAGTGAAGTATTTCAAGCCCTAAAAGAAAAAAACTTCCAACCTAGACTGTTGTATCTGGCAAAAGTATCTTTCAAAATCAATGGGGAAATTAGATACTTCTGTGACAAAGAACACCTGAGAAATTTCATGAACACCAAACCAGCACTACAAGCAATTCTAAACAATATCCTAGAAAAAAGCAATGAAGGCCACAACTCCATGAGGCCCAACAGAGGGAAGCCATCAGGCAAGGTAAGACACTAACAGGAAAGGGGGGAAAAATAAGAAATAAAAGGGCCAACTAAAGAAAAACATCATGACAAGGATAAATCAATATCTATCAATTGTAACCCTCAATGGTGATGGTTTCAATTCACCAATCAAAAGAAATAGACTGGCAGAATGGATTAAAAAAGGAAAATGCAACAATATGCTGTAAACAAGAAACACACCTAACTCAAAAAGAAACTCATAGACTGAAAGTAAAAGGTTGGAAAACAGTTCTCCACGGAACAGGAACCCAGAAGAAAGCAGGGGTAGCAATCTTATTTGCAGACAAAGTAGATTGCAAACCAAAACTAATTCAGAGAGACAAAGATGGTCACTACATCCTTGTGAAGGGAACAATCCAAGAGGAAGAGATGACAATCCTAAATATGTATCCACCAAATATGAATGCCCCCAACTATACAAAACAAATATTAATAGACATGAAAAACCAAATAAACACTAACACAATTGTAGTGGGGGACCTCAATACCTCACTATAACAAATAGATCATCTAGACAAAAAGTTAACAAGGAAATTCTAGAACTGAACCAAGCTATTGAACAAATGGACTTAATAGATGTTTACAGAATGTTCCACCCCACAAAATCAGAACACACATTCTTTTCAGCTGCACATGGGTCATTCTCCAGAACAGACCACATGCTAACACATAGGACATGTCTAAGTAAATGTAAAAGAATTGAAGTTACCCCCTGTATATTATCAGACCATAGTGTGATAAAATTGGAGATCAATAGCATAAGAAAGGGCAAAACCCCAACAAACACATGGAAACTGAATAACACACTCTTGAACAACCAGTGGGTCACAAAAGTAATTAAAGAAGAAATTAAACAGTTTCTACAAGTAAATGAAAATGCCAGTACAACATACAGGAATCTATGGGACACAATGAAAGCAGTTCTACAAGGGAAATTCATAGAAGTGAATGCCCATATTAGGAAAACAGAGAGAACTCAGATAAATAACCTAATGCATAACCTCAAGTTCCTAGAAAAAGAAGAGCATAAAGAATCCAAAGCTCGCACAAGAGAGGAAATTATAAAGATCAGGGCAGAAATCAATGCAATGGAGACTAAGAGAACAATACAAAAAAGCAATAAATTAAAGAGTTGGTTTTCTGAAAGAATAAATAAAATCGATAAACCTTTAGTCAACCTTATCAAAAAAAGGAAAGAAAAGGCTCAAATCCATGCAATTAGGAATGAAAAAGGTGAAGTCACAACAGACCCAGCAGAAATCCAGAGGATCATCAATACCTACTTCGAGAACCTCTACTCCAATAAAATGGAAAACACACAAGAAATGGACAGATTCCTAGATACATATGAATTGCCAAAGTTAAATGAAGAAGATATAGAAATTCTAAATACCCCAATTACAAGGAGTGAAATTGAAAATGTAATAAAATATTTACTGACAAATAAAAGCCCAGGTCCAGATGGCTTCACTGCTGAATTTTACAAGACATTTAAAGAAGAACTAATGCCATTACTCTTTAAACTCATCAAGGAAATTGAAAGGGAAGCAAAGATTCCAAATTCATTCCTTGAAGCAAGTGTTACTTTGATTCCAAAACCAGGGAAAGACTCAACCCAAAAAGAGAACTACAGACCAATCTCCCTAATGAACATAGATGCAAAAATTCTGAACAAGATACTGGCAAACAGAAAACAGAGAGCCATCAGGAAGATCATACACCCTGACCAAGTCAGATTTATCCCAGGGATGCAAGGATGGTTCAACATTCATAAATCAATAAATGTAATACACTATATTCACAGAGTCAAGGACAAAAACCATATGATCATCTCAATAGATGCGGAAAAGGCATTTGACAAAATCCAACACCCATTCATGATAAAAATGCTGCCAAAAATTGGAATAGAAGGTCTTTATCTCAACCTGATTGAGGCTATCTATGAAAAACCAACACCCAACATCATACTAAATGGTCAAAAACTGAAAACTTTCATGCTAAAATCAGGAACAAGACCAGGATGCCCACTATCATCACTCCTGTTCAGTATAGTTCTGGAAACTACAGCAATTAGAAAAGAGAAAGAAATAAAATAGGAAAGGAAGAAGTTAAACTGTCATTATTTGCTGACGATATGATACTTTACATAGAAGATCCCAAAAAACTCAACCAAAAGACTGCTAGACTTCATTGACAGATTCAGTAGAGTAGCTGGATATAAGGTCAACACTCAAAAAACATCAGCCTTCTTGTACACAAATAACAGACTCACTGAGAGAGAAATTAGGGAAACAATTCCTTTTATAATAGCATCCAAAATATGGAAATATCTAAGAATCAATCTAACAAAGGAAACAAAAGACCTCTACACTGAAAACTACAGCACTCTGAAAAAAGAGATCCAAGAGGATGTAAGAAAATGGAAAGACATCCCTTGTTCTTGAGTAGGAAGAATCAATATAGTGAAAATGGCCATACTTTCAAAACTGCTATATACGTTTAATGCAATGCTGATTGAAATTCCAACAATATATTTCACAGAACTAGAGAAAACAATCCAAAATTCATCTGGAACCAGAAGAGACCTAGAATAGCAAAAGCAATTCTAGGCAACAGAGACATGGCAGGGAGTATCATAATCCCCAACTTGAAACTATATTACACAGCTACTGTGATAAAAACAGCATGGTACTGGCAAAGAAACAGAATTGAGGGTCAGTGGAATAGATTAGAAGATGCAGAAACAACTGCAGACATACTCAGCCACCTCATCTTTGACAAAGGAGCCAACCACCCTCACTGGAGGAAAGACAGCCTATTTAATAAATGGTGTTGGAAAAACTGGATTTCAACCTGCCAAAGATTAAAACTAGACCCATGTCTATCACCACGCACTAAACTAAGATGGAATTGGATTAAAGATCTAAATATTAAGACAGATACCCTAAACTTGCTGGAAGATAAGTTAGGTAGAACTCTTGAAGACACTGGCATAGGAAAAGACTTTATGAACAAAACCTCAGCAGCACTGGGATCTCATGTTACTATAAAGCTTCTGCACTGCAAGAGAAACCACCAATAGAGCTAAGAGACAACCTACAATGTGGGAAAAATTTTTTAGCAGGTGTACCTCAGATAAAGGACTACTATCTGGAACATATAAAAACTTTAAAAAATCAGACCCCCAAAATTTAAAGACCCAATTCAAAACTGGGCATCTGAAATGAAGATACATTTCTGAGACATAGAAATAAAAGCAGCAAATAAACATATGCCAAAAAATGTTCAAAATCATTCATCACTCAAGAGATGCAGACAAAAACAATACTGAGATTCTACCTCACCCCACAAAGAATGGCTGCTATCAAGAAATCAGCAAATAACAAATGCTGCTGGGATTGTGGGGAGAAAGGAACCCTTCTCGATTGTTGGTGGGAGTGCAGACTGGTGCAACTACTGTGGAAATCAGTATGGAGGTACCTCAAAGAACTAGGGCTAGAGGTCCCATTTGACCCAGCTATTCCCCTCTGGAGCATATCTTCCCAGAAGAATTAAAAGAATCACACCACAGCTATATATATGCACCCAGGTTTATAGTGGCACAGTCTGTAATAGCTAAAGCTTGGAAACAGCCCACATGCCCATGATCTGGAAACTGGATGAAGAAGATGTGGGGTTTTTTATAAAATAGAATATTACTCAACCATAAAGAATGAGAAGCTAGAGAGATATAGCTAAATGGATGCATATTGAGGCCATACTCTTAAGTGAAATAAATAGGACACACATGTGTAAATACCAAATAGTTTCTCTGGTGTGAGAAACTGAAAGTGTAACTAAGGATTAAAATGATTAAAATGAATAATTGATAATTTGAAATAGGAAGAAAAGGTCCAAAGGGGTAGGGGAAGTGGGAGGGGAAGCGGAAAGGAAAGAAGGGAAAGGAAAAATCATGAGAAAAGAAAAAAAATGGAAACAAAATCTATGTAAATAAGGAAGGGTGGAGGGTGCATAGATAATGGGGAAAAAAATAAGAACCAAGATTCATCATGTACAGGTACAAACACCCAATGATAAATGTAAATGTACTGTATACCTGACATGTACCAATAAAAGAATGTATGGAAAAAATATATATATATGCAGCAACTACCACCTATATTGTTCTGGAATCGTGGGAAGAAATACAGGGAGACACAGAATTCGAGTAAAATAATAAAAGTTTACTCTCAAGCAGGCAGGATTGCCAGAAACTGGTCTGGTCAGAGTCCATGGCCTGCATTCTTTGTCCATCACCTTTTATACTTTTGTCAGTCATTATCTCATCCCTAGTGGTCTCTGTTAAGAAAATAAAGTTCCAATTCCTGTTTAATGGTTAGACACAGGTGGTTTCTATCATTGATTACAGTCCTAAACACATGACAGGTAAGGCACATACATCACAAGTTTGTTCAAGGATTCCCACTTTGTTCTTCAGAGCTAGGATGTTATCTATAGTGGAGCTACAGATCAAAGGAGCTATATAACCTTCACTTTAACCAACAAAAACAATGGGCTAAGGCAAGCTTTTAAAGGGATACACTACCTATTTTGCTTCCACAACTACTTTAATAGCTAATGTACTAAACTTACTTTAAAACTTTTCCCTATCAATATAAACCAATATTATCAGACATGAAAAATGAAATAAGCACTAATATAAATCTAATGAGGGATCACAATACTCCACTCTCACAAATAGATCAACAAGACAAAAAAAATCAACAAAGAAATATCAGAACTCAACCAAACTTTCGAACAAATGGACTTACTAGATGTCTACAGTGTGTTCTACATCACATCAGGATACAAATTCTTCTCAGTTCACATGGGACAATCTTCAAAATAGATCACATACTACCTCATAGAACATGCATTAAGTAAATGCAAAGGAATTGAAATTATTCCATAATTATTAACAAACCATAGGGCAATGAAAGTGGAAATTAATGTTAAATGAATCCACAAGAACTTCATAAACACATGCAAATTGTGTCATACCCTCCTGAACAACCAATAGGTTACAGATGAAATTTAAGAAGAAATTAGACAGTTTCTACAAATAAATGGTAATGTCCATACAACATACCAGAACTTATAAAACTTCTAAGGATAGCCATGAAAGGGGATGAGAGACTGTCCACTCTGTTTTTGCTCTCAATTTGGGCTGACAGTTTTATTTATTTATTTATTTATTTTGGTACTGGGGATCGAACTTGGGACCTTGCACTTGCGAGGCAGGTGCTGGAACCACTGAGCTAAATCCCCAGCTGGGCTGATAGTTTTATAGAAGAAAGATTTCCTCATATATCACTGTAAAGGATTTTATTAACACCTAGAAATAGTCATACATCTGCAAGCATTTATATAAATATATAAAAACTTATGGAGTAATTCTTTTAAAATCTGCAACCTATTCATAGACAAAAATACTATGTGAAATTAAAATTGGATAGTGATGTGTAGGGCACATGCATGTAATCCCAGCTCTTGGGGGTCTGAAGCACATAGATCACCACTTGGTCAGCCTGGGCTCCATAATGAATTCAACATCACCTGAATTACATACTGAAACCCTGTCTCAAAAACTCAAAAAAAAAAAAAAACAGTGGAGAGAATGATCTGAATATGTGGAAAATAATGTAGAGACTTAGATTACATGATGTGATATGCTATACATTCTTCATAGAACTATATCTATAATACCAGGGAATCAAATACAAATGTAACAAAAACCTACTAGAATCTCTTTTGAAGAACAAAGGACAGCATTATATATTTCACATCTTATTTTGTTTGTTTGTTTGTTTTTGGTACCGGGGATCAAAGTCGGGACCTTGTGCTTGAGAAGCAGGCACCAGAACCACTGAGCTAAATCCCCCACCCTATATTTCACATCTTAAATAAAATAGAAAAAAAAGTTTCTCTTGCCATTTTGGGGAACAATACACTATAGCGTTACAGTCAATGAAGTCTGAATATGAGATAACATATAGAAATGCTCAATTGAAATTACATGTCAAGAAGCACTTCTGCTTTCTTCTAACCTTACATTAGATATGGCTGGCAACACAAATCAAGAGGAAGAGGTAATGGGTCCACTTAAGCTGGTAAATTGTGAATTTTATGGGCCAAGTAAACCTGATTATTCCATCACAAACACAGATGCATTCCATGTAGATATGACAAAACTATAAAATAAGAAACATTAAACTACAGAAGAAAATTACATTCAGATCTAGGAGCAGAGAAAATGTCAAGCATAAATTGGAAAACCCACAAAAGTTAAGTTGACTTTCAAAAGATGCAAAAAGCACAACAGGACTTCTGTTTAGCAAGGAAAATTCTAATGAACTTAATTTGCAGATAAAAAAAAAATCACAGAAAGTATTTTCATACTCTATAAGTAACAAAGAAATAACTGGAAGAGAAAAGATTTTATAAAAACAGGCCAGGGGAATGGGGAAAAAAATGAGAACCAAGACATATCATGTAAAGGTACAAATTCCCAATGATGATTGTCATCATATTGCATACCTACAATGTGCCAATAAACTTAATGAATTAAAAAAAAACTTTTAAAAACACATTTCATTAACGATGTTGATATGACCACACACCAACATATCGATATTGATATGACCACAGGATATAAGCAGATGATTCACAGAAAGCCTTTCACAGGAAAGAGAAAAAAGAAGTCATAAAAGAAAGAAAAATGAGGGGCTGTGGATTTAGCTCAGTGGTTCCACTGCCTGCCTTACAAGTGCAAGGTCCCAAGTTCAAATCCTGGTACCAAGAAAGAAAGAAAAATTAAACTGAGTATCAATTCAATCCATAATATTCATCAAGCTAAAAAAAGACTGTTGATAATTATCATGAGAAACAGGAGTTACTGCCCACTGGTGGTGACAGTGTGGATAGAATGTATTAGAGTTTAAATGGACACACACTCTGTACACTTGAAAATATGCTCCTGAGCACTTGTGGCATTTTCTCAAATCTGTTTCTAGAGGAGAAGAGAATACTCGCTGTATATTTATATCAGTGACAGACCTGGAAATTCCTACTTTCCCATAACCTTGGAAAAGGCAAATATGGTGTCATGATACAATCCACATGTTTTCTGAAGTATGGACTCACCAGTGGATGAAAAGCTCTGATTTTGCAGGTGCACTGGACACATAAGGGCCTGAATGACATAGTATTCTGAGAGGGCAATAAAAGACCCTAAATCTGCCATATCTCTAGCTCCGCACTCCAAACCCAAAATGAGTGACAACCTAAAGTACTCTGAGTCGGAACTTGCACACTCTCCTTCTTGTGCTCCCCCTTGGCTGCCTTTCTGAAACCACTAGAGTGAAAACCCACATAAAGTTCCACTGCTTCTTGTGCTATGAAGAAACATGCTGGGGTACAGAGGCCAGGCTAAGGAGGGAGTTTGAACTCAAGCTCTGTGCATTATCGCAGCTGTGCCCTTCCTTTGCATAGGCCATTCCCTTGGGTTTCCAGGGCATCAACATGAGAGTTGTCCACAGAGCGTGAAGAATTCAGGAGAATCGCAGGACAATCTCAGAGATTTCAGTTTCCAACTATATATGGAACCCATAACAAAAGATCATGATCACCATATTCCCAGAGGGATGTAATGCCCAGCATGGGAAAAAGAGCTCCAAGTCATGGGGGTGACAGTGCTAGACAGATATGACTTCCAGCCCTTAAGAGCAAGAAAGAGGCAGTGGGAAAACAGAAAGAGTGAAGGAGGAAGCCAAGTACTTTCACCCAGGGGTGGCAGCTTAATGGGTCCCAAAATCAGCAAAAATTAAAAAATAGCACTGGAAGTGTTTGCTCTTCAGCATCACATACCATTGGTATGTGGTCAAAATGCTCGGCCCTGGGTCTGTTCACAGACAATTTCTATCCTATTCCCTTGTCCTAGTGAAGCATGCCAGATGGAATGACCAGAGTGGTGCACCTCTCTATAATACAAAATGAATAAACAGCAAGACCAAAACAAACCAAATCAAAACCAGGAAACAAAACTCAAAGCTTTACTCTTTTATCCAAAGAGTACTCATATGTCCCAGTTCAGTTCCTCCTGAAAACCTGATTAATACAGCTCACAACACCATAAACTATCTGAGAAGGTTGTTTGTTTGATCTTTTCTGTCCTTTATTTCCAAGTCTCACCTTTACTCCCCCTAAAAAGGCAAAAATGGAAGAAATATCCTGGAGAGTCTCAGTGTGAAAGTGTCAAATGCACACACGCCATTATGTCATCAGTGGAAAAGTGACAGAGGGCAGGTAAGGAGCAGCTTTTCCCTCTTCCTTTCCTTGCCCCATCTTTTCAGTCTTTTTGTTTTTTCCCTTTTGCAGTAGAGGGAATGAACCCAGGGTTTCATAGGTGCTAACCAAGTGCTGTGCCACTGAGCTGCACCCAGCCCCTCTGCCCACCTTTGGTGTGGAAGCACCTCATTTGGATGACCTGCAGCCTTTCACCTGCCCATGGCTGAAGTGGCCTGTCCCACAGGGCTGTGGCCCCTTGTTCCCTAGCAGTGCTGAAAGCCTGGGTCCCTCTGAGACAGTCCAGGACAGTTCCCACAGTTCAGTTTGGTTTGATTTCTTTTTCTTTTTTTAGTTTTTAAATTTTACATATAGTTTAGTCAATAATATGTCATTAGCTCTCACTCTGATAAATTTTATGTTCTACAGAGCAACACTGTTGACTGAATGCGTCTATACATGCTGCTTGAGTTACCAGGGGAAAATATCCAGATCAACCCAAAGACAGTTGAAAATAAAAGTTACTGAGAATGCACTGAATGCACTTAATCTAGCAAACATTATTATTAAGCCTTGGCTCCTTTAAAACAGCTCAACACACTTATATTCACTGGTATTTATGTGGCACATAGCCTATTTCATAATAAAATACTAAATGGCTCGAGTACTTTATTGAACATGATGCACTCGAAGTCACTGGCTGTTTTCACATGGTGTCCTGATCCTGACAGAGCAGTGACTCAATGCTGCTCCTCAACATCTTACCGAGTATTGTACCACATACCATGAGTGTGCAGCCAGCATAAAATTCAACAATTAAAGTAAGTTTTCTGCGGAATTCCTATTATTTTTTTTATACTTCAGTACTGAAGTATAGTCGAGGCCTTGTGCACATTACACAAGTTACTTTAGATTAGAGACACAGCCCCAGTGTTTTTACTTTATGTTGTATGGGGCCTGGCTTCACTGTGAAAGCTGGCCTTGAGATTGCAATCCTCCTGCCTCAGCATTGCAAGTGGGTGAGATGAAGTTGGGCACCACTATGCCATAGGAAAGTTTCATTTAACAGAACACTGTAATCCCGGTTAACAGTGTTGATTAAAGAATCCCAGTTTACCAAGGCATAGTGGCACATGCCTGTCATCTCAGCACCCTAGGAGGCTGGCAAAAGATTAAAATTTCACTGCAAACTGGGCTTAGTGCCCTACAACTTTAACCCCAGCACTCCAGAGGCTGAGGTCCGATGATCTCTCAGTCTGAGGCCCATATGGGCTACATTTCAAGTTCAAGTCCAGCCTGAAAAACATAGATACCCTTGTCCAACCTCCTTCCCCTGAAAACAGCTTCACTGTAGCCTGGGTAATTTAGTGAGACCCAGTCTCAAAAAAAAAAAAAAAAAAAAATATATATATATATATATATATACATGGTCGGGGATTAAGCTCAGTGGTTCCACTGCCTGCCTCTCAAGTACAGGGACCTGAGTTCGATCCCCCCCCCCAAAAATATATATATATCTTTAAAACTGTGGGGAATGTAGTTAAGAGTGTAAGAAATACCCTTCGTCTTTAGTGTCAAAGCACAAGGCCAAAGCAATTCCAATTTGGGTTTAAATAACCAGGCCATCTACTCACTATCACCAAGCCCCACCCCACCCCACCCCCACGCTCGTGCCCCCATTAATATCCTGAGCTCCACACAATGGTGACTATGTACCTTTGCCCAGAACACAGCCAGTTCCCAAGATGAAGAACCAAGAACTTTTCATTCCAAATCACACAACCCCTTTCTCTCTAACCACCCCCTCTCCGACAATAAGAACCCAGGAATTTGCATCCCAACATACCTCACCCCACACCCCTCAAACTGGTCAACCAAAATAGATTGTAAGCCTTTGAATTCAGCCAATGAATGCAAGGTCAGCTGCTTCTCCTGCATTATGGATAAAAGAGACAACCCTCCTTTGTCCTGCATGCCTGCTACCTCTTCCTTGCACCCTGATGCAGAAGTAAACTTTAAACTGCTTGTCCAGACCTCTGGCTCCCTGTTTGAAATCCATTCATTTGAGCACTGTCCTCTTGAGTCTGGGGGCTTATTTCCAGCAAAAGCATAATCTTGAGTTCAATTTTCTGTACAATACAAACATAACCACACATTGCAATATTTGTACCCTGCAGAAATCTGTTCCAATCACACTTAGATGACATCCATCCATTTTTAAGCCAGAAGAGGCCAGAGAATTTCCTAATTTTCAAATTGTCCTCAAAAATGATTTCGGCCCACAGTGTTTCTCCACACCTCTAATCTCAGCCCTTGAGAAGCTGAGGCAGGAAGGTGGAGAAGAGAAGAGTTGGAGGCCAGAGTGGGCTACGCAATTACATCAAGTCCAGCCTAAACTACATAGTAAGACCCTGTCTTAAAAACAAAACAAAAAAATGATTGGGTTAAAGGAGTAGTAGTAACAGAAGACAAATTTATCTAACTTTTACTAAGTTTTTCTTCCTTAAATTTTGGGGGTTTTCCTTTCTTTCTTTCTTTCTTTCTTTTTTTTTTTTTTTTTTTTTTTTTAGGCAACCTCTGACTATATAGTTCAAGATGGCCTTGGGATCACTATATAGCCCTGGCTAGCCTCGAACTTGAAGGGGTCCTCCAGCCTCAGCCTCCTGAGTGCTGGAATTACAAGCCTGTGCCACCTCACCTATCTCTCCTTCCTTAAGGCATGTGATCTTTAATACACTTTCAGATTAAGCACAGGGTTCTACATTTTCTTATTGTCACACTAAGAAAAATCTGACTCAGAGGACTTTCTCTGTTGCCACATTCACCATTTTGCCACCTTCACCGGCCCCTCCTCTCCCATTTTATCTCCCTTCCTATTTGCCCCTCCTAAAGAGAAAATCCTTTTATCCCCAACCATTCATATGTCTGAAGACCTCACATTTAGGGCTTTACTCCCTACTGCAGTACTCTATTTAGTATAAGGTCCACCTCAATCTGCATTTCATTTCTTTAAAAAGTCTACAAACAGTCCAAAGAATATAGCAATTGCATGGGATGACATCCCTGTCCCTTTCTACTCCTACCAAGCCACATTTACATGTAGATGCCTGAGCTCAATGAGCTTCACACTGTGTGTTTAACAGGCAGGCCTGCAAGACCTGGTAACCAACACCCATAATCTCAGCACTTGGGAGGCTGGGGAAGAAGGATCATCTCAAGATAGGGCCAGCCTGGAATGCAGTGAGATCCTGTCTCAAAACTCCAGAAATAAATAAATAAATATAAAACAAATCTCAGCAAGTGAAAGGTTAAGGCAGGGGAACTGCTGTGAGTTCAAGGCCTGCCTGGGGTACATAATGAATTCAAAGCCACCCTGAACTACATAGCAAAAAGGAAAGCAAGAAAGAGCAGTAAATAAACAAAAAACAACAGACAGCCTCTTCAGATACTAATCCTTAGCTGGAACACTTTCTCCTTCTCTTGCTAAAACATTAACATCTCCATTTTTCTCAGCACTCTAAACTCCATGGAAAGGCCTCACTTAGATGGGCTCTTTGTTAGTAGATGTGCCACCTAAGGAAATTAAGATGATTTTTTGTATCAAAAAATCCTGTATGAAACACAGGAGTTCACTGCATGCTTGGCAAGCACTCCACCACCAAGTCAGATTGCCAGCAATCTTAAATCTTTCTTTGGATTCTCATGGAATTATAATCACCTATCACTAGCGTGGCAATGTGGGGCTATAATGGAAATTTGGAAATTCACTCTCAACACGAAGGAGCATTGGCCTCAGAAGCTAAGCTGTGAGTGTGAGACCCTGTATCACAGACCTTTATAAAAGTGATGTCCACCGGGTCTGCTGGTGGGAGGACTGAGGGCAGGGAAGCAGCACACCACAGCTCCCCAGCTCCTCCCTTTCCGGAACAGGGTCGCCCCACAACTCCCACTCTCTAAACACACGGGTGGTGAGGGGCTGCCGGAGACTGCACTCTGCCGGTGGGGTGGCTATGCGGAGACAGGGTGTTGTGTACTCAAAATGGATCGGCCATAGGCAGGGCAAGGGGAACACCGGGTACACGGTGCTAAAGACCAGGAGGAACTCAGACTCTGGAGTGCGCAGCGAGGCTCCAGACCACCTTTGCTGCTTCTACCTCTTTCATCCAGGCCTCATGTCCGTCCCATCCCGCTCATCTCAGGGCGCCCATTTCCAACCTCACCATTTCGTAGCTTGAAGGTCTCCTAGGGTTCTTCTCACGAAGCCTGCAGCCAGTAGAGGCCCTCAAGCAAGGTAGTGCAGCGACATGAATCAGCTCCCAACAATGCGCTCAGGATAGGGACTTTGGCAAAAGCACCACCTCCCTCGGCCCACCTGATTGGACAGTTTATACTGCCCGCCTCCTTAACACTGATTTGCTCCTTCTCCATGGCCCGCCCTCTGAGCCAAGATTGACAACAGAAGCCAATCCTACTGGTCTGAGTGGAGCACAAACATAGATTGTAACCCATTTTCTCTGTGCCTCTGTGCACCCTGGATCTTGAACCATGGCAAAATTCAGTCTTATATCTATTCTCCACACACAGTGAAAACATATTATTATTCTTGCTGTGTCATTGATGGGAACTCCTGTTGAGATTTTGGGCCTCAAGGGGTCACCTCTCATAGGTGAGTTTTTCTGTGAAGTGTACAGGTTGGATCATCAACTCAGGAAGCCCTGTGACCAACTGAGGGCTTGTGAAACAGACAACAGTTGAGGTGTCCAGTGGGGCCATGGCTCCTGCTACGCAAATGAATGAGTTATCACACCAACTTTTTGGTTCCTGGGTCATTTTCTGTTTTGCCAGGATGGGTAGAAAGGAAAGGATCAGCCTGGCATGGAGGCACACACCTGTGATCCCAGTACTGGAGGACAGCTTGTGCTACATAGTGAGGTCAAGGCCAGCCTGAATAGCATAGTGAGACCCTGTGTCAAAAGATTAAAAATTAGAAAGGAAGAAACAAACAAATGAATAAAGCAAAGTATCAATACACACCTAGGAGCATGGGCAATGGCACTTTTTCCAACCATCAGGCTGATCATTTTTGGCAAGAAAAGTGATTTCACCACTGAGGCAAGGGGCCAGTAAGTTGTAGCAACAATAAAATTATGAGAAGTGTCCCTATCAGAGCACATGACCAGAAGAGGGGGAGTCTAAAGACCCTTTAACAATCATTACTTACCTTTGTCTTCTTGAAGAGGAGCTTGAGATCTTCTATAGGGAACAGGGACAGGGGACATTCCTAGAACCTCTGCATCAGGTCCTAGTCTCCTGCAAGCCACGGCACAAGGCAAATTAATTAATATGTAGACAGAAATGAGATTTAGACAAGAAGCTGAGCTTTGGTCTGATCAATGCTGCACTAGGCAGCAAAGACCCCAGACCCAGTGCTGCCACATCTTTATTCAGTATGTCAGGAGAAATAAAACAGCACATGACTCAGAGGGCTGCTGCCATAATCCTAGAACAATGAGGAACTATGCAGATGAAGATTTGATTCCTCCCAGGATGTCTTTAGCTGGTGTAATCCTGCCCTGGAGCATCACAGCATCACTTGACCATTGAGGTATAGCTGTGACTAGAGGTGAAAACAGAGTTATGTCTCCACATGCCAACATGCCCTAGCTGGCTTGTAGGTGGGAAAACTGTGAGACCAATGTGAACCTAAGAAATGCCATCTTGGCCTGTGAATGAACTCCCTCATACCCCTCCCCTTATAGAGTGCTGGAATTCCCCACAAGATAGCCGCTTGCTCTGCTTCTGTGAACATGCTTTATCGCTCCCCGGGAACAGATGGTGCCTGGTGCCTCCCTGTAACCACCGAACCCTGTAGCCACAGAATGCTCTATCTTGACAAGATAGGTGGGATGAGAAAGAACTGGGTTGTGAAAGATATTTTGCAACTGGCTGAAGGACATATTGGCTTCTCCCTCAACTTCTTTGTTTGAGTTACCTATAAAAAAACTGTACTGTCCCCTGCTTCGGGGCTTCACTTCGCTTAGGAAGTGGAGTCCATGCGTGTGAATAAACTCCTTTCAGTTTTAACTTTGTTGTTTGTCCCAGTGTTTGGTGATTTACCGGCTCGCTTGGTACAACAAAAACTAGGCCCTAATCATGATTTAATTATAAAATGATTTTTCCCCAAAACCATGTAGAATTTCTCCTGACAATTCTCCACTGGCTCACTAGTGTTGATGGATTCCTAACCAGCACCAGTGGTGTCACGAGTTGTATCACTTGAGTGCCTCTCTGTGCTGTCCAGACCTTCACCCGGGAATCTTGCCTCTAGGTGTCTTGTCATTCAACCTTTACCCCTGTTGAGATAGACAGGACAACAGTGTATGATACCTCTCACTTGAGTCTCCCCAAGTCTTGTGTGTCTAAGGCCTCCATCAGCACCAGTATCCCTGGGCAATGGAGGGGATCACTTGACAGACTTAGTCCAGGATCCATCCTTCTAAGCGCTGACAGGAGTTGTTGGAACTGGACTAGGGACCACAACTGCCCTCAGGTTCCCTCTGTTTCCTCATCTAGCAAGATCCCATTCCTCAAGAAGGGGAGAGGGGATCTCAAAGGGAGAGAGTTCCTGGGAGCAGGGAGTTTTCTGAGGCCTGAAAAGAGTTATAAATAGAAGCTGTCTCCAGGGACGTTGTATTCCTGTCCCAGATGGAGTTATTGGGTCCCTCTCAGCTGTAGCTCCTACATCTTTGGCTGTCTCCACGTTATACCCAAGAAGACATCAAGTGATCCTAGAGTGAGTTTGACATCAATATGAATGGTTTCATCTCTTTCAAGCAACATACTTTTTTCCTCTACCATCACTATAGCAGCCTCAACACCTTCCTCAGTGGCCCTCAGACCTTTGACTTCTGCACAGCCTTCTTTTAAACTTGCTCATTAATTTCTTTAATCAAACTCCTCCAAAATCCTTACCATTCCCCAGAGTTTCTAGATTCCTCTGTCTTTTGTTTTACATGATACTTTCCTCTGACAGTTAGAAAACAAAAACCAAATGGGTAGTTTCAACATAGGAAGAGAATTCAGAACTTCATCACATAATTAAAATGACTATAAGAAAATAAAGACATATCCGCCTGGAGTTCTTGTCTCCAACCACTCTAGAATGTTCCTGATGATTCAAGTTCACAGCTTGCAAGAGGTAACACCATGATGCTATAACAGAACAAGCTTGCAGGACCCTTCTGAGCCTGGGGACACTGACTTAGTGATTGCCTTGGTGTTTAGGACAGGGTCCTGGTGGGGGCCACAGTCTTTGGGGACATTTGTGCTTAAAGCACCCTAGGCGGTGACACTGGTAACACACAGGTTTCTTTTTTCCTTGATCCGTATCCTCTCCATGGCAGTTACTTTGAGCAGCAATCATGTCTCTGTTCATTTTATCCTTTCCTTGTTGGACCTCTTGATTGCTATTATAATATGTCGTGGTGCCCTCCCGCATTAGATCTTCCAGGGTCACTGATTTACCCAGTTCCACCATAGCTTCTAGAGCTCACTGTGAATATTGGGGGCAAGACTGCATCAGGAATTTATCTTTGATCAATACCATCCCTGCCAGTGAGTCAGGATGGACAGTGATGTGCTTTACCATGGCATCCCTCAGGTGTTGTAGGAACCCAGAGGACAGGTTTTTCCTGCTGGTTGGCCTGACTCAACTTAGCACAATTGACAGGCTTCACTCTGGCCTCTCTTAGTGCCTCTTGAATGCAATAAACAAAGTGCTTGCAGCACCATTATTCATAAGTCTGCAGGATCCCACCCTGGATCAACAAGAGAGCAGGCCTGTTTTCTATTCAAGTTATCTGCGTGTCTGCTCTCCTCATCGTTGGAAGTATAGAATGTATTCCCTGTCTTTATGGTGCTTCCTATAACCTTCCCCTCTCAGCTTGATTTAGAGTCTCCCTTCAAATCAGGGTGATATCCTCCCAGCTGAGCTAGAGCACTGCACAGAGGCACTCAAAGCCCCAAACATATCTATTAAGGGCATTCGTGTAGCTCCCTAAGTTTTGCTTCACTTCACTCAATGCAGAGAAATTAAAGGGAAAGTGTATGACCCATCTGGCTAGTGCGGGCCTCAGAGGGAGCAATTGTTTTCTTGGGGCCAAAGGTGCAGTACAGATCCCATATAAGTGTGAGCTAAAGGAAGATTTTCTGGATAGTTTGGTTTCTCACTCACTCAAAGTTTACCTTCCTTGGGTCTGCTCTACTGGCCCATCCCTACCCTGACAGGAGCCTGCGGTAGTTGCCTCTAAGACGCCCCTTGTCAGATCTATAGAACATTGGCACTGAGGGGAAAGAAATCAAAAGCTACAAGACTGAAATATCTGAAATGGTAACAGTGGAAATAACAAAACAGATTAGTAAGATGATTGGCAAACTCAAAGCAATGACAATTAAAGGGATAATGATCCTAATAAAACAAATTTTAGTGAGTCTAGAGAAGATACTAATAAAAAATGGAGGAGCTAATGAAGGACGTGCATATCTCAAATTCACAAAATAGAAAAGAACTGATGTCCATAAAACAGTTTTAAACAGAAAGGCAGGAAATTAAAAATGCTACTGAAAGTATACCTAAGAAAACTGACCGATACAAGGACGGAGTATTAGATCTAGAGACACTACTGTGGTTGATAATCAACTAATGAGAGACACCTTACATACAGCAAGGGTACATCAAAAATTGATCCAACATGGGCTGGGGATTTAGCTCAGTGGTTTTGCTGCCTGCTGCGCAAGCGCAAGGACCCAAGTTCAATCCCTGGTACCAAAAAAATTGATCCAACAGCTTCTAGATGATGCAAAGAAAACTCATCTAAGATTAACTGGAATCAATGAAAACTAATAAGGCAGCAAAAATGGCATGAAAACCCTGTTCACAGAAATAATAGTAGAAACCTTTCCAAGCATGGAAAAAGAATCTGACATACAGATAAGTGAGGCATATAGAACCCCAAATAAGAGTGATCAGAAAAGAGCTATAGTAACACAAATAATAATCAAGATTCCAGATATTCAACACAAACACAGAATCTTACAAGCTGTTCATGAAAAGAAACAAATCACCTACAAAGGCAAACCCAACAGAATAACAGCAGACTTCTCAACTTTACAAACCCTTAAATTAAGGAGAGCTTGGAGTCAAGTGTTTCAAGCCCTAAAAGAAAACAACTTCCAACTCATTTATCCTGCAAAATTATATTTCAAATTGGATGAAGAAATAAGATACTTTCATGATAAAGAACACCTGGAGAAACTCATGACCACAAAATCAGCACTCCAAAAAATTCCCTTTTCCTAGAAAGAGATAACGATGGTAACAATGACTAAAAGGAATGAATCTATAAGGCAAGGAGAGGAATTAAATAGAAGGGAAAGAAAGAGAACCAACAGCAGGAAAATTAAATGACAAAGATAAATCAAAACGTATCAATTATAACCATCAATGTGGACAGTGTCATCTCACCAAGAAAAAGACACAGATTAGTAGAATGGATCAAAAAACTAAATCCAACAACATTCTGCATGTACTGTACTGGGAATCAAACTTGGGACCTTGCCCTGGTGAAGCAAGTGCCAGAACCACTGAACTAAATTCCTGGCCCTGAAAACGTAACTTTAAAAAGATCAACAAAGAAAAGCCCAGGTCCTGATGGACTCACTGCTGAATTCTCCTAAAACTTTAAAGGTTTAATGCTAGAACTCCTCAAACACTTTAATGAAGTCAAATGGGAAGGAATAATTCCAGTCATTCCTGGAAGCAAGAATTACCTTGATTTAAAAAACAGAAAAGGACACAGCCTAAAAGGAGAAACACAGGCCAACCCTCCTAGTGAACATAGATGCAAATATCCTCAATAAAATATCCTCAGTGCTTGCTTCCAAAGCACATATACCAAAATTAGAATGATACAGAGAGTATTAGCATGGCTCCTACAGGAGAATGACAGGCGAATTTGTGCAGCATTTCATATTTTTAATAAGATACTGGCAACCAGAATGCAGCAACACATTTAAAAAAATTACACACCATGACAAAGTAGGATTCATCCTAGAGGTGGTTCAAGCATACACAAATCAATAAATGAAATATATCATACTGATAGAAGCAAGGACAAAAGCTACATGATCATCTCAACAGACAGAAAAGCACTTAACAAAATCCAACAACCATTTGGGATAATAACCCTAAAAGAATTGGAATAGAAAGACTTTAACTCTATCTGACAAAAGCCATCTATGACAAACCAATAGCCAGCATCATACTAAAGGGTCAAAAACCAAAACTTTCACTCTAAAATCAGGAAAAAGACAAAGACGGCTGTCGGGAGCAATGCTACATAATTTTAGGGAAAAATCATTTGATTAGGCCTAGTTCTCCTGCCTACAGCCCACCTATGGCATTTCGAGACATAATTCCATTTTGGCCTCGGGTCACAACTGAGACCTCAATGATCTGGTGATGCTTTGATGCTCCAGGACAAGATTACAGCAGCTGAACACATCCTGGGAGGAACAAAATCTTTATCTACTCAGTTCCTCATTGTTCTTGGATTTTCACCCCCACCCCCCACCCCCAGTCATTTGTTACACTTTGTTTATCCTGCAAGTCCTTTGTTACATTTGTGTCTCCCGATGTCCTGAATAAAAGGTGCAGCAAGCTGGGGGTGGGGGGTGTGGCTTTCGTCTTTGCTGCCCAGAGCAGCACTTATCAGGCCCAAAGCTCAGCTACTTCTCCAAGTCTTATCTTGTCTACCTTTCTTGTGTAATAAGTTAATTCACCTTATGCTGCCATGGCTCTCAGGAGACTAGGACTCACTGCAGAGGTTCTAGTAACATCCCCTTTCCCTGCTCCCTACAGAGACGGCCACTGTCACCAATCCTGGTCAATGTAGCTCTGGAAAATCCCTTTAACAATCAGAAAAGGGGGGAAAATGAAAACAATATGGATAGGAAAGGGCGATGTTAAATTATCGTTATTTGCTGGTTATACACAAACAAGACCCCCAAATCTTCACCAAATGACTCAGCATAAATAAATAAATTTGATAACATAACAACATACAGTGACAACACTCAAATATAAATAGCATTCCTGTACAACAATAACAAACTCGCCAAGAGAGAAATTAGAAAAACACACTTCATAATACCATCAAGAAAAATGAAATATGTAAGAATTAACCTAACCAAGGAGGTGAAAGATCTCTACAGTGAAAATTATAGAACTCTGAAAAAGGAGATTGAAGAGGATACCAGAAAACAGAATGATATCTCCTGCTCCTAGATTAGTAGAACCAATATAATCAAAATGGCCATACTTTAAAAACTGTTATACAGGTTTCATGCATTCCAAATAAAAATTCCAATGACATTTGTCACAGAACAAGAGGAAAAAATCCTAAAATTCATATGGAAACAAAAGAGACCTAGACTAGCAAAAGGAATTCTCAGCAACAAGGATAAGGCAACAGGCATCACAACCCTGGACTTCACCTTATAATATACATCTACAGTGATTTAAAAAGATAACATGATATTGGTAAAAAAACAACAACACAACTTTGGATCAACTCCAGACACACACAAGTACCTTTTCATTGACAAAAGGGGCTGAACATAGTGGGAGAAAATATAGCCTCATTAACAAATGGTGCTATGGAAATTGGCTTTCAATATGCCAAAGACTGAACTTAGACCCATATCTCTCACTATGTAATAAACTAGAACTGAAATGGATCAAATATCTTCTAAATATTAAAACAGAAACTCTTAATCTGCTGGAAGTTAGAATAGGTAAAATTTTGAAAACATAGGTTGAGGCAAAGACTTTCTGAATAAAATCCTCATTGCACATGAAGTATTACAGAGAATCACTGAGTAGGATGGCTTTTCACAGCAAAGGAAACTACCAACAGAGTGAAGAGACAACATACACAATGGGAACAAATTTTTGCCACCTACTCCTCAGAAGGAGAGTTAATATCTACAATGTATAAAGACAAAGAAATTGGACCCTCCAAATTTAAGACCCAATCAGAAAATGGGCATCTGAAATGAATAAACACTTCTCAGAGGAAGAAGTAAAATAGCCAATAAGTACATGAAAAAAATGCTCAACATCATTGGCCATTCAAGGAATGCAAATTAAAACAACACCAATATTCTATCTCACACTAGAAAGAGTATCTATCTAGAAGGAATCGATAAACAAAGGCTGGTGACGCTGTGTAGAAAAAGGAAACTGCTCCATTGTTTGTGGGAGTGCAAATTGGTATAACCATTATAGAAATCAATATGGAGAGTCCTTGGGTCGGGGATTTAGCTCGGTTCTGGCACCTGCCTAGCCAGCGTAAGGTCCCGAGTTCAATCCCCGGTACCAAAAAGAAAAAGGAAATACGGAGAGTCCTCAAAAAAAATAAAGATAGAGGTTCCATTTGCCTCTGCTACTCATCTTCTAGGTATCTTCATGAAAAAATTAAACTCACAATGACATGATATATGGATACATGTTTAGAGCAGCATAATTTATGATAGCCAAATCTTGGAAACAGTCTATATGATCCTCAACAGATGAATGTGTATAAAAGTGATGCTTATATACAGTGGGGTTTTACTCTGCCATAAAGGTTAAACTTCAGGCACTTTTAGGTAAATGGATGTACCTCTAGACTATAATCTTTATTTTGTTTTGTTTTTGGTACATGTTTGCCATATAGAGTAATCACACTCATCATAGAGAATTTGTGTCTATACATAATATATCTTAATTCTTCATTTTTCCCATTCCCCTCCCCTCCCTTCAACCCTTCCTTTCCTCCTCATTTACAAAGGTTTGTTTCCATTTTTTCCTTATTCTCTTTTTTATACCATTCCCCTTCTTTCCCATTCCCCACTGCCTCCCTTGTTCCCCTTCCCATGTGAACATGTTCTTCCTACTTCCCCATATCTATCCTCCATTTTGTTCTTTCTTTACCCTTTGGGTCCACATACAAGAGAAACAATGTGATATTTAAACATGTGGGCTCAGGCCGGGAATTTAGCTTGGTGCCACTGTGCTTACCTCCCAAACACAAGGTCCTGAGTTTGATCACTGGAATGAAAATAAATAAATAAATAAATAAATAAATAAATAAACAAAGTTGTGGGCTCAATTTATTGTACAGTTATGAACAAAAGTGTAGTACCTGGTTAATTTCAGGTAGGTTCAATGTCAATTGTATACGTTTGAGTTACATAATGATTATATTCATTGTGGGGAGTTGACAAATGTACATAATGTGTCATAGTTGCTTTTTTCATTACCTCCCTGTCCCATTCTTCCACCCTCTCTCCATCTCTTCAGAGCCTGTGACAGTTAACTGGTTGTGTCAGTAGGAAATGTCCAACTGCCTAACAAAATTGGCTCAGCTTAGTTCTAGGTGCGGAAGACTCAGCCTAGGGAGAATTGTTTTCAGGATGGTACAAAAGGGATATGAAGAAGGAAGGGATTCCTTTTGCTTCTTCAGAGCTGTTCCAGTCTTCCCCTTCCCCTTGGACATCATCTCCTGATTTCCAGCACAAAATCTTCAGCTTCCAGCACCAACCCCTCAGCCTTCTAGTGCAGTCCCTTCAATCTTCCATCACAGACCCCAAGGAGGCCAAAGGCCTCCTGATATAGACTCATACGGGGCACTACAGTGAGCTCCAGGCCTTCGAATGGATCCTTGTCATCCCCAGTGTGTAGACAGACCTTTAGCAGTGTTCCACACCTAACTCTACAGGCAGCCATTATAAGCCAATCTTCTACATTCTTATGTATTTGTATATCTTGTATTAAATCTTTTTGTCGAAGTAACTGATACAGTGTCATACTATAACAATTATAGTTAGTTTGCAGAAAAGTGACTGGAAATGTTAGAAATATCAATCTGATGTAACAAAACATCATGAGGGAAGCAACACAAAAAACAGATTTTCTCAGTTCTGGAGACTGAAAAAGAGGGCAAGATATGAGTGCTGTCTAACTTGGGTTCCACTGAAATTTATCCTCTTGTAGATAAATGTTTCTCTCCCTCTCGCTCTCTCTCTCTCTCTCTCTCTCTCCTTTTTCTTCTTTTCCTCCTCCTCCTTCTCTTCTTCCTCCTCCTCTCCACTTTCCTTTCCACTAGCCAAGCAGGTAATACAACTACAAGGAAACACAGCTATGTGACTAGCTAAAAGTCTATTTATATTTGAAGGTGTTATATCATATCTAAGTAGTTGGTCAAAACTTCAACATGAGATATGAGAACATTTATTCCATTCAGCACAAAGTCAGAAACAAGCAGAAAAAATATTATCAAAGGGGTTTTCAGATCATGCTACCCAGATATGATTCTATTACCTGTTAATAAAGAAGCTATAGCAGAGGACAGAGGTATAATTTTATTTTTTAATTAATTAAGTTGATTGGTACATTTTAAGTACACCTAATGGTCACATTCATCATAAGGAATTTGTAGCTGTACATGATATATCTTGATTCTTATATTTTCCAATTCCCTTATCCTCCCTTTAATCCCTCTTCCTCTCATTTAGGAAAGCTTTGTTTCCATTTTATCTTTCTTTTCTCATCTTTTTTCCATTCCCTTCCTTCCTTTCTCCTGCCCGCCTCCCTAGTTACCCTAACCATTTAACATTTTCTTCCTATTTCATAATATCTATTATACATTTTGGTCTTCATTTAAACTTTCAATGAAACAATGTGGTATTTAGAGATATGTGTACCATTTATTTCACTTAAGAGTATGGTCTCAAGGTGCATTCATTTAGCTATAAATGTCTCGAATTTATCTTTCTTTATGGCTGACTAGTACTACATTGTATATTTTTGTTTTGGTACCTGGGATTGAACTCAGGACTTTGATCCACTGTATATTTTTTAAAAACACATCTGTGAGTGTTTATGCCCAAAGCAGGCTGTGAGCAGTGCAGGCTCTAAAGAATTAACCCCACAATTGGCTTGTTCTGAGAAGTGAGTCCTGCCAAAGCCTACATGCCAAGGTTGGAGTAACTCTCAAATTCTGTTCCCACAATTAAAACCTTCTTAGCTAGAAGGATAAAGTTATTTCTAACTACAACTCTATATTTTGCCTGTTGTTCCTAATTCAAGAATGCTTTGGTTTTTCCTTTACAAGCCTTGCCTGCATCAGTAATGTGTCTATATCAACTACATGTTCCCTCATGTAGCACCTTTACCCCAATCTGCCCGTAATGTCATCAATAAATAGCAGTGGCTTAAACTGCCCAGGGTCTTTGCTGGTTGCTCAGCACTGGCCATCCTGGCTCCCCAGTTTCTCTGTCTCTTAATTGTGTCTTTGAGTTTTTCTTTTAACATTGTGTCATAGGACTGAGCAGATTGGAATCCACTGCAGGGTGCTCTGATACACATCTTTATCCATTCATCTGTTGATGGGCATTTGGGTTGTTTCAAAGATTTAGCTATTACAAACTGTGCCACTATAAACATAGATGTGCATATATCACTGTGGTATGGTGCTTTTAATTCTTGAATTAGGAACAGAATAGACAAAATATATGGTTGTAATTAGAAAATTGTCCTTGTAGGTAAGAAGGTTTTAGTTGTGGAAATGGAATTTGAGTGCAAGTTACTCTGACCTCACCAGGTAGGCTTTAGCCAGACTCACTTCAATAAACAAGCCAATTGTGGGGTTAACTCTTTACAGTCTGAACTGCTTACAGCCTGCTTTGGACATAATCAATATTGCAGTCTCCCACAAGTGTGGTATGTGATCCCCCATTACAATTTGTCTATTTGTGACAGTGGGGTATTGAGGTCCCCCATTACAATTGTATTAGTGCTTATTTGATTTTTTCATGTCCATTAATATTTGTTTTATATGGATGCATGTGCTGGTATTTGGTGTATATATATTTATGATTGTTATCTATTTCTCTTGGAATGTTCCCTTTACAAGGATGCAGTGACATACTTTGTCTCTCTTAGTAAGTGTTGGCTTGAAATCCACTTTGTCTCCAAATAGAATGGCTATCCCTGCTTTTTTTTTTTTTTTTTTGGTACCAGAGATCGAACTCGGGTCCTTGCGCTTGCGAAGCAGGCGTCGGAACCACTGAGCTAAATCCCTGGCCCAATCCCTGCTTTTTTTGAGGTTCCTGTCACATGGAGTTTGTTTTCCATCCTTTGAATTTCAGTCTATGAATTTCTTTTTGAATTAAATACATTTCTTGTATGTAGCATATTGGATCTTTCTTCTTTATCCATTCTGCCAGTCTCCTTCTTTTTATTGGTGAATTAAGACAATTAACATTGATGGTTATAACTTATATGTACTGACTTAACATTACCATGTTATTTTTCTGTTTTGGCTCCCTTTTATCACTCCTCTGTTTAATTTCTTGCCTTGCCTGGTAGATTCATTCTGTTGGAGTTCATGGAGTTGTAGTGCTCATTAACTCTTTCTAGAATATCCTTCAGAATATTTTGGAGTGCTGGTTTTGTGATCATAAATTTCTTTTTTTGTGGTCATAAATTTCATCAGGTATTCTTTGTCAAGGAAGTATCTTATTTCTACATCAATTTTGAAAGATAGTTTTACAGGATACACCAATTTGGATTGGATATTGTTTTCCTTTAGGGCTTGAAATACTTCACTCCAAGCTATCCTTGTCTTAAGTGTTTGTGTTGAGAAGTCTGGTGTGATTGTGATGGGCTTTCCTTTATAGATGATTTGTTTCTTTTCTCTAAAAACTTTTAATATTCTGTTCTTGAGTTGGATTTCTAGAATCATGATTATTATATGCCTGCATGTAGTTCTTTTGATCATGGCTAATTGGATATAGGGCTCACTTATCTGAATGTCAAACTCTTTTTCCATGTTTGGGAAGCTTTCTGCCATTACTTCTGAGAACAGGTTTTTTCTTAATGTCATTTACACTATCTCTTGCTTTTTCATTGACTCAATCAATCTTATGTTATTCTTCTTTGCATCATCTAGCAGCTTTTGGGAAATCTTTTCATGATTGCTAACTGCAATTCTATCTTCTATATCTGATATTGTGTCCTCACAGTGGTTCATTCTGGTATGTATACTTTGACATTTCAGGGGGGGTTTTTGTGGGGTTTTTTTGGTACTGGGGATCGAACTCAGAACCTTGCACTTTCGAAGCAGGCAGCGGAACCACTGAGCTAAATCCCCAGCCCTGCTTTGTATATTTTGGATGGAATTTTTGTTCTTCTGGATATTTGTTTGAATCTGTTTCATGGATTCCATTTCTTTCCTATGCTGGACATTCATGATTTCCATCATTTTCCTAAGCTCCTCTGTTTTTTTAATCTCTATCTTCTCTAGAGTCACTAATTGTGTCTTTCATTATGGTTATGATCTCTGTAGTTGTCTGAGAAATTATTTCTGATTTGATTTTTTTTTTAGAGCCTCTTTCATCTGCTTTGTTACTTCTGCTGTTACCATTTCAGAGAGTCCAGGTAAGTGACTTTCAGATTGTTCCACCTCATTGCCCCCTGGGTTTTCCTTTGGTGAGCTGGAAGTCTGGGGTTGCATCTTGTTTAAGGGTTTTCTCATTCTCTACTTTTTTGTTTTGGTTTATTTTTTAGTTTAATTCCTGGTTCCATGCTTGTAGATTACCTACAGAATCTTTATTGCTAGTATTTAAAGCCCCTAGGAAATGACTACTTCTCAGAGGTTTCTTCCAGGTGTAACTGGTTTTGGGGTTTTGAGGCTGTTGCAAGATCCTACCTCTTCAATTTATTGGGGATATGAAGTTGCTGCTTACTTGGCCTAGCCCCTGATTCTTTGGCACTGGCCTATAGTTCCCAGTCTCGGTATACCAGGAAGAACAACTGATCAGAACAATTATGTCAACTTGGCTAAAGTAGTACAATCAGTGATAACGATAGCATCAAACAGCATAGAGAATGACAAACTGGTAACTATTAATTTGCCACCTTTAGGTGCATGAACTTGACTTGTGGTTATATAAAAATCTAAAACAAACCAGAAATATTTGCAGTAAATAAGCCCTCAATATGGTGCTTTTACCCTCAGGGGAGCAAATTTAAGAGGAGTTATGGGGGAAAATAGAGAAATAGGAGGAGAGGAAGAAATTAGAAGCAAGGCTAGAGGATAAAGGAAGATCAGGCAAACTTTGGGAAACTGGTGAAGAAGACAGGAGGGAAAGAGAAAAATAAAAACAAGAACAGAAAAAAACAACAATAAAAAACTAGAAACCATGTTCACACTCATATATAAACAAGAATGAGCAATCATCTTCCTGCAGCCTCTTCCGCTTGCCTGCAACGGCGCTTAGGACTACTGCGGTGGGTCTGGGCGCTGGGAAGTCGTCCAAGATGATTAAAAAATTCGACAAGAAGGACGAGGAGTCTGGTACGCGCGGGGCTTCTGTCGCCCACCCTCAGCGGCGGGTGCCCCCTTCCTTCGCCCGCCGCAACCTGCTTTCCTGGACTGCTGGGCTGGGGGCGTGGGCGCTCCAGCCGGGGGGGGGGGGGCTGCCGTAGCCCCTCCCCGGAGCGCCGGGGCCTCCCTTTGGGCCGCGCGCTCTCGCCCCGCTGCCCGGCTGCGAGCTCCCACTCGGGCGCGAGCTGCACCGCCTCCGGCTGCTCGGTGACCCCGCCCCCGCCCCTCCCGTCCTTCCCGCCCTCGCCCTTGGCTGAGCCACTCTGAACTGCCCTTCCGCCGGGTCTGCAGCCGCTTTGGTACACGGCTGTGCCGGCCTCTGTAGCCCCGGGTACTGGTGATTTTAGGCCTCGAGTGCACACCCTCTTATCCGGGGCTGGGGTCCACGGAGTAGCGAGTGCGTATATATGGACGTGAAAGTGTCTTGTACCTTCTAGTCTTCCTGGTAGCCCTTGAATGTAACTCGTTCCCAGGGGCCAACTGTCCCATGGGACATAGCTCTTCGAATGCTCATACATCCAGAAGTGACTTTTGAGCGAGCAGATGAGGAAGATGCCAAGCCACCCCCAAAAGAAAAAGAATTCCCAATATTTGAAAGCTGCCAAGCATGGTAGAAGGTTAGGTAGTGGCTCCAATTCTTTCCACCATCTGGAGAAGAGTGCCGTCTTACAGGAGGCTCATATATTCAGTGAAACTCCCATCAGTCCAAGAAGATGTTTGCATATTCTTACAAAGATTCTCTACTTACTGAACCAGGGTGAACACTTTGGAACTGTGGAAGCTACGGAAGCCTTCTTTGCAATGACTCGATCGTTTCAATCTAATGATCAAACATTGAGGAGAATGTGCTACTTACAATCAAAGAAATGGCTGCCATCTCTGAGGATGTGATAATTGTCACAAGCAGTCTGACCAAGGACATGACTGGAAAGGAAGATGTGTTCCAGGGCCCAGAGATGAGGGCACTCTGCAGAATCACAGATGGAACAATGTTACAAGCCATTGAAAGATACATGAAGCAGGCCATTGTGGACAAAGTCTCCAGTGTATCCAGTAAAGCACTGGTATCTTCTTTACATATGATGAAGATAAGTTATTATGTGGTTAAACGCTGGATAAATGAAGCCTAAGAAGCTGCATCAAGTGACAGTATTATGGTCCCGTATTGGGAGTACTGTATCACCTTCGAAAGAATGATCGTCTTGCTGTTTCCAAGATGTTAAATAAGTTTACTAAATCTGGTCTCAAATCACAGCTTGCTTACTGTATGCTGATCCGAATTGCTAGTCGTTTACTAAAAGAAACTGAGGATGGCCATGAAAGTCCTCTCTTTGATTTCATTGAAAGCTGGTTGCGAAATAAACATGAAATGGTTATTTATGAAGCTGTGTCTGCTATTATCCATCTTCCTAACTGTACTGCAAGAGAGTTGGCACCTGCAGTCTCAGTTCTTCAACTTTTCTGTAGCTCTCCTAAACCAGCCTTGAGATATGCAGCTGTGAGGACCTCGAACAAGGTGGCAATGAAGCACCTTTCTGCTGTTACTGCCTGCAATCTGGACTTACAAAACTTAATCACAGATTCAAACAGAAGTATTGCAACCCTTGCCATTACCACACTGCTTAAAACAGGAAGTGAGAGCAGTGTAGATAGGCTTATGAAGCAGATATCTTCTTTTGTGTCTGAAATTTCAGATGAGTTCAAGGTGGTGGTTGTACAGGTAATTAGTGCTCTCTGTCAGAAGTATCCTTGGAAGCAGTGTCATGATGACTTTCCTCTTCAACATGCTCTGAGATGATGGAGGCTTTGAATACAAGTGGGCCATTGTGGACTGCATAATCACCATTGTAGAAGAAAACCCAGACAGTAAAGAAGCAGGTCTAGCCCACCTTTGTGAATTTGAGGATTGGGAACACACTGTTTTGGCAACTAAGATTCTACACTTGTTGGGCAAAGAGGGTCCCAGAACACCTGTCCCCTCTAAATAAATCCGCTTCATTTTTAATTGGGTTGTCCTAGAGAATGAGGCCATCAGAGCTGCTGCTGTGAGTGCTCTCGCTAAATTTGGGGCTCAGAGTGAGAGTCTTCTCCCAAGCATCCTTGTACTGTTACAAAGGTGTATGATGGGTACTGATGATGAAGTATGGGACAGAGCTACCTTCTATCTGAATGTGCTACAGCAGAGGCAGATGGCACTGAATGCTACGTATATTTTCAATGATCTGACAGTCTCTGTACCAGGAATGGAAAAGGCCTTACACCAGTATACATTGGAACCTTCAGAAAAGCCCTTTGACCTGAAATCAATTCCACTTGCTATGGCTCCTGTCTTTGAACAGAAAGCAGAACTCACACTTGTGGCTCCCAAGCCTGAAAAGTTGGCTCCTTCTAAGCAAGACATTTTCCAAGAACAATTGGCTGCCCTTCCCGAGTTTATGAACCTAGGACCCTTGTTCAAGTCTTCGGAGCCTGTTCAATTGACGGAAGCAGAAACAGAATATTTTGTTAGATGTATCAAGCACATGTTTACTAATCATATTGTGTTCCAATTCAACTGTACCAATACTCTCAATGACCAGTTACAGGAGAAAGTGACGGTGCAGATGGAACCATCAGATTCCTTTGAGGTGCTGTGTTGTATCCCAGCCCCCAACCTCACTTACAATCAACCAGGAATATGTTACACTCTTGTTTGTTTGCCTGATAAGGACCCTACAGCAGTTGCAGGCTCCTTTAGCTGCACCATGAATTTACAGTCCAGGACTGTGACCCTAACACTGGAGTACCAGATGAGGATGGGTATGATGATAAGTATGTGCTGGAAGATCTTGAAGTTAGTGTGTCTGACCACATTCAGAAGGTACTGAAGCCTAATTTTTCTGCTGCTTGGGAAGAGCTGGGAGATACCTTTGAGAAAGAAGAGACCTTTGCCCTTAGGTCTACCAAAACACTTGAAGAAGCTGTCAACAACATCATCACATTTCTGGGCATGCAACCATGTGAGAGGTCAGATAAAGTACCTGAAAACAAGAATTCCCATTCGCTCTGTCTAGCAGGTGTATACAGAGGTGGCTATGATTTATTGGTGAGGTCCAGGCTGGCCTTAGCAGATGGTGTGACCATGCAGGTGACTGTCAGAAGCAAAGAGAGAACACCTGTAGATGTTATCTTGGCTTCTGTTGGATAAGTTCATATGAGGAAGATGACACACTTCACTGTCAGTGAGCTTTTAGGCTAGTGGCATGAATTCCCCAGAATCACACTCCTAAAGCTTAATGACTTTGGAGAAGCAAATTAAATGTTTGGCCCTAAGTCAACAGATCAAGCAAACGTCTGGCCTTGTGCATGGGTTTTGGTGTTTCATGGTTTGGTTTCGTTTTTCCTTATTTTTCTCATTTGGTCAGCTTTGGTATGACAGTGCAGCTTTGGGTCATCTTGAAAATCAAATACTATCCTATACTCCAGCTGCTTAACTTCCAACATTCTTTTATTTAATGTGTGAAAGCTCCTGACAATGTTGGAAAATTTTATCCCAGAGGGTGGGGGGAGCCAGAATCCACTTTTGTCACAATTCATTTTTATTAATAGAAAATAAACACTTATTCCAATTAAAAAAAAAAGAATGAGCAATTAAGAAAAAACAAAACAAAAACAAGAGAGAAAATTTTTAATAAGAAAATAAGAAAATAAGAAAAATATGTCCACTTCAAGGTGTGTGTCTGCTGTCACTGGCAGGTAAAGTGGGCAGCATATAGATCTGAGTTGAATAATCCCAGTAATCAAATAGGGTAGTAGATAATCCCAGCAAGCCTGCATTTTTAGTCCCACTGAAGTTGAGGCTGATTTCTGGCTGTGAGCTTGGAACTGGACCTATGGAGCCTGCAGCAGTCTGTAGACCACCCCCCCCACCCCCATCCCCGCCACTGTCTCAAACTGGGCTCCCTGACCTCCTGCTGATTTGAACTCTGACACTGACACCGGAAGCCACTAGATGGAGCGGGCCCACAACTGTTATGAGTTCTGAGCTCAGTTGGCTCCTCTCCAAGATGACTACCAGCTGATCCCTCTCTCCTGTGGAATGTCCAAACCCCAACTCAGCAACCCCTGTAGTCTGCTGCATCCAACACTCCACTTCACTGGTGTATTTCTCCATGAAGGTCTCTGAGGTCTCCAATAGTCATGCTTCTTATGTAGGTTCAAGCCTTTCTTCCCACACATCAAGTCTGGGCTCAGGGAGAAGCCACCTCCTTCTTTGTTGGAGACTATCTCTTCGCTCCCTAGATGGGATTCAGCTCTCACTTCAGATCCTTTCTGGGTCCCAGAGACTCACTTCCCTCCTTCTTCTCTTCCTCATGTTGCTTTATTCCAGTGCCTGGACACCAAACCTGGGAGAGGTCCTCTCTCTGCTGCTCACCACTATACTATCTTCCCAGACAGTCCCAGAGGTATAATTTTATAAAGTTGGGAGAAAAAAGGACTGATGGTCCAGTATACTTTCAGGAAGAATCAAACATTGATATATACATACCAAATGGTAAATCGAAACAAAAAGAATAACTTATCAAAATAATGACATTGACAGAGCAACAAAAATATTAAAAACAAAAACGAAATGCTGGATTTTGTCATATGCCTGTTCAGCATCTATTGAGATAATCATGCAATTTTTTCATGTTTCTGTTTATATGGTATAATAAATTTATTGATTTGTGTATGTTGCACTATCCCTACATCACTGGCATGAAGCCAAACTTGTTATGGTGTATGATTTTTTCACTGAGTTGCTGCATTGTTTGCCAGCATCTTGGTGAGAAATTTGGCAACTATGTTCATTACAGAGATTGCCCTGTAGTTCTCTTTTTTGCGTGGATCCCTTCCTGGTTTTGGAATCAGGCTAAGACTTGCTTCCAGGAATCACACATGGAATACTGCTTCCATTTTGATTTCAAAAAATTTGAAGAGGGCCAGGGATTTAGCTCAGTGGCTCCGCCGCCTGCCTGCCAAGTGCAAGGTCCCGAGTTCAATCCCCAGTACCAAAAAAAAAAAAGAATTTGAAGGATTTCGACATTAGATCTCTAAAGTTCTTGTACCATTCAGTAGTGAATCAGTCAGGACCCAGGCTTTAATTTCTTGGCTGTTTTTCAATGACTTCTTCAATTACTTTTACTGGTATTAGGTTATTTAGGATATTTATATCTTCTTGTTTCAGCATTGATAGTTCATAGGGATGTATGAATGTGTCCATTTCTTCTGAAATTTCCATTTTGTTGGAGTACAGGTTCTAGAAGTGTTTACCAATTGTCTGGATTTCAGCAGAAATCACCTTGTTCATCTCTAGTTGCATGAACTAAGGTCTTCCTTTTTATTTTGGTAATATTGGCTAAAGGAGATGATCTTATATTTTGATTTTTTTATTAGTCTCAATTTTAGTAATTTCTGATCAGATGATTATAGTTTCATTCTTGGTACTTGATTTGGCTTTGGATTTTTCTTGTTTTTCTTGGGTATTAAGGGTCATCATTGGGTAATTAATGTGGGCTCACTCTGTTTTTTCTGATGTGGGCACTTACAGCCATAATCTGTTCAGCCTGTCTGTTATATTCTTTCCATTAGAATTTTGGCATCTTTGACCTTATTGTCTCTTTCTAAGCTGCATGATCATGTTCAGCACTTCTGAAATTCCTTTTTTTAACATGCAAACATGTGTCCATCACCATGGCAGAAATGATTATTATGAAGTTTGTGGGTTAGGTGGTCACCCGTGCTCTCTGTGCTTGACTTTCATTGTCAGATGAAAGGAAAAATTTGAGAAAACAGACACAATGTTGAACTGCAAAAATTATGGTGGAAAATAAATGTGTTCAGTATAAAATAACTTCTAATTGCAATATTGCATAGCAGCATCCACTATGCAAATTACTGGTGATAGAAAGAATTAGAAATGAGCTGCAGTAAAATTAACCACATATTCAAAGGTGTAACAATTGATACTGTACTCCTGAATGTAGTATACTTCATGAATCATATAAGATAATATTTCATTTTAAAATAAATGATTTTTATGATATTGTCTACCTGATGTCTAATTTAATTGTCTAAATATTATTAGGTTAGGATGTTATACTGTCCCTCATATTGGGGATATTTTAGTATATGTGCTGCTGAAACAAGCACCATACTGGGGATATTGAATGAATTTGTCACTTATATTTTCACCTTAGCATGGAAATGTCAGAATGTTACCCTGCGGGGAATTGAGCAGCTAGTGTATTCATAAAGAAAACAACCCACAATATCTTACACAACACCACAGTGTTAGGAGGTGAGTAGGCAAGTATAAGTCAAAGACATCAGAGATGGCCCAACATCAACAGCTTGTATGAGTTTTGTGTGGCTGAAGGTATGTATACCACTTCTTCCATCATCATTTGTCTTTACTGATGATGACAAGAAGGCCATTGTATAACATCTCTAAAATTGGTAAAACAAAACACAACTGAATCTTAAAAATTGCTCAATTTCTTTTTTTACTAAACTGATTTGAGATTCTTAGGTTAAAAAAATGAATTCAAAGATTAAATGGCTTTCACACCATTAGGAACTAGAACACAACAGGCTGTTTCAATCCAAAGAATATAAATAATTCTTCCCAAACAAACTTCAACCTTGTCCAAAATTCCTTTGCAAATGTGTTTACTGAAAAGTCAAATCATCACTTATATTTCATACAGAGAATAATTACTGTAGTTAATTATATTTTTTTGAGAAAGATAAGGGCCTACTGGCAGTAGGGAACTTCCAACAGTATGTATTTTTTGTATGATGACTGATAGATTATCACCAAAATAAGTCATAGCAATATGGTCATGAAAACTAAAATTTCTATTTTGAAAACACCTATAATTTTACATATTATAATAATGGTCCTGATATAAAAAATAGGCAAAATTAAATATTACATATACAGTAACACCTAGATTTGCAAGCATAATTACTTCTATAAACCTGTTTGTAATTCAAAGCACCCATATATCAAGGCAAATTTTTCCATAAGAAATTATGGAAACTAAGATGATTCATTCCACAACCCAAAAATATTCATATGAAAATGATTACAATACTGTAATATAATACAAAATAATAAAGAAAATACAAAAAGGTAAAACAAGTTATCATGTGCACAGCTTTGAAAACATTTGTGGCTAATGTGAGGGAGACAACAGAGAGGAGGGTTATTGTATACAATGACTTTCAATATCATGAAAAGAATCACTGATAATTCTTGTCTCAACTGAATCTTTTCTTTTCATTCACATTTAACAAAGAACCTATCCAAATCACTTGGTTTTGCCTCCTTTTGAGAAATTCATGGAAATGTGATATTGCATTTTATTAAACAGATTCATTGCTCCCACTGCTACCACTCTTATTTGAGTAGTGTTTTCTACAATATTTTGCAGTTTCCCACATCATACACATCTCCCTAATCTCAAAGTTAGAGGTTCCTCCACCATTTTCTCCCCCTCCTCTGCAGATGAGATCTGTTCCACAACACCTTGTGGTTGTGAGATGATCACCCACAATCCCTCAGCAAGTAAGAGAGAGAACCCTTGGCTTACTTGAGAGCATATGTCACTTGCCATCAGGTACTATTCATATTGCAAGGCATCACTTGTTTATCAAGTTAAAATTTATTAGAAATGATTGTTTGTTTGACAGAATATTCACTGAACAAGTTACAATCCAAGCTTTTACTTCAACCTCTAATTACGTTGGGATATATACAGATACCATCTCAGAATATAGAACACATGAAATTTCCTAGTCTGCAAGTTATTTGAAAACATTTAAATTCTATGTAAACATATACAGAATTTTCTTTAAATATGCATTATAAGTATAAAATCCAATTTAAAACTCATTATAATAATGGAAAAATTGACAGTATGAGGCAAACCTTTAAATAGAAGTCAGTGGGAAGATGACAATTAACAAAAATTTGGTTTTAAGATGATGTTACACCATAATTATTAAAAACAAAACAAAGGAAACAAAAAATAACTTGCAAAAATATTGGGCTTGGGCTGGGGATTTAGCTCGGTGGCACCGTGCCTGCCTTGCAAGCACAAGGTCCTCAGTTTGATCACCAGTACAGAAAAAAATTTAAAAATATTGTGCCTACTGGAATATAAGAAATATAATTCAATTCACCTGTGTATCTAACCCGGTGCAAAGTAAATTTTCAAAAGTTAACACTTAATTTGTTTAAAATACAATATTAAACTTCTATAGTATAGATATTGCTTACAAGAACATGAAGAATTATGTGAGCACAATATTCATTCTTCCATGTGAACTTACATATATTTAATCCAAGGACCTAATTTAAGAGTGAGTTTACTGTTTATATTTAAGATATCTCATCTGATGTGAAGTTTCTGGGGAAATAATCAACATATTTTTATATGACTTACTTATATAGGTTATTAACTATGTGAAAAATTTTCAGGTTTTGAAATTAAGAGGTATAACTGACATTGTACATTCACAGGGACTTGATCCAATATGCATTCTTACATGTAAGACAACTCAAGACTTTCGTGCAACATTTCTATTAACTGTTTTCTCACTGTCCTGTGTTTATTTGTAATATAAATAACATCAAAATAGTTACAGATGTTCGCATGAAATATACATTGATACCAGTTTATGCACTATGCAGGCCCATGTTTTCATGAAAGGACATCTAAAAATGAAAACTTTTCACATTCTGTATTTATACTAATTTTCATTGAGAGTTTCTGTACATTTTCTGAGATGATGGGAATCACAATATGCTATCTCACCTTATCCACATAGGGTTTCCTTTAGTGTGAGTTCCTTAATGTATTTCAAGGTAAATAGAAGAATTGAGTGGTTTCTCACATTTGATTACATACAGCTTTGCTCCCATGTGAATTATTTTATGTAGTAGAATGTATTGAGATAAATAAAACATTTCCAGGGCTGGGGATTTAGTTCAGTGCTTCTGGCGCCTGCCTTGCAAGCGCAAGGTCCCGAGTATGATCCCCAGTACCAAAAAAAAAAAAAAATCCTTTGTATATGTTTGGGCCAGGGCTTTAGCTTAGTGGTTTCACCGCCTGCTGTGCAAGTGCAAGGACCAGAGTTCGAACCCCGGTACCAAAAAAAAATAAAATTCCCACGTTCCTCACATATGTTCAGATGCTGGTTAACTATGGATTCGTTCATATATGTAATTATACTTCTGTATACTGAAAGATTTTTTTCTTACATTGTTTAAAGAAAAAGGGCTTTTCTCCACTGTGAGTCCATTCATGATAGTACAAGGCATTTTATATATTCACACCTAATTTCCTGTTACTTTTTAAATATCTATGATGCTTACTGGAATAACTGAAATATTCTACACATTGCTTAGGGTGATTGCTATATATTGTTTAGTGTAATTGTTTTAATGTAAATGATCACACCAGCGTGAAAAAAATGCATTCTACTTGCTTCCAACCCTGCGCTTGAGTTTCTCCCCGGTTGGATGGTCTCAGGGGCACTAAGAAGAGACAATTCCTGGTTTCCTGGGAGGGCCTTGTTCTCCTTGGCAGAAGCTCAACTCCCAATTCCCGCCCTCTCTTCTCATTTTAGCAATGTTATGCTGAGAAGCCACAGAAAAGGGTATGGGCTTATTTTGCCAAAGAAAACACAGCAGTTACATCCTGTTTTGCAGAAACCATCAGTGTTTGGGAATGATTCTCATGATGATGAGACCTCCATGAGTGAAAGTGTTCAGAGGGAAGCTGCAAAGAAGCAGGCCATGAAACAGACCAAACTGGAGATGCAGAAGGCCCTTGCAGAAGACTCCACTGTGTACGAATATGACAGTATTTATGATAAGATGCAGAAAAAAAGAGAAAGTAATCCCAAATTACTTTTGGGAAAAGATCGAAAGTATATCCACAAAGATCTAAGTATATCTACAACTTACTAAACGCAGTTAAGATCAGAAAAAAGGAACAGGAAAAAAGAATGGAAAAAATACAGAGAGAATGAGAAACGGAGAAAGGAGAATTTGATGATAAAGAGGCATTTGCAGGGCCGGGGATTTAGCTCAGTGGTTTTGCCGCCTGTTGCGCAAGCACAAGGACCCCAGTTCGATCCCCAATACCAAAAATTTGTGACATCTGCTTATAAAAAAAAAAAGCTGCAAGAAAAAGCTGAAGAAGAAGAAAGAGAAAAAAGGGCTGCTGCACTAGAAGCACATTTGGATGTAACCAAGCAGAAAGATCTCAGTGGATTTTATAGGCACCTATTAAATCAAGCAGTTGGTGAAGGAGTACCAAAATGCAGCTTTCGTGAAGCCAGTTCTGGAATAAAGGAAGAGAAATCAAGAAGTCACTCAGATGAAGTAAATCAGAGAACAGAATACCACAGGAGAGATGTGTTTTCCAAACATGTGTGGTGGAGAAGAAAAACCGAGATGCAGACAGTGACTTTGATACTAAGAGCAGTGAAGACAATGACATGGAAGAAAAATAAAGTGAATTGCAGAAGGGAAAATGTCAGAGACCTCCAGGAATTATTCCAAGCATCTCAAGAATCATACCCACTCAAGATCATCTAGTGAAGAAAGAGAGCATAGCGCCAAACACCACACCAAAAGTTCCAAGTCCAGAGGGCACGAGAAAACGGAAGATCAGCACCAAGAGAGGCAATCAGAGACCAGGAAAACCATTATATTGACTATGACCACAGAAAAGTGAAGGGTTCTCATAAACCCAGAGAGGCCAATCATAGAAATTCCCACTGGAAGAGGCATGAACACAAAGATAAACCAAGGGGAGACCAGAGAGAAAGAAATGACAGAGAATGGAAAAGAGAGAAATATTCTTCAAAGGAACAAGAAAGAAACAATGAAATAATCATGACTGACACAGTAAGAGAGGTGGGGAGAAGGAAGAGAAGAGCAAAGAAAAGGAAGAAAACATGAAAGAAAAGAAGGAAAGGTATGAAAATAATGATACAGAGATGGGGAAAACAAGAAGTAAGTGTTTAGTCTTCCAGAAAGAAATCACAGAAAAGGCAGATCAAATTCTAGGGCAAAAGAAGAGTTTCTTGATCATGAAAGAACCAGCACAATGAGGAATATGGAAAAGAACAAAGAAAGAGACCAAGAGAAGCCCTCTGGTTCTGAAACATCACTGGGAGCAAAACACAGAGGAAAGACAAGACCAGGGCAAAGAACAGGAGAGACTACCAGAGGCAGTAAGTTCACGAAGAGGAATAATAAAGAAACTGTAATGTGAGCTAGAGACAGAAACTTGGCCAGGCAAATGGCATGGGCTAATGCAAAGACTTATATTGAGAAAGAAGATGATTAATGGCTGCCCCAACCGCAAGATCTATGGAAGCCCAGGACATTATGACTTCTAGGACTTGTTTTGTGAATGCATTGTGAAATGTGTTAACAGTAGTCGAGGGAGAGTATTTTAAAATGTATTTTCAAAATTTATTTTTTACTTAAGTCAAAAGTCAGTCCTTTAATCTGACTGTTTAACTGGAGATACGTATATATGTATGTATGTGCATATATAATATTTCTTTATCAGTACCATATTCTTGGTTGTATTCAAGAATCATAAGTGTGCAAAGCTGCGGAGACCGGCCCCGGTGAGACAAGACAAACAGCTTGAAGTTCCTGCGGCCTTCCCGGGCCATGCCCACGGCACGGTGAGGTCCGCTTAGCCGAGCGGGCGCCTCCAACGCTCAGTCTTGTCCCCCCACCTCTCGCCCGACCCCGCCACCCCCACCCCCCCCCCCCCGCCCCCGTACACCGCCAACCTTCTGGCTTTTCTGCTACCTGATCCCACACTACAGAGGCACAGGAGATTATAAAGACCCTTGTCCAGAGCTCCACAAGATAGAGCAGAAGTTAGTAACAGAAAGAGGGCTTCTCAGGCTTCTGGAAGAAAACTGAAGCTCAACAGAAAAGTAAAGAGAACCTGTACAATAAAGGTACATCAGACCACTGGTACTTGGTCTGCTGCTGGCTTGCTGAGACTCATTGACTTGTATATGCACAGGGATTCCTACGTTGCCTACTGTGACAACAGAGACATACCCTGAAGGAGGCCATAATTTCTATTGCTATTTGCAAAAAACAAAAAAAAATTTTTCTTATTTTTAATTCTTAATTTTTACTTTTTTTCTACTCTTCAAAGTTTTACTTTTCTTTCTTTTATCTTTTCTTTCTCTCTGTCTCATTCTCTCACTGTCCCACATTACCCCTCATCTCCCCATTTGTTCCTTTCTGCACTGAATTCGGATTTCTCCCTTACTGTTCTTTTCTTCTCTTTTTCCTTCTCTTGATTATCATTAGGTTTAAAGGAAGGTAAATTTGATATCTAGCCTCCTTGTTGCTGTTAGGTGATTCTATTCACATCTTTGTTCTTTCATTCTGCCATTTTTTCTTGCCTTTAACAACTTCTTAGAGGTTGTGTGATCTTTCTGTGTCTTCTAGCCTCACCGCTAATCTTACCTGTTCTTTCTACCTGTCCCTCCCTCCCCAACTCCTTTTAGCGCCCCACCCTGAAGGGGAAAGATGCTCATTATAAACTTATGATGCTCATTATAAACTTATGTTGGTTTGGTCCTTGGTTTTAATTTAACTCACATAGTTAAAAGTGACAGATTAATAACCACCACAAATTGTCATTTTCTAAGCTGTGCTTGATGCTATGGTATTGCTGACTATATCTTTTGGGCTAACATGTTGTGATTGATCTAATTAGTTTTCCTTCCTGGTATAAGAAAAATATAATAGCTCCAGAGTCATTAGAGTCTCAAAACCCAAACACAAGCCATATCTAGAAGACACCTCTGAAAAGCAATCATTCCACAAGGGTTTTAAACACAAGCAACAAAGATACCTACATTAAGCAATCTTGAAATATCAACCCAGGAATTAAATCAAAGACAGTACCAAAAACAAAAATGAGAAGACACTTAAGCAAGGCACAAACACAGGCTTCCACACCACAAAAAGGAAATTCTGGGGGAAATGAGGTGGAAAGGTCTGAAAAGCAACCACTTGGACACCCTGAACTGATAGCACAGGAAGTAACAAAGGAGATGCATGAGGCTCTAGAAAATTTCAAAACAGAAATAATCTCCCAGATAAATACAGACCTGGTGAGCAGAGTGAAAGACATGATTAGAAGCTCTAGAGCAGAAACAGGTAAGAAAATAGATGAGATCAGAAACATGCTGGAAGCCATGAATGCCCAGCATAAGAAAGAAATGGAAAACATGATCGCTCAACATAAGAAAGAAATGGAATCCATGAAACAGATTCAAACAGATATGCAGGAGATTACAAGCTCCATTGAAAGCATGCAGAGCAGACTAAGAGAATCTGAAGACAGAATATCAGATATAGAAGACTGGTTTGTGGTTAAGGACCATGAAAACAGAGATTTCTTAAAGATAGTAAGGGACCATGAGAAATCAATCCAACAGCTGCTAGATGATGCAAAGAATAATAACATAAGACTCATAGGAGTCCATGAAAAAATAGGAGAAAGTACAACAGATATATAAAAACCTGTTCACAGAAGTAATAGTAGAAAACTTCCCAGACAGAGGTAGAGAGTTCGACATACAGATAAGTGAGGCATATAGAACTCCATCCAGTCATGACCAAAAAAAATCTACACCTAGACATATAATAATCAAGATCCCAGAAACCCAACTGAAGAACAAAATTCTACAGGCAGTTAGAGAAAAGAAACAAATCACCTACAATGGAAAGCCCATCAGAATTACAGCAGATTTCTCAACACAAACCCTCAAATCAAGGAGAGCCTGGAGTGAAGTATTTCAAGCCCTGAATGAAAAAAACTTCCAACCTAGACTGTTGTATCCGGCAAAAGGATCTTTCAAAATTGATGGGGAAATTAGATACTTCCGTGACAAAGAACACCTGAGAAATTTCATGAACACCAAACCAGCACTCCAAACAATTCTAAGCAATATCCTAGAAAAAGACAATGAAGGTCACAACTCCATGAGGCCCAGCAGAGAGAAGGCACCAGGCAAGGTAAGAAACTAAAAGGAAGGGGGGAAAAATAAGAAATAAAAAGCCAACAAAAGTAAAACATCATGACAAGGATGAGTCAATATCTATCAATTATAACTCTGAATGTTAATGGCCTCAATTCAACAATCAAAAGAAATAGACTGACAGAATGGATTAAGAAGCAAAACCCAGAAATATGCTGTATACAAGAAACTCAAAAGGAAATCCATAGACTGAAAGTAAAAGGATGGAAAACAGTTCTCCATACAACAGGAACCCGGAAAAAAGCAGGCATAGCAATCTTATTTGCAGACAAAGTAGATTTCAAACCAAAACTAATTAAGAAAGACAAAGATGGTCACTATATCCTGGTGAAAGGAACAATCCAAGAGGAAGAGAAGACAATCCTAAATAAATATGCACCAAATACAAATGCCCCCAACTATACAAAACAAATATTAATGGACATGAAAAACCAAATAAGCACTAATACAATTGTACTGGGGGACCACAACACCCCTCTATCACAAATAGATCATCTAGGAAAAAAATTAACAATGAAATTCTAGAACTAAACGAAGCTATAGAACAAATGGACTTAATAGGTGTTTACAGAGCATTCCACCCCACAAAATCAGAATACACATTCTTTTCAGCTGCACACAGGTCATTCTCCAAAATAGATCACATGCTAGCTCATAGGGCATATCTAAGTAAATGTAAAAGAATAGAAGTTATCCCCTGTATATTATCAGATCATAGTGCAATACAATTGGAAATCAATAACATAAGAAACCACAAAACTCCCAGAAACACATGGAAATTGAACAACACCCTCCTGAACAAACAATGGGTGACAGAGGAAATTAAAGAAGAAATCAGACAGTTTCTACAAGTAAATGAAAATGCCAGCACAACATACAGGAATCTATGGGACACAATGAAAGCAGTTCTACATGGGAAATTCATAGCAGTGAATGCCCATATTAGGACAACAGGGAGAACTCAGTTAAATAACTTAACCCAGAATCTCAAGCTCTTAGAAAAAGAAGAGCATAACAAGCCCAAAGCTTGTACAAGAAAGGAAATTATAAAGATCCGAGCAGAAATCAATGCAATGAAGACTAAGAGAATGATACAAAAAAATCAATGAATCAAAGAGTTGGTTTTTTGAAAGAATAAATAAAATTGATAAACCTTTAGCCAACCTTATCAAAAAAAGGAAAGAAAAGGCTCAAATCCATGCAATTAAGAATGAAAAAGGTCCCGAGTTCAATCCCCAGTACCAAAAAAAAACCAACCCCCCCCAAAAAACGAAAACAAGAATGAAAAAGGCAAAGCCACAACAAATCCTGCAGAAATCCAGAGAATCATCAATACTTACTTTGAGAACCTGTACTCTAATAAAACGGAAAACACAGAAGAAATGGACAGATTCCTAGATACATATGAATTGCCAAAATTAAAGGAAGAAGATATAGAAATTCTAAACACCCCAATTACAATGAGTGAAATTGAAAATGTAATAAAAAACTTACCAACGAAGAAAAGCCCAGGTCCTGATGGCTTCACTACTGAATTCTACAAGACATTTAAAGAAGAACTATCGCCATTACTCGTTAAACTCACCAAAGAAATTGAAAGGGAAGCAAGGCTTCCAAATTCATTCCTGGAAGCAAGTGTTACTTTGATTCCAAAACCAGGGAAAGACCCAACCCAAAAAGAGAACTACAGACCAATCTCCCTAATGAACATAGATGCAAAAATTCTGAACAAGATACTGGCAAACAATACAGAGTGTCATCAAGAAGATCATACATCCTGACCAAGTCGGATGTATCCCAGGGATGCAAGGATGGTTCAACATTTGTAAATCAATAAATGTAATACACTATATTAACAGAGTCAAGGACAAAAACCACCTGATCATCTCAATAGATGCAGAAAAGGCATTTGACAAAATCCAACACCCATTCATGATAAAAACACTACAGAAAAGTGGAATAGGAGGTCTTCATCTCAACCTGATGAAGGCTACCTATGAAAAACCAACAGCCAACATCATACTAAATGGTCAAAAACTGAAAACTTTCACACTAAAATCAGGAACAAGACAAGGATGCCCACTATCACCACGCCTGTTCAATATTGTTCTGGAAACATTATCCATAGCAATTAGACAAGAGAAAGAAATAAAAGGATAGGAAAGGAAGAAGTTAAACTGTCATTATTTGCTGATGATATGATACTTTACATAGAAGACCTGAAAAACTCAGTCAAAAGTCTTCTAGACCTAATTGACAGATTCAGTAGAGTAGCTGGATACAAGGTTAACACTCAAAAAACAATAGCTGTTTTATAGGCAAATAGCAGACCCATTGAGAGAGAAATGTGGGAAATAATTCCTTTTACAATAGCATCTAAAAAAATGAAATATCTAGGAATCAACCTAACAAAGGAAGCAAAAGACCTCTACGCTGAAAACTACAACACTCTAAAGAAGGAGATTGAAGAGGATATAAGAAAATGGAATGATATCCCTTGTTCCTGGGTAGGAAGAACCAATATAGTGAAAATGGCCATACTTCCAAAACTACTATATAGATTCAATGCAATGCCAATTGAAATTCCAACAATATACTTCACAGAACTAGAGAAAACAATCCAAAAATTCATCTGGAAACAGAAGAAACCAGGAATAGCAAAAGCAATTTTAGGCAACAGAGACATGGCTGGGGGCATCACAATCCCCAACTTGAAACTATACTACAAAGCTACTGTGATAAAAACAGCATGGTACTGGCAAAGAAACAGACCCAAAGATCAGTGGAATAGATTAGAAGATGCAGAAACAACTCCAGACATACTCAGTCACCTCATCTTTGACAAAGGAGCCAACCACCCTCATTGGAGGAAAGATAGACTATTTAATAAATGGTGCTGGAAAAACTGGATTTCAACCTGTCAGAAATGAAAACTAGACCCATACCTATCACCGTGCACTAAACTAAGATAGAAGTGGATTAAAGATCTAAATATTAAGTCAGAAACACTAAACTTGCTGAGGATAAGTTAGGTAAAACTCTTGATGACACTGGCATAGGAAAAGACTTTATGAACAAATCTTCAGTAGCACGGGAGCTAGCACAAAGAATCAACAACTGGGATCTCATCATATTAAAAAGCTTCTGAAAAAAATAAAAAGCTTCTGCACTGCAAGAGAAACTACCAACAGAGCTAAGAGACAACCTACAATGTGGGAAGAAATATTTAGCAGCTGTAGCTCAGACAAAGGTCTACTATCAAGAATATATAAAGAACTGAAAAAAATCAAACCTCTCAAATTCAAGGACCCAATTCAAAAATGGGCATCTGAAATGAACAGACATTTCTCAAACAAAGAAGTAAAAACAGCAAGTAATTATATGAAAAAATGTTCAACATCACTGGTCATTCGAGAGATGCAGATGAAAACAACACTGAGATTCCACCTCACCCCAGAAAGAATGGCTGCTATCAAGAAATCAACCAATAACAAATGCTGGCAGGGGTGTGGAGAGAAAGGAACCCTTCTCCATTGTTGGTGGGAATGTAGATTGGTGCAACCACTGTGGAAGTCAGTATGGAGATACCTCAAAGAACTAGGACTACAGGTCCCATTTGACCCAGCTATTCCCCTACTGGGAATCTTCCCCAAAGAATTAAAAGAATCATACCACAGCAATATATGTGCACCTATGTTTATAGCAGCACAATTTGTAATAGCTAAAGCTTGGTAACAGCCCAAGTGCCCATCGACTGGAAACTGGATAAAGAAGATGTGGGTTTTTTTATAAAATGGAGTACTACTCAGCCATAAAGAATGAGAAACTAGAGACATTTATAGTTAAATGGATGCATATTGAGGCCATACTCTTAAGTGAACTAAATAGGACACACGTGTAAATACCGAATAGTTTCTCTAGTGTGAGAAATTCAAAGTGTAAATAAGGATGAAAATGATTAAAATGAATAACTGATAATTTGAAATAAGAAAAGGTCCAAGGGTTTGGGGATGGTGGAAGGGAAAGGGGAAAGTGAAGAAGGGAAAGAAAAAAATTATGAGGAAAAAAAAGATGGAATCAAGCTCTGTGTAGATAGGGAAGGGTGGAGGGGGTGAAGGGTGCACAGGTAATGGGAGAAAAAATAAAAACTAAGATGCATCATGTTCTGGTACAAACACCCAATGATAAATGTAAATGTATTGTACACCTAAAATGTACCAATAAATATATATATTTTTTAATTTAAAAAAAAAAAGAATCATAAGTGTGTCTGAATCCTGAAGGCACTTAATGAGGAAAACTGGCTCCACTGCAACCACTAAAAAGTAAAGTGCTTTCCTAATAATGTTGCTTTTGTTACAGTAGCTGTTTCATTTTATAAATGTTGTATTTCAGGTAAATACATGTAAAAATTTGAAAAATTAAAAGTATAAAATGTAGATCATGAAGAAAAAGAATGCATTCCAATATTGCTTATGTAAATAGAATTTCTCCCCAGTGTAGTTTTTCAGGCATTTCCTAACTTTTATATGCTGAACACTTTCCCATGTCACTTACATACATACAATCTCGCAGCAATGTGAGTTCTTTCAAGATTCTGATGACTACTTTGGGTGGGGAAAGCTATCCCAAATAAGATGCATAGGTTTTCTTCCCAGTGTGAGTCATTTCATGCCTTTTACAACTATCTTTGGAGATGAATCCTTTCTTGCATTGTTTACATACATAGGGTTTCTCCCCAGTGTGAGTTCTTTCATGTATTTTACAATGACTGAGTCTGCTGAAAGCTTTCCCACATTGATCACATACATAAGGTCTCTCCCCGGTGTGAATTTTTTCATGGTTGTGACAATTACCTTGTGCACTGAAAGCTTTCCCACAATACTTACATACATAGGGTTTCTCCCCAGTGTGAGTTCTCTCATGTATTTTACAATGACTGTGTGTAATAAATGCTTTCCCACATTGCTTACATATGTAGGGTTTCTCCCCAGTGTGAGTTCTTATATGTATTTGAAAATGACTGTGTCTGCTGAAAGCTTTCCCACATTGCTGACACACATAGGGTTTCTCACCAGTGTGGATTTTTTCATGTCTTTTGCAGTGACTATATGTGCCAAAAGTTTTCCCACATTGCTTACATACATAGGGGTTCTCCCCAGTGTGAATTCTTTCATGTATTTGACAACTACCATGTGTGATAAAAGCTTTCCCACAATGCTTACATATATAGGGCTTCTCCCCAGTGTGAGTTCTTTCATGTATTTTACAATGACTGTGTGTAATAAATGCTTTCCCACATTGCTTACAGACATGGGGTTTCTCTCCGGTGTGAATTCTTTCATGATTTTGACAATTAAATTGTGTGCTGAAAGCTTTCCCACAATGCTGACATACATAGGGTTTCTCCCCAGTGTGAGTCCTTTCATGTCTCTTACAATGACTGTGTGTACTAAATCCTTTCTCACATTGCTTACATACATAGGGTTTCTCCCCAGTATGAATTCTTATGTGTATTTGAAAATGACTGTGTCTGCTGAAAGCTTTCCCACATTGATCACATACATAGGGTTTCTCCCCAGTGTGAATTTTTTCATGATTTTCACAATTAAATTTTGTGCCAAAAGCTCTGCCACATTGCCTACATACATAGCGTTTCTCCCCAGTGTGAATTTTTTCATGATTTTCACAATTGAATTGTGTGCCAAAAGCTTTCCCACATTGCTTACAGACATAGGGTTTTTCCCCAGTGTGGATTCTTTCATGATTTTGACAAGTAAATGGTGTGCCGAAAGCTTTCCCGCAATGCTTACATACATAGTGTTTCTCCTCAGTTTCTCCCCTTTTAAATTTACAAAATGAAGAGCTATTAGTTAAGGATTTCCCACTGTTCTTACATTCATAGTGTTTTTCTCCAGTGTAAGCACTTTCATGCATCTGAACATCATGGTGAGAATCAAAACCTTTTCCACTTTGCACACTTACATATGGGTCCACTCTATTGTGATGTCTTTTTCGGATTTCAACATAGTTCAATGCACTAACAGCTTGCACATCTTGCTTATATTCAAAAGGCTTCTCTTCTTCTATGTTAGTTCCTTCAGTGCCATCAGAGAATGTTCCAGATTGCTTATATCCACAGGCTTTCTCTCCAGGAGTTTTCTTAGCATACTTCTGAAAGTACTGGAATTCAGTGCAGGCTTCCTCATGTGTGCTACAGTTAGAAAGCTTCTCTTGAAAGCTCTGATACTCATACAATTTGAGTCCAGGCACATTTTCTGGTGAATGAAAAATCAGGTGCTTTCTATAGGCAAAACTTTCACTTCGTTTTGTACCAACTGTTTTCATGTACACATTACCATCTGGAGAACAAAACATCATGTCTTCATGTTGATACCATAATTCATGTTGATACCATTTGTCTACCTCTTCACTTCTGCAATAGAAAAAAATAACAAAACTACCAATCACTTTTCAACTGTGTTTTGTTGGGTTTTTTTTGTACTGGGGATCAAACTCGGGACCTTGTGCTCACAAGGCAGGCGGCAGCACCACTGAGCTAAATCCCTGGCCCTCAAAGTGTCTTTATAGAAATGATTGACCAGGAGATCTGGTGTGCTGCCTCGTAAGAATATATGATCATAATTATACTATAGACTTTCCATGATGGCTTGGAAACCACTTTTACCAAAGCAGCTGTATTTATTTGCAATATATAACACTTAATTTCACTTTAGGGAATTGGTACATATATATACATACTATATGTTGACTATTTTTGATATACTTTCTCCTTGACTCTACACCCTCCTTCCATTGAAATCCTTCACCTACTGTCTATTGTCCCTCTTCCTAACGCATCTCTCTTCTCTGCTATTTCTTCTTTATTTTACTCCCTAATTCATATTTTGAGTTTTTGATACAAAATATAACATGTGATACTGAAGTTTCTGCATCTGACTCACTTCACTTAATATTATAGGTTCAAGGCCAGGAATTTAGCTCAGTGGTTCAGGCACCTGCCTCGCAAGCACAAGGACCCAAGTTTGATCTCCAGTACAAAAAAAAAGAAAAGAAAATATTATGGGTTCAATATCCATCTATTCTTTTGGCAAATGATATCACTTTATCCTTCTTTATGGCCAAATACTATACCATTTCATACACATACCATTTTGTTTTCAGTGCTGGAAATTGAATCTGGATTTAACACTGAGATATACCCCCAGACTATTTAATTTTATTTTGAGAGAGTCTTAGCAATCATTAAGTTGCCTGCGATGAACATGAACATATGACCTTACCGGCTCAGGTTCCCAGGGTGCTAAGATTGCAAGCATGCATCATCATGCCCAGACTATCCCATATTTCCTTAATGCACATAACTGTGAATTGACTTCTAGGCTTTTTCCAGATCATAGCTGCTACAAACATGGGTATGCACATATCATTGTAACATGATTACTTAATTTTGGGGAAAAGGTACCTAGGAGAAATATACATGATACAGTGAAATTTCTATTTTTTATATTTTTAAGGACACTCTACATGCATTTCCATGACTCTAAAACATACAATATAGGAAGGTACATTCTAATATTGTGAAATTTGAATGGACTAAGTAGTTGGCAGGATTGCATAAAAACAGCTATTACTGTAACAAGATTTTGATTTTGAATACTTCCACAGGGTTAGCAATTTTGCAAATACTGAAAGTGTATACCATATTAAAAAACATAGCATTTCTAAACAAAATTTGTTTCATATGAAAGTGATCTTTAGAAAATACTCACAAGTTTATGTAATTAGCTATCCTAAATGTGACTCCCAGTCTAAACACAAAATTTGTTTCATGTGCATCCATAATCAATTGCTACACACAATTTCATATACTTTTAAAGTCTTGATTATAGAAAATACTGTTTATTCTGATACATTAGATAATGTTACTCATGGCATAAAGTCAGTACTCCCTATGTTTCAGATGTTGGAATGTTTTAAATATTCAATTGTCAGATTATAGATGCTCAACCAATATGCTTCTTTGGAGAAATATTGTGAGAGTCAAGAAATTTGAACATGGGATGCCCTACCGAGGTCGCGGGTCACACGGAACACACCGAATCAGCCCGGGCCCTGGCAGCAATCCACTGGACAGCCCCCTCCCCCTGCTCCTCTGGCCTCTTCTCTGTACAGACACCTGGTTCCACATTACAAAGACACAGAGGACACCGGACCACCAGACCACTGCACTGGGTAAGTTGGAGTCATCTTCACCTCCCATCAAGACTGGGACTATCTTCAGGGGAAGGGCAGCTGGAACCTGCAATACAACTCTGCAGAGTTCAACCCTACAGGAGGACAGGGAGCTCAACTTGAGACTTGCAGCCAGAAATCTGCCTGAATCTCATGGATCTGTGACTACCTTGCTGAGACTCATTGACTTACATCTGCACACTGCTACCCATGTTGTCTATTGTGACAGCAGAGACATACCCTGAAAGAGGCCCTTCATCTTCATTGTTTTTTTTTATTCCCAAAATTAGTATTATTAGGGTTTTTTCTCTTTTCTTTTGCTCCTCTTATCTTTAACTTTTTTTCCTACTCTTTGCAAATATTTGTTTTTCTCTTCTTTTTCTTCTTTTCTTTTCTTCTTTCTTTTCTCTTTCCTTTCTCTCTGTCTTACACTCACTCTCTTGCTCTCCCACATTGTTCATCTTCCCTTTTTGTCCCTGTTTTGGTCCTCATTCAGAGTTCTTCTTTATTTTACTATTATTCTCTTTTTCCTTCTCACCTGTGTCCTCTGGCCACAGTGCTAACCTTCCCTTATCCTTCTTTCCATCTGTCCCTCCTTCCCCAACCCCTTCTAACTCCCCATCCCAAAGGGTAAAGTTGTTATATTGAAGAGTTTATTCACTATATGTTGGGTTGGTCCTTGATCTTGATTTAATTCACACAGCTAAAAGTGATAGATTAACTACCACAAAATGTCATTTTCAAAGATGTACTTGATGCAATGGTGTTGCTGATTGTATCACTTGGGCTAAGGTGTTGTTATTGATCTAGTCAATGAACCTTCCTAGTATAAGGAAAATGAGATAGTCTTAGAGTCATTAGAGACTCAAACCTTAAAGACCAGCTATATCTGAAAGACACCTCTGAGAAGCAATCATTCCATAAGGGTTCTAATTTCAAGCAACAAAGATACCTACACTAAGCAATTTCAAACCCAGGAGTGAAACCAAGGACAGTACCAAAAACAAAAATGAGAAGACATTTAAGCAAGGTACAAACTCAGACTTCCACCCCACCAAGGGTAAATCCTGGGGGAAATGAGGTCGAAAAGTCCCATAACCAACCACCTGGATACCCTGAACTGATACAGCACAGGAAGTAACAAAACAGATGAATGAGGCTCTAGAAAAATTCAAAGCAGAAATAATCTCCCAGATATCTACAGAGATGGTGAGCAGAGTGAAAGACATGATTAGAAGATCTAGAACAGAAACAGATAAAAAGAAATTTGAACATGACCACACTTGTATGGTATGATCATTTATAATATTTCTGCTCACACATTGACACTTGAGGAATTTTATTATGTAAGTTAAATTACCTTCGATTTCTCCTGCAACTTTTGTACTCATCTTCAACTTGCTGATCATTACAGTTTCTTTCTAAGGTGAAGAAACACAAATGTAATGATGATTTGCTAGGTTACATAAAGATTAATAGATCCTAGTTAGATTCCTGGTACAATGTGACCATACCTCTAAGATTCATTAAAATGTTTCCACTTTCCAATAAAGGTAAGTGCACTGATAACACAACAAACAGTGCTCTCTGATTGTATAAATGAGACTGATTTATTTCTTACCTATAGCAGTCACATTCCTAAAGGTTTCCCACATCACATCTCTGTAGAGCTTCTTTTGGGATGGATCCAGCAAAGCCCACTCCTCCGCCGTGAAGTTCACAGCCACGTCCTCAAAGGTGACAGCCTCCTATATCATCACACATATATTTTCAAAAATGAGATTCACAACAACATGAACCATCTCAAGTCTACTCATACAAAGCTGAGAAGAGGCTGAGTCCTCCAAATGTTTACTTCATGTCTTGGTCAGCAATCACTTATTAACATTCGTATGCATGTCTCACACAGGAATTTTCATGCTAGGTTAGAATTTATTGATAAAGCTAAAGCAGAATGGAAACACTGATTCTCCTGCTGGTTAATCCTATCTCATTTCTACATTGTCTCTGAAGCATGGTTCATGCAAGGAGCCTACAAGATCAGCATCCAAATGAGAAGACTTCAGTAATTATGTAAGGAATTTCACTGACAGATCATAGAAAATATCTCTTTTAGCAACTCAATACTTAGCGAATTGATCCCTACCTTTTGTGATTGTATTTAGAGAACATTTTGAAATTTGAACCTGCTTTCATAGACAAAAACTTAAGTGAACACTAAGCAAAACTAATGAATATTACAGTTTTTATTGGATAATGTCTAAGAATGAAATTAGACTAAGGAAGATGCATTATCTTACAGCTCAAGGACATGAAATGGTCACCTGTGACAGATAAAGAATTTCTAATGTAGCTTATGGGAGACAAATTGGGAAATGAATAATGTGAGCAAAATATATGTAACAAACACCAATTTTCAAAAAAAAAATTAAGAGTCACCAAAATTTTTTTTTAAGTTTAACAATAGTTTTTTCACATCCAAATCACACCTTTGGATTTTCAAAAATTTTTAACTATTTCATGTTTAAAATGTTTAATAATGTTCAATAAGTAGTATACAAGACAGTGACGCAGGCTGGCTATCAGGAATAGTGTATGTTAGAATATCAGATGAAGACAAATACAATGATTAATTAGTAGAAATCCTATTTATGCTGCACAATCCCATTTTATCCTTGAGAGGGGTTTATTTTTAGTCCACATTGGTGAAAATATGGCATAGAAATCCAAGAAAGCATGCAAAGGAATGTTGTTCACATATTGAGAATTCAAGAGTATTAGGGCAGAACTCTCAATCATGTACTTAGCAAACATCTTGACAGAAGTAAGAAAGAAGCCTGGCTTCTCAGGTAACAAAGAACTTAAAGTGAGAATTCATTCCCAAAAGCACAGGTTTGACTAAGTTAATTCAGATCTAAAGTCCTGAATGCCTATGCTTTTGATCATATTGTCTGTAACTGGGACACAAATGCAATGAATGTTGAGGGTTAAATATTGTCACTATAAATCAAAGAGTGAATACACAGAATTCCACTTTCCAGCTCAGTTGGAAAAAACATAGATATAGAGAGACACAGGCCAAAGGCCTGATTGAAGCTGAGTGGAATAAAGAAGGGACCTTGGGCAACAACACTAAGTTTACAGCCAAATATGCAGGACAACTGTCAGCAAAATTTAGAGCAAGTTACTGTCCGAAATGTTTGCTTTGGCCAATGTGTTCACTCTGCCCCAATAAGATTATTTAAACTAGGTTGACAAGTGTTACATAACAAACCACCTCATTCAGTCCTGTGCCCTGACAAGAACTCATATACAATATGTGGCACAATGCTTTTCTTCTATGTCTTTGAATTACAAATAAAAAAAACTGTGGAGCTCTCAGTTGTAGCTATTTCTCTTAGGCCAAGAAGCAGCCCCTCTGAGTTCTCTGTGATTGATTTAAATGTTGTCTCAAAGGGATTTTAGTCATCTTCTGCACGAGCATGATTGCACACTTCAACACATAGAAAGAATGTTTCTTTCTCAATAACAAAGAGCAACCTAATTTAAATCAGCAACCCTTGAATATTAAATGGAAGAACAAGAAGGTAGACCTACAAAAGTGTAATTACTCTGAAGAAACTCAGAAACAAAGCGAGGGTAGGAATATGTTGGGTTTCCTGATAAACAAGGTCAAGAGGAATTTGAAAGATAGGAACTCCTGGGGGTAGGTTTTAGATACCCTAAAATTTTGAGTTGTACCTGCACCATTACTTGCCAAGATCTCAAACTGATAGGGTAAAATTGCTTCATGCTTCTGAAAGTGCAGAGGGGAGAACAAAATCATTTTGAAATTTTTGGTTTTAAAAATTAAGTTCTAAGTGGGAGAAACAGTATTACCGAAGGTCTAAACCCCTGAGATATTTCTACACCCCGGTTGTTGATGGCAAATTCAAGCACTGTAATTTATCTTCCTCAACACTGACAAAGGAGGATGTGAGCTTGACTTTTATTCATTAGACTAGTCAATAGTTCACTTATGAACAATGAATAACAATAGCAAAAACCCTAAAAGAATACAGAGAAAGGGGAAACTATTGCTCGGAAAAAAATTGAGGAAACAAAATCTGAAAAAAGTTAAATGAATTATCTTGATAAAGACAATCAGGTAACTAGCCAAGATATAGAAAAATGAGTAAAGGCATCCACAGAAAAATTACCAAGAGATAGAAGAAAAATTTTCTTTGTATAAAATAACATCAGCAGAGTCTTAAACATTATTGGAAAGACCATAGAGAAGTTATACATGTGCAGATTGCCAGAAAGATACTGGAGTGTCGAACAGCAGAGTAACAGTCTCTGAGATTTGGTGTCCAGATGCTGGAATACAGCAATGTGAGAAAGAAAAGAAGTGGGTACCTGAGACCCAGGAAGAATTGAAGCCCACAGGGAGAACAAAGAGAGAGACCTCAAAGTAGGAGTTGGCAAGCAGGCAACACTTTCTCCCTGAGCTCTGGCCACATGTGGGTGGGAGGGGACTAGAACCTGCAGATGCACAGTGACTACTGGCAACCCCAGAGACTTCAGTGGAGAGATGCACCAGTGAAGCACACAGTGACTACTGGCAACCCCAGAGACTTCAGTGGAGAGATGCACCAGTGAAGCAGAGTGATAGACATGTTGGACTGTGGAAACTGGATAATTATTAGGGTTCAAGCCCAGGAGAGGGCAATTGGCCAGTAGCCAGTTTGGAGAGGGGACTACTGAGCACAGAATTCAGAGCAACTGTGGGCTGGCTCTATCTAGGGGCTCCCAGTGTCAGGCAGAACCCAGTTCAAATCAGGACATCAAGGAGCGTTCAAACTAGCAGGAGGCACACAGAGTATTGTAGGATAAAGAAAGCTAGCAGGAGGCACATAGAATATTACAGGATAAAGAAAGTGGGTTCCAGCCTCACAGCCAGAAACTAGTCTAAACATCAGTGGAACTACAGATGCAGGCTTTCTGGGATTATCCATTACACTACCATAAATCCACAGCTGGCTTACTGGGATAAATCAACATAAATCTAGGCTCTGTCTGCCCACTGTCTACCAGTGACAGCAGAGACACACCCTAAAGTGGACATATTTTTTCTTCTTTTCTCAATTGTCCTTGTTTTAATATTAGTGTGAATGTTGTTTTGCTTTTTTGTTTTTGTTCCATTCTGTTGTTTTTATTTCTTCCTTCCCTCCTGTCTTGTTAACCAGATCCCAAAGTCCATGTATCTTTTTGTCCTCCAGCTTTGCTTCTTATCTCTTCCTCTTTTTCTATTTCTCTATTTTTCTCCTGAACCCCTTTTAAATTTCCACCCTTGAGCCCATTTAGCAACAGCCTGCCTGCTCATGCCATTCAGCAGTAGCCTCGCTCACCTGTACAATTCAGCAGTAGCCCAACCCACAGGAAAGAGTGGTGGCCAGATCCAGACAATGGCAGAGAGTAGAAAGACCATCATTTGGAGTTTGGGGAGGTGGCAGAGTGGTGAGCAGCAGAGAGAGAGCCTCTCTCAGGCTTGTTATGAACAGAAGCCTTGGCCAGGGATTTAGCTCAATGGCTCTGCACCTGCCTTGAAAGCGCAAGGTCCTGATTCTGATCCCCAGTACTGAAAACAAAAGAACTGAAGCCCACCCGGAGAGCAAAGAGTCACTGTAATAAAGATGCAGCATTTTACAGCAGCCTGCTCCAGAACCAGTCAGAGTTCAAACCCACAGGAGGTCATGGAGCTCAATTCTGGCCTTGTGGTCAGAAACCAGCCTGAATCTCAGTGGACTATGGCTGGCTCACTGAAATTAAATCAACTCAGATCTGCACAGTGCTGCCTATGTTGTCTATCAGCAACAGCAGAGACTCACCTGGAAGAGGACATATTTTTCTTTTCTTTTTCTTCATTTTTTTTGTTTTTCTGTTTTTTTTCTTTTCTTTTCTCTTTCCATCTTCATTTCTTTCCATTCTTGTTCCTGTATTTTTCCTTTTTTAATTTTTTATTGTTCTTTTTTATAGGAGTATGAATACAGTTTCCAGTTTTCATGTTAGTTTGTTCTGTTATTGCTTTTCTTCCTTCCTTCCTTCTCTGTTTTCCTCCTGTCTTCACCAGTTTCCCAAAGTTTGCATGATCTTCCTTTGTCCTCTAGCCCTACTTCTAACCTTTCTCTCTCCTATTTCTCTATCCCCTCCACCCAACTCCTCCCAAGTCTTCTTCCTGGAGGGTAAATTTGCTATATTGAAGGGCTTATTTACTGCAAACACATTTCTGATTGGTTCTTGATTTTGATATATTACCACAAGTCTAGTTCATGTGGTCAAACATGACAGATTAATAGTTACTACAATTTGTCATTTTTCTAAGATGTGTTTGATGCTATTGTTGATGCTGATTGTATTACGTTGTCCAAGGTGATGTGATTGTTCTAGTCAGCTATCATTCCTGGAATACCAAAACCGAGATTGCCTAAGGGTCATTACAGATTCAAAACCCAAAGACCAGGTATACATAGAAGATGCTTCTGAGAAGTAGTCATTTCCTAAGGGTTCTAAATACTAGGAATAAAGATACAATAAGCAATATAAAAGTATTAACCCAAGATTAAACCAAAAAAATCAACAACAACAAAAATAAAATAATAAAAAAACAAAAAACAAAATAAAAACAAAAATGAGAAGCCACCTAAACAAAACACAAACCCAGACTTCCAGTTCACCAAAGGCAAATACAGGGGAGCAACAAGGTGGAACAATCCAAAAGTCAACCACCTGGACTCCCTGAATTGATAACAGGGGAAGTACAAAAAACAGATGAATGAGGTTCTAGAAAAAAATCAAAGCAGAATAATTTCCCAGATAACTACAGAGAGGATGACCAGAATGAAAGACTTGCTTAGTGACTCTAGAACAGAAGCAGGTAAGAAAAATAGAGGAGGCTCAGGAACATGATGGAAACCATGAATGCCCAGCATAGGAAAGAAATGGAATCCATGAAACAGATTCAAATAGACATTTGGGAGATTAAAAACTCCACTGAAAGTATACACAGAGAATGAGCCAATGTGAAGAGAGAATATCAGATATAGAAGACAGGATTGGAGCTAGTCACCATGAAAACAGTGATTTCTTAAAAATAGCAAGGGATCATGAGAAATCAATCCAGCAGCTGCTAGATGATGCAAAGAATAATATAAGATTGATCAGAGTCAATGAAAAAGCAGGAGATAACACAAACGACATACATTAAAAAAATCTGTTCACAGAAGTAATAACAGAAAACTTCCCAAACAGGGGAAAAGAATTTGACATACAGATAAGTGAGACATGTAGAAGTCCAATTACCAATGTTCAAAAAAAACTACACCAAGGCAAATCATAGGGACTATTCCAGAAATTCAACACAAGAACAGAACATTAAAAGCTGTTAGAGAAAAGAAACAAATCACATATAAAATAAAGCCCATCGACCCCGCCTGCTCGGCAGCAGCAGTGGTTCTTCCTGCCTCTCCGCCACTCCCACTACTACCTGTCCTTTGGCCGGCAGCATCGGTGGGGAGGGAGACAGTAGTTGTAGATCCCGCTGTTGCCTCAGCGAAGATACTATATTGAATGAAGAAAGACTGAACTTTTTACAGGTGCTTTATATAAAAGGCATCTGTGGAGTGATGCTACAGTTTTAATAATAAAAGATTTTACATTATGAGCTCCCTGATTGTTGTACAGTCTCACTATTTGGGGAAAGTTCATGCTGAAAAACTGAAGCAAGTACTAGATAAATATGATCAGATTTCTCCACCAAGTCCTCAGACTGCCAAAGAGAATCCCTTTATGTCAACCTAATGAAGCATTCAAAGTCATATGACTCTTTTCAAGATGAATTTGAAGATTATATTAAAGTGCAGAAAGCCAGAGGCTTAGCTCCAAAGACTTGTTTCAGAAAGATGAGAGAGGACTATTTGGAAAGCTGTGGGTACAGGGAAGAAGTTGATTCCAGTCTCAGGTATAGAATGTTTGATCAAAGACTCCCATCTGGAACCATCCAGACCTACCCAAGATCACATAATATTTCACAGACAGAAAATCAGTTACCTCGGTGGTTCCCAGATTATGACAACAGGCCAAGACTAGAGTCTCTGAGCTACTGTCAGTTCCCCAGGGACTGTTTCTCAGAAAAACTAGCACCCCTGAACCTCAGTCGGCAAGAATATAATCATGGTTCAGCCAGTGTAGAATCTAGAGGTCCTGAGCACCTCTCCTCGGGATCCAAGACTGGTAGTCATCAAGCCAGTCATCAGAAGAGAAGAAGGCACTCAGAGGAAGGCAACGAAAATCCAAAGGAGGAACGGCCCAAGCATAAAAGGAAAAGAAGTCCTGAGGAAGTGGATTTAGAAGAACATGACAGCATCCAAAGAAGAAAAACAGAGGTAGAAACTGAAACTGCCCAGGTCAGCACAGAAAAGCTTAGGGATCTGAAAGAGAAAAAAAGCCAAGATGTAGCCTTTCAGAGAGAAGACCACCATAAGTGTAGAAAAGAGAAAAAGGAACAAGGCAAAGAAAGAACAGAGGATGAAATGCTTTGGGACCAGTCTATCCTTGAATTTTGAACCTCTTTTAGTTGGTTCTCCTTAGGTTAAATTGAAAAAAATAGCTAAGGAGCTTGGTTTTATGATATTCATGTTCACATCACTTACATGAACAGGTACTTAAATTCTCACAAAGGCCAGGTGAACATGAAGTATTTTAGTATGCTTGCTCTCGAATGTGGAAATTGCTTTTCCTCATTTTCTGAAAGGTTTATTACCTTTTTCTTACATTTAATATAATTTCCCTCTAGGAGAGTGGCTCTGGTTTATTCAGATTGCCGTGATGGTGGAATTATTTTTCCTTGAGAAATAATCTATTTTAAATTGGAGGATTAATAGGCTTTGGAGAATCCATTTCTTGATTAGATTTGTTTATCGGTTTTTTTCTATAAAGCAATTCAGATTTTTTTCCCCTTGTTAACTTGCAGTATATTTTCTAGATTGGAAAGTGGAAAGTGAATACACTGTAATTATGATAAACTTATGTTACATATAGTTTTAAAATTTTCAAAAAGTCTTGATACAAAATCAGTTTATATTCTGCAGAAGTTTATACTAAAGTGTTTTATTAATAATTTTAAAAAAAGAAAGCCCATCAAAATCACACCAGACTTCTCAACATAAAGACTCAAGGCAAAGAAACCTTGAAGTGAAGTATTCTAAGCCCTAAAGGAAAACAAAGTCCAACCTAGATTGATGTACCCTGTAAAACCATCTTTCAAATTTTATGAAGAAATAAGATACTTTCATGACAAAGAACACCTGAAGAAATTCATGACAACCAAACCAGCATCTCAAAATGTTCTGAAGGACATTCTAGAAAGAGATAACAAGGACTACAACTCCACGAACACCAAGAGAATGAATCCACCATGCAAGCCAAGAAATTAAACAGAGGAGGGAGAAAAGTTGAACCAACAATAGGAAAATAATATGACAAGGTTAAGTCAATACATATCAGCTATAACTATCATTGTAAATGGTCTCAATTCTCCAACCAAAAGAAACATACAAGGGGTTGGACAAAGAAGCAAGATCCAAAAATATACTGCATACAAGAAACACATTTAATTTATAGACTATAAAAATTTATAAACTGAAATTCAAAAATGGAAAACCGTACTCCATGGGACAGAAACCTGGAAAAAAACCAGAGTAGCTATTCTATTTGCAGACAAAGTGGATTTCAAGCCAATACTGATTAAGAGAGACAAAGTAGGTCCTACATCCTTATAAAGAGAACATTCCAAGAGGAAGAGATAACAATCATAGATATATATGCTCCAAATACCAGCACATCCACACATATAAAACAAGTATTAACAGACATGAAAAATCAAATAAGCACTAATACATTTGTAATGGGGGACCTCAATACTCCACTGTCACAAATGGACAGATCAATTAGACAAAAAAAATCAACAAAGAAATGTTGAAAATGGAACCAAACCTGTGAACAAATGGACTTAGTAGATATGTACAGATGTTTCATCCCAAAACATCAGAATACACATTCTTCTCAGCTGCATATGGGATGTTTTCCAAAATAGACCTCATTCTAGCCCATAGAACATGCTTAAGTAAAGCAAAGGAATTGAAATTAACCCATGTATATAATTAGACCATAGTGCAATGAAATTGGAAATCGATGGCGAAAGAAAACACAAAAACTTCATAAACACAGGGAAATTAAATAACACCCTCCTGAACAACCAATGGGTCATAGATGGAATTAAAGAAGATATTTCCTACAATTAAATGATAATGCTGATACAACACATTGGAATTTATGGGACACAATGGAAGCAGTCCTGTGAGGGAAATTTATAGCAGTGAATACCCATATTAGGAAAACAGAGCAAGTTCAAATAAACAACCTAATTTTGAACCTCAAGGAAGAATAGGGAGAAAATTATACAGATCAGAGCAGAAATTAATGCAATGAAGACTAAGAAAACAATGCAAAGAATCAATGAATTGAAGAGCTGGTTCTTCAAAAGTTTAAATAAAATTGACAAACTCTTAGCTAACCTTATCAAAAAAGGAAAAAAAACTCAAATCCAGGCAATTCAGAATGAAAAAGATGAAATGACAACAGATCCTGCAGAGATCCACCAACACCTACTTTGAGAACTTATATTCTAATAAGATAGAAAACATAAAAGAAATGGACACATTCCTAGATACATATAAATTACCTAAGCTGAATCAAGAAAATATAAAAATCCTAAATAAACCAGTATCAGTCAATGAAATTTAAGGTGTAATTGAAAACCTACCAATAAAGAAAAGCCTAGGCCATTATGGACTCACTGCTGAATTCTGTAAGAAATTTAGAGAAGACCTAAGGCTACTTCTCAAACTCTTTAATGAAATTGAAAGGGATACAATACTTCGAAATTCATTCCTGGAAGCAAGCAATACCCTGATACAAAAATGAAAGAAGAATCCAACCAAAAAAGAGAACTATAGGCCAATCTCACTAATGAACATAGTTGCAAAAATTCTCATAAGATCCTGGTAAACCGAATGCAGCCGATCATCAAGATTATACACCATGACCAAGTAGAATTCATCCCAGGGCTGTATGGATGGTTCAACATATGCTAATCAATAAATGTAATAAACCATATTAACAGAAACAAGGACAAAAACAATATAATCATCTCAATAGATGAAGAAAAGACATTTGAAAAAGTCCAACACCCACTTATTGTATTTTTTTTTTTGGACTGGGGATCGAACTCAGGACCTTGTGCTTGTGAGGCAGGCAAGGGAACCACTGAGCTAAATCCCCGGCCCTTCAACACCCATTTATGATAACAAGCCCACAGAAAATTGAAATGGATGGTCTTTATCTCAATCTGATAAAAGCCATTTATGACAAATCAACAGCCAACATCATACTAAATGGACAAAAACTGAAACCTTTAGTTCTAAAATCAGGAACAAGACAAGGATGTCTGTCCATTGTCATCACTCTTGTTCAATATAGTTCTGGGAACATTAGCCAGAGCAATTAGACAAAAAAAAGAAAATTAAAAGGAATAAGGATAGAAAAAGAAGTAAAATTATCATTGTTTGTGGATGACGTGATACTCTACATAGAAGACCCCAAAAACTCCACCAACAGACTTCTACATTTAATAACGTAATTAACTAGAGTAGTTGGATTCAAATTCAACATTAAAAAATCAATAGCATGGGGCTGGGGATTTATCTCAGTGGTTTCACTGCCTGCTGTGCAAGCGCAAGGACCTGAGTTCGATCCCTGGTGACCCCCACAAAAAAAAAATCAATAGCATTGCCCCAGGGATTTAGCTCAGTGGTGCCAACACCTGCCTTACATTACAAGTGCAAGGTTCTGAGTTCAATTCCTGGTACAAAAAAAAATCAATAGCATTGCTTTATACAAATAACAAATTCACTGAGACAGATATTAATCAAATGACACCTTTCACAATAGCATCCAAAAAAATGGAATACCTTTCCATTGGAAACTACAGTACTCTGAAAAAGTATATCAAAGAGAATATCAGAAAATGAAAAGATATCCCTTGTTCTTGTGTAGGAAAATCCAGTGTAGCGAAAATGGCCATACTTCCAAATTGTTATACAGATTTAGTACAACCATGATCAAAATACCAATAGAGTATCTCACAGAATTAGAGAAAACAACCCTAAAATTCATTTAAAACCAGAAAAGACCTAGAAAAGGAAAAACAATTCTGAGCAACAAGGTGGGGACCACCACAATCCCTGACTTGAAAGTATACTATAAAGCTACTGTGATAAGAACTGCATGGTACTGGCAAAAGAATACACCTGAAGATCAATGGAACAGATCATAAGATGGAGAAGCAATTCCAAACATGCTCAGACACCTTATCTAAAGCCAAACACCTTCACTGAATGAAAAATAGCCTCTTTAAATAAATAATTCTGGAAAAACTGGCTTTCCACGTGCCAAAGATTAAAGCTAGACTCATATCTTTCACTATTCACTAAACTAAAACCAAAATGAATCAAAGACCCAAATATTAAAACAGAAATGCTAAACATACTGAAAGATAGAACAGGTAGAACTCTTGAACACATTGATGTAGGCAAAGACTTTATGAACTAATCCCCAATTGCACAGGAACTATCACAAAGAATCAACAACTCGGACCTCTTCTTATTAAAAAGCTTTTGAAAAGGGGCCAGGGATTTAACTCAGTGGCACCATGCCTGTCTTGCAAGTGCAAGGTCTTGAGTTGGATCCCCAGTACCAAAAAAAAATTAAATTTGAATTGAAAAAAGATTTTGTACATCAAGAGAAACCACCAACAGAGTGAAAAGACAACAAACAGAGTGGGAAAATATTTTTACCAGCTATTCCAATAAAGGACTATTATCTAGAATATATAAAGAACTCAAAAAAAAATCAGACCTTCCAAATTTAAAGACCCAATGCAAATATGGGCAACTGAAATAAAAAGACACTTCTCAGATGAAGAATTAGAAATGGCAAATAAATATATGAAAAAGTGTTCAACAGCACTGGTCATTCATGAAATGCAAATTAAAGCAAAGCTGAGCGTCTACTTCACTCCAGAAAGAATGGCTGCTGTCAAGAAATCAACCAATAACAAATGCTGGAAGGGCTGTGGGGAAAAAGGAATCCTTTTCCACTGTTGGTGGGCATGTAGACTCATGCAATCACTGTGGAAAGCAGTGTGGAGATTTCTCAAAGAACTAAAACTAGGAGTTCCATTTGACCTAGCTATACTTCTTCTTGGTATCTTCCCAAAAGAATTAAAAGCATCATACCACATATGCATGCCCATGTTTATAGCAGCACAGTTTGTAAGAGATAAATCTCATAAATAGCCCAAATGCCCATCAACTGCTAAGTGGATAAAGATGTGGTGTTTTTATGCAGTGGAGTACTGTACTATACTGCCATAAAGAAGGATGAGCTTAAGTCATTTATACCTAAATGGATGTACCTTGAGACCATACTCTTAAGTGAAATAAATCAAACACATATATTTAAATACCACATTGTTTCTCTGGTGTGAAAAAACCAAAAGTGGAAATAAGGACTAAAACATATATTAGATATTGGGAAATGGGAAGAAAGTGTTCAAATGGGAAGGAGAATAAGGGTGGAGAGAGGGAGAAAGGAAGGAAGGGACAAGAAAAAAAGTAAAAATAGAAGGAAAAATGGAAACAAAGCTTTTCTACATAGAGAGGGGAGGGAGCTTGAGTGAGGAATGGAATAAAATAAAATAAACTTTATTTTAAAAAATAAACAAGCAAAAAAAAAAGAAATGGGAAGAAAATGTTCAAATGAGAAGTGGAACAAGGGAGGAGGAGGGGAAGGAAAAAAGTGACAAGAAAAAAGAATAGAAGGAAGAAAATGGAAACAAAACTTGTAAATAAGAAGGGGAAGAGAGGTAGAAGGGAGAGGAGAGAAATAAGGGAAAAAAGAAGCAAGATATATCTTGTACAGGTACAAATTCCCTACGATGAATGTGATAATTATGTATATCTAAAAGGTAGCAATAAAATTTTTAAAATTAAATAAAAGGTTATACAAGTGAAGAAAATAACAGAAATAAATCTATTCCCATAGATTCAATGCGTGTTTACCAAGAAATTAAGTTTAAATGGACAAAAACAAGTTTCCCTGTTTGTTGGGGTACTAACAAGTAGAACTACTGACATAAGTAGTACATGGGATGGAAAGTAATTTTGAAGATTCTAAAGTACTTAACTGTCTCTGAAACCATAGTGTTACTTCAATGTGACCTAGAAAATTTGTGAATGGACATTTCAAACACTGCAAAATCAGAAAAAATTAGGACAAAGGCCTACTGGATATCATAACAACAGAAAATGGAAATATGCAAAATTCCTAATTAAAATAAACAGGCAGGAAAAGCAAGAGAGGTAAGTAAAATAACCAAAACAACTAAACCAAATAAAAATCAGTAAGAGATAATAATATTCCTTTATTAATGAGTTATTTGCTTAAAAATTAAAAGTATGACATTAGAAAAGTAAACTAAACCCAACATCTGTCCTCTATGGAAAAAATCCATTTTACATAGAAGAGGATATGTTTTTAAATTAGAACATTATTGGGGCAGAGGAAATAAGCTCAGAACATTCATTATACACTATTTTGAATATAGTTAATAACGTAACTTATTGTGAAAATTTTGAACTTACTAGGAGCTCAAAAACAAAGAAATGTTTTGTCATTAATAGAAGCAAAAACATAAATGTGCACCAATGACATATGAATATGATGACCATTTTATGGAACAAACTACATTTAACTACATGTATTCAATTTTGAGATTGAGCTTGTATCAATTTTTGCAAAAACTTCTAATGACAGCCATGAAAGAAGATAACGGATTGCTCACTTTGCTATTTCTGTAAATCCATGCCAATATTTTTATAGAAGAAAATCCTCCTCATGTATCACTATAAGGTATATTATTAACACCTAGAACTAGTCATACACCTACAAGCATTTATATAAAGATCTTTATAAAAACTTATGAACTAATTCTTTAAAAATCTGCCACCTATTCATAGACAAAAATAGTACTGAAATTTAAATTAGATAGCGATGTGTAGAGCACATGCATGTAATCCCAGCCCCTGGGAGTCTGAAGCAGGAAGATCACCACTAGTACTTGGTCAGCCTGGGCTACATAATGAGTTCAGCATTACCTGAATTACATATTGAAACCCTGTCACAAAAACCCAAAAGAAAAAATTTGAAGAGGATGATCTGAATATGTAGAAAATGATGTAGAGACTTAGATTGAACGATGTGATGATATGCTATACATTCTTCATATTACATTCTTAATAAAACTATATTTATAATACCAAAAAATCAGCTACAAATGTGAAAAAAAAACTACTAGAATTCCTTTTTACAAAGGACAGCACTGTAATTTTCAATCTCAGATTAAAAAAGAAAATAGAAGTTTCCCTTCTATAAAGCTATAGTCATTTCAGTTTGACCATAAGACAGCACATAAAAATGCTCAATTTATAACAAATCTCAAGAAACACTTCTGCTTTACTCTGAGATGAGATTTGATATGGCTGGCAACACAAATCAAGAGGAAGAGGTGATGGATCCACTTATGCTGGTCAATTATGCATTTTATGGGCCAAGTAAACTTGATTTTTGCACCACAAACGTTCATGGGTGCACTCTATGCAGATATAAGACAAAATTATGAAATAAGAACAGTAAACTACAGAACAAAGTATAAGAAAATGACTTTCTAGAGGCTGGAGATTTAGCTCAGTGTTTCCACCGCCTGCCTCGAAAGTGCAAGGTCCGGAGCTCAATCCTTGGTACCAAAAAAAAAAAAAAAAAAGAAGAAAAGAAAAGAAAATGACTTTCTAATCTAGAAGTGGAGAAAATGTCAGGTATAAATCTGTAAAGCCACAAATGTTCAGATGACTTTGAAAAGATGCAAAAAGCACAATAGGACTTTTGTTCAGCAAACAAAAACCTTGATGAAATTAATTTCCAGATTAAAAATCACAGAAAGTATTTTCATTCTCTGCAAGTGACAAAGAAATACCTAAAAAGGAAAAGATTTTACTAAAAATATTATCCTCATGGCAAAATGAACATATGCTATAAGAGATAATTCACAGAAAGGCTTCCATAGGAAATGGAAAAAAGAAAGCATAAAAGAAAGGAGATACAAAGACAGGGAAAATAAAAATGAAAAATGAAAATTTAAATCAATAAAGAAAAAGTCTAGCACTGGTGGTTAAGAAAAATAGGAATTATTGGCCACGGGTGGTGATAGTATGGATAGTGTGCAGTGCATTCTAAATGGACACAGTGTGCACTAGAAAATATGCTCCTGAACACCTATGGCATTCTCTCAAATATGTTTTTAGAGCAGAAAAGAATGTTCGCTGTATATTGATATCACTGACAAAACTGGTTATTCCTGCTTCCCATAACCTTGTAAAAGACAAATATGGTGTCATGATATAGTCACATATTTTCTGAAGTATGAAATCACCAGTGGATAAAAAGCTCTGACGTGGGGCCTTGGATTTAGCTCAGTGGCATCGTGTCTGCCTGGCAAGAGCAAGGTCCTGAGTTCAATTCCCAGCACAAAAGAAAAAACAAAACAAAACAAATAAGCAAAGATTAAGATTCATGAAAAGCTCTGACTTGGCAGGAGCACTGGACACATAAGGACCTGAATGACATGGTATTGTGAGAGGGCAATAAAAGGCCCCCAAATCTCCCATCTCTCTAGCTCCCCACTCCAAACCCAAGATGAGTGACTACCTAAACCACTCCCAGTCTGAACTTGCACAATCTCTTTGTGCTCCCCCTTGGCTGCCTTTCTGAAGCCACTAGAGTGAAAACTCACATAAAGTTCCACTGCTTCTTATGCTGTGAACAAACACATTGAGGTACAAAGGCCAGGCTAGAGGGGTGGGGGCTTGAACTCAAGCTCTGTGCATTATCTCAGCTGTGCCCTTCCTTCTCTACATTCCCATTGGATTTCCAGGGCACCAACATTAGAGAGTTCTCCACAGAGTGGGGGGGGGGGGGAATTCAGGAGAATCTCAGGGGAATTTCAGGGATTGCAGCCCCAAGTCATGAAGGTGACAGTGCTAGTCAGATGACTTCAGCCCCTTAAGGGTAAGAAAGAGACAGTGGGAAAACAGAAAGAGTGGAATAGAAGGCCAAGTAATTTCACCCAAGGATAAGGCACTTAGTATGGCTCCCAGAATCAGCATAAATTTAAAAATAGCACTGGAAGTGTTTGCTCTTCAGCATCACATACCATTGGTATGTGGTCAAAATGCTCGGCCCTGGGTCTGTTCACAGACAATTTCTATCCTATTCCCTTGTCCTGGTGAAGCATGCCAGATGGAATGACCAGAGTGGTGCACCTCTCTATAATACAAAATGAATAAACAGCAAGACCAAAACAAACCAAATCAAAACCAGGAAACAAAACTCAAAGCTTTACTCTTTTATCCAAAGAGTACTCATATGTCCCAGTTCAGTTCCTCCTGAAAACCTGATTAATACAGCTCACAACACCATAAACTATCTGAGAAGGTTGTTTGTTTGATCTTTTCTGTCCTTTATTTCCAAGTCTCACCTTTACTCCCCCTAAAAAGGCAAAAATGGAAGAAATATCCTGGAGAGTCTCAGTGTGAAAGTGTCAAATGCACACACGCCATTATGTCATCAGTGGAAAAGTGACAGAGGGCAGGTAAGGAGCAGCTTTTCCCTCTTCCTTTCCTTGCCCCATCTTTTCAGTCTTTTTGTTTTTTCCCTTTTGCAGTAGAGGGAATGAACCCAGGGTTTCATAGGTGCTAACCAAGTGCTGTGCCACTGAGCCGCACCCAGCCCCTCTGCCCACCTTTGGTGTGGAAGCACCTCATTTGGATGACCTGCAGCCTTTCACCTGCCCATGGCTGAAGTGGCCTGTCCCACAGGGCGGTGGCCCCTTGTTCCCTAGCAGTGCTGAAAGCCTGGGTCCCTCTGAGACAGTCCAGGACAGTTCCCACAGTTCAGTTTGGTTTGATTTCTTTTTCTTTTTTTAGTTTTTAAATTTTACATATAGTTTAGTCAATAATATGTCATTAGCTCTCACTCTGATAAATTTTATGTTCTACAGAGCAACACTGTTGACTGAATGCGTCTATACATGCTGCTTGAGTTACCAGGGGAAAATATCCAGATCAACCCAAAGACAGTTGAAAATAAAAGTTACTGAGAATGCACTGAATGCACTTAATCTAGCAAACATTATTATTAAGCCTTGGCTCCTTTAAAACAGCTCAACACACTTATATTCACTGGTATTTATGTGGCACATAGCCTATTTCATAATAAAATACTAAATGGCTCGAGTACTTTATTGAACATGATGCACTCGAAGTCACTGGCTGTTTTCACCTAGTGTCTTTTTCCTGACAGAGCAGCAACTTACCAAGTATTGTACCACATACCATGAGTGTGCAGCCAGCATAAAATTCAACAATTAAAGTAAATTTTCCACTGAATGCTTATCATTTTTTTTAATACTTCAGTACTGAATTCAGAGCTTTGTGCACATTACAAGTCACTTTAGTTTGGAGATACAGTCTCAGTATTTTTACTTTATATCGTATGGGGTCTTGCTCCATTGTGCAAGCTGGCCTTGGTATCCACCTGTCTCAGCATTCCAAGTGGGTGAGATAAAAGGTGGGCCCCACCAGGCCTCACTGAAGTTTCATTTCATGGAAGCTGTAATCCTGGTTAACAGTGTTAATTAAAGAATCCCATTAAACCCAGGCATGCTGGATGAGAAAAGATAAAAAGTTCACTGCAAACTGGGCATGGTGGTTCATGCCCTTAATCCCAGCACTCCAGAGGCTCAGGCAGGATGATCTTCAAGTTTCAGGCCCACTACTAGTCCCATTCTAAAGGGCCATAATCCTCATTACTAGGTCACCTTCCAAAATACCCCACCCTAATACAAACACTTCTATGAATAGGTTTCAGTTCATGAATGTTGGAGGACACATTCAGATCATAGCAGTAGGGGAGCTCAACTTTTCTACTGGTTTTTTTCTTAGAATTTTCAATTCAATATATGCTACAAAATAAACTATAACTGATTGTCTCTGATGGTTAATCTTGATTTTCAGTTTGATTGTCTTGAGAGATGCTTATTCAATTAGTAAGGCACAATTCTGGGTGTGTCTAGGTGCCTCATGGTAGAGTAGTAACCTTTGGGACTATATCTGATTCCCAGTTCCTTCCACTCTGGGCTTTTGCCCTGCATTATGCTTCCCACATGCCATGAGGTGAGCAGCTTCCTTCTGCCATGCTGTTTCTGCCTTGGAGGCAGCTGATCATGGACTAAAACCTCTGAAACTATGAGTCAAATTAATCTTTTTTTCCTTTAATTTGTGACTGTTAGGTACTTTGTCCCAGCAACAGGGAAAACTGACCAATACACTCATTTTCATTGGCTTTGAGGTAAAATATGGTTGTATATGCAGATTATTATGTATATGCAGATTGTTGTGGCTTGTGCCTTGATGTCCCCTCAAAGCCTCATGCAATCATATATGGGATTTTTTCAGAGGAGGATGAATCTAGAGTGTGTGATGCTAGGATTAAGGGTGTGTGGTTACTAAACTACTGCATGTAATTGGTTTCTCACTGCCCTAATCCTGGTAGTCTGAATAAGATAAAAGAAGCAGAAAGGTACTCTTCAAGTCTCTTGTTGCTTTTACTACTGTGTGGGCACCATCATGCCTCTCTATGATGTTTTTCCTCTGTGATGCCCCTCTACCATAAGGTCCTTTGTTGTTTTTGGTGTCTTCCACGGCAATGAACTGTTGCCTCTCTGCCACACTACCTTGGAGCCAGCCGATTATAAACTGAAACCTTTATGAAGTATAAATCAAATAAACTCCTTCCCCTCTTAAAAAAAAAGTTTTAGGCCCACGAGGGCTACACAGTGAGTTCAAGGCCAACTTGAAATACATAGAGACCCTATCTCAAAAACAAGTTTCAGGGGCCAGGGATTTAGCTCAGTGGGCCCTCCATCTACCTCACAAACGCAAGGTCCCGAGTTCGATTCCCATTACCAAAAATAAAGTCTACAAACAGTCCAAAGAATATAGCAATTATATGAGATGACATCCCTGTCCCTTTCTACTCCTACCAAGCCACACTTCTACATAGATAGCTGAGCTCAATGAGCTTCACACTGTGTGTTTAACAGGCAGGCCCAAAGACCCAGTAACCAACACCCACAATCTCAGTACTTGGAATGCTTCTCAGCCTTTTGGCTAAGATCAAGTGTAGAACCTCAGCACTTAGAGGTGGGCGTGGTGGTACCCGCCTGTAATCCAGTGCTTGGGAGGCTGAGGAAGAATGATCATCTCAAGATAAGTCCAGACAATAATGCATGGTGAGATCATGTCTCAAAAATCCAGAAATAAATAATAAACTAATCTCATCAAGTGAGAGTTTAAAGCTGGGGGATTGTTGTGAGTTCAAGGCCTGCCTGGGGTACACAACGAGTTGTAAGCCAACCTGAACTATGTAGCAAAAAGGAAAGATAGAGCCGGGGATTTAGCTCAGTGGTTCAGCTGCCTGCCTCACAAGCGCAAGGCTCTGAGTTCGATCCCCAGAACCCAAAAAAAGGAAAGATAGAAAGAGCAGCAAACAAAAAATAACAGACAGCCGCTTCAGACACTAATCCTGAGCTGGAGCACTTTCTCCTTCTCTTGCTAAAACATTAACATCTCCATTTTTCTCAGCACTCTACAGGCCTCACTTGAATGGGCTCTTTGTTAGATGTGCCACCTACAGAATTAAGATGATTTTTTTCGTGTTTCTGTACAAAACACGAGTTCACTGCATACTTGGCAAGGGCAACACCAGATACACAGGGCTAAAGACCAGGAGAAACTCAGGCTTCGGAGCACACAGCAAGGCTCCAGCCCGCCTTTGCTGCTTCTACCTCTTCCATCCAGGCCTCATGTCTGTCCCATCCCGCCCATCCCAGGGCGCCCATCCCACAACCTCACCATTTCGTAGCTTGAAGGTCTCCCAGGGTTCTTCTCACGAAGCCTGCAGCCAGTAAAGGCCCTCAAGCAAGGCGGCCCAGCCAGGTGAGTTGGCTCCCAACAATGCGCTCTAGATCTAGACTTTGGCAAAAGCACCACCTCCCTCGGCCCACCTGATTGGACAGTTTATACTGCCCACCTCCTTAACACTGATTTGCTCCTGCTCCATGGCCCGCCCTCTGAGTTGAGATTGACAATAGAAGCCAATCCTACTGGTCTGAGTGGAGCACAAATGGTAACCCATTTTCCTCATGGCTGTGTGCACCCTGGATCTTGAAGCATGGCAAAATTTAGTCTTATATCTATTCTCCACACCCAGTGAAACATCAATATTCTTTTTTTTTTTTAACATATCAATATTCTTGCTGTGTCATTGATGGGAACTCCTGTTGGGATTTTGGGCCTCAAAGGGTCACCTCCCATAGATGAGTTTTTCTGAGGAATATACAGGTTGGCTTGTCAACTAGGGAAGACTTGTGGCCAAATGAGGGCTTGTGAAACAGAGAGAACGGTTGAAGAATCCAATGGCTATGGCTCCTGCTACCCAAATGAGTGAGTTGTTATACCAACTTCTTGGTTCCTGGATCATTTATTTTTTGTTCAGCCATGGTAGGTAGAAAGGAGAGGGTCAGCCTGGCATGGAGACACACACATGTGATCCCAGCTCTTGAT